>NC_133420.1:28755000-29380000 GCF_049350105.2 Macaca mulatta
TCGGATCCCATTGAAGACTATAGGGCCAAAGAAAATATCCTCCGATAACAAAGAGAAAGAAGCTTTCTGAGAAACTTCTTTGTATTCTGTGAAATCATCTCACAGAGTTACAGCTTTCCCCTCAAGAAGCCTTTCGCTAAGACAGTTCTTGTGGAATTGGCAAAGTGATATTTGGAAGCCCATAGAGGGCTATGGTGAAAAAGGAAATATCCTCAGATGAAATCTGGAAAGAAGCTTTCTGAGAAACTGATTAGTGTTCTGTCAATTCATCTCACAGAGTTACAACTGTATTTCGTGGATCTCTTTGCTAGACTTATTTCTGTAGAATCTGAGAACAGATATTTCGTATCCCTTTGAAGACTATAGGGCCAAAGGAAATATCCTCCGATAACAAAGAGAAAGAAGCTTTCTGAGAAACTTCTTTGTGTTCTGTGAAATCATCTCACAGAGTTACAGCTTTCCCCTCAAGAAGCCTTTCGCTAAGACAGTTCTTGTGGAATTGGCAAAGTGATATTTGGAAGCCCATAGAGGGCTATGGTGAAAAAGGAAATATACTCAGATGAAATCTGGAAAGAAGCTTTCTGAGAACCTGCTTAGTGTTCTGTTAATTCATCTCACAGAGTTACGTCTGCATTTCGTGGATCTCTTTGCTAGCCTTATTTCTGTGGAATCTGAGAACAGATATTTCGGATGCCATTGAAGACTATAGGGCCAAAGGAAATATCCTCCGATAACAAAGAGAAAGAAGCTTTCTGAGAAACTTCTTTGTGTTCTGTGAAATCATCTCACAGAGTTACACCTTTCCCCTCAAGAAGCCTTTCGCTAAGACAGTTCTTGTGGAATTGGCAAAGTGATATTTGGAAGCCCATAGAGGGCTATGGTGAAAAAGGAAATATCCTCACATGAAATCTGGAAAGAAGCTTTCTGAGAAACTGCTGAGTGTTCTGTTAATTCATCTCACAGAGTTACATCTGTATTTCGTGGATCTCTTTGCTAGACTTTTTCTGTGGAATCTGAGAACAGATATTTCGGATCCCATTGAAGACTATAGGGCCAAAGGAAATATCCTCCGATAACAAAGAGAAAGAAGCTTTCTGAGAAACTTCTTTGTGTTCTGTGAAATCATCTCACAGAGTTACAGCTTTCCACTCAAGAAGCCTTTCGCTAAGACAGTTCTTGTGGAATTGGCAAAGTGATATTTGGAAGCCCTTAGAGGGCTATGGTGAAAAAGGAAATATCCTCAGATGCAATCTGGAAAGAAGCTTTCTGAGAAACTGCTTAGTGTTCTGTGAAATCATCTCACAGAGTTACAGCTTTACCCTCAAGAAGCCTTTCGCTAAGACAGTTCTTGTGGAATTGGCAAAGTGATATTTGGAAGCCCATAGAGGGCTACGGTGAAAAAGGAAATATCCTCACATGAAATCTGGAAAGAAGCTTTCTGAGAAACTGCTTAGTGTTCTGTTAATTCATCTCACAGAGTTACATCTGTATGTCGTGGATCTCTTTGCTCGCCTTATTTCTGTGGAATCTGAGAACAGATATTTCGGATCCTATTGAAGACTATAGGGCCAAAGAAAATATCCTCCGATAACAAAGAGAAAGAAGCTTTCTGAGAAACTTCTTTGTATTCTGTGAAATCATCTCACAGAGTTACAGCTTTCCCCTCAAGAAGCCTTTCGCTAAGACAGTACTTGTGGAATTGGCAAAGTGATATTTGGAAGCCCATAGAGGGCTATGGTGAAAAAGGAAATATCCTCAGATGAAATCTGGAAAGAAGCTTTCTGAGAACCTGCTTAGTGTTCTGTTAATTCATCTCACAGAGTTACTTCTGCATTTCGTGGATCTCTTTGCTAGATTTATTTCTGTGGAATCTGAGAACAGATATTTCGTATCCCTTTGAAGACTATAGGGCCAAAGGAAATATCCTCCGATAACAAAGACAAAGAAGCTTTCTGAGAAACTTCTTTGTGTTCTGTGAAATCATCTCACAGAGTTACAGTTTTCCCCTCAAGAAGCCTTTCGCTAAGACAGTTCTTGTGGAATTGGCAAAGTGATATTTGGAAGCCCATAGAGGGCTATGGTGAAAAAGGAAATATCCTCAGATGAAATCTGGAAAGAAGCTTTCTGAGAACCTGCTTAGTGTTCTCTTAATTCATCTCACAGTTACGTCTGCATTTCGTGGATCTCTTTGCTAGCCTTATTTCTGTGGAATCTGAGAACAGATATTTCGGATGCCATTGAAGACTATAGGGCCAAAGGAAATATCCTCCGATAACAAAGAGAAAGAAGCTTTCTGAGAAACTTCTTTGTGTTCTGTGAAATCATCTCACAGAGTTACACCTTTCCCCTCAAGAAGCCTTTCGCTAAGACAGTTCTTGTGGAATTGGCAAAGTGATATTTGGAAGCCCATAGAGGGCTATGGTGAAAAAGGAAATATCCTCACATGAAATCTGGAAAGAAGCTTTCTGAGAAACTGCTGAGTGTCCTGTTAATTCATCTCACAGAGTTACATCTGTATTTCGTGGATCTCTCTGCTAGACTTTTTCTGTGGAATCTGAGAACAGATATTTCGGATCCCATTGAAGACTATAGGGCCAAAGGAAATATCCTCCGATAACAAAGAGAAAGAAGCTTTCTGAGAAACTTCTTTGTGTTCTGTGAAATCATCTCACAGAGTTACAGCTTTCCCCTCAAGAAGCCTTTCGCTAAGACAGTTCTTGTGGAATTGGCAAAGTGATATTTGGAAGCCCTTAGAGGGCTATGGTGAAAAAGGAAATATCCACAGATGAAATCTGGAAAGAAGCTTTCTGAGAAACTTCTCAGTGTTCTGTTAATTCATCTCACAGAGTTACATCTGTATTTCGTGGATCTCTTTGCTAGCCTTATTTCTGTGGAATCTGAGAACAGATATTTCGGATCCCATTGAAGACTATAGGACCAAAGGAAATATCCTCCGATAACAAAGAGAAAGAAGCTTTCTGAGAAACTTCTTTGTGTTCTGTGAAATCATCTCTCAGAGTTACAGCTTTCCCCTCAAGAAGCCTTTCGCTAAGACAGTTCTCGTGGAATTGGCAAAGTGATATATGGAAGCCCATAGAGGGCTATGGTGAAAAAGGAAATATCCTCAGGTGAAATCTGGAAAGAAGCTTTCTGAGAAACTGCTGAGTGTTCTGTTAATTCATCTCACAGATTTACATCTGTATTTCGTGGATCTCTTTGCTAGCCTTATTTCTGTGGAATCTGAGAACAGATATTTCGGATCCCATTGAAGACTATAGGACCAAAGGAAATATCCTCCGATAACAAAGAGAAAGAAGCTTTCTGAGAAACTTCTTTGTGTTCTGTGAAATCATCTCACAGAGTTACAGCTTTCCCCTCAAGAAGCCTTTGGCTAAGACAGTTCTTGTGGAATTGGTAAAGTGATATTTGGAAGCCCATAGAGGGCTACGGTGAAAAAGGAAATATCCTCAGATGAAATCTGGAAAGCAGCTTTCTGAGAAACTGCTGAGTGTTCTGTTAATTCATCTCACAGAGTTACATCTGTATTTCGTGGATCTCGTTGCTAGCCTTATTTCTGTGGAATCTGAGAACAGATATTTCGGATCCCATTGAAGACTATAGGACCAAAGGAAATATCCTCCGATAACAAAGAGAAAGAAGCTTTCTGAGAAACTTCTTTGTGTTCTGTGAAATCATCTCACAGAGTTACAGCTTTCCCCTCAAGAAGCCTTTCGCTAAGACAGTTCTCGTGGAATTGGCAAAGTGATATTTGGAAGCCCATAGAGGGCTATGGTGAAAAAGGAAATATCCTCAGATGAAATCTGGAAAGAAGCTTTCTGAGAAACTGCTTAGTGTTCTGTTAATTCATCTCACAGAGTTACATCTGTATTTCGTGGATCTCTTTGCTTGCCTTATTTCTGTGGAATCTGTGAACAGATATTTCGGATCCCTTTGAAGACTATAGGGCCAAAGGAAATATCCTCCGATAACAAAGAGAAAGAAGCTTTCTGAGAAACTTCTTTGTGTTCTGTGAAATCATCTCACAGAGTTACAGCTTTCCCCTCAAGAAGCCTTTCGCTAAGACAGTTCTTGTGGAATTGGCAAAGTGATATTTGGAAGCCCATAGAGGGCTATGGTGAAAAAGGAAATATCCTCAGATGAAATCTGGAAAGCAGCTTTCTGAGAAACTGCTGAGTGTTCTGTTAATTCATCTCACAGAGTTACATCTGTATTTCGTGGATCTCTTTGCTAGCCTTATTTCTGTGGAATCTGAGAACAGATATTTCGGATCCCATTGAAGACTATAGGGCCAAAGGAAATATCCTCCGATAACAAAGAGAAAGAAGCTTTCTGAGAAACTTCTTTGTGTTCTGTGAAATCATCTCACAGAGTTACAGCTTTCCCCTCAAGAAGCCTTTCGCAAAGACAGTTCTTGTGGAATTGGCAAAGTGATATTTGGAAGCCCTTAGAGGGCTATGGTGAAAAAGGAAATATCCTCAGATGAAATCTGGAAAGAAGCTTTCTGAGAAACTGCTTAGTGTTCTGTGAAATCATCTCACAGAGTTACAGCTTTCCCCTCAAGAAGCCTTTCGCTAAGACAGTTCTTGTGGAATTGGCAAAGTGATATTTGGAAGCCCATAGAGGGCTACGGTGAAAAAGGAAATATCCTCACATGAAATCTGGAAAGAAGCTTTCTGAGAAACTGCTTAGTGTTCTGTTAATTCATCTCACAGAGTTACATCTGTATTTCGTGGATCTCTTTGCTAGCCTTATTTCTGTGGAATCTGAGAACAGATATTTCGGATCCTATTGAAGACTATAGGGCCAAAGGAAATATCCTCCGATAACAAAGAGAAAGAAGCTTTCTGAGAAACTTCTTTGTGTTCTGTGAAATCATCTCACAGAGTTACAGCTTTCCCCTCAAGAAGCCTTTCGCTAAGACAGTTCTTGTGGAATTGGCAAAGTGATATTTGGAAGCCCATAGAGGGCTATGGTGAAAAAGGAAATATCCTCACATGAAATCTGGAAAGAAGCTTTCTGAGAAACTTCTGAGTGTTCTGTTAATTCATCTCACAGAGTTACATCTGTATTTCGTGGATCTCTTTGCTAGCCTTATTTCTGTGGAAACTGAGAATAGATATTTCGGATCCCTATGAAGACTATAGGACCAAAGGAAATATCCTCCGATAACAAAGAGAAAGAAGCTTTCTGAGAAACTTCTTTGTGTTCTGTGAAATCATCTCACAGAGTTACAGCTTTCCCCTCAAGAAGCCTTTCGCTAAGACAGTTCTTGTGGAATTGGCAAAGTGATATTTGGAAGCCCATAGAGGGCTATGGTGAAAAAGGAAATATCCTCAGATGAAATCTGGAAAGCAGCTTTCTGAGAAACTGCTGAGTGTTCTGTTAATTCATCTCACAGAGTTACATCTGTATTTCGTGGATCTCTTTGCTAGCCTTATTTCTGTGGAATCTGAGAACAGATATTTCGGATCCCATTGAAGACTATAGGGCCAAAGGAAATATCCTCCGATAACAAAGAGAAAGAAGCTTTCTGAGAAACTTCTTTGTGTTCTGTGAAATCATCTCACAGAGTTACAGCTTTCCCCTCAAGAAGCCTTTCGCAAAGACAGTTCTTGTGGAATTGGCAAAGTGATATTTGGAAGCCCTTAGAGGGCTATGGTGAAAAAGGAAATATCCTCAGATGAAATCTGGAAAGAAGCTTTCTGAGAAACTGCTTAGTGTTCTGTGAAATCATCTCACAGAGTTACAGCTTTCCCCTCAAGAAGCCTTTCGCTAAGACAGTTCTTGTGGAATTGGCAAAGTGATATTTGGAAGCCCATAGAGGGCTACGGTGAAAAAGGAAATATCCTCACATGAAATCTGGAAAGAAGCTTTCTGAGAAATTGCTTAGTGTTCTGTTAATTCATCTCACAGAGTTACATCTGTATTTCGTGGATCTCTTTGCTAGCCTTATTTCTGTGGAATCTGAGAACAGATATTTCGGATCCTATTGAAGAATATAGGGCCAAAGGAAATATCCTCCGATAACAAAGAGAAAGAAGCTTTCTGAGAAACTTCTTTGTGTTCTGTGAAATCATCTCACAGAGTTACAGCTTTCCCCTCAAGAAGCCTTTCGCTAAGACAGTTCTTGTGGAATTGGCAAAGTGATATTTGGAAGCCCATAGAGGGCTATGGTGAAAAAGGAAATATCCTCACATGAAATCTGGAAAGAAGCTTTCTGAGAAACTTCTGAGTGTTCTGTTAATTCATCTCACAGAGTTACATCTGTATTTCGTGGATCTCTTTGCTAGCCTTATTTCTGTGGAAACTGAGAATAGATATTTCGGATCCCTTTGAAGACTATAGGACCAAAGGAAATATCCTCCGATAACAAAGAGAAAGAAGCTTTCTGAGAAACTTCTTTGTGTTCTGTGAAATCATCTCACAGAGTTACAGCTTTCCCCTCAAGAAGCCTTTCGCTAAGACAGTTCTCGTGGAATTGGCAAAGTGATATTTGGAAGCCCATAGAGGGCTATGGTGAAAAAGGAAATATCCTCATATGAAATCTGGAAAGAAGCTTTCTGAGAAACTGCTTAGTGTTCTGTTAATTCATCTCACAGAGTTACATCTGTATGTCCTGGATCTCTTTGCTAGCTTTATTTCTGTGGAATCTGAGAACAGATATTTCGGATCCCATTGAACACTACAGGGCCAAAGGAAATATCCTCCGATAACAAAGAGAAAGAAGCTTTCTGAGAAACTTCTTTGTGTTCTGTGAAATCATCTCACAGAGTTACAGCTTTCCAATCAAGAAGCCTTTCGCTAAGACAGTTCTTGTGGAATTGGCAAAGTGATATTTGGAAGCCCATAGAGGGCTATGGTGAAAAAGGAAATATCCTCAGATGAAATCTGGAAAGAAGCTTTCTGAGAAACTGCTTAGTGTTGTGTAAATTCATCTCACAGAGTTACATCTGTATTTCGTGGATCTCTTTGCTAGACTTATTTCTGTGGAATCTGAGGACAGATATTTCGGATCCCTTTGAAGACTATAAGGCCAAAGGAATTATCCTCCGATAACAAAGAGAAAGTAGCTTTCTGAGAAACTTCTTTGTGTTCTGTGAAATCATCTCACAGAGTTACAGCTTTCCCCTCAAGAAGCCTTTCGCTAAGACAGTTCTTGTGGAATTGGCAAAGTGATATTTGGAAGCCCATAGAGGGCTATGGTGAAAAAGGAAATATCCTCACATGAAATCTGGAAAGAAGCTTTCTGAGAAACTGCAGAGTGTTCTCTTAATTCATCTCACAGAGTTACATCTGTGTTTCCTGGATCTCTTTGCTAGCCTTATTTCTGTGGAATCTGAGAACAGATATTTCGGATGCCATTGAAGACTATAGGACCAAAGGAAATATCCTCTGATAACAAAGAGAAAGAAGCTTTCTGAGAAACTTCTTTGTGTTCTGTGAAATCATGTCACAGAGTTACAGCTTTCCCCTCAAGAAGCCTTTCGCTAAGACAGTTCTCGTGGAATTGGCAAAGTGATATTTGGAAGCCCATAGAGGGCTTTGGTGAAAAAGGAAATATCCTCAGATGAAATCTGGAAAGAAGCTTTCTGAGAAACTTCTGAGTGTTCTGTTAATTCATCTCACAGAGTTACATCTGTATTTCGTGGATCTCTTTGCTTGCCTTATTTCTGTGGAATCTGTGAACAGATATTTCGGATCCCTTTGAAGACTATAGGGCCAAAGGAAATATCCTCCGATAACAAAGAGAAAGAAGCTTTCTGAGAAACTTCTTTGTGTTCTGTGAAATCATCTCACAGAGTTACAGCTTTCCCCTCAAGAAGCCTTTCGCAAAGACAGTTCTTGTGGAATTGGCAAAGTGATATTTGGAAGCCCTTAGATGGCTATGGTGAAAAAGGAAATATCCTCAGATGAAATCTGGAAAGAAGCTTTCTGAGAAACTGCTTAGTATTCTGTGAAATCATCTCACAGAGTTACACCTTTCCCCTCAAGAAGCCTTTCGCTAAGACAGTTCTTGTGGAATTGGCAAAGTGATATTTGGAAGCCCATAGAGGGCTACGGTGAAAAAGGAAATATCCTCACATGAAATCTGGAAAGAAGCTTTCTGAGAAACTGCTTAGTGTTCTGTTAATTCATCTCACAGAGTTACATCTGTATTTCGTGGATCTCTTTGCTAGCCTTATTTCTGTGGAATCTGAGAACAGATATTTCGGATCCTATTGAAGACTATAGGGCCAAAGAAAATATCCTCCGATAACAAAGAGAAAGAAGCTTTCTGAGAAACTTCTTTGTATTCTGTGAAATCATCTCACAGAGTTACAGCTTTCCCCTCAAGAAGCCTTTCGCTAAGACAGTTCTTGTGGAATTGGCAAAGTGATATTTGGAAGCCCATAGAGGGCTATGGTGAAAAAGGAAATATCCTCAGATGAAATCTGGAAAGAAGCTTTCTGAGAACCTGCTTAGTGTTCTGTTAATTCATCTCACAGAGTTACGTCTGCATTTCGTGGATCTCTTTGCTAGACTTATTTCTGTGGAATCTGAGAACAGATATTTCGGATCCCATTGAAGACTATAGAGCCAAAGGAAATATCCTCCGATAACAAAGAGAAAGAAGCTTACTGACAAACTTCTTTGTGTTCTGTGAAATCATCTCACAGAGTTACAGCTTTCCCCTCAAGAAGCCTTTTGCTAAGACAGTTCTTGTGGAATTGGCAAAGCGATATTTGGAAGCCCATAGAGGGCTATGGTGAAAAAGGAAATATCCTCAGATGAAATCTGGAAAGAAGCTTTCTGAGAAACTGCTTAGTGTTCTGTGAATTCATCTCACAGAGTTACATCTGTATTTCGTGGATCTCTTTGCTAGCCTTGTTTCTGTGGAATCTGAGAACAGATATTTCGGATCCCATTGAAGACTATAGGGCCAAAGGAAATATCCTCCGATAACAAAGAGAAAGAAGCTTTCTGAGAAACTTCTTTGTGTTCTGTGAAATCATCTCACAGAGTTACAGCTTTCCCCTCAAGAAGCCTTTCGTTAAGACAGTTCTCGTGGAATTGGCAAAGTGATATTTGGAAGCCCATAGAGGGCTATGGTGAAAAAGGAAATATCCTCAGATGAAATCTGGAAAGAAGCTTTCTGAGAAACTGCTTAGTGTTCTGTTCATTAATCGCACAGAGTTACATCTGTGTTTCGTGGATCTCTTTGCTAGCCTTATTTCTGTGGAATCTGAGAACAGATATTTCGGATCCCATTGAAGACTATAGGGCCAAAGAAAATATCCTCCGATAACAAAGAGAAAGAAGCTTTCTGAGAAACTTCTTTGTATTCTGTGAAATCATCTCACAGAGTTACAGCTTTCCCCTCAAGAAGCCTTTCGCTAAGACAGTTCTTGTGGAATTGGCAAAGTGATATTTGGAAGCCCATAGAGGGCTATGGTGAAAAAGGAAATATCCTCAGATGAAATCTGGAAAGAAGTTTTCTGAGAAACTGATTAGTGTTCTGTTAATTCATCTCACAGAGTTACATCTCTATTTCGTGGATCTCTTTGCTAGACTTATTTCTGTGGAATCTGAGAACAGATATTTCGTATCCCTTTGAAGACTATAGGGCCAAAGGAAATATCCTCCGATAACAAAGAGAAAGAAGCTTTCTGAGAAACTTCTTTGTGTTCTGTGAAATCATCTCACAGAGTTACAGCTTTCCCCTCAAGAAGCCTTTCGCTAAGACAGTTCTTGTGGAATTGGCAAAGTGATATTTGGAAGCCCATAGAGGGCTATGGTGAAAAAGGAAATATCCTCAGATGAAATCTGGAAAGAAGCTTTCTGAGAACCTGCTTAGTGTTCTGTTAATTCATCTCACAGAGTTACGTCTGCATTTCGTGGATCTCTTTGCTAGCCTTATTTCTGTGGAATCTGAGAACAGATATTTCGGATGCCATTGAAGACTATAGGGCCAAAGGAAATATCCTCCGATAACAAAGAGAAAGAAGCTTTCTGAGAAACTTCTTTGTGTTCTGTGAAATCATCTCACAGAGTTACACCTTTCCCCTCAAGAAGCCTTTCGCTAAGACAGTTCTTGTGGAATTGGCAAAGTGATATTTGGAAGCCCATAGAGGGCTATGGTGAAAAAGGAAATATCCTCAGATGAAATCTGGAAAGAAGTTTTCTGAGAAACTGATTAGTGTTCTGTTAATTCATCTCACAGAGTTACATCTGTATTTCGTGGATCTCTTTGCTAGACTTATTTCTGTGGAATCTGAGAACAGATATTTCGTATCCCTTTGAAGACTATAGGGCCAAAGGAAATATCCTCCGATAACAAAGAGAAAGAAGCTTTCTGAGAAACTTCTTTGTGTTCTGTGAAATCATCTCACAGAGTTACAGCTTTCCCCTCAAGAAGCCTTTCGCTAAGACAGTTCTTGTGGAATTGGCAAAGTGATATTTGGAAGCCCATAGAGGGCTATGGTGAAAAAGGAAATATCCTCAGATGAAATCTGGAAAGAAGCTTTCTGAGAACCTGCTTAGTGTTCTGTTAATTCATCTCACAGAGTTACGTCTGCATTTCGTGGATCTCTTTGCTAGCCTTATTTCTGTGGAATCTGAGAACAGATATTTCGGATGCCATTGAAGACTATAGGGCCAAAGGAAATATCCTCCGATAACAAAGAGAAAGAAGCTTTCTGAGAAACTTCTTTGTGTTCCGTGAAATCATCTCACAGAGTTACACCTTTCCCCTCAAGAAGCCTTTCGCTAAGACAGTTCTTGTGGAATTGGCAAAGTGATATTTGGAAGCCCATAGAGGGCTATGGTGAAAAAGGAAATATCCTCACATGAAATCTGGAAAGAAGCTTTCTGAGAAACTGCTGAGTGTTCTGTTAATTCATCTCACAGAGTTACATCTGTATTTCGTGGATCTCTTTGCTAGACTTTTTCTGTGGAATCTGAGAACAGATATTTCGGATCCCATTGAAGACTATAGGGCCAAAGGAAATATCCTCCGATAACAAAGAGAAAGAAGCTTTCTGAGAAACTTCTTTGTGTTCTGTGAAATCATCTCACAGAGTTACAGCTTTCCCCTCAAGAAGCCTTTCGCTAAGACAGTTCTTGTGGAATTGGCAAAGTGATATTTGGAAGCCCTTAGAGGGCTATGGTGAAAAAGGAAATATCCTCAGATGCAATCTGGAAAGAAGCTTTCTGAGAAACTGCTTAGTGTTCTGTGAAATCATCTCACAGAGTTACAGCTTTCCCCTCAAGAAGCGTTTCGCTAAGACAGTTCTTGTGGAATTGGCAAAGTGATATTTGGAAGCCCATAGAGGGCTACGGTGAAAAAGGAAATATCCTCACATGAAATCTGGAAAGAAGCTTTCTGAGAAACTGCTTAGTGTTCTGTTAATTCATCTCACAGAGTTACATCTGTATTTCGTGGATCTCTTTGCTTGCCTTATTTCTGTGGAATCTGAGAACAGATATTTCGGATCCTATTGAAGACTATAGGGCCAAAGAAAATATCCTCCGATAACAAAGAGAAAGAAGCTTTCTGAGAAACTTCTTTGTATTCTGTGAAATCATCTCACAGAGTTACAGCTTTCCCCTCAAGAAGCCTTTCGCTAAGACAGTACTTGTGGAATTGGCAAAGTGATATTTGGAAGCCCATAGAGGGCTATGGTGAAAAAGGAAATATCCTCAGATGAAATCTGGAAAGAAGCTTTCTGAGAACCTGCTTAGTGTTCTGTTAATTCATCTCACAGAGTTACTTCTGCATTTCGTGGATCTCTTTGCTAGACTTATTTCTGTGGAATCTGAGAACAGATATTTCGGATCCCATTGAAGACTATAGAGCCAAAGGAAATATCCTCCGATAACAAAGAGAAAGAAGCTTACTGACAAACTTCTTTGTGTTCTGTGAAATCATCTCACAGAGTTACAGCTTTCCCCTCAAGAAGCCTTTCGCTAAGACAGTTCTTGTGGAATTGGCAAAGCGATATTTGGAAGCCCATAGAGGGCTATGGTGAAAAAGGAAATATCCTCAGATGAAATCTGGAAAGAAGCTTTCTGAGAAACTGCTTAGTGTTCTGTGAATTCATCTCACAGAGTTACATCTGTATTTCGTGGATCTCTTTGCTAGCCTTGTTTCTGTGGAATCTGAGAACAGATATTTCGGATGCCTTTGAAGACTATAGGGCCAAAGGAAATATCCTCCGATAACAAAGAGAAAGAAGCTTTCTGAGAAACTTCTTTGTGTTCTGTGAAATCATCTCACAGAGTTACAGCTTTCCCCTCAAGAAGCCTTTCGCTAAGACAGTTCTTGTGGAATTGGCAAAGTGATATTTGGAAGCCCATAGAGGGCTATGGTGAAAAAGGAAATATCCTCAGATGAAATCTGGAAAGCAGCTTTCTGAGAAACTGCTGAGTGTTCTGTTAATTCATCTCACAGAGTTACATCTGTATTTCGTGGATCTCTTTGCTAGCCTTATTTCTGTGGAATCTGATAACAGATATTTCGGATCCCATTTAAGACTATAGGGCCAAAGGAAATATCCTCCGATAACAAAGAGAAAGAAGCTTTCTGAGAAACTTCTTTGTGTTCTGTGAAATCATCTCACAGAGTAACAGCTTTCCCCTCAAGAAGCCTTTCGCAAAGACAGTTCTTGTGGAATTGGCAAAGTGATATTTGGAAGCCCTTAGATGGCTATGGTGAAAAAGGAAATATCCTCAGATGAAATCTGGAAAGAAGCTTTCTGAGAAACTGCTTAGTGTTCTGTGAAATCATCTCACAGAGTTACACCTTTCCCCTCAAGAAGCCTTTCGCTAAGACAGTTCTTGTGGAATTGGCAAAGTGATATTTGGAAGCCCATAGAGGGCTACGGTGAAAAAGGAAATATCCTCACATGAAATCTGGAAAGAAGCTTTCTGAGAAACTGCTTAGTGTTCTGTTAATTCATCTCACAGAGTTACATCTGTATTTCGTGGATCTCTTTGCTAGCCTTATTTCTGTGGAATCTGAGAACAGATATTTCGGATCCTATTGAAGACTATAGGGCCAAAGAAAATATCCTCCGATAACAAAGAGAAAGAAGCTTTCTGAGAAACTTCTTTGTATTCTGTGAAATCATCTCACAGAGTTACAGCTTTCCCCTCAAGAAGCCTTTCGCTAAGACAGTTCTTGTGGAATTGGCAAAGTGATATTTGGAAGCCCATAGAGGGCTATGGTGAAAAAGGAAATATCCTCAGATGAAATCTGGAAAGAAGCTTTCTGAGAACCTGCTTAGTGTTCTGTTAATTCATCTCACAGAGTTACGTCTGCATTTCGTGGATCTCTTTGCTAGACTTATTTCTGTGGAATCTGAGAACAGATATTTCGGATCCCATTGAAGACTATAGAGCCAAAGGAAATATCCTCCGATAACAAAGAGAAAGAAGCTTACTGACAAACTTCTTTGTGTTCTGTGAAATCATCTCACAGAGTTACAGCTTTCCCCTCAAGAAGCCTTTCGCTAAGACAGTTCTTGTGGAATTGGCAAAGCGATATTTGGAAGCCCATAGAGGGCTATGGTGAAAAAGGAAATATCCTCAGATGAAATCTGGAAAGAAGCTTTCTGAGAAACTGCTTAGTGTTCTGTGAATTCATCTCACAGAGTTACATCTGTATTTCGTGGATCTCTTTGCTAGCCTTGTTTCTGTGGAATCTGAGAACAGATATTTCGGATCCCATTGAAGACTATAGGGCCAAAGGAAATATCCTCCGATAACAAAGAGAAAGAAGCTTTCTGAGAAACTTCTTTGTGTTCTGTGAAATCATCTCACAGAGTTACAGCTTTCCCCTCAAGAAGCCTTTCGTTAAGACAGTTCTCGTGGAATTGGCAAAGTGATATTTGGAAGCCCATAGAGGGCTATGGTGAAAAAGGAAATATCCTCAGATGAAATCTGGAAAGAAGCTTTCTGAGAAACTGCTTAGTGTTCTGTTCATTAATCGCACAGAGTTACATCTGTGTTTCGTGGATCTCTTTGCTAGCCTTATTTCTGTGGAATCTGAGAACAGATATTTCGGATCCCATTGAAGACTATAGGGCCAAAGAAAATATCCTCCGATAACAAAGAGAAAGAAGCTTTCTGAGAAACTTCTTTGTATTCTGTGAAATCATCTCACAGAGTTACAGCTTTCCCCTCAAGAAGCCTTTCGCTAAGACAGTTCTTGTGGAATTGGCAAAGTGATATTTGGAAGCCCATAGAGGGCTATGGTGAAAAAGGAAATATCCTCAGATGAAATCTGGAATGAAGTTTTCTGAGAAACTGATTAGTGTTCTGTTAATTCATCTCACAGAGTTACATCTGTATTTCGTGGATCCATTTGCTAGACTTATTTCTGTGGAATCTGAGAACAGATATTTCGTATCCCTTTGAAGACTATAGGGCCAAAGGAAATATCCTCCGATAACAAAGAGAAAGAAGCTTTCTGAGAAACTTCTTTGTGTTCTGTGAAATCATCTCACAGAGTTACAGCTTTCCCCTCAAGAAGCCTTTCGCTAAGACAGTTCTTGTGGAATTGGCAAAGTGATATTTGGAAGCCCATAGAGGGCTATGGTGAAAAAGGAAATATCCTCAGATGAAATCTGGAAAGAAGCTTTCTGAGAACCTGCTTAGTGTTCTGTGAATTCATCTCACAGAGTTACATCTGTATTTCGTGGATCTCTTTGCTAGCCTTGTTTCTGTGGAATCTGAGAACAGATATTTCGGATCCCATTGAAGACTATAGGGCCAAAGGAAATATCCTCCGATAACAAAGAGAAAGAAGCTTTCTGAGAAACTTCTTTGTGTTCTGTGAAATCATCTCACAGAGTTACAGCTTTCCCCTCAAGAAGCCTTTCGTTAAGACAGTTCTCGTGGAATTGGCAAAGTGATATTTGGAAGCCCATAGAGGGCTATGGTGAAAAAGGAAATATCCTCAGATGAAATCTGGAAAGAAGCTTTCTGAGAAACTGCTTAGTGTTCTGTTCATTAATCGCACAGAGTTACATCTGTGTTTCGTGGATCTCTTTGCTAGCCTTATTTCTGTGGAATCTGAGAACAGATATTTCGGATCCCATTGAAGACTATAGGGCCAAAGAAAATATCCTCCGATAACAAAGAGAAAGAAGCTTTCTGAGAAACTTCTTTGTATTCTGTGAAATCATCTCACAGAGTTACAGCTTTCCCCTCAAGAAGCCTTTCGCTAAGACAGTTCTTGTGGAATTGGCAAAGTGATATTTGGAAGCCCATAGAGGGCTATGGTGAAAAAGGAAATATCCTCAGATGAAATCTGGAAAGAAGTTTTCTGAGAAACTGATTAGTGTTCTGTTAATTCATCTCACAGAGTTACATCTCTATTTCGTGGATCTCTTTGCTAGACTTATTTCTGTGGAATCTGAGAACAGATATTTCGTATCCCTTTGAAGACTATAGGGCCAAAGGAAATATCCTCCGATAACAAAGAGAAAGAAGCTTTCTGAGAAACTTCTTTGTGTTCTGTGAAATCATCTCACAGAGTTACAGCTTTCCCCTCAAGAAGCCTTTCGCTAAGACAGTTCTTGTGGAATTGGCAAAGTGATATTTGGAAGCCCATAGAGGGCTATGGTGAAAAAGGAAATATCCTCAGATGAAATCTGGAAAGAAGCTTTCTGAGAACCTGCTTAGTGTTCTGTTAATTCATCTCACAGAGTTACGTCTGCATTTCGTGGATCTCTTTGCTAGCCTTATTTCTGTGGAATCTGAGAACAGATATTTCGGATGCCATTGAAGACTATAGGGCCAAAGGAAATATCCTCCGATAACAAAGAGAAAGAAGCTTTCTGAGAAACTTCTTTGTGTTCTGTGAAATCATCTCACAGAGTTACACCTTTCCCCTCAAGAAGCCTTTCGCTAAGACAGTTCTTGTGGAATTGGCAAAGTGATATTTGGAAGCCCATAGAGGGCTATGGTGAAAAAGGAAATATCCTCAGATGAAATCTGGAAAGAAGTTTTCTGAGAAACTGATTAGTGTTCTGTTAATTCATCTCACAGAGTTACATCTGTATTTCGTGGATCTCTTTGCTAGACTTATTTCTGTGGAATCTGAGAACAGATATTTCGTATCCCTTTGAAGACTATAGGGCCAAAGGAAATATCCTCCGATAACAAAGAGAAAGAAGCTTTCTGAGAAACTTCTTTGTGTTCTGTGAAATCATCTCACAGAGTTACAGCTTTCCCCTCAAGAAGCCTTTCGCTAAGACAGTTCTTGTGGAATTGGCAAAGTGATATTTGGAAGCCCATAGAGGGCTATGGTGAAAAAGGAAATATCCTCAGATGAAATCTGGAAAGAAGCTTTCTGAGAACCTGCTTAGTGTTCTGTTAATTCATCTCACAGAGTTACGTCTGCATTTCGTGGATCTCTTTGCTAGCCTTATTTCTGTGGAATCTGAGAACAGATATTTCGGATGCCATTGAAGACTATAGGGCCAAAGGAAATATCCTCCGATAACAAAGAGAAAGAAGCTTTCTGAGAAACTTCTTTGTGTTCCGTGAAATCATCTCACAGAGTTACACCTTTCCCCTCAAGAAGCCTTTCGCTAAGACAGTTCTTGTGGAATTGGCAAAGTGATATTTGGAAGCCCATAGAGGGCTATGGTGAAAAAGGAAATATCCTCACATGAAATCTGGAAAGAAGCTTTCTGAGAAACTGCTGAGTGTTCTGTTAATTCATCTCACAGAGTTACATCTGTATTTCGTGGATCTCTTTGCTAGACTTTTTCTGTGGAATCTGAGAACAGATATTTCGGATCCCATTGAAGACTATAGGGCCAAAGGAAATATCCTCCGATAACAAAGAGAAAGAAGCTTTCTGAGAAACTTCTTTGTGTTCTGTGAAATCATCTCACAGAGTTACAGCTTTCCCCTCAAGAAGCCTTTCGCTAAGACAGTTCTTGTGGAATTGGCAAAGTGATATTTGGAAGCCCTTAGAGGGCTATGGTGAAAAAGGAAATATCCTCAGATGCAATCTGGAAAGAAGCTTTCTGAGAAACTGCTTAGTGTTCTGTGAAATCATCTCACAGAGTTACAGCTTTCCCCTCAAGAAGCGTTTCGCTAAGACAGTTCTTGTGGAATTGGCAAAGTGATATTTGGAAGCCCATAGAGGGCTACGGTGAAAAAGGAAATATCCTCACATGAAATCTGGAAAGAAGCTTTCTGAGAAACTGCTTAGTGTTCTGTTAATTCATCTCACAGAGTTACATCTGTATTTCGTGGATCTCTTTGCTTGCCTTATTTCTGTGGAATCTGAGAACAGATATTTCGGATCCTATTGAAGACTATAGGGCCAAAGAAAATATCCTCCGATAACAAAGAGAAAGAAGCTTTCTGAGAAACTTCTTTGTATTCTGTGAAATCATCTCACAGAGTTACAGCTTTCCCCTCAAGAAGCCTTTCGCTAAGACAGTACTTGTGGAATTGGCAAAGTGATATTTGGAAGCCCATAGAGGGCTATGGTGAAAAAGGAAATATCCTCAGATGAAATCTGGAAAGAAGCTTTCTGAGAACCTGCTTAGTGTTCTGTTAATTCATCTCACAGAGTTACTTCTGCATTTCGTGGATCTCTTTGCTAGACTTATTTCTGTGGAATCTGAGAACAGATATTTCGGATCCCATTGAAGACTATAGAGCCAAAGGAAATATCCTCCGATAACAAAGAGAAAGAAGCTTACTGACAAACTTCTTTGTGTTCTGTGAAATCATCTCACAGAGTTACAGCTTTCCCCTCAAGAAGCCTTTCGCTAAGACAGTTCTTGTGGAATTGGCAAAGCGATATTTGGAAGCCCATAGAGGGCTATGGTGAAAAAGGAAATATCCTCAGATGAAATCTGGAAAGAAGCTTTCTGAGAAACTGCTTAGTGTTCTGTGAATTCATCTCACAGAGTTACATCTGTATTTCGTGGATCTCTTTGCTAGCCTTGTTTCTGTGGAATCTGAGAACAGATATTTCGGATGCCTTTGAAGACTATAGGGCCAAAGGAAATATCCTCCGATAACAAAGAGAAAGAAGCTTTCTGAGAAACTTCTTTGTGTTCTGTGAAATCATCTCACAGAGTTACAGCTTTCCCCTCAAGAAGCCTTTCGCTAAGACAGTTCTTGTGGAATTGGCAAAGTGATATTTGGAAGCCCATAGAGGGCTATGGTGAAAAAGGAAATATCCTCAGATGAAATCTGGAAAGCAGCTTTCTGAGAAACTGCTGAGTGTTCTGTTAATTCATCTCACAGAGTTACATCTGTATTTCGTGGATCTCTTTGCTAGCCTTATTTCTGTGGAATCTGATAACAGATATTTCGGATCCCATTTAAGACTATAGGGCCAAAGGAAATATCCTCCGATAACAAAGAGAAAGAAGCTTTCTGAGAAACTTCTTTGTGTTCTGTGAAATCATCTCACAGAGTAACAGCTTTCCCCTCAAGAAGCCTTTCGCAAAGACAGTTCTTGTGGAATTGGCAAAGTGATATTTGGAAGCCCTTAGATGGCTATGGTGAAAAAGGAAATATCCTCAGATGAAATCTGGAAAGAAGCTTTCTGAGAAACTGCTTAGTGTTCTGTGAAATCATCTCACAGAGTTACACCTTTCCCCTCAAGAAGCCTTTCGCTAAGACAGTTCTTGTGGAATTGGCAAAGTGATATTTGGAAGCCCATAGAGGGCTACGGTGAAAAAGGAAATATCCTCACATGAAATCTGGAAAGAAGCTTTCTGAGAAACTGCTTAGTGTTCTGTTAATTCATCTCACAGAGTTACATCTGTATTTCGTGGATCTCTTTGCTAGCCTTATTTCTGTGGAATCTGAGAACAGATATTTCGGATCCTATTGAAGACTATAGGGCCAAAGAAAATATCCTCCGATAACAAAGAGAAAGAAGCTTTCTGAGAAACTTCTTTGTATTCTGTGAAATCATCTCACAGAGTTACAGCTTTCCCCTCAAGAAGCCTTTCGCTAAGACAGTTCTTGTGGAATTGGCAAAGTGATATTTGGAAGCCCATAGAGGGCTATGGTGAAAAAGGAAATATCCTCAGATGAAATCTGGAAAGAAGCTTTCTGAGAACCTGCTTAGTGTTCTGTTAATTCATCTCACAGAGTTACGTCTGCATTTCGTGGATCTCTTTGCTAGACTTATTTCTGTGGAATCTGAGAACAGATATTTCGGATCCCATTGAAGACTATAGAGCCAAAGGAAATATCCTCCGATAACAAAGAGAAAGAAGCTTACTGACAAACTTCTTTGTGTTCTGTGAAATCATCTCACAGAGTTACAGCTTTCCCCTCAAGAAGCCTTTCGCTAAGACAGTTCTTGTGGAATTGGCAAAGCGATATTTGGAAGCCCATAGAGGGCTATGGTGAAAAAGGAAATATCCTCAGATGAAATCTGGAAAGAAGCTTTCTGAGAAACTGCTTAGTGTTCTGTGAATTCATCTCACAGAGTTACATCTGTATTTCGTGGATCTCTTTGCTAGCCTTGTTTCTGTGGAATCTGAGAACAGATATTTCGGATCCCATTGAAGACTATAGGGCCAAAGGAAATATCCTCCGATAACAAAGAGAAAGAAGCTTTCTGAGAAACTTCTTTGTGTTCTGTGAAATCATCTCACAGAGTTACAGCTTTCCCCTCAAGAAGCCTTTCGTTAAGACAGTTCTCGTGGAATTGGCAAAGTGATATTTGGAAGCCCATAGAGGGCTATGGTGAAAAAGGAAATATCCTCAGATGAAATCTGGAAAGAAGCTTTCTGAGAAACTGCTTAGTGTTCTGTTCATTAATCGCACAGAGTTACATCTGTGTTTCGTGGATCTCTTTGCTAGCCTTATTTCTGTGGAATCTGAGAACAGATATTTCGGATCCCATTGAAGACTATAGGGCCAAAGAAAATATCCTCCGATAACAAAGAGAAAGAAGCTTTCTGAGAAACTTCTTTGTATTCTGTGAAATCATCTCACAGAGTTACAGCTTTCCCCTCAAGAAGCCTTTCGCTAAGACAGTTCTTGTGGAATTGGCAAAGTGATATTTGGAAGCCCATAGAGGGCTATGGTGAAAAAGGAAATATCCTCAGATGAAATCTGGAATGAAGTTTTCTGAGAAACTGATTAGTGTTCTGTTAATTCATCTCACAGAGTTACATCTGTATTTCGTGGATCCATTTGCTAGACTTATTTCTGTGGAATCTGAGAACAGATATTTCGTATCCCTTTGAAGACTATAGGGCCAAAGGAAATATCCTCCGATAACAAAGAGAAAGAAGCTTTCTGAGAAACTTCTTTGTGTTCTGTGAAATCATCTCACAGAGTTACAGCTTTCCCCTCAAGAAGCCTTTCGCTAAGACAGTTCTTGTGGAATTGGCAAAGTGATATTTGGAAGCCCATAGAGGGCTATGGTGAAAAAGGAAATATCCTCAGATGAAATCTGGAAAGAAGCTTTCTGAGAACCTGCTTAGTGTTCTGTTAATTCATCTCACAGAGTTACGTCTGCATTTCGTGGATCTCTTTGCTAGCCTTATTTCTGTGGAATCTGAGAACAGATATTTCGGATGCCATTGAAGACTATAGGGCCAAAGGAAATATCCGCCGATAACAAAGAGAAAGAAGCTTTCTGAGAAACTTCTTTGTGTTCTGTGAAATCATCTCACAGAGTTACACCTTTCCCCTCAAGAAGCCTTTCGCTAAGACAGTTCTTGTGGAATTGGCAAAGTGATATTTGGAAGCCCATAGAGGGCTATGGTGAAAAAGGAAATATCCTCACATGAAATCTGGAAAGAAGCTTTCTGAGAAACTGCTGAGTGTTCTGTTAATTCATCTCACAGAGTTACATCTGTATTTCGTGGATCTCTTTGCTAGACTTTTTCTGTGGAATCTGAGAACAGATATTTCGGATCCCATTGAAGACTATAGGGCCAAAGGAAATATCCTCCGATAACAAAGAGAAAGAAGCTTTCTGAGAAACTTCTTTGTGTTCTGTGAAATCATCTCACAGAGTTACCGCTTTCCCCTCAAGAAGCCTTTCGCTAAGACAGTTCTTGTGGAATTGGCAAAGTGATATTTGGAAGCCCTTAGAGGGCTATGGTGAAAAAGGAAATATCCTCAGATGCAATCTGGAAAGAAGCTTTCTGAGAAACTGCTTAGTGTTCTGTGAAATCATCTCACAGAGTTACAGCTTTCCCCTCAAGAAGCGTTTCGCTAAGACAGTTCTTGTGGAATTGGCAAAGTGATATTTGGAAGCCCATAGAGGGCTACGGTGAAAAAGGAAATATCCTCACATGAAATCTGGAAAGAAGCTTTCTGAGAAACTGCTTAGTGTTCTGTTAATTCATCTCACAGAGTTACATCTGTATTTCGTGGATCTCTTTGCTCGCCTTATTTCTGTGGAATCTGAGAACAGATATTTCGGATCCTATTGAAGACTATAGGGCCAAAGAAAATATCCTCCGATAACAAAGAGAAAGAAGCTTTCTGAGAAACTTCTTTGTATTCTGTGAAATCATCTCACAGAGTTACAGCTTTCCCCTCAAGAAGCCTTTCGCTAAGACAGTACTTGTGGAATTGGCAAAGTGATATTTGGAAGCCCATAGAGGGCTATGGTGAAAAAGGAAATATCCTCAGATGAAATCTGGAAAGAAGCTTTCTGAGAACCTGCTTAGTGTTCTGTTAATTCATCTCACAGAGTTACTTCTGCATTTCGTGGATCTCTTTGCTAGACTTATTTCTGTGGAATCTGAGAACAGATATTTCGGATCCCATTGAAGACTATAGAGCCAAAGGAAATATCCTCCGATAACAAAGAGAAAGAAGCTTACTGACAAACTTCTTTGTGTTCTGTGAAATCATCTCACAGAGTTACAGCTTTCCCCTCAAGAAGCCTTTCGCTAAGACAGTTCTTGTGGAATTGGCAAAGCGATATTTGGAAGCCCGTAGAGGGCTATGGTGAAAAAGGAAATATCCTCAGATGACATCTGGAAAGAAGCTTTCTGAGAAACTGCTTAGTGTTCTGTGAATTCATCTCACAGAGTTACATCTGTATTTCGTGGATCTCTTTGCTAGCCTTGTTTCTGTGGAATCTGAGAACAGATATTTCGGATCCCACTGAAGACTATAGGGCCAAAGGAAATATCCTCCAATAACAAAGAGAAAGAAGCTTTCTGAGAAAATTCTTTGTGTTCTGTGAAATCATCTCACAGAGTTACAGCTTTCCCCTCAAGAAGCCTTTCGTTAAGACAGTTCTCGTGGAATTGGCAAAGTGATATTTGGAAGCCCATAGAGGGATATGGTGAAAAAGGAAATATCCTCAGATGAAATCTGGAAAGAAGCTTTCTGAGAAACTGCTTAGTGTTCTGTTCATTAATCGCACCGAGTTACATCTGTGTTTCGTGGATCTCTTTGCTAGACTTATTTCTGTGGAATCTGAGAACAGATATTTCGTATCCCTTTGAAGACTATAGGGCCAAAGGAAATATCCTCCGATAACAAAGAGAAAGAAGCTTTCTGAGAAACTTCTTTGTGTTCTGTGAAATCATCTCACAGAGTTACAGCTTTCCCCTCAAGAAGCCTTTCGCTAAGACAGTTCTCGTGGAATTGGCAAAGTGATATTTGGAAGCCCATAGAGGGCTATGGTGAAAAAGGAAATATCCTCAGATGAAATCTGGAAAGAAGCTTTCTGAGAACCTGCTTAGTGTTCTGTTAATTCATCTCACAGAGTTACGTCTGCATTTCGTGGATCTCTTTGCTAGCCTTATTTCTGTGGAATCTGAGAACAGATATTTCGGATGCCATTGAAGACTATAGGGCCAAAGGAAATATCCTCCGATAACAAAGAGAAAGAAGCTTTCTGAGAAACTTCTTTGTGTTCTGTGAAATCATCTCACAGAGTTACACCTTTCCCCTCAAGAAGCCTTTCGCTAAGACAGTTCTTGTGGAATTGGCAAAGTGATATTTGGAAGCCCATAGAGGGCTATGGTGAAAAAGGAAATATCCTCAGATGAAATCTGGAAAGAAGCTTTCTGAGAAACTGCTGAGTGTTCTGTTAATTCATCTCACAGAGTTACATCTGTATTTCGTGGATCTCTCTGCTAGACTTTTTCTGTGGAATCTGAGAACAGATATTTCGGATCCCATTGAAGACTATAGGGCCAAAGGAAATATCCTCCGATAACAAAGAGAAAGAAGCTTTCTGAGAAACTTCTTTGTGTTCTGTGAAATCATCTCACAGAGTTACAGCTTTCCCCTCAAGAAGCCTTTCGCTAAGACAGTTCTTGTGGAATTGGCAAAGTGATATTTGGAAGCCCTTAGAGGGCTATGGTGAAAAAGGAAATATCCTCAGATGAAATCTGGAAAGAAGCTTTCTGAGAAACTGCTGAGTGTTCTGTTAATTCATCTCACAGATTTACACCTGTATTTCGTGGATCTCTTTGCTAGCCTTATTTCTGTGGAATCTGAGAACAGATATTTCGGATCCCATTGAAGACTATAGGACCAAAGGAAATATCCTCCGATAACAAAGAGAAAGAAGCTTTCTGAGAAACTTCTTTGTGTTCTGTGAAATCATCTCACAGAGTTACAGCTTTCCCCTCAAGAAGCCTTTCGCTAAGACAGTTCTTGTGGAATTGGTAAAGTGATATTTGGAAGCCCATAGAGGGCTACGGTGAAAAAGGAAATATCCTCAGATGAAATCTGGAAAGCAGCTTTCTGAGAAACTGCTGAGTGTTCTGTTAATTCATCTCACAGAGTTACATCTGTATTTCGTGGATCTCTTTGCTAGCCTTATTTCTGTGGAATCTGAGAACAGATATTTCGGATCCCTTTGAAGACTATAGGGCCAAAGGAAATATCCTCCGATAACAAAGAGAAAGAAGCTTTCTGAGAAACTTCTTTGTGTTCTGTGAAATCATCTCACAGAGTTACAGCTTTCCCCTCAAGAAGCCTTTCGCAAAGACAGTTCTTGTGGAATTGGCAAAGTGATATTTGGAAGCCCTTAGAGGGCTATGGTGAAAAAGGAAATATCCTCAGAAGAAATCTGGAAAGAAGCTTTCTGAGAAACTGCTTTTGTTCTGTGAAATCATCTCACAGAGTTACAGCTATCCCCTCAAGAAGCCTTTCGCTAAGACATTTCTTGTGGAATTGGCAAAGTGATATTTGGAAGCCCATAGAGGGCTATGGTGAAAAAGGAAATATCCTCACTTGAAATCTGGAAAGAAGCTTTCTGAGAAACTGCTTAGTGTTCTGTTAATTCATCTCACAGAGTTACATCTGTATTTCGTGGATCTCTTTGCTAGCCTTATTTCTGTGGAATCTGAGAACAGATATTTCGGATCCCTTTGAAGACTATAGGGCCAAAGGAAATATCCTCCGATAACAAAGAGAAAGAAGCTTTCTGAGAAACTTCTTTGTGTTCTGTGAAATCATCTCACAGAGTTACAGCTTTCCCCTCAAGAAGCCTTTCGCTAAGACAGTTCTCGTGGAATTGGCAAAGTGATATTTGGAAGCCCATAGAGGGCTATGGTGAAAAAGGAAATATCCTCAGATGAAATCTGGAAAGAAGCTTTCTGAGAAACTGCTGAGTGTTCTGTTAATTCATCTCACAGATTTACATCTGTATTTCGTGGATCTCTTTGCTAGCCTTATTTCTGTGGAATCTGAGAACAGATATTTCGGATCCCATTGAAGACTATAGGACCAAAGGAAATATCCTCCGATAACAAAGAGAAAGAAGCTTTCTGAGAAACTTCTTTGTGTTCTGTGAAATCATCTCACAGAGTTACAGCTTTCCCCTCAAGAAGCCTTTCGCTAAGACAGTTCTTGTGGAATTGGTAAAGTGATATTTGGAAGCCCATAGAGGGCTACGGTGAAAAAGGAAATATCCTCAGATGAAATCTGGAAAGCAGCTTTCTGAGAAACTGCTGAGTGTTCTGTTAATTCATCTCACAGAGTTACATCTGTATTTCGTGGATCTCTTTGCTAGCCTTATTTCTGTGGAATCTGAGAACAGATATTTCGGATCCCATTGAAGACTATAGGGCCAAAGGAAATATCCTCCGATAACAAAGAGAAAGAAGCTTTCTGAGAAACTTCTTTGTGTTCTGTGAAATCATCTCACAGAGTTACAGCTTTCCCCTCAAGAAGCCTTTCGCAAAGACAGTTCTTGTGGAATTGGCAAAGTGATATTTGGAAGCCCTTAGAGGGCTATGGTGAAAAAGGAAATATCCTCACATGAAATCTGGAAAGAAGCTTTCTGAGAAACTGCTTTTGTTCTGTGAAATCATCTCACAGAGTTACAGCTATCCCCTCAAGAAGCCTTTCGCTAAGACAGTTCTTGTGGAATTGGCAAAGTGATATTTGGAAGCCCATAGAGGGCTATGGTGAAAAAGGAAATATCCTCACTTGAAATCTGGAAAGAAGCTTTCTGAGAAACTGCTTAGTGTTCTGTTAATTCATCTCACAGAGTTACATCTGTATTTCGTGGATCTCTTTGCTAGACTTATTTCTGTGGAATCTGAGAACAGATATTTCGGATCCCTTTGAAGACTATAGGGCCAAAGGAAATATCCTCCGATAACAAAGAGAAAGAAGCTTTCTGAGAAACTTCTTTGTGTTCTGTGAAATCATCTCACAGAGTTACAGCTTTCCCCTCAAGAAGCTTTTCGCTAAGACAGTTCTTGTGGAATTGGCAAAGTGATATTTGGAAGCCCATAGAGGGCTATGGTGAAAAAGGAAATATCCTCAGCTGAAATCTGGAAAGAAGCTTTCTGAGAAACTGCTTAGTGTTCTGTTAATTCATCTCACAGAGTTACATCTGTATTTCGTGGATCTCTTTGCTAGCCTTATTTCTGTGAAATCTGAGAACAGATATTTCGGATCCCATTGAAGACTATAGGGCCAAAGGAAATAATCTCCGATGACAAAGAGAAAGAAGCTTTCTGAGAAACTTCTTTGTGTTCTGTGAAATCATCTCACAGAGTTACAGCTTTCCCCTCAAGAAGCCTTTCGCTAAGACAGTTCTTGTGGAATTGGCAAAGTGATATGTGGAAGCCCATAGAGGGCTAGGGTGAAAAAGGAAATATCCTCAGATGAAATCTGGGAGGAAGCTTTCTGAGAAACTGCTGAGTGTTCTGTTAATTCATCTCACCGAGTTACATCAGTATTTCGTGGATCTCTTTGCTAGCTTTATTTCTGTGGAATATGAGAACAGATAATTCGGATCCCATTGAAGACTATAGGGCCAAAGGAAATATCCTCCGATAACAAAGAGAAAGAAGCTTTCTGAGAAACTTCTTTGTGTTCTGTGAAATCATCTCACAGCGTTACAGCTTTCCCCTCAAGAAGCCTTTCGCTAAGACAGTTCTTGTGGAATTTTCAAAGTGATATTTGGAAGCCCATAGAGAGCTATGGTGAAAAAGGAAATATCCTCAGATGAAATCTGGAAAGAAGCTTTCTGAGAAACTGCTTAGTGTTCTGTTAATTCAACTCACAGAGTTACATCTGTATTTCGTGGATCTCTTTGCTAGCCTTATTTCTGTGGAATCTGAGAACAGATATTTCGGATCCCATTGAAGACTATAGGGCCAAAGGAAATAATCTCCGATAACAAAGAGAAAGAAGCTTTCTGAGAAACTTCTTTGTGTTCTGTGAAATCATCTCACAGAGTTACAGCATTCCCCTCAAGAAGCCTTTCGCTAAGACAGTTCTTGTGGAATTGGCAAAGTGATATTTGGAAGCCCTTAGAGGGCTATGGTGAAAAAGGAAATATCCTCAGATGAAATCTGGAAAGAAGCTTTCTGAGAAACTGCTTAGTGTTCTGTTAATTCATCTCACAGAGTTACATCTGTATTTCGTGGATCTCTTTGCTAGACTTATTTCTGTTTAATCTGAGAACAGATATTTCGGATCCTATTGAAGACTATAGGGCCAAAGGAAATATCCTCCGATAACAAAGAGAAAGAAGCTTTCTGAGAAACTTCTTTGTGTTCTGTGAAATCATCTCACAGAGTTACAGCTTTCCCCTCAGGAAGCCTTTCGCTAAGACAGTTCTTGTGGAATTGGCAAAGTGATATTTGGAAGCCCATAGAGGGCTATGGTGAAAAAGGAAATATCCTCAGATGAAATCTGGAAAGAAGCTATCTGAGAAACTGCTTAGTGTTGTGTAAATTCATCTCACAGAGTTACATCTGTATTTCGTGGATCTCTTTGCTAGCCTTATTTCTGTGGAATCTGAGAACAGATATTTCGGATTCCTATGAAGACTATAGGGGCAAAGGAAATATCCTCCGATAACAAAGAGAAAGAAGCTTTCTGAGAAACTTCTTTGTGTTCTGTGAAATCATCTCACAGAGTTACAGCTTTCCCCTCAAGAAGCCTTTCGCTAAGACAGTTCTTGTGGAATTGGCAAAGTGATATTTGGAAGCCCATAGAGGGCTATGTTGAAAAAGGAAATATCCTCAGATGAAATCTGGAAAGAAGCTTTCTGAGAAACTGCTGAGTGTTCTGTTAATTCATCTCACAGAGTTACATCTGTAGTTCGTGGATCTCTTTGCTAGCCTTATTTCTGTGGAATCTGAGAACAGATATTTCGGATCCCATTGAAGACTATAGGGCCAAAGGAAATATCCTCCGATAACAAAGAGAAAGAAGCTTTCTGAGAGACTTCTTTGTGTTCTGTGAAATCATCTCACAGAGTTACAGCTTTCCCCTCAAGAAGCCTTTCGCTAAGACAGTTCTTGTGGAATTGGCAAAGTGATATTTGGAAGCCCATAGAGGGCTATGGTGAAAAAGGAAATATCCTCAGATGAAATCTGGAAAGAAGCTTTCTGAGAAAGTGCTTAGTGTTCTGTTAATTCATCTCACAGAGTTACATCTGTATTTCGTGGATCTCTTTGCTAGCCTTATTTCTGTGGAATCTGAGAACAGATATTTCGGATCCCATTGAAGACTATAGGGCCGAAGGAAATAATCTCCGATGACAAAGAGAAAGAAGCTTTCTGAGAAACTTCTTTGTGTTCTGTGAAATCATCTCACAGAGTTACAGCATTCCCCTCAAGAAGCCTTTCGCTAAGACAGTTCTTGTGTAATTGGCAAAGGGATATTTGGAAGCCCTTAGAGGACTATGGTGAAAAAGGAAATATCCTCAGATGAAATCTGGAAAGAAGCTTTCTGAGAAACTGCTTAGTGTTCTGTTAATTCATCTCACAGAGTTGCATCTGTATTTCGTGGATCTCTTTGCTAGACTTATTTCTGTTTAATCTGAGAACAGATATTTCGGATCCTATTGAAGACTATAGGGCCAAAGGAAATATCCTCCGATAACAAAGAGAAAGAAGCTTTCTGAGAAACTTCTTTGTGTTCTGTGAAATCATCTCACAGAGTTACACCTTTCCCCTCAAGAAGCCTTTCGCTAAGACAGTTCTTGTGGAATTGGCAAAGTGATATTTGGAAGCCCATAGAGGGCTATGGTGAAAAAGGAAATATCCTCAGATGAAATCTGGAAAGCAGCTTTCTGAGAAACTGCTTAGTGTTCTGTTAATTCATCTCACAGAGTTACATCTGTATTTCGTGGATCTCTTTGCTAGCCTTATTTCTGTGGAATCTCAGAACAGATATTTCGGATCCCATTGAAGACTATAGGGCCAAAGGATATAATCTCCGATAACAAAGAGAAAGAAGCTTTCTGAGAAACTTCTTTGTGTTCTGTGAAATCATCTCACAGAGTTACAGCATTCCCTTCAAGAAGCCTTTCGCTAAGACAGTTCTTGTGGAATTGGCAAAGTGATATTTGGAAGCCCATAGAGGGCTATGGTGAAACAGGAAATATCCTCAGATGAAATCTGGAAAGAAGCTTTCTGAGAAACTACTGGGTGTTCTGTTAATTCATCTCACAGAGTTACATCTGTATTTCGTGGATCTCTTTGCTAGCCTTATTTCTGTGGAATCTGAGAACAGATATTTCGGATCCCATTGAAGACTATAGGACCAAAGGAAATATCCTCCGATAACAAAGAGAAAGAAGCTTTCTGAGAAACTTCTTTGTGTTCTGTGAAATCATCTCACAGAGTTACACCTTTCCCCTCAAGAAGCCTTTCGCTCAGACAGTTCTTGTGGAATTGGCAAAGTGATAATTGGAAGCCCTTAGAGGGCTATGGTGAAAAAGGAAATATCCTCAGATGAAATCTGGAAAGAAGCTTTCTGAGAAACTTCTCAGTGTTCTGTTAATTCATCTCATAGAGTTACATCTGTATTTCGTGGATCTCTTTGCTAGCCTTATTTCTGTGGAATCTGAGAACAGATATTTCGGATCCCATTGAAGACTATAGGACCAAAGGAAATATCCTCCGATAACAAAGAGAAAGAAGCTTTCTGAGAAACTTCTTTGTGTTCTGTGAAATCATCTCTCAGAGTTACAGCTTTCCCCTCAAGAAGCCTTTCGCTAAGACAGTTCTCGTGGAATTGGCAAAGTGATATTTGGAAGCCCATAGAGGGCTACGGTGAAAAAGGAAATATCCTCAGATGAAATCTGGAAAGAAGCTTTCTGAGAAACTGCTTAGTGTTCTGTTAATTCATCTCACAGAGTTACATCTGTATTTCGTGGATCTCTTTGCTAGCCTTATTTCTGTGGAATCTGAGAACAGATATTTCGGATCCCATTGAAGACTATAGGGCCAAAGAAAATATCCTCCGATAACAAAGAGAAAGAAGCTTTCTGAGAAACTTCTTTGTATTCTGTGAAATCATCTCACAGAGTTACAGCTTTCCCCTCAAGAAGCCTTTCGCTAAGACAGTTCTTGTGGAATTGGCAAAGTGATATTTGGAAGCCCATAGAGGACTATGGTGAAAAAGGAAATATCCTCAGATGAAATCTGGAAAGAAGCTTTCTGTGAAACTGCTTAGTGTTCTGTTAATTCTTCTCACAGAGTTACATCTGTATTTCGTGGATCTCTTTGCTAGACTTATTTCTGTGGAATCTGAGAACAGATATTTCGGATCCCTTTGAAGACTATAGGGCCAAAGGAAATATCCTCCGATAACAAAGAGAAAGAAGCTTTCTGAGAAACTTCTTTGTGTTCTGTGAAATCATCTCACAGAGTTACAGCTTTCCCCTCAAGAAGCCTTTCGCTAAGACAGTTCTTGTGGAATTGGCAAAGTGATATTTGGAAGCCCATAGAGTTCTATGGTGAAAAAGGAAATATCCTCAGATGAAATCTGGAAAGAAGCTGTCTTAGAACCTGCTTAGTGTTCTGTTAATTCATCTCACAGAGTTACGTCTGCATTTCGTGGATCTCTTTGCTAGACTTATTTCTGTGGAATCTGAGAACAGATATTTCGGATCCCATTGAAGACTATAGGGCCAAAGGAAATATCCTCCGATAACAAAGAGAAAGAAGCTTACTGAGAAACTTCTTTGTGTTCTGTGAAATCATCTCACAGCGTTACAGCTTTCCCCTCAAGAAGCCTTTCGCTAAGACAGTTCTTGTGGAATTGGCAAAGCGATATTTGGAAGCCCATAGAGGGCTATGGTGAAAAAGGAAATATCCTCAGATGAAATCTGGAAAGAAGCTTTCTGAGAAACTGCTTAGTGTTCTGTGAATTCAACTCACAGAGTTACATCTGTATTTCGTGGATCTCTTTGCTAGCCTTATTTCTGTGGAATCTGAGAACAGATATTTCGGATCCCATTGAAGACTATAGGACCAAAGGAAATATCCTCCGATAACAAAGAGAAAGAAGCTTTCTGAGAAACTTCTTTGTGTTCTGTGAAATCATCTCACAGAGTTACAGCTTTCCACTCAAGAAGCCTTTCGCTAAGACAGTTCTCGTGGAATTGGCAAAGTGATATTTGGAAGCCCATAGAGGGCTATGGTGAAAAAGGAAATATCCTCAGATGAAATCTGGAAAGAAGCTTTCTGAGAAACTGCTTAGTGTTCTGTTCATTCATTGCACAGAGTTACATCTGTGTTTCGTGGATCTCTTTGCTAGCCTTATTTCTGTGGAATCTGAGAACAGATATTTCGGATCCCATTGAAGACTAAAGGGCCCAAGAAAATATCCTCCGATAACAAAGAGAAAGAAGCTTTCTGAGAAACTTCTTTGTATTCTGTGAAATCATCTCACAGAGTTACAGCTTTACCCTCAAGAAGCCTTTCGCTAAGACAGTTCTTGTGGAATTGGCAAAGTGATATTTGGAAACCCATAGAGGGCTATGGTGAAAAAGGAAATATCCTCAGATGAAATCTGGAAAGAAGCTTTCTGTGAAACTGCTTAGTGTTCTGTTAATTCATCTCACAGAGTTACATCTGTATTTCGTGGATGTCTTTGCTAGACTTATTTCTGTGGAATCTGAGAACAGATATTTCGGATCCCTTTGAAGACTATAGGGCCAAAGGAAATATCCTCCGATAACAAAGAGAAAGAAGCTTTCTGAGAAACTTCTTTGTGTTCTGTGAAATCATCTCACAGAGTTACAGCTTTCCCCTCAAGAAGCCTTTCGCTAAGACAGTTCTTGTGGAATTGGCAAAGTGATATTTGGAAGCCCATAGAGGGCTATGGTGAAAAAGGAAATATCCTCAGCTGAAATCTGGAAAGAAGCTTTCTGAGAAACTGCTTAGTGTTCTGTTAATTCATCTCACAGAGTTACATCTGTATTTCGTGCATCTCTTTGCTAGCCTTATTTCTGTGAAATCTGAGAACAGATATTTCGGATCCCATTGAAGACTGTAGGGCCAAAGGAAATATCCTCCGATAACAAAGAGAAAGAAGCTTTCTGAGAAACTTCTTTGTGTTCTGTGAAATCATCTCACAGCGTTACAGCTTTCCCCTCAAGAAGCCTTTCGCTAAGACAGTTCTTGTGGAATTGGCAAAGTGATATTTGGAAGCCCATAGAGGGCTATGGTGAAAAAGGAAATATCCTCACATGAAATCTGGAAAGAAGCTTTCTGAGAAACTGCTGAGTGGTCTGTTAATTCATCTCACAGAGTTACATCTGTATTTCGTGGATCTCTTTGCTAGCCTTATTTCTGTGGAATCTGAGAACAGATATTTCGGATCCCATTGAAGACTATAGGGCCAAAGGAAATATCCTCCGATAACAAAGAGAAAGAAGCTTTCTGAGAAACTTCTTTGTGTTCTGTGAAATCATCTCACAGAGTTACAGCTTTCCCCTCAAGAAGCCTTTCGCTAAGACAGTTGTTGTGGAATTGGCAAAGTGATAATTGGAAGCCCTTAGAGGGCTATGGTGAAAAAGGAAATATCCTCAGATGAAATCTGGAAAGAAGCTTTCTGAGAAACTTCTCAGTGTTCTGTTAATTCATCTCACAGAGTTACATCTGTATTTCGTGGATGTCTTTGCTAGACTTATTTCTGTGGAATCTGAGAACAGATATTTCGGATCCCTTTGAAGACTATAGGGCCAAAGGAAATATCCTCCGATAACAAAGAGAAAGAAGCTTTCTGAGAAACTTCTTTGTGTTCTGTGAAATCATCTCACAGAGTTACAGCTTTCCCCTCAAGAAGCCTTTCGCTAAGACAGTTCTTGTGGAATTGGCAAAGTGATATTTGGAAGCCCATAGAGGGCTATGGTGAAAAAGGAAATATCCTCAGCTGAAATCTGGAAAGAAGCTTTCTGAGAAACTGCTTAGTGTTCTGTTAATTCATCTCACAGAGTTACATCTGTATTTCGTGGATCTCTTTGCTAGCCTTATTTCTGTGAAATCTGAGAACAGATATTTCGGATCCCATTGAAGACTGTAGGGCCAAAGGAAATAATCTCCGATGACAAAGAGAAAGAAGCTTTCTGAGAAACTTCTTTGTGTTCTGTGAAATCATCTCACAGAGTTACAGCTTTCCCCTAAAGAAGCCTTTCGCTAAGACAGTTCTTGTGGAATTGGCAAAGGGATATGTGGAAGCCCATAGAGGGCTAGGGTGAAAAATGAAATATCCTCAGATGAAATCTGGAAGGAAGATTTCTGAGAAACTGCTGAGTGTTCTGTTAATTCATCTCACCGAGTTACATCTGTATTTCGTGGATCTCTTTGCTAGCTTTATTTCTGTGGAATATGAGAACAGATAATTCGGATCCCTTTGAAGACTATAGGGCCAAAGGAAATATCCTCCGATAACAAAGAGAAAGAAGCTTTCTGAGAAACTTCTTTGTGTTCTGTGAAATCATCTCACAGCGTTACAGCTTTCCCCTCAAGAAGCCTTTCGCTAAGACAGTTCTTGTGGAATTGGCAAAGTGATATTTGGAAGCCCATAGAGGGCTATGGTGAAAAAGGAAATATCCTCAGATGAAATCTGGAAAGAAGCTTTCTGAGAAACTGCTTAGTGTTCTGTTAATTCAACTCACAGAGTTACATCTGTATTTCGTGGATCTCTTTGCTAGCCTTATTTCTGTGGAATCTGAGAACAGATATTTCGGATCCCATTGAAGACTATAGGGCCAAAGGAAATAATCTCCGATAACAAAGAGAAAGAAGCTTTCTGAGAAACTTCTTTGTGTTCTGTGAAATCATCTCACAGAGTTACAGCATTCCCCTCAAGAAGCCTTTCGCTAAGACAGTTCTTGTGGAATAGGCAAAGTGATATTTGGAAGCCCTTAGAGGGCTATGGTGAAAAAGGAAATATCCTCAGATGAAATCTGGAAAGAAGCTTTCTGAGAAACTGCTTAGTGTTCTGTTAATTCATCTCACAGAGTTACATCTGTATTTCGTGGATCTCTTTGCTAGACTTATTTCTGTTTAATCTGAGAACAGATATTTCGGATCCTATTGAAGAATATAGGGCCAAAGGAAATATCCTCCGATAACAAAGAGAAAGAAGCTTTCTGAGAAACTTCTTTGTGTTCTGTGAAATCATCTCACAGAGTTACAGCATTCCCCTCAAGAAGCCTTTCGCTAAGACAGTTCTTGTGGAATTGGCAAAGTGATATTTGGAAGCCCTTAGAGGGCTATGGTGAAAAAGGAAATATCCTCAGATGAAATCTGGAAAGAAGCTTTCTGAGAAACTGCTTAGTGTTCTGTTAATTCATCTCACAGAGTTACATCTGTATTTCGTGGATCTCTTTGCTAGACTTATTTCTGTTTAATCTGAGAACAGATATTTCGGATCCTATTGAAGAATATAGGGCCAAAGGAAATATCCTCCGATAACAAAGAGAAAGAAGCTTTCTGAGAAACTTCTTTGTGTTCTGTGAAATCATCTCACAGAGTTACAGCTTTCCCCTCAGGAAGCCTTTCGCTAAGACAGTTCTTGTGGAATTGGCAAAGTGATATTTGGAAGCCCATAGAGGGCTATGGTGAAAAAGGAAATATCCTCAGATGAAATCTGGAAAGAAGCTTTCTGAGAAACTGCTTAGTGTTCTGTTAATTCATCTCACACAGTTACATCTGTATTTCGTGGATCTCTTTGCTAGCCTTATTTCTGTGGAATCTGAGAACAGATATTTCGGATTCCTATGAAGACTATAGGGGCAAAGGAAATATCCTCCGATAACAAAGAGAAAGAAGCTTTCTGAGAAACTTCTTTGTGTTCTGTGAAATCATCTAACAGAGTTACAGCTTTCCCCTCAAGAAGCCTTTCGCTAAGACAGTTCTTGTGGAATTGGCAAAGTGATATTTGGAAGCCCATAGAGGGCTATGGTGAAAAAGGAAATATCCTCAGATGAAATCTGGAAGGAAGCTTTCTGAGAAACTGCTGAGTGTTCTGTTAATTCATCTCACAGAGTTACATCTGTATTTTGTGGATCTCTTTGCTAGCTTTATTTCTGTGGAATATGAGAACAGATATTTCGGATCCCATTGAAGACTACAGGGCCAAAGGAAATATCCTCCGATAACAAAGAGAAAGAAGCTTTCTGAGAAACTTCTTTGTGTTCTGTGAAATCATCTCACAGAGTTACAGCTTTCCCCTCAAGAAGCCTTTCGCTAAGACAGTTCTTGTGGAATTGGCAAAGTGATATTTGGAGGCCCATAGAGGGCTATGTTGAAAAAGGAAATATCCTCAGATGAAATCTGGAAAGAAGCTTTCTGAGAAACTGCTGAGTGTTCTGTTAATTCATCTCACAGAGTTACATCTGTATTTCGTGGACCTCTTTGCTAGCCTTATTTCTGTGGAATCTGAGAACAGATATTTCGGATCCCATTGAAGACTATAGGGCCAAAGGAAATATCCTCCGATAACAAAGAGAAAGAAGCTTTCTGAGAGACTTCTTAGTGTTCTGTGAAATCATCTCACAGAGTTACAGCTTTCCCCTCAAGAAGCCTTTCGCTAAGACAGTTCTTGTGGAATTGGCAAAGTGATATTTGGAAGCCCATAGAGGGCTATGGTGAAAAAGGAAATATCCTCAGATGAAATCTGGAAAGAAGCTTTCTGAGAAACTGCTTGGTGTTCTGTAAATTCATCTCACAGAGTTACATCTGTATTTCGTGGATCTCTTTGCTAGCCTTATTTCTGTGGAATCTGAGAACAGATATTTCAGATCCCATTGAAGACTATAGGGCCGAAGGAAATAATCTCCGATAACAAAGAGAAAGAAGCTTTCTGAGAAACTTCTTTGTGTTCTGTGAAATCATCTCACAGAGTTACAGCATTCCCCTCAAGAAGCCTTTCGCTAAGACAGTTCTTGTGGAATTGGCAAAGTGATATTTGGAAGCCCATAGAGGGCTATGGTGAAAAAGGAAATATCCTCAGATGAAATCTGGAAAGAAGCTTTCTGAGAAAGTGCTTAGTGTTCTGTTAATTCATCTCACAGAGTTACATCTGTATTTCGTGGATCTCTTTGCTAGCCTTATTTCTGTGGAATCTGAGAACAGATATTTCGGATCCAATTGAAGACTATAGGGCCGAAGGAAATAATCTCCGATAACAAAGAGAAAGAAGCTTTCTGAGAAACTTCTTTGTGTTCTGTGAAATCATCTCACAGAGTTACAGCATTCCACTCAAGAAGCCTTTCGCTAAGACAGTTCTTGTGTAATTGGCAAAGGGATATTTGGAAGCCCTTAGAGGACTATGGTGAAAAAGGAAATATCCTCAGATGAAATCTGGAAAGAAGCTTTCTGAGAAACTGCTTAGTGTTCTGTTAATTCATCTCACAGAGTTACATCTGTATTTCGTGGATCTCTTTGCTAGACTTATTTCTGTTTAATCTGAGAAGAGATATTTCGGATCCTATTGAAGACTATAGGGCCAAAGGAAATATCCTCCGATAACAAAGAGAAAGAAGCTTTCTGAGAAACTTCTTTGTGTTCTGTGAAATCATCTCACAGAGTTACAGCTTTCCCCTCAGGAAGCCTTTCGCTAAGACAGCTCTTGTGGAATTGGCAAAGTGATATTTGGAAGCAAATAGAGGGCTATGGTGAAAAAGGAAATATCCTCAGATGAAATCTGGAAAGAAGCTTTCTGAGAAACTGCTTAGTGTTCTGTTAATTCATCTCACAGAGTTACATCTGTATTTCGTGGATCTCTTTGCTAGCCTTATTTCTGTGGAATCTGAGAACAGATATTTCGGATTCCTATGAAGACTATAGGGGCAAAGGAAATATCTTCCGATAACAAAGAGAAAGAAGTTTTCTGAGAAACTTCTTTGTGTTCTGTGAAATCATCTCACAGAGTTACAGCTTTCCCCTCAAGAAGCCTTTCGCTAAGACAGTTCTTGTGGAATTGGCAAAGTGATATTTGGAACCCCATAGAGTGCTATGGTGAAAAAGGAAATATCCTCAGATGAAATCTGGAAAGAAGCTTTCTGAGAAACTTCTGAGTGTTCTGTTAATTCATCTCACAGAGTTACATCTGTATTTCGTGGATCTCTTTGCTAGCCTTATTTCTGTGGAATCTGAGAACAGATATTTCGGATCCCTTTGAAGACTATAGGACCAAAGGAAATATCCTCCGATAACAAAGAGAAAGAAGCTTTCTGAGAAACTTCTTTGTGTTCTGTGAAATCATCTCACAGAGTTACAGCTTTCCCCTCAAGAAGCCTTTCGCTAAGACAGTTCTCGTGGAATTGGCAAAGTGATATTTGGAAGCCCATAGAGGGCTATGGTGAAAAAGGAAATATCCTCAGATGAAATCTGGAAAGAAGCTTTCTGAGAAACTGCTTAGTGTTCTGTTAATTCATCTCACAGAGTTACATCTGTATTTCGTGGATCTCTTTGCTAGCCTTATTTCTGTGGAATCTGAGAACAGATATTTCGGATCCCATTGAAGACTATAGGGCCAAAGGATATAATCTCCGATAACAAAGAGAAAGAAGCTATCTGAGAAACTTCTTTGTGTTCTGTGAAATCATCTCACAGAGTTACAGCATTCCCTTCAAGAAGCCTTTCGCTAAGACAGTTCTTGTGGAATTGGCAAAGTGATATTTGGAAGCCCATAGAGGGCTATGGTGAAACAGGAAATATCCTCAGATGAAATCTGGAAAGAAGCTTTCTGAGAAACTGCTGGGTGTTCTGTTAATTCATCTCACAGAGTTACATCTGTATTTCGTGGATCTCTTTGCTAGCCTTATTTCTGTGGAATCTGAGAACAGATATTTCGGATCCCTTTGAAGACTATAGGGCCAAAGAAAATATCCTCCGATAACAAAGAGAAAGAAGCTTTCTGAGAAACTTCTTTGTATTCTGTGAAATCATCTCACAGAGTTACAGCTTTCCCCTCAAGAAGCCTTTCGCTAAGACAGTTCTTGTGGAATTGGCAAAGTGATATTTGGAAGCCCATAGAGGACTATGGTGAAAAAGGAAATATCCTCAGATGAAATCTGGAAAGAAGCTTTCTGTGAAACTGCTTAGTGTTCTGTTAATTCTTCTCACAGAGTTACATCTGTATTTCGTGGATCTCTTTGCTAGACTTATTTCTGTGGAATCTGAGAACAGATATTTCGGATCCCTTTGAAGACTATAGGGCCAAAGGAAATATCCTCCGATAACAAAGAGAAAGAAGCTTTCTGAGAAACTTCTTTGTGTTCTGTGAAATCATCTCACAGAGTTACAGCTTTCCCCTCAAGAAGCCTTTCGCTAAGACAGTTCTTGTGGAATTGGCAAAGTGATATTTGGAAGCCCATAGAGGGCTATGGTGAAAAAGGAAATATCCTCAGATGAAATCTGGAAAGAAGTTTTCTGAGAACCTGCTTAGTGTTCTGTTAATTCATCTCACAGAGTTACGTCTGCATTTCGTGGATCTCTTTGCTAGACTTATTTCTGTGGAATCTGAGAACAGATATTTCGGATCCCATTGAAGACTATAGGGCCAAAGGAAATATCCTCCGATAACAAAGAGAAAGAAGCTTACTGAGAAACTTCTTTGTGTTCTGTGAAATCATCTCACAGCGTTACAGCTTTCCCCTCAAGAAGCCTTTGGCTAAGACAGTTCTTGTGGAATTGGCAAAGCGATATTTGGAAGCCCATAGAGGGCTATGGTGAAAAAGCAAATATCCTCAGATGAAATCTGGAAAGAAGCTTTCTGAGAAACTGCTTAGTGTTCTGTGAATTCATCTCACAGAGTTACATCTGTATTTCGTGGATCTCTTTGCTAGCCTTATTTCTGTGGAATCTGAGAACAGATATTTCGGATCCCATTGAAGACTATAGGACCAAAGGAAATATCCTCCGATAACAAAGAGAAAGAAGCTTTCTGAGAAACTTCTTTGTGTTCTGTAAAATCATCTCACAGAGTTACAGCTTTCCACTCAAGAAGCCTTTCGCTAAGACAGTTCTCGTGGAATTGGCAAAGTGATATTTGGAAGCCCATAGAGGGCTATGGTGAAAAAGGAAATATCCTCAGATGAAATCTGCAAAGAAGCTTTCTGAGAAACTGCTTAGTGTTCTGTTCATTCATCGCACAGAGTTACATCTGTGTTTCGTGGATCTCTTTGCTAGCCTTATTTCTGTGGAATCTGAGAACAGATATTTCGGATCCCATTGAAGACTATAGGGCCCAAGAAAATATCCTCCGATAACAAAGAGAAAGAAGCTTTCTGAGAAACTTCTTTGTATTCTGTGAAATCATCTCACAGAGTTACAGCTTTCCCCTCAAGAAGCCTTTCGCTAAGACAGTTCTTGTGGAATAGGCAAAGTGATATTTGGAAGCCCTTAGAGGGCTATGGTGAAAAAGGAAATATCCTCAGATGAAATCTGGAAAGAAGCTTTCTGAGAAACTGCTTAGTGTTCTGTTAATTCATCTCACAGAGTTACATCTGTATTTCGTGGATCTCTTTGCTAGACTTATTTCTGTTTAATCTGAGAACAGATATTTCGGATCCTATTGAAGAATATAGGGCCAAAGGAAATATCCTCCGATAACAAAGAGAAAGAAGCTTTCTGAGAAACTTCTTTGTGTTCTGTGAAATCATCTCACAGAGTTACAGCATTCCCCTCAAGAAGCCTTTCGCTAAGACAGTTCTTGTGGAATTGGCAAAGTGATATTTGGAAGCCCTTAGAGGGCTATGGTGAAAAAGGAAATATCCTCAGATGAAATCTGGAAAGAAGCTTTCTGAGAAACTGCTTAGTGTTCTGTTAATTCATCTCACAGAGTTACATCTGTATTTCGTGGATCTCTTTGCTAGACTTATTTCTGTTTAATCTGAGAACAGATATTTCGGATCCTATTGAAGAATATAGGGCCAAAGGAAATATCCTCCGATAACAAAGAGAAAGAAGCTTTCTGAGAAACTTCTTTGTGTTCTGTGAAATCATCTCACAGAGTTACAGCTTTCCCCTCAGGAAGCCTTTCGCTAAGACAGTTCTTGTGGAATTGGCAAAGTGATATTTGGAAGCCCATAGAGGGCTATGGTGAAAAAGGAAATATCCTCAGATGAAATCTGGAAAGAAGCTTTCTGAGAAACTGCTTAGTGTTCTGTTAATTCATCTCACACAGTTACATCTGTATTTCGTGGATCTCTTTGCTAGCCTTATTTCTGTGGAATCTGAGAACAGATATTTCGGATTCCTATGAAGACTATAGGGGCAAAGGAAATATCCTCCGATAACAAAGAGAAAGAAGCTTTCTGAGAAACTTCTTTGTGTTCTGTGAAATCATCTAACAGAGTTACAGCTTTCCCCTCAAGAAGCCTTTCGCTAAGACAGTTCTTGTGGAATTGGCAAAGTGATATTTGGAAGCCCATAGAGGGCTATGGTGAAAAAGGAAATATCCTCAGATGAAATCTGGAAGGAAGCTTTCTGAGAAACTGCTGAGTGTTCTGTTAATTCATCTCACAGAGTTACATCTGTATTTTGTGGATCTCTTTGCTAGCTTTATTTCTGTGGAATATGAGAACAGATATTTCGGATCCCATTGAAGACTACAGGGCCAAAGGAAATATCCTCCGATAACAAAGAGAAAGAAGCTTTCTGAGAAACTTCTTTGTGTTCTGTGAAATCATCTAACAGAGTTACAGCTTTCCCCTCAAGAAGCCTTTCGCTAAGACAGTTCTTGTGGAATTGGCAAAGTGATATTTGGAAGCCCATAGAGGGCTATGGTGAAAAAGGAAATATCCTCAGATGAAATCTGGAAGGAAGCTTTCTGAGAAACTGCTGAGTGTTCTGTTAATTCATCTCACAGAGTTACATCTGTATTTTGTGGATCTCTTTGCTAGCTTTATTTCTGTGGAATATGAGAACAGATATTTCGGATCCCATTGAAGACTACAGGGCCAAAGGAAATATCCTCCGATAACAAAGAGAAAGAAGCTTTCTGAGAAACTTCTTTGTGTTCTGTGAAATCATCTCACAGAGTTACAGCTTTCCCCTCAAGAAGCCTTTCGCTAAGACAGTTCTTGTGGAATTGGCAAAGTGATATTTGGAGGCCCATAGAGGGCTATGTTGAAAAAGGAAATATCCTCAGATGAAATCTGGAAAGAAGCTTTCTGAGAAACTGCTGAGTGTTCTGTTAATTCATCTCACAGAGTTACATCTGTATTTCGTGGACCTCTTTGCTAGCCTTATTTCTGTGGAATCTGAGAACAGATATTTCGGATCCCATTGAAGACTATAGGGCCAAAGGAAATATCCTCCGATAACAAAGAGAAAGAAGCTTTCTGAGAGACTTCTTAGTGTTCTGTGAAATCATCTCACAGAGTTACAGCTTTCCCCTCAAGAAGCCTTTCGCTAAGACAGTTCTTGTGGAATTGGCAAAGTGATATTTGGAAGCCCATAGAGGGCTATGGTGAAAAAGGAAATATCCTCAGATGAAATCTGGAAAGAAGCTTTCTGAGAAACTGCTTGGTGTTCTGTAAATTCATCTCACAGAGTTACATCTGTATTTCGTGGATCTCTTTGCTAGCCTTATTTCTGTGGAATCTGAGAACAGATATTTCAGATCCCATTGAAGACTATAGGGCCGAAGGAAATAATCTCCGATAACAAAGAGAAAGAAGCTTTCTGAGAAACTTCTTTGTGTTCTGTGAAATCATCTCACAGAGTTACAGCATTCCCCTCAAGAAGCCTTTCGCTAAGACAGTTCTTGTGGAATTGGCAAAGTGATATTTGGAAGCCCATAGAGGGCTATGGTGAAAAAGGAAATATCCTCAGATGAAATCTGGAAAGAAGCTTTCTGAGAAAGTGCTTAGTGTTCTGTTAATTCATCTCACAGAGTTACATCTGTATTTCGTGGATCTCTTTGCTAGCCTTATTTCTGTGGAATCTGAGAACAGATATTTCGGATCCAATTGAAGACTATAGGGCCGAAGGAAATAATCTCCGATAACAAAGAGAAAGAAGCTTTCTGAGAAACTTCTTTGTGTTCTGTGAAATCATCTCACAGAGTTACAGCATTCCACTCAAGAAGCCTTTCGCTAAGACAGTTCTTGTGTAATTGGCAAAGGGATATTTGGAAGCCCTTAGAGGACTATGGTGAAAAAGGAAATATCCTCAGATGAAATCTGGAAAGAAGCTTTCTGAGAAACTGCTTAGTGTTCTGTTAATTCATCTCACAGAGTTACATCTGTATTTCGTGGATCTCTTTGCTAGACTTATTTCTGTTTAATCTGAGAAGAGATATTTCGGATCCTATTGAAGACTATAGGGCCAAAGGAAATATCCTCCGATAACAAAGAGAAAGAAGCTTTCTGAGAAACTTCTTTGTGTTCTGTGAAATCATCTCACAGAGTTACAGCTTTCCCCTCAGGAAGCCTTTCGCTAAGACAGCTCTTGTGGAATTGGCAAAGTGATATTTGGAAGCAAATAGAGGGCTATGGTGAAAAAGGAAATATCCTCAGATGAAATCTGGAAAGAAGCTTTCTGAGAAACTGCTTAGTGTTCTGTTAATTCATCTCACAGAGTTAAATCTGTATTTCGTGGATCTCTTTGCTAGCCTTATTTCTGTGGAATCTGAGAACAGATATTTCGGATTCCTATGAAGACTATAGGGGCAAAGGAAATATCTTCCGATAACAAAGAGAAAGAAGTTTTCTGAGAAACTTCTTTGTGTTCTGTGAAATCATCTCACAGAGTTACAGCTTTCCCCTCAAGAAGCCTTTCGCTAAGACAGTTCTTGTGGAATTGGCAAAGTGATATTTGGAACCCCATAGAGTGCTATGGTGAAAAAGGAAATATCCTCAGATGAAATCTGGAAAGAAGCTTTCTGAGAAACTTCTGAGTGTTCTGTTAATTCATCTCACAGAGTTACATCTGTATTTCGTGGATCTCTTTGCTAGCCTTATTTCTGTGGAATCTGAGAACAGATATTTCGGATCCCTTTGAAGACTATAGGACCAAAGGAAATATCCTCCGATAACAAAGAGAAAGAAGCTTTCTGAGAAACTTCTTTGTGTTCTGTGAAATCATCTCACAGAGTTACAGCTTTCCCCTCAAGAAGCCTTTCGCTAAGACAGTTCTCGTGGAATTGGCAAAGTGATATTTGGAAGCCCATAGAGGGCTATGGTGAAAAAGGAAATATCCTCAGATGAAATCTGGAAAGAAGCTTTCTGAGAAACTGCTTAGTGTTCTGTTAATTCATCTCACAGAGTTACATCTGTATTTCGTGGATCTCTTTGCTAGCCTTATTTCTGTGGAATCTGAGAACAGATATTTCGGATCCCATTGAAGACTATAGGGCCAAAGGATATAATCTCCGATAACAAAGAGAAAGAAGCTATCTGAGAAACTTCTTTGTGTTCTGTGAAATCATCTCACAGAGTTACAGCATTCCCTTCAAGAAGCCTTTCGCTAAGACAGTTCTTGTGGAATTGGCAAAGTGATATTTGGAAGCCCATAGAGGGCTATGGTGAAACAGGAAATATCCTCAGATGAAATCTGGAAAGAAGCTTTCTGAGAAACTGCTGGGTGTTCTGTTAATTCATCTCACAGAGTTACATCTGTATTTCGTGGATCTCTTTGCTAGCCTTATTTCTGTGGAATCTGAGAACAGATATTTCGGATCCCTTTGAAGACTATAGGGCCAAAGAAAATATCCTCCGATAACAAAGAGAAAGAAGCTTTCTGAGAAACTTCTTTGTATTCTGTGAAATCATCTCACAGAGTTACAGCTTTCCCCTCAAGAAGCCTTTCGCTAAGACAGTTCTTGTGGAATTGGCAAAGTGATATTTGGAAGCCCATAGAGGACTATGGTGAAAAAGGAAATATCCTCAGATGAAATCTGGAAAGAAGCTTTCTGTGAAACTGCTTAGTGTTCTGTTAATTCTTCTCACAGAGTTACATCTGTATTTCGTGGATCTCTTTGCTAGACTTATTTCTGTGGAATCTGAGAACAGATATTTCGGATCCCTTTGAAGACTATAGGGCCAAAGGAAATATCCTCCGATAACAAAGAGAAAGAAGCTTTCTGAGAAACTTCTTTGTGTTCTGTGAAATCATCTCACAGAGTTACAGCTTTCCCCTCAAGAAGCCTTTCGCTAAGACAGTTCTTGTGGAATTGGCAAAGTGATATTTGGAAGCCCATAGAGGGCTATGGTGAAAAAGGAAATATCCTCAGATGAAATCTGGAAAGAAGTTTTCTGAGAACCTGCTTAGTGTTCTGTTAATTCATCTCACAGAGTTACGTCTGCATTTCGTGGATCTCTTTGCTAGACTTATTTCTGTGGAATCTGAGAACAGATATTTCGGATCCCATTGAAGACTATAGGGCCAAAGGAAATATCCTCCGATAACAAAGAGAAAGAAGCTTACTGAGAAACTTCTTTGTGTTCTGTGAAATCATCTCACAGCGTTACAGCTTTCCCCTCAAGAAGCCTTTGGCTAAGACAGTTCTTGTGGAATTGGCAAAGCGATATTTGGAAGCCCATAGAGGGCTATGGTGAAAAAGCAAATATCCTCAGATGAAATCTGGAAAGAAGCTTTCTGAGAAACTGCTTAGTGTTCTGTGAATTCATCTCACAGAGTTACATCTGTATTTCGTGGATCTCTTTGCTAGCCTTATTTCTGTGGAATCTGAGAACAGATATTTCGGATCCCATTGAAGACTATAGGACCAAAGGAAATATCCTCCGATAACAAAGAGAAAGAAGCTTTCTGAGAAACTTCTTTGTGTTCTGTAAAATCATCTCACAGAGTTACAGCTTTCCACTCAAGAAGCCTTTCGCTAAGACAGTTCTCGTGGAATTGGCAAAGTGATATTTGGAAGCCCATAGAGGGCTATGGTGAAAAAGGAAATATCCTCAGATGAAATCTGCAAAGAAGCTTTCTGAGAAACTGCTTAGTGTTCTGTTCATTCATCGCACAGAGTTACATCTGTGTTTCGTGGATCTCTTTGCTAGCCTTATTTCTGTGGAATCTGAGAACAGATATTTCGGATCCCATTGAAGACTATAGGGCCCAAGAAAATATCCTCCGATAACAAAGAGAAAGAAGCTTTCTGAGAAACTTCTTTGTATTCTGTGAAATCATCTCACAGAGTTACAGCTTTCCCCTCAAGAAGCCTTTCGCTAAGACAGTTCTTGTGGAATTGGCAAAGTGATATTTGGAAGCCCATAGAGGGCTATGGTGAAAAAGGAAATATCCTCAAATGAAATCTGGAAAGAAGCTTTCTGAGAAACTGCTTAGTGTTCTGTTAATTCATCTCACAGAGTTACATCTGTATTTCGTGGATCTCTTTGCTAGACTTATTTCTGTGGAATCTGAGAACAGATATTTCGGAACCCTTTGAAGACTATAGGGCCAAAGGAAATATCCTCCGATAACAAAGAGAAAGAAGCTTTCTGAGAAACTTCTTTGTGTTCTGTGAAATCCTCTCACAGAGTTACAGCTTTCCCCTCAAGAAGCCTTTCGCTAAGACAGTTCTTGTGGAATTGGCAAAGTGATATTTGGGAGCCCATAGAGGGCTATGGAGAAAAAGGAAATATCCTCAGATGAAATCTGGAAAGAAGCTTTCTGAGAACCTGCTTAGTGTTCTGTTAATTCATCTCACAGAGTTACGTCTGCATTTCGTGGATCTCTTTGCTAGACTTATTTCTGTGGAATCTGAGAACAGATATTTCGGATCCCATTGAAGACTACAGGGCCAAAGGAAATATCCTCCGATAACAAAGAGAAAGAAGCTTACTGAGAAACTTCTTTGTGTTCTGGAAATCATCTCACAGAGTAACAGCTTTCCCCTCAAGAAGCCTTTCGCTAAGACAGTTCTTGTGGAATTGGCAAAGTGATATTTGGAAGCCCATAGAGGGCTATGGTGAAAAAGGAAATATCCTCAGATGAATTCTGGAAAGAAGCTTTCTGAGAAACTGCTTAGTGTTCTGTTAATTCATCTCACAGAGTTACATCTGTATTTCGTGGATCTCTTTGCTAGCCTTATTTCTTTGGAATCTGAGAACAGATATTTCGGATCCCATTGAAGACTATAGGACCAAAGGAAATATCCTCCGATAACAAAGAGAAAGAAGCTTTCTGAGAAACTTCTTTGTGTTCTGTGAAATCATCTCACAGAGTTACAGCTTTCCCCTCAAGAAGCCTTTCGCTAAGACAGTTCTTGTGGAATTGGCAATGTGATAGTTGGGAGCCCATAGAGGGCTATGGAGAAAAAGGAAATATCCTCAGATGAAATCTGGAAAGAAGCTTTCTGAGAACCTGCTTAGTGTTCTGTTAATTCATCTCACAGAGTTACGTCTGCATTTCGTGGATCTCTTTGCTAGACTTATTTCTGTGGAATCTGAGAACAGATATTTCGGATCCCATTGAAGACTACAGGGCCAAAGGAAATATCCTCCGATAACAAAGAGAAAGAAGCTTACTGAGAAACTTCTTTGTGTTCTGTGAAATCATCTCACAGAGTAACAGCTTTCCCCTCAAGAAGCCTTTCGCTAAGACAGTTCTTGTGGAATTGGCAAAGTGATATTTGGAAGCCCATAGAGGGCTATGGTGAAAAAGGAAATATCCTCAGATGAAATCTGGAAAGAAGCTTTCTGAGAAACTGCTTAGTGTTCTGTTAATTCATCTCACAGAGTTACATCTGTATTTCGTGAATCTCTTTGCTAGCCTTATTTCTGTGGAATCTGAGAACAGATATTTCGGATTCCTATGAAGACTATAGGGGCAAAGGAAATATCCTCCGATAACAAAGAGAAAGAAGCTTTCTGAGAAACTTCTTTGTGTTCTGTGAAATCATCTAACAGAGTTACAGCTTTCCCCTCAAGAAGCCTTTCGCTAAGACAGTTCTTGTGGAATTGGCAAAGTGATATTTGGAAGCCCATAGAGGGCTATGGTGAAAAAGGAAATATCCTCAGATGAAATCTGGAAGGAAGCTTTCTGAGAAACTGCTGAGTGTTCTGTTAATTCATCTCACAGAGTTACATCTGTATTTTGTGGATCTCTTTGCTAGCTTTATTTCTGTGGAATATGAGAACAGATATTTCGGATCCCATTGAAGACTACAGGGCCAAAGGAAATATCCTCCGATAACAAAGAGAAAGAAGCTTTCTGAGAAACTTCTTTGTGTTCTGTGAAATCATCTCACAGAGTTACAGCTTTCCCCTCAAGAAGCCTTTCGCTAAGACAGTTCTTGTGTAATTGGCAAAGTGATATTTGGAGGCCCATAGAGGGCTATGTTGAAAAAGGAAATATCCTCAGATGAAATCTGGAAAGAAGCTTTCTGAGAAACTGCTGAGTGTTCTGTTAATTCATCTCACAGAGTTACATCTGTATTTCGTGGATCTCTTTGCTAGCCTTATTTCTGTGGAATCTGAGAACAGATATTTCGGATCCCATTGAAGACTATAGGGCCAAAGGAAATATCCTCCGATAACAAAGAGAAAGAAGCTTTCTGAGAGACTTCTTTGTGTTCTGTGAAATCATCGCACAGAGTTACAGCTTTCCCCTCAAGAAGCCTTTCGCTAAGACAGTTCTTGTGGAATTGGCAAAGTGATATTTGGAAGCCCATAGAGGGCTATGGTGAAAAAGGAAATATCCTCAGATGAAATCTGGAAAGAAGCTTTCTGAGAAACTGCTTGGTGTTCTGTTAATTCATCTCACAGAGTTACATCTGTATTTCGTGGATCTCTTTGCTAGCCTTATTTCTGTGGAATCTGAGAACAGATATTTCAGATCCCATTCAAGACTATAGGGCCGAAGGAAATAATCTCCGATAACAAAGAGAAAGAAGCTTTCTGAGAAACTTCTTTGTGTTCTGTGAAATCATCTCACAGAGTTACAGCATTCGCCTCAAGAAGCCTTTCGCTAAGACAGTTCTTGTGGAATTGGCAAAGTGATATTTGGAAGCCCATAGAGGGCTATGGTGAAAAAGGAAATATCCTCAGATGAAATCTGGAAAGAAGCTTTCTGAGAAAGTGCTTAGTGTTCTGTTAATTCATCTCACAGAGTTACATCTGTATTTCGTGGATCTCTTTGCTAGCCTTATTTCTGTGGAATCTGAGAACAGATATTTCGGATCCAATTGAAGACTATAGGGCCGAAGGAAATAATCTCCGATACAAAAAGAGAAAGAAGCTTTCTGAGAAACTTCTTTGTGTTCTGTGAAATCATCTCACAGAGGTACAGCATTCCCCTCAAGAAGCCTTTCGCTAAGACAGTTCTTGTGTAATTGGCAAAGGGATATTTGGAAGCCCTTAGAGGACTATGGTGAAAAAGGAAATATCCTCAGATGAAATCTGGAAAGAAGCTTTCTGAGAAACTGCTTAGTGTTCTGTTAATTCATCTCACAGAGTTACATCTGTATTTCGTGGATCTCTTTGCTAGACTTATTTCTGTTTAATCTGAGAACAGATATTTCGGATCCTATTGAAGACTATAGAGCCAAAGGAAATATCCTCCGATAACAAAGAGAAAGAAGCTTTCTGAGAAACTTCTTTGTGTTCTCTGAAATCATCTCACAGAGTTACAGCTTTCCCCTCAGGAAGCCTTTCGCTAAGACAGTTCTTGTGGAATTGGCAAAGTGATATTTGGAAGCAAATAGAGGGCTATTGTGAAAAAGGAAATATCCTCAGATGAAATCTGGAAAAAAGCTTTCTGAGAAACTGCTTAGTGTTCTGTTAATTCATCTCACAGAGTTACATCTGTATTTCGTGGATCTCTTTGCTAGCCTTATTTCTGTGGAATCTGAGAACAGATATTTCGGATTCCTATGAAGACTATAGGGGCAAAGGAAATATCTTCCGATAACAAAGAGAAAGAAGTTTTCTGAGAAAGTTCTTTGTGTTCTGTGAAATCATCTCACAGAGTTACAGCTTTCCCCTCAAGAAGCCTTTCGCTAAGACAGTTCTTGTGGAATTGGCAAAGTGATATTTGGAAGCCCATAGAGTGCTATGGTGAAAAAGGAAATATCCTCAGATGAAATCTGGAAAGAAGCTTTCTGAGAAACTTCTGAGTGTTCTGTTAATTCATCTCACAGAGTTACATCTGTATTTCGTGGATCTCTTTGCTAGCCTTATTTCTGTGGAATCTGAGAACAGATATTTCGGATCCCTTTGAAGACTATAGGACCAAAGGAAATATCCTCCGATAACAAAGAGAAAGAAGCTTTCTGAGAAACTTCTTTGTGTTCTGTGAAATCATCTCACAGAGTTACAGCTTTCCCCTCAAGAAGCCTTTCGCTAAGACAGTTCTCGTGGAATTGGCAAAGTGATATTTGGAAGCCCATAGAGGGCTATGGTGAAAAAGGAAATATCCTCAGATGAAATCTGGAAAGAAGCTTTCTGAGAAACTGCTTAGTGTTCTGTTAATTCATCTCACAGAGTTACATCTGTATTTCGTGGATCTCTTTGCTAGCCTTATTTCTGTGGAATCTGAGAACAGATATTTCGGATCCCATTGAAGACTATAGGGCCAAAGAAAATATCCTCCGATAACAAAGAGAAAGAAGCTTTCTGAGAAACTTCTTTGTGTTCTGTGAAATCATCTCACAGAGTTACAGCTTTCCCCTCAAGAAGCCTTTCGCTAAGACAGTTCTTGTGGAATTGGCAAAGTGATATTTGGAAGCCCATAGAGGGCTATGGTGAAAAAGGAAATATCCTCAGATGAAATCTGGAAAGAAGCTTTCTGAGAAACTGCTTAGTGTTCTGTTAATTCATCTCACAGAGTTACATCTGTATTTCGTGGATCTCTTTGCTAGCCTTATTTCTGTGGAATCTGAGAACAGATATTTCGGATCCCATTGAAGACTATAGGACCAAAGGAAATATCCTCCGATAACAAAGAGAAAGAAGCTTTCTGAGAAACTTCTTTGTGTTCTGTGAAATCATCTCACAGAGTTACACCTTTCCCCTCAAGAAGCCTTTCGCTAAGACAGTTCTTGTGGAATTGGCAAAGTGATATTTGGAAGCCCATAGAGGGCTATGGTGAAAAAGGAAATATGCTCACATGAAATCTGGAAAGAAGCTGTCTGAGAAACTGCTGAGTGTTCTGTTAATTCATCTCACAGAGTTACATCTGTATTTCGTGGATCTCCTTGCTAGCCTTATTTCTGTGGAATCTGAGAACAGATATTTCGGATCCCATTGAAGACTATAGGGCCAAAGGAAATATCCTCCGATAACAAAGAGAAAGAAGCTTTCTGAGAAACTTCTTGGTGTTCTGTGAAATCATCTCACAGAGTTACAGCTTTCCCCTCAAGAAGCCTTTCGCTAAGACAGTTCTTGTGGAATTGGCAAAGTGATAATTGGAAGCCCTTAGAGGGCTATGGTGAAAAAGGAAATATCCTCAGATGAAATCTGGAAAGAAGCTTTCTGAGAAACTTCTCAGTGTTCTGTTAATTCATCTCACAGACTTACATCTGTATTTCGTGGATCTCTTTGCTAGCCTTATTTCTGTGGAATCTGAGAACAGATATTTCGGATCCCATTGAAGACTATAGGACCAAAGGAAATATCCTCCGATAACAAAGAGAAAGAAGCTTTCTGAGAAACTTCTTTGTGTTCTGTGAAATCATCTCTCAGAGTTACAGCTTTCCCCTCAAGAAGCCTTTCGCTAAGACAGTTCTCGTGGAATTGGCAAAGTGATATTTGGAAGCCCATAGAGGGCTATGGTGAAAAAGGAAATATCCTCAGATGAAATCTGGAAAGAAGCTTTCTGATAAACTGCTTAGTGTTCTGTTAATTCATCTCACAGAGTTACATCTGTATTTCGTGGATCTCTTTGCTAGCCTTATTTCTGTGGAATCTGAGAACAGATATTTCGGATCCCATGGAAGACTATAGGGCCCAAGAAAATATCCTCCGATAACAAAGAGAAAGAAGCTTTCTGAGAAACTTCTTTGTATTCTGTGAAATCATCTCACAGAGTTACAGCTTTCCCCTCAAGAAGCCTTTCGCTAAGACCGTTCTTGTGGAATTGGCAAAGTGATATTTGGAAGCCCATAGAGGAATATGGTGAAAAAGGAAATATCCTCAGATGAAATCTGGAAAGAAGCTTTCTGTGAAACTGCTTAGTGTTCTGTTAATTCTTCTCACAGAGTTACATCTGTATTTCGTGGATCTCTTTGCTAGACTTATTTCTGTGGAATCTGAGAACAGATATTTCGGATCCCTTTGAAGACTATAGGGCCAAAGGAAATATCCTCCGATAACAAAGAGAAAGAAGCTTTCTGAGAAACTTCTTTGTGTTCTGTGAAATCATCTCACAGAGTTACAGCTTTCCCCTCAAGAAGCCTTTCGCTAAGACAGTTCTTGTGGAATTGGCAAAGTGATATTTGGAAGCCCATAGAGGGCTATGGTGAAAAAGGAAATATCCACAGATGAAATCTGGAAAGAAGCTTTCTGAGAACCTGCTTAGAGTTCTGTTAATTCATCTCACAGAGTTACGTCTGCATTTCGTGGATCTCTTTGCTAGACTTATTTCTGTGGAATCTGAGAACAGATATTTCGGATCCCATTGAAGACTATAGGGCCAAAGGAAATATCCTCCGATAACAAAGAGAAAGAAGCTTACTGAGAAACTTCTTTGTGTTCTGTGAAATCATCTCACAGCGTTACAGCTTTCCCCTCAAGAAGCCTTTGGCTAAGACAGTTCTTGTGGAATTGGCAAAGCGATATTTGGAAGCCCATAGAGGGCTATGGTGAAAAAGCAAATATCCTCAGATGAAATCTGGAAAGAAGCTTTCTGAGAAACTGCTTAGTGTTCTGTGAATTCATCTCACAGAGTTACATCTGTATTTCGTGGATCTCTTTGCTAGCCTTATTTCTGTGGAATCTGAGAACAGATATTTCGGATCCCATTGAAGACTATAGGACCAAAGGAAATATCCTCCGATAACAAAGAGAAAGAAGCTTTCTGAGAAACTTCTTTGTGTTCTGTGAAATCACCTCACAGAGTTACAGCTTTCCCCTCAAGAAGCCTTTCGCTAAGACAGTTCTCGTGGAATTGGCAAAGTGATATTTGGAAGCCCATAGAGGGCTATGGTGAAAAAGGAAATATCCTCAGATGAAATCTGGAAAGAAGCTTTCTGAGAAACTGCTTAGTGTTCTGTTCATTCATCGCACAGAGTTACATCTGTGTTTCGTGGATCTCTTTGCTAGCCTTATTTCTGTGGAATCTGAGAACAGATATTTCGGATCCCATTGAAGACTATAGGGCCCAAGAAAATATCCTCCGATAACAAAGAGAAAGAAGCTTTCTGAGAAACTTCTTTGTATTCTGTGCAATCATCTCACAGTGTTACAGCTTTCCCCTCAAGAAGCCTTTCGCTAAGACAGTTCTTGTGGAATTGGCAAAGTGATATTTGGAAGCCCATAGAGGGCTATGGTGAAAAAGGAAATATCCTCAGATGAAATCTGGAAAGAAGCTTTCTGAGAAACTGCTTAGTGTTCTGTTAATTCATCTCACAGAGTTACATCTGTATTTCGTGGATCTCTTTGCTAGCCTTATTTCTGTGGAATCTGAGAACAGATATTTCGGATCCCATTGAAGACTATAGGGCCAAAGGAAATATCATCCGATAACAAAGAGAAAGAAGCTTTCTGAGAGACTTCTTTGTGTTCTGTGAAATCATCTCACAGAGTTACAGCTTTCCCCTCAAGAAGCCTTTCGCTAAGACAGTTCTTGTGGAATTGGCAAAGTGATATTTGGAAGCCCATAGAGGGCTATGGTGAAAAAGGAAATATCCTCAGATGAAATCTGGAAAGAAGCTTTCTGAGAAACTGCTTGGTGTTCTGTTAATTCATCTCACAGAGTTACATCTGTATTTCGTGGATCTCTTTGCTAGCCTTATTTATGTGGAATCTGAGAACAGATATTTCAGATCCCATTCAAGACTATAGGGCCGAAGGAAATAATCTCCGATAACAAAGAGAAAGAAGCTTTCTGAGAAACTTCTTTGTGTTCTGTGAAATCATCTCACAGAGTTACAGCATTCCCCTCAAGAAGCCTTTCGCTAAGACAGTTCTTGTGGAATTGGCAAAGTGATATTTGGAAGCCCATAGAGGGCTATGGTGAAAAAGGAAATATCCTCAGATGAAATCTGGAAAGAAGCTATCTGAGAAAGTGCTTAGTGCTCTGTTAATTCATCTCACAGAGTTACATCTGTATTTCGTGGATCTCTTTGCTAGCCTTATTTCTGTGGAATCTGAGAACAGATATTTCGGATCCAATTGAAGACTATAGGGCCGAAGGAAATAATCTCCGATAACAAAGAGAAAGAAGCTTTCTGAGAAACTTCTTTGTGTTCTGTGAAATCATCTCACAGAGTTACAGCATTCCCCTCAAGAAGCCTTTCGCTAAGACAGTTCTTGTGTAATTGGCAAAGGGATATTTGGAAGCCCTTAGAGGACTATGGTGAAAAAGGAAATATCCTCAGATGAAATCTGGAAAGAAGCTTTCTGAGAAACTGCTTAGTGTTCTGTTAATTCATCTCACAGAGTTACATCTGTATTTCGTGGATCTCTTTGCTAGACTTATTTCTGTTTAATCTGAGAACAGATATTTCGGATCCTATTGAAGACTATAGAGCCAAAGGAAATATCCTCCGATAACAAAGAGAAAGAAGCTTTCTGAGAAACTTCTTTGTGTTCTGTGAAATCATCTCACAGAGTTACAGCTTTCCCCTCAGGAAGCCTTTCGCTAAGACAGTTCTTGTGGAATTGGCAAAGTGATATTTGGAAGCAAATAGAGGGCTATGGTGGAAAAGGAAATATCCTCAGATGAAATCTGGAAAGAAGCTTTCTGAGAAACTGCTTAGTGTTCTGTTAATTCATCTCACAGAGTTACATCTGTATTTCGTGGATCTCTTTGCTAGCCTTATTTCTGTGGAATCTGAGAACAGATATTTCGGATTCCTATGAAGACTATAGGGGCAAAGGAAATATCTTCCGATAACAAAGAGAAAGAAGTTTTCTGAGAAACTTCTTTGTGTTCTGTGAAATCATCTCACAGAGTTACAGCTTTCCCCTCAAGAAGCCTTTCGCTAAGACAGTTCTTGTGGAATTGGCAAAGTGATATTTGGAAGCCCATAGAGTGCTATGGTGAAAAAGGAAATATCCTCAGATGAAATCTGGAAAGAAGCTTTCTGAGAAACTTCTGAGTGTTCTGTTAATTCATCTCACAGAGTTACATCTGTATTTCGTGGATCTCTTTGCTAGCCTTATTTCTGTGGAATCTGAGAACAGATATTTCGGATCCCTTTGAAGACTATAGGACCAAAGGAAATATCCTCCGATAACAAAGAGAAAGAAGCTTTCTGAGAAACTTCTTTGTGTTCTGTGAAATCATCTCACAGAGTTACAGCTTTCCCCTCAAGAAGCCTTTCGCTAAGACAGTTCTCGTGGAATTGGCAAAGTGATATTTGGAAGCCCATAGAGGGCTATGGTGAAAAAGGAAATATCCTCAGATGAAATCTGGAAAGAAGCTTTCTGAGAAACTGCTTAGTGTTCTGTTAATTCATCTCACAGAGTTACATCTGTATTTCGTGGATCTCTTTGCTAGCCTTATTTCTGTGGAATCTGAGAACAGATATTTCGGATCCCATTGAAGACTATAGGGCCAAAGAAAATATCCTCCGATAACAAAGAGAAAGAAGCTTTCTGAGAAACTTCTTTGTGTTCTGTGAAATCATCTCACAGAGTTACAGCTTTCCCCTCAAGAAGCCTTTCGCTAAGACAGTTCTTGTGGAATTGGCAAAGTGATATTTGGAAGCCCATAGAGGGCTATGGTGAAAAAGGAAATATCCTCAGATGAAATCTGGAAAGAAGCTTTCTGAGAAACTGCTTAGTGTTCTGTTAATTCATCTCACAGAGTTACATCTGTATTTCGTGGATCTCTTTGCTAGCCTTATTTCTGTGGAATCTCAGAACAGATATTTCGAATCCCATTGAAGACTATAGGGCCAAAGGATATAATCTCCGATAACAAAGAGAAAGAAGCTTTCTGAGAAACTTCTTTGTGTTCTGTGAAATCATCTCACAGAGTTACAGCATTCCCTTCAAGAAGACTTTCGCTAAGACAGTTCTTGTGGAATTGGCAAAGTGATATTTGGAAGCCCATAGAGGGCTATGGTGAAACAGGAAATATCCTCAGATGAAATCTGGAAAGAAGCTTTCTGAGAAACTGCTGGGTGTTCTGTTAATTCATCTCACAGAGTTACATCTGTATTTCGTGGATCTCTTTGCTAGCCTTATTTCTGTGGAATCTGAGAACAGATATTTCGGATCCCATTGAAGACTATAGGACCAAAGGAAATATCCTCCGATAACAAAGAGAAAGAAGCTTTCTGAGAAACTTCTTTGTGTTCTGTGAAATCATCTCACAGAGTTACACCTTTCCCCTCAAGAAGCCTTTCGCTAAGACAGTTCTTGTGGAATTGGCAAAGTGATATTTGGAAGCCCATAGAGGGCTATGGTGAAAAAGGAAATATCCTCACATGAAATCTGGAAAGAAGCTTTCTGAGAAACTGCTGAGTGTTCTGTTAATTCATCTCACAGAGTTACATCTGTATTTCGTGGATCTCCTTGCTAGCCTTATTTCTGTGGAATCTGAGAACAGATATTTCGGATCCCATTGAAGACTATAGGGCCAAAGGAAATATCCTCCGATAACAAAGAGAAAGAAGCTTTCTGAGAAACTTCTTGGTGTTCTGTGAAATCATCTCACAGAGTTACAGCTTTCCCCTCAAGAAGCCTTTCGCTAAGACAGTTCTTGTGGAATTGGCAAAGTGATAATTGGAAGCCCATAGAGGGCTATGGTGAAAAAGGAAATATCCTCAGATGAAATCTGGAAAGAAGCTTTCTGAGAAACTTCTCAGTGTTCTGTTAATTCATCTCACAGACTTACATCTGTATTTCGTGGATCTCTTTGCTAGCCTTATTTCTGTGGAATCTGAGAACAGATATTTCGGATCCCATTGAAGACTATAGGACCAAAGGTAATATCCTCCGATAACAAAGAGAAAGAAGCTTTCTGAGAAACTTCTTTGTGTTCTGTGAAATCATCTCTCAGAGTTACAGCTTTCCCCTCAAGAAGCCTTTCGCTAAGACAGTTCTCGTGGAATTGGCAAAGTGATATTTGGAAGCCCATAGAGGGCTATGGTGAAAAAGGAAATATCCTCAGATGAAATCTGGAAAGAAGCTTTCTGAGAAACTGCTTAGTGTTCTGTTAATTCATCTCACAGAGTTACATCTGTATTTCGTGGATCTCTTTGCTAGCCTTATTTCTGTGGAATCTGAGAACAGATATTTCGGATCCCATTGAAGACTATAGGGCCAAAGAAAATATCCTCCGATAACAAAGAGAAAGAAGCTTTCTGATAAACTTCTTTGTATTCTGTGAAATCATCTCACAGAGTTACAGCTTTCCCCTCAAGAAGCCTTTCGCTAAGACAGTTCTTGTGGAATTGGCAAAGTGATATTTCGAAGCCCATAGAGGACTATGGTGAAAAAGGAAATATCCTCAGATGAAATCTGGAAAGAAGCTTTCTGTGAAACTGCTTAGTGTTCTGTTAATTCTTCTCACAGAGTTACATCTGTATTTCGTGGATCTCTTTGCTAGACTTATTTCTGTGGAATCTGAGAACAGATATTTCGGATCCCTTTGAAGACTATAGGGCCAAAGGAAATATCCTCCGATAACAAAGAGAAAGAAGCTTTCTGAGAAACTTCTTTGTGTTCTGTGAAATCATATCACAGAGTTACAGCTTTCCCCTCAAGAAGCCTTTCGCTAAGACAGTTCTTGTGGAATTGGCAAAGTGATATTTGGAAGCCCATAGAGGGCTATGGTGAAAAAGGAAATATCCACAGATGAAATCTGGAAAGAAGCTTTCTGAGAACCTGCTTAGAGTTCTGTTAATTCATCTCACAGAGTTACGTCTGCATTTCGTGGATCTCTTTGCTAGACTTATTTGTGTGGAATCTGAGAACAGATATTTCGGATCCCCTTGAAGACTATAGGGCCAAAGGAAATATCCTCCGATAACAAAGAGAAAGAAGCTTACTGAGAAACTTCTTTGTGTTCTGTGAAATCATCTCACAGCGTTACAGCTTTCCCCTCAAGAAGCCTTTGGCTAAGACAGTTCTTGTGGAATTGGCAAAGCGATATTTGGAAGCCCATAGAGGGCTATGGTGAAAAAGCAAATATCCTCAGATGAAATCTGGAAAGAAGCTTTCTGAGAAACTGCTTAGTGTTCTGTGAATTCATCTCACAGAGTTACATCTGTATTTCGTGGATCTCTTTGCTAGCCTTATTTCTGTGGAATCTGAGAACAGATATTTCGGATCCCATTGAAGACTATAGGACCAAAGGAAATATCCTCCGATAACAAAGAGAAAGAAGCGTTCTGAGAAACTTCTTTGTGTTCTGTGAAATCACCTCACAGAGTTACAGCTTTCCACTCAAGAAGCCTTTCGCTAAGACAGTTCTCGTGGAATTGGCAAAGTGATATTTGGAAGCCCATAGAGGGCTATGGTGAAAAAGGAAATATCCTCAGATGAAATCTGGAAAGAAGCTTTCTGAGAAACTGCTTAGTGTTCTGTTCATTCATCGCACAGAGTTACATCTGTGTTTCGTGGATCTCTTTGCTAGCCTTATTTCTGTGGAATCTGAGAACAGATATTTCGGATCCCATTGAAGACTATAGGGCCCAAGAAAATATCCTCCGATAACAAAGAGAAAGAAGCTTTCTGAGAAACTTCTTTGTATTCTGTGAAATCATCTCACAGAGTTACAGCTTTCCCCTCAAGAAGCCTTTCGCTAAGACAGTTCTTGTGGAATTGGCAAAGTGATATTTGGAAGCCCATAAGGGCTATGGTGAAAAAGGAAATATCCTCAGATGAAATCTGGAAAGAAGCTTTCTGAGAAACTGCTTAGTGTTCTGTTAATTCATCTCACAGAGTTACATCTGTATTTCGTGGATCTCTTTGCTAGCCTTATTTCTGTGGAATCTGAGAACAGATATTTCGGATCCCATTGAAGACTATAGGGCCAAAGGAAATATCCTCCGATAACAAAGAGAAAGAAGCTTTCTGAGAGACTTCTTTGTGTTCTGTGAAATCATCTCACAGAGTTACAGCTTTCCCCTCAAGAAGCCTTTCGCTAAGACAGTTCTTGTGGAATTGGCAAAGTGATATTTGGAAGCCCATAGAGGGCTATGGTGAAAAAGGAAATATCCTCAGATGAAATCTGGAAAGAAGCTTTCTGAGAAACTGCTTGGTGTTCTGTTAATTCATCTCACAGAGTTACATCTGTATTTCGTGGATCTCTTTACTAGCCTTATTTCTGTGGAATCTGAGAACAGATATTTCAGATCCCATTCAAGACTATAGGGCCGAAGGAAATAATCTCCGATAACAAAGAGAAAGAAGCTTTCTGAGAAACTTCTTTGTGTTCTGTGAAATCATCTCACAGAGTTACAGCATTCCCCTCAAGAAGCCTTTCGCTAAGACAGTTCTTGTGGAATTGGCAAAGTGATATTTGGAAGCCCATAGAGGGCTATGGTGAAAAAGGAAATATCCTCAGATGAAATCTGGAAAGAAGCTTTCTGAGAAAGTGCTTAGTGTTCTGTTAATTCATCTCACAGAGTTACATCTGTATTTCGTGGATCTCTTTGCTAGCCTTATTTCTGTGGAATCTGAGAACAGATATTTCGGATCCAATTGAAGACTATAGGGCCGAAGGAAATAATCTCCGATAACAAAGAGAAAGAAGCTTTCTGAGAAACTTCTTTGTGTTCTGTGAAATCATCTCACAGAGTTACAGCATTCCCCTCAAGAAGCCTTTCGCTAAGACAGTTCTTGTGTAATTGGCAAAGGGATATTTGGAAGCCCTTAGAGGACTATGGTGAAAAAGGAAATATCCTCAGATGAAATCTGGAAAGAAGCTTTCTGAGAAACTGCTTAGTGTTCTGTTAATTCATCTCACAGAGTTACATCTGTATTTCGTGGATCTCTTTGCTAGACTTATTTCTGTTTAATCTGAGAACAGATATTTCGGATCCTATTGAAGACTATAGAGCCAAAGGAAATATCCTCCGATAACAAAGAGAAAGAAGCTTTCTGAGAAACTTCTTTGTGTTCTGTGAAATCATCTCACAGAGTTACAGCTTTCCCCTCAGGAAGCCTTTCGCTAAGACAGTTCTTGTGGAATTGGCAAAGTGATATTTGGAAGCAAATAGAGGGCTATGGTGAAAAAGGAAATATCCTCAGATGAAATCTGGAAAGAAGCTTTCTGAGAAACTGCTTAGTGTTCTGTTAATTCATCTCACAGAGTTACATCTGTATTTCGTGGATCTCTTTGCTAGCCTTATTTCTGTGGAATCTGAGAACAGATATTTCGGATTCCTATGAAGACTATAGGGGCAAAGGAAATATCTTCCGATAACAAAGAGAAAGAAGTTTTCTGAGAAACTTCTTTGTGTTCTGTGAAATCATCTCACAGAGTTACAGCTTTCCCCTCAAGAAGCCTTTCGCTAAGACAGTTCTTGTGGAATTGGCAAAGTGATATTTGGAAGCCCATAGAGTGCTATGGTGAAAAAGGAAATATCCTCAGATGAAATCTGGAAAGAAGCTTTCTGAGAAACTTCTGAGTGTTCTGTTAATTCATCTCACAGAGTTACATCTGTATTTCGTGGATCTCTTTGCTAGCCTTATTTCTGTGGAATCTGAGAACAGATATTTCGGATCCCTTTGAAGACTATAGGACCAAAGGAAATATCCTCCGATAACAAAGAGAAAGAAGCTTTCTGAGAAACTTCTTTGTGTTCTGTGAAATCATCTCACAGAGTTACAGCTTTCCCCTCAAGAAGCCTTTCGCTAAGACAGTTCTCGTGGAATTGGCAAAGTGATATTTGGAAGCCCATAGAGGGCTATGGTGAAAAAGGAAATATCCTCAGATGAAATCTGGAAAGAAGCTTTCTGAGAAACTGCTTAGTGTTCTGTTAATTCATCTCACAGAGTTACATCTGTATTTCGTGGATCTCTTTGCTAGCCTTATTTCTGTGGAATCTGAGAACAGATATTTCGGATCCCATTGAAGACTATAGGGCCAAAGAAAATATCCTCCGATAACAAAGAGAAAGAAGCTTTCTGAGAAACTTCTTTGTGTTCTGTGAAATCATCTCACAGAGTTACAGCTTTCCCCTCAAGAAGCCTTTCGCTAAGACAGTTCTTGTGGAATTGGCAAAGTGATATTTGGAAGCCCATAGAGGGCTATGGTGAAAAAGGAAATATCCTCAGATGAAATCTGGAAAGAAGCTTTCTGAGAAACTGCTTAGTGTTCTGTTAATTCATCTCACAGAGTTACATCTGTATTTCGTGGATCTCTTTGCTAGCCTTATTTCTGTGGAATCTCAGAACAGATATTTCGAATCCCATTGAAGACTATAGGGCCAAAGGATATAATCTCCGATAACAAAGAGAAAGAAGCTTTCTGAGAAACTTCTTTGTGTTCTGTGAAATCATCTCACAGAGTTACAGCATTCCCTTCAAGAAGACTTTCGCTAAGACAGTTCTTGTGGAATTGGCAAAGTGATATTTGGAAGCCCATAGAGGGCTATGGTGAAACAGGAAATATCCTCAGATGAAATCTGGAAAGAAGCTTTCTGAGAAACTGCTGGGTGTTCTGTTAATTCATCTCACAGAGTTACATCTGTATTTCGTGGATCTCTTTGCTAGCCTTATTTCTGTGGAATCTGAGAACAGATATTTCGGATCCCATTGAAGACTATAGGACCAAAGGAAATATCCTCCGATAACAAAGAGAAAGAAGCTTTCTGAGAAACTTCTTTGTGTTCTGTGAAATCATCTCACAGAGTTACACCTTTCCCCTCAAGAAGCCTTTCGCTAAGACAGTTCTTGTGGAATTGGCAAAGTGATATTTGGAAGCCCATAGAGGGCTATGGTGAAAAAGGAAATATCCTCACATGAAATCTGGAAAGAAGCTTTCTGAGAAACTGCTGAGTGTTCTGTTAATTCATCTCACAGAGTTACATCTGTATTTCGTGGATCTCCTTGCTAGCCTTATTTCTGTGGAATCTGAGAACAGATATTTCGGATCCCATTGAAGACTATAGGGCCAAAGGAAATATCCTCCGATAACAAAGAGAAAGAAGCTTTCTGAGAAACTTCTTGGTGTTCTGTGAAATCATCTCACAGAGTTACAGCTTTCCCCTCAAGAAGCCTTTCGCTAAGACAGTTCTTGTGGAATTGGCAAAGTGATAATTGGAAGCCCATAGAGGGCTATGGTGAAAAAGGAAATATCCTCAGATGAAATCTGGAAAGAAGCTTTCTGAGAAACTTCTCAGTGTTCTGTTAATTCATCTCACAGACTTACATCTGTATTTCGTGGATCTCTTTGCTAGCCTTATTTCTGTGGAATCTGAGAACAGATATTTCGGATCCCATTGAAGACTATAGGACCAAAGGTAATATCCTCCGATAACAAAGAGAAAGAAGCTTTCTGAGAAACTTCTTTGTGTTCTGTGAAATCATCTCTCAGAGTTACAGCTTTCCCCTCAAGAAGCCTTTCGCTAAGACAGTTCTCGTGGAATTGGCAAAGTGATATTTGGAAGCCCATAGAGGGCTATGGTGAAAAAGGAAATATCCTCAGATGAAATCTGGAAAGAAGCTTTCTGAGAAACTGCTTAGTGTTCTGTTAATTCATCTCACAGAGTTACATCTGTATTTCGTGGATCTCTTTGCTAGCCTTATTTCTGTGGAATCTGAGAACAGATATTTCGGATCCCATTGAAGACTATAGGGCCAAAGAAAATATCCTCCGATAACAAAGAGAAAGAAGCTTTCTGATAAACTTCTTTGTATTCTGTGAAATCATCTCACAGAGTTACAGCTTTCCCCTCAAGAAGCCTTTCGCTAAGACAGTTCTTGTGGAATTGGCAAAGTGATATTTCGAAGCCCATAGAGGACTATGGTGAAAAAGGAAATATCCTCAGATGAAATCTGGAAAGAAGCTTTCTGTGAAACTGCTTAGTGTTCTGTTAATTCTTCTCACAGAGTTACATCTGTATTTCGTGGATCTCTTTGCTAGACTTATTTCTGTGGAATCTGAGAACAGATATTTCGGATCCCTTTGAAGACTATAGGGCCAAAGGAAATATCCTCCGATAACAAAGAGAAAGAAGCTTTCTGAGAAACTTCTTTGTGTTCTGTGAAATCATATCACAGAGTTACAGCTTTCCCCTCAAGAAGCCTTTCGCTAAGACAGTTCTTGTGGAATTGGCAAAGTGATATTTGGAAGCCCATAGAGGGCTATGGTGAAAAAGGAAATATCCACAGATGAAATCTGGAAAGAAGCTTTCTGAGAACCTGCTTAGAGTTCTGTTAATTCATCTCACAGAGTTACGTCTGCATTTCGTGGATCTCTTTGCTAGACTTATTTCTGTGGAATCTGAGAACAGATATTTCGGATCCCCTTGAAGACTATAGGGCCAAAGGAAATATCCTCCGATAACAAAGAGAAAGAAGCTTACTGAGAAACTTCTTTGTGTTCTGTGAAATCATCTCACAGCGTTACAGCTTTCCCCTCAAGAAGCCTTTGGCTAAGACAGTTCTTGTGGAATTGGCAAAGCGATATTTGGAAGCCCATAGAGGGCTATGGTGAAAAAGCAAATATCCTCAGATGAAATCTGGAAAGAAGCTTTCTGAGAAACTGCTTAGTGTTCTGTGAATTCATCTCACAGAGTTACATCTGTATTTCGTGGATCTCTTTGCTAGCCTTATTTCTGTGGAATCTGAGAACAGATATTTCGGATCCCATTGAAGACTATAGGACCAAAGGAAATATCCTCCGATAACAAAGAGAAAGAAGCGTTCTGAGAAACTTCTTTGTGTTCTGTGAAATCACCTCACAGAGTTACAGCTTTCCACTCAAGAAGCCTTTCGCTAAGACAGTTCTCGTGGAATTGGCAAAGTGATATTTGGAAGCCCATAGAGGGCTATGGTGAAAAAGGAAATATCCTCAGATGAAATCTGGAAAGAAGCTTTCTGAGAAACTGCTTAGTGTTCTGTTCATTCATCGCACAGAGTTACATCTGTGTTTCGTGGATCTCTTTGCTAGCCTTATTTCTGTGGAATCTGAGAACAGATATTTCGGATCCCATTGAAGACTATAGGGCCCAAGAAAATATCCTCCGATAACAAAGAGAAAGAAGCTTTCTGAGAAACTTCTTTGTATTCTGTGAAATCATCTCACAGAGTTACAGCTTTCCCCTCAAGAAGCCTTTCGCTAAGACAGTTCTTGTGGAATTGGCAAAGTGATATTTGGAAGCCCATAAGGGCTATGGTGAAAAAGGAAATATCCTCAGATGAAATCTGGAAAGAAGCTTTCTGAGAAACTGCTTAGTGTTCTGTTAATTCATCTCACAGAGTTACATCTGTATTTCGTGGATCTCTTTGCTAGCCTTATTTCTGTGGAATCTGAGAACAGATATTTCGGATCCCATTGAAGACTATAGGGCCAAAGGAAATATCCTCCGATAACAAAGAGAAAGAAGCTTTCTGAGAGACTTCTTTGTGTTCTGTGAAATCATCTCACAGAGTTACAGCTTTCCCCTCAAGAAGCCTTTCGCTAAGACAGTTCTTGTGGAATTGGCAAAGTGATATTTGGAAGCCCATAGAGGGCTATGGTGAAAAAGGAAATATCCTCAGATGAAATCTGGAAAGAAGCTTTCTGAGAAACTGCTTGGTGTTCTGTTAATTCATCTCACAGAGTTACATCTGTATTTCGTGGATCTCTTTACTAGCCTTATTTCTGTGGAATCTGAGAACAGATATTTCAGATCCCATTCAAGACTATAGGGCCGAAGGAAATAATCTCCGATAACAAAGAGAAAGAAGCTTTCTGAGAAACTTCTTTGTGTTCTGTGAAATCATCTCACAGAGTTACAGCATTCCCCTCAAGAAGCCTTTCGCTAAGACAGTTCTTGTGGAATTGGCAAAGTGATATTTGGAAGCCCATAGAGGGCTATGGTGAAAAAGGAAATATCCTCAGATGAAATCTGGAAAGAAGCTTTCTGAGAAAGTGCTTAGTGTTCTGTTAATTCATCTCACAGAGTTACATCTGTATTTCGTGGATCTCTTTGCTAGCCTTATTTCTGTGGAATCTGAGAACAGATATTTCGGATCCAATTGAAGACTATAGGGCCGAAGGAAATAATCTCCGATAACAAAGAGAAAGAAGCTTTCTGAGAAACTTCTTTGTGTTCTGTGAAATCATCTCACAGAGTTACAGCATTCCCCTCAAGAAGCCTTTCGCTAAGACAGTTCTTGTGTAATTGGCAAAGGGATATTTGGAAGCCCATAGAGGGCTATGGTGAAAAAGGAAATATCCACAGATGAAATCTGGAAAGAAGCTTTCTGAGAACCTGCTTAGAGTTCTGTTAATTGATCTCACAGAGTTACGTCTGCATTTCGTGGATCTCTTTGCTAGACTTATTTCTGTGGAATCTGAGAACAGATATTTCGGATCCCATTGAAGACTATAGGGCCAAAGGAAATATCCTCCGATAACAAAGAGAAAGAAGCTTACTGAGAAACTTCTTTGTGTTCTGTGAAATCATCTCACAGCGTTACAGCTTTCCCCTCAAGAAGCCTTTGGCTAAGACAGTTCTTGTGGAATTGGCAAAGCGATATTTGGAAGCCCATAGAGGGCTATGGTGAAAAAGCAAATATCCTCAGATGAAATCTGGAAAGAAGCTTTCTGAGAAACTGCTTAGTGTTCTGTGAATTCATCTCACAGAGTTACATCTGTATTTCGTGGATCTCTTTGCTAGCCTTATTTCTGTGGAATCTGAGAACAGATATTTCGGATCCCATTGAAGACTATAGGACCAAAGGAAATATCCTCCGATAACAAAGAGAAAGAAGCTTTCTGAGAAACTTCTTTGTGTTCTGTGAAATCACCTCACAGAGTTACAGCTTTCCACTCAAGAAGCCTTTCGCTAAGACAGTTCTCGTGGAATTGGCAAAGTGATATTTGGAAGCCCATAGAGGGCTATGGTGAAAAAGGAAATATCCTCAGATGAAATCTGGAAAGAAGCTTTCTGAGAAACTGCTTAGTGTTCTGTTCATTCATCGCACAGAGTTACATCTGTGTTTCGTGGATCTCTTTGCTAGCCTTATTTCTGTGGAATCTGAGAACAGATATTTCGGATCCCATTGAAGACTATAGGGCCCAAGAAAATATCCTCCGATAACAAAGAGAAAGAAGCTTTCTGAGAAACTTCTTTGTATTCTGTGAAATCATCTCACAGAGTTACAGCTTTCCCCTCAAGAAGCCTTTCGCTAAGACAGTTCTTGTGGAATTGGCAAAGTGATATTTGGAAGCCCATAAGGGCTATGGTGAAAAAGGAAATATCCTCAGATGAAATCTGGAAAGAAGCTTTCTGAGAAACTGCTTAGTGTTCTGTTAATTCATCTCACAGAGTTACATCTGTATTTCGTGGATCTCTTTGCTAGCCTTATTTCTGTGGAATCTGAGAACAGATATTTCGGATCCCATTGAAGACTATAGGGCCAAAGGAAATATCCTCCGATAACAAAGAGAAAGAAGCTTTCTGAGAGACTTCTTTGTGTTCTGTGAAATCATCTCACAGAGTTACAGCTTTCCCCTCAAGAAGCCTTTCGCTAAGACAGTTCTTGTGGAATTGGCAAAGTGATATTTGGAAGCCCATAGAGGGCTATGGTGAAAAAGGAAATATCCTCAGATGAAATCTGGAAAGAAGCTTTCTGAGAAACTGCTTGGTGTTCTGTTAATTCATCTCACAGAGTTACATCTGTATTTCGTGGATCTCTTTGCTAGCCTTATTTCTGTGGAATCTGAGAACAGATATTTCAGATCCCATTCAAGACTATAGGGCCGAAGGAAATAATCTCCGATAACAAAGAGAAAGAAGCTTTCTGAGAAACTTCTTTGTGTTCTGTGAAATCATCTCACAGAGTTACAGCATTCCCCTCAAGAAGCCTTTCGCTAAGACAGTTCTTGTGGAATTGGCAAAGTGATATTTGGAAGCCCATAGAGGGCTATGGTGAAAAAGGAAATATCCTCAGATGAAATTTGGAAAGAAGCTTTCTGAGAAAGTGCTTAGTGTTCTGTTAATTCATCTCACAGAGTTACATCTGTATTTCGTGGATCTCTTTGCTAGCCTTATTTCTGTGGAATCTGAGAACAGATATTTTGGATCCAATTGAAGACTATAGGGCCGAAGGAAATAATCTCCGATAACAAAGAGAAAGAAGCTTTCTGAGATACTTCTTTGTGTTCTGTGAAATCATCTCACAGAGTTACAGCATTCCCCTCAAGAAGCCTTTCGCTAAGACAGTTCTTGTGTAATTGGCAAAGGGATATTTGGAAGCCCTTAGAGGACTATGGTGAAAAAGGAAATATCCTCAGATGAAATCTGGAAAGAAGCTTTCTGAGAAACTGCTTAGTGTTCTGTTAATTCATCTCACAGAGTTACATCTGTATTTCGTGGATCTCTTTGCTAGACTTATTTCTGTTTAATCTGAGAACAGATATTTCGGATCCTATTGAAGACTATAGAGCCAAAGGAAATATCCTCCGATAACAAAGAGAAAGAAGCTTTCTGAGAAACTTCTTTGTGTTCTGTGAAATCATCTCACAGAGTTACAGCTTTCCCCTCAGGAAGCCTTTCGCTAAGACAGTTCTTGTGGAATTGGCAAAGTGATATTTGGAAGCAAATAGAGGGCTATGGTGAAAAAGGAAATATCCTCAGATGAAATCTGGAAAGAAGCTTTCTGAGAAACTGCTTAGTGTTCTGTTAATTCATCTCACAGAGTTACATCTGTATTTCGTGGATCTCTTTGCTAGCCTTATTTCTGTGGAATCTCAGAACAGATATTTCGGATTCCTATGAAGACTATAGGGGCAAAGGAAATATCTTCCGATAACAAAGAGAAAGAAGCTTTTTGAGAAACTTCTTTGTGTTCTGTGAAATCATCTCACAGAGTTACAGCTTTCCCCTCAAGAAGCCTTTCGCTAAGACAGTTCTTGTGGAATTGGCAAAGTGATATTTGGAAGCCCATAGAGTGCTATGGTGAAAAAGGAAATATCCTCAGATGAAATCTGGAAAGAAGCTTTCTGAGAAACTTCTGAGTGTTCTGTTAATTCATCTCACAGAGTTACATCTGTATTTCGTGGATCTCTTTGCTAGCCTTATTTCTGTGGAATCTGAGAACAGATATTTCGGATCCCTTTGAAGACTATAGGACCAAAGGAAATATCCTCCGATAACAAAGAGAAAGAAGCTTTCTGAGAAACTTCTTTGTGTTCTGTGAAATCATCTCACAGAGTTACAGCTTTCCCCTCAAGAAGCCTTTCGCTAAGACAGTTCTCGTGGAATTGGCAAAGTGATATTTGGAAGCCCATAGAGGGCTATGGTGAAAAAGGAAATATCCTCAGATGAAATCTGGAAAGAAGCTTTCTGAGAAACTGCTTAGTGTTCTGTTAATTCATCTCACAGAGTTACATCTGTATTTCGTGGATCTCTTTGCTAGCCTTATTTCTGTGGAATCTGAGAACAGATATTTCGGATCCCATTGAAGACTATAGGGCCAAAGAAAATATCCTCCGATAACAAAGAGAAAGAAGCTTTCTGAGAAACTTCTTTGTGTTCTGTGAAATCATCTCACAGAGTTACAGCTTTCCCCTCAAGAAGCCTTTCGCTAAGACAGTTCTTGTGGAATTGGCAAAGTGATATTTGGAAGCCCATAGAGGGCTATGGTGAAAAAGGAAATATCCTCAGATGAAATCTGGAAAGAAGCTTTCTGAGAAACTGCTTAGTGTTCTGTTAATTCATCTCACAGAGTTACATCTGTATTTCGTGGATCTCTTTGCTAGCCTTATTTCTGTGGAATCTGAGAACAGATATTTCGGATCCCATTGAAGACTATAGGGCCAAAGGATATAATCTCCGATAACAAAGAGAAAGAAGCTTTCTGAGAAACTTCTTTGTGTTCTGTGAAATCATCTCACAGAGTTACAGCATTCCCTTCAAGAAGCCTTTCGCTAAGACAGTTCTTGTGGAATTGGCAAAGTGATATTTGGAAGCCCATAGAGGGCTATGGTGAAACAGGAAATATCCTCAGATGAAATCTGGAAAGAAGCTTTCTGAGAAACTGCTGGGTGTTCTGTTAATTCATCTCACAGAGTTACATCTGTATTTCGTGGATCTCTTTGCTAGCCTTATTTCTGTGGAATCTGAGAACAGATATTTCGGATCCCATTGAAGACTATAGGACCAAAGGAAATATCCTCCGATAACAAAGAGAAAGAAGCTTTCTGAGAAACTTCTTTCTGTTCTGTGAAATCATCTCACAGAGTTACACCTTTCCCCTCAAGAAGCCTTTCGCAAAGACAGTTCTTGTGGAATTGGCAAAGTGATATTTGGAAGCCCATAGAGGGCTATGGTGAAAAAGGAAATATCCTCACATGAAATCTGGAAAGAAGCTTTCTGAGAAACTGCTTAGTGTTCTGTTAATTCATCTCACAGAGTTACATCTGTATTTCGTGGATCTCTTTGCTAGCCTTATTTCTGTGGAATCTGAGAACAGATATTTCGGATCCCATTGAAGACTATAGGGCCAAAGGAAATATCCTCCGATAACAAAGAGAAAGAAGCTTTCTGAGAAACTTCTTGGTGTTCTGTGAAATCATCTCACAGAGTAACAGCTTTCCCTCAAGAAGCCTTTCGCTAAGACAGTTCTTGTGGAATTGGCAAAGCGATATTGGGAAGCCCATAGAGGGCTATGGTGAAAAAGGAAATATCCTCAGATGAAATCTGGAAAGAAGCTTTCTGAGAAACTGCTTAGTGTTCTGTTAATTCATCTCACAGAGTTACATCTGTATTTCGTGGATCTCTTTGCTAGCCTTATTTCTGTGGAATCTGAGAACAGATATTTCGGATCCCATTGAAGACTATAGGGCCAAAGGAAATAATCTCCGATGACAAAGAGAAAGAAGCTTTCTGAGAAACTTCTTTGTGTTCTCTGAAATCATCTCACAGAGTTACAGCATTCCCCTCAAGAAGCCTTTCGCTAAGACAGTTCTTGTGGAATTGGCAAAGTGATATTTGGAAGCCCATAGAGGGCTATAGTGAAAAAGGAAATATCCTCAGATGAAATCTGGAAAGAAGCTTTCTGAGAAACTGCTGAGAGTTCTGTTAATTCATCTCACAGATTTACATCTGTATTTCGTGGATCTCTTTGCTAGCCTTATTTCTGTGGAATCTGAGAACAGATATTTCGGATCCCATTGAAGAGTATAGGACCAAAGGAAATATCCTCCGATAACAAAGAGAAAGAAGCTTTCTGAGAAACTTCTTTGTGTTCTGTGAAATCATCTCACAGTGTTACAGCTTTCTCCTCAAGAAGCCTTTCGCAAAGACAGTTCTTGTGGAATTGGCAAAGTGATATTTGGAAGCCCTTAGAGGGCTATGGTGAAAAAGGAAATATCCTCAGATGAAATCTGGAAAAAAGCTTTCTGAGAAACTGCTTAGTGTTCTGTGAAATCATCTCACAGAGTTACAGCTTTCCCCTCAAGAAGCCTTTCGCTAAGACAGTTCTTGTGGAATTGGCAAAGTGATATTTGGAAGCCCATAGAGGGCTATGGTGAAAAAGGAAATATCCTCACTTGAAATCTGGAAAGAAGCTTTCTGAGAACCTGCTTAGTGTTCTGTTAATTCATCTCACAGAGTTACGTCTGCATTTCGTGGATCTCTTTGCTACACTTATTTCTGTGGAATCTGAGAACAGATATTTCGGATCCCATTGAAGACTATAGGGCCAAAGGAAATATCCTCCGATAACAAAGAGAAAGAAGCTTTCTGAGAAACTTCTTTGTGTTCTGTGAAATCATCTCACAGCGTTACAGCTTTCCCCTCAAGAAGCCTTTCGCTAAGACAGTTCTTGTGGAATTGGCAAAGCGATATTTGGAAGCCCATAGAGGGCTATGGTGAAAAAGGAAATATCCTCAGATGAAATCTGGAAAGAAGCTTTCTGAGAAACTGCTTAGTGTTCTGTGAATTCATCTCACAGAGTTACATCTGTATTTCGTGGATCTCTTTGCTAGCCTTATTTCTGTGGAATCTGAGAACAGATATTTCGGATCCCATTGAAGACTATAGGACCAAAGGAAATATCCTCCGATAACAAAGAGAAAGAAGCTTTCTGAGAAACTTCTTTGTGTTCTGTGAAATCATCTCACAGAGTTACAGCTTTCCCCTCAAGAAGCCTTTCGCTAAGACAGTTCTCGTGGAATTGGCAAAGTGATATTTGGAAGCCCATAGAGGGCTATGGTGAAAAAGGAAATATCCTCAGATGAAATCTGGAAAGAAGCTTTCTGAGAAACTGCTTAGTGTTCTGTTCATTCATCGCACAGAGTTACATCTGTGTTTCGTGGATCTCTTTGCTAGCCTTATTTCTGTGGAATCTGAGAACAGATATTTCGGATCCCATTGAAGACTATAGGGCCCAAGAAAATATCCTCCGATAACAAAGAGAAAGAAGCTTTCTGAGAAACTTCTTTGTATTCTGTGAAATCATCTCACAGAGTTACAGCTTTCCCCTCAAGAAGACTTTCGCTAAGACAGTTCTTGTGGAATTGGCAAAGTGATACTTGGAAGCCCATAGAGGACTATGGTGAAAAAGGAAATATCCTCAGATGAAATCTGGAAAGAAGCTTTCTGTGAAACTGCTTAGTGTTCTGTTAATTCTTCTCACAGAGTTACATCTGTATTTCGTGGATCTCTTTGCTAGACTTATTTCTGTGGAATCTGAGAACAGATATTTCGGATACCTTTGAAGAATATAGGGCCAAAGGAAATATCCTCCGATAACAAAGAGAAAGAAGCTTTCTGAGAAACTTCTTTGTGTTCTGTGAAATCATCTCACAGAGTTACAGCTTTCCCCTCAAGAAGCCTTTCGCTAAGACAGTTCTTGTGGAATTGGCAAAGTGATATTTGGAAGCCCATAGAGGGCTATGGTGAAAAAGGAAATATCCTCAGATGAAATCTGGAAAGAAGCTTTCTGAGAACCTGCTTAGTGTTCTGTTAATTCATCTCACAGAGTTACGTCTGCATTTCGTGGATCTCTTTGCTAGACTTATTTCTGTGGAATCTGAGAACAGATATTTCGGATCCCATTGAAGACTATAGGGCCAAAGGAAATATCCTCCGATAACAAAGAGAAAGAAGCTTACTGAGAAACTTCTTTGTGTTCTGTGAAATCATCTCACAGCGTTACAGCTTTCCCCTCAAGAAGCCATTGGCTAAGACAGTTCTTGTGGAATTGGCAAAGCGATATTTGGAAGCCCATAGAGGGCTATGGTGAAAAAGCAAATATCCTCAGATGAAATCTGGAAAGAAGCTTTCTGAGAAACTGCTTAGTGTTCTGTGAATTCATCTCACAGAGTTACATCTGTATTTCGTGGATCTCTTTGCTAGCCTTATTTCTGTGGAATCTGAGAACAGATATTTCGGATCCCATTGAAGACTATAGGACCAAAGGAAATATCCTCCGATAACAAAGAGAAAGAAGCTTTCTGAGAAACTTCTTTGTGTTCTGTGAAATCACCTCACAGAGTTACAGCTTTCCACTCAAGAAGCCTTTCGCTAAGACAGTTCTCGTGGAATTGGCAAAGTGATATTTGGAAGCCCATAGAGGGCTATGGTGAAAAAGGAAATATCCTCAGATGAAATCTGGAAAGAAGCTTTCTGAGAAACTGCTTAGTGTTCTGTTCATTCATCGCACAGAGTTACATCTGTGTTTCGTGGATCTCTTTGCTAGCCTTATTTCTGTGGAATCTGAGAACAGATATTTCGGATCCCATTGAAGACTATAGGGCCCAAGAAAATATCCTCCGATAACAAAGAGAAAGAAGCTTTCTGAGAAACTTCTTTGTATTCTGTGAAATCATCTCACAGAGTTACAGCTTTCCCCTCAAGAAGCCTGTCGCTAAGACAGTTCTTGTGGAATTGGCAAAGTGATATTTGGAAGCCCATAGAGGGCTATGGTGAAAAAGGAAATATCCTCAGATGAAATCTGGAAAGAAGCTTTCTGAGAAACTGCTTAGTGTTCTGTTAATTCATCTCACAGAGTTACATCTGAATTTCGTGGATCTCTTTGCTAGACTTATTTCTGTGGAATCTGAGAACAGATATTTCGGAACCCTTTGAAGACTATAGGGCCAAAGGAAATATCCTCCGATAACAAAGAGAAAGAAGCTTTCTGAGAAACTTCTTTGTGTTCTGTGAAATCATCTCACAGAGTTACAGCTTTCCCCTCAAAAAGCCTTTCGCTAAGACAGTTCTTGTGGAATTGGCAAAGTGATATTTGGGAGCCCATAGAGGGCTATGGAGAAAAAGGAAATATCCTCAGATGAAATCTTGAAAGAAGCTTTCTGAGAACCTGCTTAGTGTTCTGTTAATTCATCTCACAGAGTTACGTCTGCATTTCGTGGATCTCTTTGCTAGACTTATTTCTGTGGAATCTGAGAACAGATATTTCGGATCCCATTGAAGACTACAGGGCCAAAGGAAATATCCTCCGATAACAAAGAGAAAGAAGATTACTGAGAAACTTCTTTGTGTTCTGTGAAATCATCTCACAGAGTAACAGCTTTCCCCTCAAGAAGCCTTTCGCTAAGACAGTTCTTGTGGAATTGGCAAAGTGATATTTGGAAGCCCATAGAGGGCTATGGTGAAAAAGGAAATATCCTCAGATGAAATCTGGAAAGAAGCTTTCTGAGAAACTGCTTAGTGTTCTGTTAATTCATCTCACAGAGTTACATCTGTATTTCGTGGATCTCTTTGCTAGCCTTATTTCTTTGGAATCTGAGAACAGATATTTCGGATCCCTTTGAAGACTATAGGGCCAAAGGAAATAATCTCAGATGACAAAGAGAAAGAAGCTTTCTGAGAAACTTCTTTGTGTTCTGTGAAATCATCTCACAGAGTTACAGCATTCCCCTCAAGAAGCCTTTCGCTAAGACAGTTCTTGTGGAATTGGCAAAGTGATATTTGGAAGCTCATAGAGGGCTATGGTGAAAAAGGAAATATCCTCAGATGAAATCTGGAAAGAAGCTTTCTGAGAAACTGCTGAGTGTTCTGTTAATTCATCTCACAGATTTACATCTGTATTTCATGGATCTCTTTGCTAGCCTTATTTCTGTGGAATCTGAGAACAGATATTTCGGATCCCATTGAAGACTATAGGACCAAAGGAAATATCCTCCGATAACAAAGAGAAAGAAGCTTTCTGAGAAACTTCTTTGTGTTCTGTGAAATCATCTCACAGAGTTACAGCTTTCCCCTCAAGAAGCCTTTCGCTAAGACAGTTCTTGTGGAATTGGCAAAGTGATATTTGGGAGCCCATAGAGGGCTATGGAGAAAAAGGAAATATCCTCAGATGAAATCTGGAAAGAAGCTTTCTGAGAACCTGCTTAGTGTTCTGTTAATTCATCTCACAGAGTTACGTCTGCATTTCGTGGATCTCTTTGCTAGACTTATTTCTGTGGAATCTGAGAACAGATATTTCGGATCCCATTGAAGACTACAGGGCCAAAGGAAATATCCTCCGATAACAAAGAGAAAGAAGCTTACTGAGAAACTTCTTTGTGTTCTGTGAAATCATCTCACAGAGTAACAGCTTTCCCTCAAGAAGCCTTTCGCTAAGACAGTTCTTGTGGAATTGGCAAAGTGATATTTGGAAGCCCATAGAGGGCTATGGTGAAAAAGGAAATATCCTCAGATGAAATCTGGAAAGAAGCTTTCTGAGAAACTGCTTAGTGTTCTGTTAATTCATCTCACAGAGTTACATCTGTATTTCGTGGATCTCTTTGCTAGCCTTATTTCTTTGGAATCTGAGAACAGATATTTCGGATCCCATTGAAGACTATAGGGCCAAAGGAAATAATCTCCGATGACAAAGAGAAAGAAGCTTTCTGAGAAACTTCTTTGTGTTCTCTGAAATCATCTCACAGAGTTACAGCTTTCCCCTCAAGAAGCCTTTCGCAAAGACAGTTCTTGTGGAATTGGCAAAGTGATATTTGGAAGCCCTTAGAGGGCTATGGTGAAAAAGGAAATATCCTCAGATGAAATCTGGAAAGAAGCTTTCTGAGAAACTGCTTAGTGTTCTGTGAAATCATCTCACAGAGTTACAGCTTTCCCCTCAAGAAGCCTTTCGCTAAGACAGTTCTTGTGGAATTGGCAAAGTGATATTTGGAAGCCCATAGAGGGCTATGGTGAAAAAGGAAATATCCTCACTTGAAATCTGGAAAGAAGCTTTCTGAGAAACTGCTGAGTGTTCTGTTAATTCATCTCACAGGGTTACATCTGTATTTCGTGGATCTCTTTGCTAGCCTTATTTCTGTGGAATCTGAGAACAGATATTTCGGATCCCATTGAAGACTATAGGGCCAAAGGAAATAATCTCCGATAACAATGTGAAAGAAGCTTTCTGAGAAACTTCTTTGTGTTCTGTGAAATCATCTCACAGAGTTACAGCATTCCCTTCAAGAAGCCTTTCGCTAAGACAGTTCTTGTGGAATTGCTAAAGTGATATTTGGAAGCCCATAGAGGGCTATGGTGAAAAAGGAAATATCCTCAGATGAAATCTGGAAAGAAGCTTTCTGAGAAACTGCTTAGTGTTCTGTTAATTCATCTCACAGAGTTACATCTGTATTTCGTGGATCTCTTTGCTAGCCTTATTTCTGTGGAATCTCAGAACAGATATTTCGGATCCCATTGAAGACTATAGGGCCAAAGGATATAATCTCCGATAACAAAGAAAAAGAAGCTTTCTGAGAAACTTCTTTGTGTTCTGTGAAATCATCTCACAGAGTTACAGCATTCCCTTCAAGAAGCCTTTCGCTAAGACAGTTCTTGTGGAATTGGCAAAGTGATATTTGGAAGCCCATAGAGGGCTATGGTGAAACAGGAAATATCCTCAGATGAAATCTGGAAAGAAGCTTTCTGAGAAACTGCTGGGTGTTCTGTTAATTCATCTCACAGAGTTACATCTGTATTTCGTGGATCTCTTTGCTAGCCTTATTTCTGTGGAATCTGAGAACAGATATTTCGGATCCCATTGAAGACTATAGGACCAAAGGAAATATCCTCCGATAACAAAGAGAAAGAAGCTTTCTGAGAAACTTCTTTGTGTTCTGTGAAATCATCTCACAGAGTTACACCTTTCCCCTCAAGAAGCCTTTCGCTAAGACAGTTCTTGTGGAATTGGCAAAGTGATATTTGGAAGCCCATAGAGGGCTATGGTGAAAAAGGAAATATCCTCACATGAAATCTGGAAAGAAGCTTTCTGAGAAACTGCTGAGTGTTCTGTTAATTCATCTCACAGAGTTACATCTGTATTTCGTGGATCTCTTTGCTAGCCTTATTTCTGTGGAATCTCAGAACAGATATTTCGGATCCCATTGAAGACTATAGGGCCAAAGGAAATATCCTCCGATAACAAAGAGAAAGAAGCTTTCTGAGAAACTTCTTTGTGTTCTGTGAAATCATCTCACAGAGTTACAGCTTTCCCCTCAAGAAGCCTTTCGCTAAGACAGTTCTTGTGGAATTGGCAAAGTGATAATTGGAAGCCCTTAGAGGGCTAGGGTGAAAAAGGAAATATCCTCAGATGAAATCTGGAAAGAAGCTTTCTGAGAAACTTCTCAGTGTTCTGTTAATTCATCTCACAGAGTTACATCTGTATTTCGTGGATCTCTTTGCTAGCCTTATTTCTGTGGAATCTGAGAACAGATATTTCGGATCCCATTGAAGACTATAGGACCAAAGGAAATATCCTCCGATAACAAAGAGAAAGAAGCTTTCTGAGAAACTTCTTTGTGTTCTGTGAAATCATCTCTCAGAGTTACAGCTTTCCCCTCAAGAAGCCTTTCGCTAAGACAGTTCTCGTGGAATTGGCAAAGTGATATTTGGAAGCCCATAGAGGGCTACGGTGAAAAAGGAAATATCCTCAGATGAAATCTGGAAAGAAGCTTTCTGAGAAACTGCTTAGTGTTCTGTTAATTCATCTCACAGAGTTACATCTCTATTTCGTGGATCTCTTTGCTAGCCTTATTTCTGTGGAATCTGAGAACAGATATTTCGGATCCCCTTGAAGACTATAGGGCCAAAGAAAATATCCTCCGATAACAAAGAGAAAGAAGCTTTCTGATAAACTTCTTTGTATTCTGTGAAATCATCTCACAGAGTTTCAGCTTTCCCCTCAAGAAGCCTTTCGCTCAGACAGTTCTTGTGGAATTGGCAAAGTGATATTTGGAAGCCCATAGAGGACTATGGTGAAAAAGGAAATATCCTCAGATGAAATCTGGAAAGAAGCTTTCTGTGAAACTGCTTAGTGTTCTGTTAATTCTTCTCACAGAGTTACATCTGTATTTCGTGGATCTCTTTGCTAGACTTATTTCTGTGGAATCTGAGAACAGATATTTCGGATCCCTTTGAAGACTATAGGGCCAAAGGAAATATCCTCCGATAACAAAGAGAAAGAAGCTTTCTGAGAAACTTCTTTGTGTTCTGTGAAATCATCTCACAGAGTTACAGCTTTCCCCTCAAGAAGCCTTTCGCTAAGACAGTTCTTGTGGAATTGGCAAAGTGATATTTGGAAGCCCAGAGAGGGCTATGGTGAAAAAGGAAATATACTCAGATGAAATCTGGAAAGAAGCTTTCTGAGAACCTGCTTAGTGTTCTGTTAATTCATCTCACAGAGTTACGTCTGCATTTCGTGGATCTCTTTGCTAGACTTATTTCTGTGGAATCTGAGAACAGATATTTCGGATCCCATTGAAGACTATAGGGCCAAAGGAAATATCCTCCGATAACAAAGAGAAAGAAGCTTTCTGAGAAACTTCTTTGTGTTCTGTGAAATCATCTCACAGCGTTACAGCTTTCTCCTCAAGAAGCCTTTCGCTAAGACAGTTCTTGTGGAATTGGCAAAGCGATATTTGGAAGCCCATAGAGGGCTATGGTGAAAAAGGAAATATCCTCAGATGAAATCTGGAAAGAAGCTTTCTGAGAAACTGCTTAGTGTTCTGTGAATTCATCTCACAGAGTTACATCTGTATTTCGTGGATCTCTTTGCTAGCCTTATTTCTTTGGAATCTGAGAACAGATATTTCGGATCCCATTGAAGACTATAGGACCAAAGGAAATATCCTCCGATAACAAAGAGAAAGAAGCTTTCTGAGAAACTTCTTTGTGTTCGGTGAAATCATCTCACATAGTTACAGCTTTCCACTCAAGAAGCCTTTCGCTAAGACAGTTCTCGTGGAATTGGCAAAGTGATATTTGGAACCCCTAGAGGGCTATGGTGAAAAAGGAAATATCCTCAGATGAAATCTGGAAAGAAGCTTTCTGAGAAACTGCTTAGTGTTCTGTTCATTCATCGCACAGAGTTACATCTGTGTTTCGTGGATCTCTTTGCTAGCCTTATTTCTGTGGAATCTGAGTACAGATATTTCGGATCCCATTGAAGACTATAGGGACAAAGAAAATATCCTCCGATAACAAAGAGAAAGAAGCTTTCTGAGAAACTTCTTTGTATTCTGTGAAATCATCTCACAGAGTTACAGCTTTCCCCTCAAGAAGCCTTTCGCTAAGACAGTTCTTGTGTAATTGGCAAAGTGATATTTGGAAACCCATAGAGGGCTATGGTGAAAAAGGAAATATCCTCAGATGAAATCTGGAAAGAAGCTTTCTGAGAAACTGCTTAGTGTTCTGTTAATTCATCTCACAGAGTTACATCTGAATTTCGTGGATCTCTTTGCTAGACTTATTTCTGTGGAATCTGAGAACAGATATTTCGGATCCCTTTGAAGACTATAGGGCCAAAGGAAATATCCTCTGATAACAAAGAGAAAGAAGCTTTCTGAGAAACTTCTTTGTGTTCTGTGAAATCATCTCACAGAGTTACAGCTTTCCCCTCAAGAAGCCTTTCGCTAAGACAGTTCTTGTGGAATTGGCAAAGTGATATTTGGGAGCCCATAGAGGGCTATGGAGAAAAAGGAAATATCCTCAGATGAAATCTGGAAAGAAGCTTTCTGAGAACCTGCTTAGTGTTCTGTTAATTCATCTCACAGAGTTACGTCTGCATTTCGTGGATCTCTTTGCTAGACTTATTTCTGTGGAATCTGAGAACAGATATTTCGGATCCCATTGAAGACTACAGGGCCAAAGGAAATATCCTCCGATAACAAAGAGAAAGAAGCTTACTGAGAAACTTCTTTGTGTTCTGTGAAATCATCTCGCAGAGTAACAGCTTTCCCCTCAAGAAGCCTTTCGCTAAGACAGTTCTTGTGGAATTGGCAAAGTGATATTTGGAAGCCCATAGAGGGTTATGGTGAAAAAGGAAATATCCTCAGATGAAATCTGGAAAGAAGCTTTCTGAGAAACTGCTTAGTGTTCTGTTAATTCATCTCACAGAGTTACATCTGTATTTCGTGGATCTCTTTGCTAGCCTTATTTCTTTGGAATCTGAGAACAGATATTTCGGATCCCATTGAAGACTATAGGGCCAAAGGAAATAATCTCCGATGACAAAGAGAAAGAAGCTTTCTGAGAAACTTCTTTGTGTTCTGTGAAATCATCTCACAGAGTTACAGCATTCCCCTCAAGAAGCCTTTCGCTAAGACAGTTCTTGTGGAATTGGCAAAGTGATATTTGGAAGCCCATAGAGGGCTATGGTGAAAAAGGAAATATCCTCAGATGAAATCTGGAAAGAAGCTTTCTGAGAAACTGCTGAGTGTTCTGTTAATTCTTCTCACAGATTTAGATCTGTATTTCGTGGATCTCTTTGCTAGCCTTATTTCTGTGGAATCTGAGAACAGATATTTCGGATCCCATTGAAGACTATAGGACCAAAGGAAATATCCTCCGATAACAAAGAGAAAGAAGCTTTCTGAGAAACTTCTTTGTGTTCTGTGAAATCATTTCACAGAGTTACAGCTTTCCCCTCAAGAAGCCTTTCGCAAAGACAGTTCTTGTGGAATTGGCAAAGTCATATTTGGAAGCCCTTAGAGGGCTATGGTGAAAAAGGAAATATCCTCAGATGAAATCAGGAAAGAAGATTTCTGAGAAACTGCTTAGTGTTCTGTGAAATCATCTCACAGAGTTACAGCTTTCCCCTCAAGAAGCCTTTCGCTAAGACAGTTCTTGTGGAATTGGCAAAGTGATATTTGGAAGCCCATAGAGGGCTACGGTGAAAAAGGAAATATCCTCACTTGAAATCTGGAAAGAAGCTTTCTGAGAAACTGCTGAGTGTTCTGTTAATTCATCTCACAGAGTTACATCTGTATTTCGTGGATCTCTTTGCTAGCCTTATTTCTGTGGAATCTGAGAACAGATATTTTGGATCCCATTGAAGACTATAGGGCCAAAGGAAATAATCTCCGATGACAAAGAGAAAGAAGCTTTCTGAGAAACTTCTTTGTGTTCTGTGAAATCATCTCACAGAGTTACAGCATTCCCCTCAAGAAGCCTTTCGCTAAGACAGTTCTTGTGGAATTGGCAAAGTGATATGTGGAAGCCAATAGAGGTCTAGGGTGAAAAAGGAAATATCCTCAGATGAAATCTGGAAGGAAGCTTTCTGAGAAACTGCTGAGTGTTCTGTTAATTCATCTCACCGAGTTACATCTGTATTTCGTGGATCTCTTTGCTAGCTTTATTTCTGTGGAATATGAGAACAGATATTTCGGATCCCATTGAAGACTATAGGGCCAAAGGAAATATCCTCCGATAACAAAGAGAAAGAAGCTTTCTGAGAAACTTCTTTGTGTTCTGTGAAATCATCTCACAGCGTTACAGCTTTCCCCTCAAGAAGCCTTTCGCTAAGACAGTTCTTGTGGAATTGGCAAAGTAATATTTGGAAGCCCATAGAGGGCTATGGTGAAAAAGGAAATATCCTCAGATGAAATCTGGAAAGAAGCTTTCTGAGAAACTGCTTAGTGTTCTGTTAATTCATCTCACAGAGTTACATCTGTATTTCGTGGATCTCTTTGCTAGCCTTATTTCTGTGGAATCTGAGAACAGATATTTCGGATCCCATTGAAGACTATAGGGCCAAAGGAAATAATCTCCGATAACAAAGAGAAAGAAGTTTTCTGAGAAACTTCTTTGTGTTCTGTGAAATCATCTCACAGAGTTACAGCATTCCCTTCAAGAAGACTTTCGCTAATACAGTTCTCGTGGAATTGGCAAAGTGATATTTGGAAGCCCTTAGAGGGCTATGGTGAAAAAGGAAATATCCTCAGATGAAATCTGGAAAGAAGCTTTCTGAGAAACTGCTTAGTGTTCTGTTAATTCATCTCACAGAGTTACATCTGTATTTCGTGGATCTCTTTGCTAGCCTTATTTCTGTGGAATCTGAGAACAGATATTTCGGATTCCTATGAAGACTATAGGGGCAAAGGAAATATCCTCCGATAACAAAGAGAAAGAAGCTTTCTGAGAAACTTCTTTGTGTTCTGTGAAATCATCTCACAGAGTTACAGCTTTCCCCTCAAGAAGCCTTTCGCTAAGACAGTTCTTGTGGAATTGGCAAAGTGATATTTGGAAGCCCATAGAGGGCTATGGTGAAAAAGGAAATATCCTCAGATGAAATCTGGAAGGAAGCTTTCTGAGAAACTGCTGAGTGTTCTGTTAATTCATCTCACGAGTTACATCTGTATTTTGTGGATCTCTTTGCTAGCTTTATTTCTGTGGAATATGAGAACAGATATTTCGGATCCCATTGAAGACTACAGGGCCAAAGGAAATATCCTCCGATAACAAAGAGAAAGAAGATTACTGAGAAACTTCTTTGTGTTCTGTGAAATCATCTCACAGAGTAACAGCTTTCCCCTCAAGAAGCCTTTCGCTAAGACAGTTCTTGTGGAATTGGCAAAGTGATATTTGGAAGCCCATAGAGGGCTATGGTGAAAAAGGAAATATCCTCAGATGAAATCTGGAAAGAAGCTTTCTGAGAAACTGCTTAGTGTTCTGTTAATTCATCTCACAGAGTTACATCTGTATTTCGTGGATCTCTTTGCTAGCCTTATTTCTTTGGAATCTGAGAACAGATATTTCGGATCCCTTTGAAGACTATAGGGCCAAAGGAAATAATCTCAGATGACAAAGAGAAAGAAGCTTTCTGAGAAACTTCTTTGTGTTCTGTGAAATCATCTCACAGAGTTACAGCATTCCCCTCAAGAAGCCTTTCGCTAAGACAGTTCTTGTGGAATTGGCAAAGTGATATTTGGAAGCTCATAGAGGGCTATGGTGAAAAAGGAAATATCCTCAGATGAAATCTGGAAAGAAGCTTTCTGAGAAACTGCTGAGTGTTCTGTTAATTCATCTCACAGATTTACATCTGTATTTCATGGATCTCTTTGCTAGCCTTATTTCTGTGGAATCTGAGAACAGATATTTCGGATCCCATTGAAGACTATAGGACCAAAGGAAATATCCTCCGATAACAAAGAGAAAGAAGCTTTCTGAGAAACTTCTTTGTGTTCTGTGAAATCATCTCACAGAGTTACAGCTTTCCCCTCAAGAAGCCTTTCGCTAAGACAGTTCTTGTGGAATTGGCAAAGTGATATTTGGGAGCCCATAGAGGGCTATGGAGAAAAAGGAAATATCCTCAGATGAAATCTGGAAAGAAGCTTTCTGAGAACCTGCTTAGTGTTCTGTTAATTCATCTCACAGAGTTACGTCTGCATTTCGTGGATCTCTTTGCTAGACTTATTTCTGTGGAATCTGAGAACAGATATTTCGGATCCCATTGAAGACTACAGGGCCAAAGGAAATATCCTCCGATAACAAAGAGAAAGAAGCTTACTGAGAAACTTCTTTGTGTTCTGTGAAATCATCTCACAGAGTAACAGCTTTCCCTCAAGAAGCCTTTCGCTAAGACAGTTCTTGTGGAATTGGCAAAGTGATATTTGGAAGCCCATAGAGGGCTATGGTGAAAAAGGAAATATCCTCAGATGAAATCTGGAAAGAAGCTTTCTGAGAAACTGCTTAGTGTTCTGTTAATTCATCTCACAGAGTTACATCTGTATTTCGTGGATCTCTTTGCTAGCCTTATTTCTTTGGAATCTGAGAACAGATATTTCGGATCCCATTGAAGACTATAGGGCCAAAGGAAATAATCTCCGATGACAAAGAGAAAGAAGCTTTCTGAGAAACTTCTTTGTGTTCTCTGAAATCATCTCACAGAGTTACAGCTTTCCCCTCAAGAAGCCTTTCGCAAAGACAGTTCTTGTGGAATTGGCAAAGTGATATTTGGAAGCCCTTAGAGGGCTATGGTGAAAAAGGAAATATCCTCAGATGAAATCTGGAAAGAAGCTTTCTGAGAAACTGCTTAGTGTTCTGTGAAATCATCTCACAGAGTTACAGCTTTCCCCTCAAGAAGCCTTTCGCTAAGACAGTTCTTGTGGAATTGGCAAAGTGATATTTGGAAGCCCATAGAGGGCTATGGTGAAAAAGGAAATATCCTCACTTGAAATCTGGAAAGAAGCTTTCTGAGAAACTGCTGAGTGTTCTGTTAATTCATCTCACAGGGTTACATCTGTATTTCGTGGATCTCTTTGCTAGCCTTATTTCTGTGGAATCTGAGAACAGATATTTCGGATCCCATTGAAGACTATAGGGCCAAAGGAAATAATCTCCGATAACAATGTGAAAGAAGCTTTCTGAGAAACTTCTTTGTGTTCTGTGAAATCATCTCACAGAGTTACAGCATTCCCTTCAAGAAGCCTTTCGCTAAGACAGTTCTTGTGGAATTGCTAAAGTGATATTTGGAAGCCCATAGAGGGCTATGGTGAAAAAGGAAATATCCTCAGATGAAATCTGGAAAGAAGCTTTCTGAGAAACTGCTTAGTGTTCTGTTAATTCATCTCACAGAGTTACATCTGTATTTCGTGGATCTCTTTGCTAGCCTTATTTCTGTGGAATCTCAGAACAGATATTTCGGATCCCATTGAAGACTATAGGGCCAAAGGATATAATCTCCGATAACAAAGAAAAAGAAGCTTTCTGAGAAACTTCTTTGTGTTCTGTGAAATCATCTCACAGAGTTACAGCATTCCCTTCAAGAAGCCTTTCGCTAAGACAGTTCTTGTGGAATTGGCAAAGTGATATTTGGAAGCCCATAGAGGGCTATGGTGAAACAGGAAATATCCTCAGATGAAATCTGGAAAGAAGCTTTCTGAGAAACTGCTGGGTGTTCTGTTAATTCATCTCACAGAGTTACATCTGTATTTCGTGGATCTCTTTGCTAGCCTTATTTCTGTGGAATCTGAGAACAGATATTTCGGATCCCATTGAAGACTATAGGACCAAAGGAAATATCCTCCGATAACAAAGAGAAAGAAGCTTTCTGAGAAACTTCTTTGTGTTCTGTGAAATCATCTCACAGAGTTACACCTTTCCCCTCAAGAAGCCTTTCGCTAAGACAGTTCTTGTGGAATTGGCAAAGTGATATTTGGAAGCCCATAGAGGGCTATGGTGAAAAAGGAAATATCCTCACATGAAATCTGGAAAGAAGCTTTCTGAGAAACTGCTGAGTGTTCTGTTAATTCATCTCACAGAGTTACATCTGTATTTCGTGGATCTCTTTGCTAGCCTTATTTCTGTGGAATCTCAGAACAGATATTTCGGATCCCATTGAAGACTATAGGGCCAAAGGAAATATCCTCCGATAACAAAGAGAAAGAAGCTTTCTGAGAAACTTCTTTGTGTTCTGTGAAATCATCTCACAGAGTTACAGCTTTCCCCTCAAGAAGCCTTTCGCTAAGACAGTTCTTGTGGAATTGGCAAAGTGATAATTGGAAGCCCTTAGAGGGCTAGGGTGAAAAAGGAAATATCCTCAGATGAAATCTGGAAAGAAGCTTTCTGAGAAACTTCTCAGTGTTCTGTTAATTCATCTCACAGAGTTACATCTGTATTTCGTGGATCTCTTTGCTAGCCTTATTTCTGTGGAATCTGAGAACAGATATTTCGGATCCCATTGAAGACTATAGGACCAAAGGAAATATCCTCCGATAACAAAGAGAAAGAAGCTTTCTGAGAAACTTCTTTGTGTTCTGTGAAATCATCTCTCAGAGTTACAGCTTTCCCCTCAAGAAGCCTTTCGCTAAGACAGTTCTCGTGGAATTGGCAAAGTGATATTTGGAAGCCCATAGAGGGCTACGGTGAAAAAGGAAATATCCTCAGATGAAATCTGGAAAGAAGCTTTCTGAGAAACTGCTTAGTGTTCTGTTAATTCATCTCACAGAGTTACATCTCTATTTCGTGGATCTCTTTGCTAGCCTTATTTCTGTGGAATCTGAGAACAGATATTTCGGATCCCCTTGAAGACTATAGGGCCAAAGAAAATATCCTCCGATAACAAAGAGAAAGAAGCTTTCTGATAAACTTCTTTGTATTCTGTGAAATCATCTCACAGAGTTTCAGCTTTCCCCTCAAGAAGCCTTTCGCTCAGACAGTTCTTGTGGAATTGGCAAAGTGATATTTGGAAGCCCATAGAGGACTATGGTGAAAAAGGAAATATCCTCAGATGAAATCTGGAAAGAAGCTTTCTGTGAAACTGCTTAGTGTTCTGTTAATTCTTCTCACAGAGTTACATCTGTATTTCGTGGATCTCTTTGCTAGACTTATTTCTGTGGAATCTGAGAACAGATATTTCGGATCCCTTTGAAGACTATAGGGCCAAAGGAAATATCCTCCGATAACAAAGAGAAAGAAGCTTTCTGAGAAACTTCTTTGTGTTCTGTGAAATCATCTCACAGAGTTACAGCTTTCCCCTCAAGAAGCCTTTCGCTAAGACAGTTCTTGTGGAATTGGCAAAGTGATATTTGGAAGCCCAGAGAGGGCTATGGTGAAAAAGGAAATATACTCAGATGAAATCTGGAAAGAAGCTTTCTGAGAACCTGCTTAGTGTTCTGTTAATTCATCTCACAGAGTTACGTCTGCATTTCGTGGATCTCTTTGCTAGACTTATTTCTGTGGAATCTGAGAACAGATATTTCGGATCCCATTGAAGACTATAGGGCCAAAGGAAATATCCTCCGATAACAAAGAGAAAGAAGCTTTCTGAGAAACTTCTTTGTGTTCTGTGAAATCATCTCACAGCGTTACAGCTTTCTCCTCAAGAAGCCTTTCGCTAAGACAGTTCTTGTGGAATTGGCAAAGCGATATTTGGAAGCCCATAGAGGGCTATGGTGAAAAAGGAAATATCCTCAGATGAAATCTGGAAAGAAGCTTTCTGAGAAACTGCTTAGTGTTCTGTGAATTCATCTCACAGAGTTACATCTGTATTTCGTGGATCTCTTTGCTAGCCTTATTTCTTTGGAATCTGAGAACAGATATTTCGGATCCCATTGAAGACTATAGGACCAAAGGAAATATCCTCCGATAACAAAGAGAAAGAAGCTTTCTGAGAAACTTCTTTGTGTTCGGTGAAATCATCTCACATAGTTACAGCTTTCCACTCAAGAAGCCTTTCGCTAAGACAGTTCTCGTGGAATTGGCAAAGTGATATTTGGAACCCCTAGAGGGCTATGGTGAAAAAGGAAATATCCTCAGATGAAATCTGGAAAGAAGCTTTCTGAGAAACTGCTTAGTGTTCTGTTCATTCATCGCACAGAGTTACATCTGTGTTTCGTGGATCTCTTTGCTAGCCTTATTTCTGTGGAATCTGAGTACAGATATTTCGGATCCCATTGAAGACTATAGGGACAAAGAAAATATCCTCCGATAACAAAGAGAAAGAAGCTTTCTGAGAAACTTCTTTGTATTCTGTGAAATCATCTCACAGAGTTACAGCTTTCCCCTCAAGAAGCCTTTCGCTAAGACAGTTCTTGTGTAATTGGCAAAGTGATATTTGGAAGCCCATAGAGGGCTATGGTGAAAAAGGAAATATCCTCAGATGAAATCTGGAAAGAAGCTTTCTGAGAAACTGCTTAGTGTTCTGTTAATTCATCTCACAGAGTTACATCTGAATTTCGTGGATCTCTTTGCTAGACTTATTTCTGTGGAATCTGAGAACAGATATTTCGGATCCCTTTGAAGACTATAGGGCCAAAGGAAATATCCTCTGATAACAAAGAGAAAGAAGCTTTCTGAGAAACTTCTTTGTGTTCTGTGAAATCATCTCACAGAGTTACAGCTTTCCCCTCAAGAAGCCTTTCGCTAAGACAGTTCTTGTGGAATTGGCAAAGTGATATTTGGGAGCCCATAGAGGGCTATGGAGAAAAAGGAAATATCCTCAGATGAAATCTGGAAAGAAGCTTTCTGAGAACCTGCTTAGTGTTCTGTTAATTCATCTCACAGAGTTACGTCTGCATTTCGTGGATCTCTTTGCTAGACTTATTTCTGTGGAATCTGAGAACAGATATTTCGGATCCCATTGAAGACTACAGGGCCAAAGGAAATATCCTCCGATAACAAAGAGAAAGAAGCTTACTGAGAAACTTCTTTGTGTTCTGTGAAATCATCTCGCAGAGTAACAGCTTTCCCCTCAAGAAGCCTTTCGCTAAGACAGTTCTTGTGGAATTGGCAAAGTGATATTTGGAAGCCCATAGAGGGCTATGGTGAAAAAGGAAATATCCTCAGATGAAATCTGGAAAGAAGCTTTCTGAGAAACTGCTGAGTGTTCTGTTAATTCTTCTCACAGATTTAGATCTGTATTTCGTGGATCTCTTTGCTAGCCTTATTTCTGTGGAATCTGAGAACAGATATTTCGGATCCCATTGAAGACTATAGGACCAAAGGAAATATCCTCCGATAACAAAGAGAAAGAAGCTTTCTGAGAAACTTCTTTGTGTTCTGTGAAATCATTTCACAGAGTTACAGCTTTCCCCTCAAGAAGCCTTTCGCAAAGACAGTTCTTGTGGAATTGGCAAAGTCATATTTGGAAGCCCTTAGAGGGCTATGGTGAAAAAGGAAATATCCTCAGATGAAATCAGGAAAGAAGATTTCTGAGAAACTGCTTAGTGTTCTGTGAAATCATCTCACAGAGTTACAGCTTTCCCCTCAAGAAGCCTTTCGCTAAGACAGTTCTTGTGGAATTGGCAAAGTGATATTTGGAAGCCCATAGAGGGCTACGGTGAAAAAGGAAATATCCTCACTTGAAATCTGGAAAGAAGCTTTCTGAGAAACTGCTGAGTGTTCTGTTAATTCATCTCACAGAGTTACATCTGTATTTCGTGGATCTCTTTGCTAGCCTTATTTCTGTGGAATCTGAGAACAGATATTTTGGATCCCATTGAAGACTATAGGGCCAAAGGAAATAATCTCCGATGACAAAGAGAAAGAAGCTTTCTGAGAAACTTCTTTGTGTTCTGTGAAATCATCTCACAGAGTTACAGCATTCCCCTCAAGAAGCCTTTCGCTAAGACAGTTCTTGTGGAATTGGCAAAGTGATATGTGGAAGCCAATAGAGGTCTAGGGTGAAAAAGGAAATATCCTCAGATGAAATCTGGAAGGAAGCTTTCTGAGAAACTGCTGAGTGTTCTGTTAATTCATCTCACCGAGTTACATCTGTATTTCGTGGATCTCTTTGCTAGCTTTATTTCTGTGGAATATGAGAACAGATATTTCGGATCCCATTGAAGACTATAGGGCCAAAGGAAATATCCTCCGATAACAAAGAGAAAGAAGCTTTCTGAGAAACTTCTTTGTGTTCTGTGAAATCATCTCACAGCGTTACAGCTTTCCCCTCAAGACGCCTTTCGCTAAGACAGTTCTTGTGGAATTGGCAAAGTAATATTTGGAAGCCCATAGAGGGCTATGGTGAAAAAGGAAATATCCTCAGATGAAATCTGGAAAGAAGCTTTCTGAGAAACTGCTTAGTGTTCTGTTAATTCATCTCACAGAGTTACATCTGTATTTCGTGGATCTCTTTGCTAGCCTTATTTCTGTGGAATCTGAGAACAGATATTTCGGATCCCATTGAAGACTATAGGGCCAAAGGAAATAATCTCCGATAACAAAGAGAAAGAAGTTTTCTGAGAAACTTCTTTGTGTTCTGTGAAATCATCTCACAGAGTTACAGCATTCCCTTCAAGAAGACTTTCGCTAATACAGTTCTCGTGGAATTGGCAAAGTGATATTTGGAAGCCCTTAGAGGGCTATGGTGAAAAAGGAAATATCCTCAGATGAAATCTGGAAAGAAGCTTTCTGAGAAACTGCTTAGTGTTCTGTTAATTCATCTCACAGAGTTACATCTGTATTTCGTGGATCTCTTTGCTAGCCTTATTTCTGTGGAATCTGAGAACAGATATTTCGGATTCCTATGAAGACTATAGGGGCAAAGGAAATATCCTCCGATAACAAAGAGAAAGAAGCTTTCTGAGAAACTTCTTTGTGTTCTGTGAAATCATCTCACAGAGTTACAGCTTTCCCCTCAAGAAGCCTTTCGCTAAGACAGTTCTTGTGGAATTGGCAAAGTGATATTTGGAAGCCCATAGAGGGCTATGGTGAAAAAGGAAATATCCTCAGATGAAATCTGGAAGGAAGCTTTCTGAGAAACTGCTGAGTGTTCTGTTAATTCATCTCACGAGTTACATCTGTATTTTGTGGATCTCTTTGCTAGCTTTATTTCTGTGGAATATGAGAACAGATATTTCGGATCCCATTGAAGACTACAGGGCCAAAGGAAATATCCTCCGATAACAAAGAGAAAGAAGCTTTCTGAGAAACTTCTTTGTGTTCTGTGAAATCATCTCACAGAGTTACAGCTTTCCCCTCAAGAAGCCTTTCGCTAAGACAGTTCTTGTGGAATTGGCAAAGTGATATTTGGAAGCCCATAGAGGGCTATGTTGAAAAAGGAAATATCCTCAGATGAAATCTGGAAAGAAGCTGTCTGAGAAACTGCTGAGTGTTCTGTTAATTCATCTCACAGAGTTACATCTGTATTTCGTGGATTTCTTTGCTAGCCTTATTTCTGTGGAATCTGAGAACAGATATTTCGGATCCCATTGAAGACTATAGGGCCAAAGGAAATATCCTCCGATAACAAAGAGAAAGAAGCTTTCTGAGAGACTTCTTTGTGTTCTGTGAAATCATCTCACAGAGTTACAGCTTTCCCCTCAAGAAGCCTTTCGCTAAGACAGTTCTTGTGGAATTGGCAAAGTGATATTTGGAAGCCCTTAGAGGGCTATGGTGAAAAAGGAAATATACTCAGATGAAATCTGGAAAGAAGCTTTCTGAGAAACTTCTCAGTGTTCTGTTAATTCATCTCACAGAGTTACATCTGTATTTCGTGGATCTCTTTGCTAGCCTTATTTCTGTGGAATCTGAGAACAGATATTTCGGATCCCATTGAAGACTATAGGACCAAAGGAAATATGCTCCGATAACAAAGAGAAAGAAGCTTTCTGAGAAACTTCTTTGTGTTCTGTGAAATCATCTCTCAGAGTTACAGCTTTCCCCTCAAGAAGCCTTTCGCTAAGACAGTTCTCGTGGAATTGGCAAAGTGATATTTGGAAGCCCATAGAGGACTATGGTGAAAAAGGAAATATCCTCAGATGAAATCTGGAAAGAAGCTTTCTGTGAAACTGCTTAGTGTTCTGTTAATTCTTCTCACAGAGTTACATCTGTATTTCGTGGATCTCTTTGCTAGACTTATTTCTGTGGAATCTGAGAACAGATATTTCGGATCCCTTTGAAGACTATAGGGCCAAAGGAAATATCCTCCGATAACAAAGAGAAAGAAGGTTTCTGAGAAACTTCTTTGTGTTCTGTGAAATCATCTCACAGAGTTACAGCTTTCCCCTCAAGAAGCCTTTCGCTAAGACAGTTCTTGTGGAATTGGCAAAGTGATATTTGGAAGCCCATAGAGGGCTATGGTGAAAAAGGAAATATCCTCAGATGAAATCTGGAAAGAAGCTTTCTGAGAACCTGCTTAGTGTTCTGTTAATTCATCTCACAGAGTTACGTCTGCATTTCGTGGATCTCTTTGCTAGACTTATTTCTGTGGAATCTGAGAACAGATATTTCGGATCCCATTGAAGACTATAGGGCCAAAGGAAATATCCTCCGATAACAAAGAGAAAGAAGCTTACTGAGAAACTTCTTTGTGTTCTGTGAAATCATCTCACAGCGTTACAGCTTTCCCCTCAAGAAGCCTTTGGCTAAGACAGTTCTTGTGGAATTGGCAAAGCGATATTTGGAAGCCCATAGAGGGCTATGGTGAAAAAGCAAATATCCTCAGATGAAATCTGGAAAGAAGCTTTCTGAGAAACTGCTTAGTGTTCTGTGAATTCATCTCACAGAGTTAAATCTGTATTTCGTGGATCTCTTTGCTAGCCTTATTTCTGTGGAATCTGAGAACAGATATTTCGGATCCCTTTGAAGACTATAGGACCAAAGGAAATATCCTCCGATAACAAAGAGAAAGAAGCTTTCTGAGAAACTTCTTTGTGTTCTGTGAAATCATCTCACAGAGTTACAGCTTTCCACTCAAGAAGCCTTTCGCTAAGACAGTTCTCGTGGAATTGGCAAAGTGATATTTGGAAGCCCATAGAGGGCTATGGTGAAAAAGGAAATATCCTCAGATGAAATCTGGAAAGAAGCTTTCTGAGAAACTGCTTAGTGTTCTGTTCATTCATCGCACAGAGTTACATCTGTGTTTCGTGGATCTCTTTGCTAGCCTTATTTCTGTGGAATCTGAGAACAGATATTTCGGATCCCATTGAAGACTATAGGGCCCAAGAAAATATCCTCCGATAACAAAGAGAAAGAAGCTTTCTGAGAAACTTCTTTGTATTCTGTGAAATCATCTCACAGAGTTACAGCTTTCCCCTCAAGAAGCCTTTCGCTAAGACAGTTCTTGTGGAATTGGAAAGTGATATTTGGAAGCCCATAGAGGGCTATGGTGAAAAAGGAAATATCCTCAGATGAAATCTGGAAAGAAGCTTTCTGAGAAACTGCTTAGTGTTCTGTTAATTCATCTCACAGAGTTACATCTGAATTTCGTGGATCTCTTTGCTAGACTTATTTCTGTGGGATCTGAGAACAGATATTTCGGAACCCTTTGAAGACTATAGGGCCAAAGGAAATATCCTCCGATAACAAAGAGAAAGAAGCTTTGTGAGAAACTTCTTTGTGTTCTGTGAAATCATCTCACAGAGGTACAGCTTTCCCCTCAAGAAGCCTTTCGCTAAGACAGTTCTTGTGGAATTGGTAAAGTGATATTTGGGAGCCCATAGAGGGCTATGGAGAAAAAGGACATATCCTCAGATGAAATCTGGAAAGAAGCTTTCTGAGAACCTGCTTAGTGTTCTGTTAATTCATCTCAGAGAGTTACGTCTGCATTTCGTGGATCTCTTTGCTAGACTTATTTCTGTGGGATCTGAGAACAGATATTTCGGAACCCTTTGAAGACTATAGGGCCAAAGGAAATATCCTCCGATAACAAAGAGAAAGAAGCTTTGTGAGAAACTTCTTTGTGTTCTGTGAAATCATCTCACAGAGGTACAGCTTTCCCCTCAAGAAGCCTTTCGCTAAGACAGTTCTTGTGGAATTGGCAAAGTGATATTTGGAAGCCCATAGAGGGCTATGGTGAAAAAGGAAATATCCTCAGATGAAATCTGGAAAGAAGCTTTCTGAGAAACTGCTTAGTGTTCTGTTAATTCATCTCACAGAGTTACATCTGAATTTCGTGGATCTCTTTGCTAGACTTATTTCTGTGGGATCTGAGAACAGATATTTCGGAACCCTTTGAAGACTATAGGGCCAAAGGAAATATCCTCCGATAACAAAGAGAAAGAAGCTTTGTGAGAAACTTCTTTGTGTTCTGTGAAATCATCTCACAGAGGTACAGCTTTCCCCTCAAGAAGCCTTTCGCTAAGACAGTTCTTGTGGAATTGGCAAAGTGATATTTGGAAGCCCATAGAGGGCTATGGTGAAAAAGGAAATATCCTCAGATGAAATCTGGAAAGAAGCTTTCTGAGAAACTGCTTAGTGTTCTGTTAATTCATCTCACAGAGTTACAACTGTATTTCGTGGATCTCTTTGCTAGCCTTATTTCTTTGGAATCTGAGAACAGATATTTCGGATCCCATTGAAGACTATAGGGCCAAAGGAAATAATCTCCGATGACAAAGAGAAAGAAGCTTTCTGAGAAACTTCTTTGTGTTCTGTGAAATCATCTCACAGAGTTACAGCATTCCCCTCAAGAAGCCTTTCGCTAAGACAGTTCTTGTGGAATTGGCAAAGTGATATGTGGAAGCCAATAGAGGTCTAGGGTGAAAAAGGAAATATCCTCAGATGAAATCTGGAAGGAAGCTTTCTGAGAAACTGCTGAGTGTTCTGTTAATTCATCTCACCGAGTTACATCTGTATTTCGTGGATCTCTTTGCTAGCTTTATTTCTGTGGAATATGAGAACAGATATTTCGGATCCCATTGAAGACTATAGGGCCAAAGGAAATATCCTCCGATAACAAAGAGAAAGAAGCTTTCTGAGAAACTTCTTTGTGTTCTGTGAAATCATCTCACAGCGTTACAGCTTTCCCCTCAAGAAGCCTTTCGCTAAGACAGTTCTTGTGGAATTGGCAAAGTGATATTTGGAAGCCCATAGAGGGCTATGGTGAAAAAGGAAATATCCTCAGATGAAATCTGGAAAGAAGCTTTCTGAGAAACTGCTTAGTGTTCTGTTAATTCATCTCACAGAGTTACATCTGTATTTCGTGGATCTCTTTGCTAGCCTTATTTCTGTGGAATCTGAGAACAGATATTTCGGATCCCATTGAAGACTATAGGGCCAAAGGAAATAATCTCCGATAACAAAGAGAAAGAAGTTTTCTGAGAAACTTCTTTGTGTTCTGTGAAATCATCTCACAGAGTTACAGCATTCCCCTCAAGAAGCCTTTCGCTAATACAGTTCTCGTGGAATTGGCAAAGTGATATTTGGAAGCCCTTAGAGGGCTATGGTGAAAAAGGAAATATCCTCAGATGAAATCTGGAAAGAAGCTTTCTGAGAAACTGCTTAGTGTTCTGTTAATTCATCTCACAGAGTTACATCTGTATTTCGTGGATCTCTTTGCTAGCCTTATTTCTGTGGAATCTGAGAACAGATATTTCGGATTCCTATGAAGACTATAGGGGCAAAGGAAATATCCTCCGATAACAAAGAGAAAGAAGCTTTCTGAGAAACTTCTTTGTGTTCTGTGAAATCATCTCACAGAGTTACAGCTTTCCCCTCAAGAAGCCTTTCGCTAAGACAGTTCTTGTGGAATTGGCAAAGTGATATTTGGAAGCCCATAGAGGGCTATGGTGAAAAAGGAAATATCCTCAGATGAAATCTGGAAGGAAGCTTTCTGAGAAACTGCTGAGTGTTCTGTTAATTCATCTCACGAGTTACATCTGTATTTTGTGGATCTCTTTGCTGCTTTATTTCTGTGGAATATGAGAACAGATATTTCGGATCCCATTGAAGACTACAGGGCCAAAGGAAATATCCTCCGATAACAAAGAGAAAGAAGCTTTCTGAGAAACTTCTTTGTGTTCTGTGAAATCATCTCACAGAGTTACAGCTTTCCCCTCAAGAAGCCTTTCGCTAAGACAGTTCTTGTGGAATTGGCAAAGTGATATTTGGAAGCCCATAGAGGGCTATGTTGAAAAAGGAAATATCCTCAGATGAAATCTGGAAAGAAGCTGTCTGAGAAACTGCTGAGTGTTCTGTTAATTCATCTCACAGAGTTACATCTGTATTTCGTGGATCTCTTTGCTAGCCTTATTTCTGTGGAATCTGAGAACAGATATTTCGGATCCCATTGAAGACTATAGGGCCAAAGGAAATATCCTCCGATAACAAAGAGAAAGAAGCTTTCTGAGAAACTTCTTTGTGTTCTGTGAAATCATCTCACAGAGTTACAGCTTTCCCCTCAAGAAGCCTTTCGCTAAGACAGTTCTTGTGGAATTGGCAAAGTGATATTTGGAAGCCCTTAGAGGGCTATGGTGAAAAAGGAAATATCCTCAGATGAAATCTGGAAAGAAGCTTTCTGAGAAACTTCTCAGTGTTCTGTTAATTCATCTCACAGAGTTACATCTGTATTTCGTGGATCTCTTTGCTAGCCTTATTTCTGTGGAATCTGAGAACAGATATTTCGGATCCCATTGAAGACTATAGGACCAAAGGAAATATGCTCCGATAACAAAGAGAAAGAAGCTTTCTGAGAAACTTCTTTGTGTTCTGTGAAATCATCTCTCAGAGTTACAGCTTTCCCCTCAAGAAGCCTTTCGCTAAGACAGTTCTCGTGGAATTGGCAAAGTGATATTTGGAAGCCCATAGAGGGCTATGGTGAAAAAGGAAATATCCTCAGATGAAATCTGGAAAGAAGCTTTCTGAGAAACTGCTTAGTGTTCTGTTAATTCATCTCACAGAGTTACATCTCTATTTCGTGGATCTCTTTGCTAGCCTTATTTCTGTGGAATCTGAGAACAGATATTTCGGATCCCTTTGAAGACTATAGGGCCTAAGAAAATATCCTCCGATAACAAAGAGAAAGAAGCTTTCTGATAAACTTCTTTGTATTCTGTGAAATCATCTCACAGAGTTACAGCTTTCCCCTCAAGAAGTCTTTCGCTAAGACAGTTCTTGTGGAATTGGCAAAGTGATATTTGGAAGCCCATAGAGGACTATGGTGAAAAAGGAAATATCCTCAGATGAAATCTGGAAAGAAGCTTTCTGTGAAACTGCTTAGTGTTCTGTTAATTCTTCTCACAGAGTTACATCTGTATTTCGTGGATCTCTTTGCTAGACTTATTTCTGTGGAATCTGAGAACAGATATTTCGGATCCCTTTGAAGACTATAGGGCCAAAGGAAATATCCTCCGATAACAAAGAGAAAGAAGGTTTCTGAGAAACTTCTTTGTGTTCTGTGAAATCATCTCACAGAGTTACAGCTTTCCCCTCAAGAAGCCTTTCGCTAAGACAGTTCTTGTGGAATTGGCAAAGTGATATTTGGAAGCCCATAGAGGGCTATGGTGAAAAAGGAAATATCCTCAGATGAAATCTGGAAAGAAGCTTTCTGAGAACCTGCTTAGTGTTCTGTTAATTCATCTCACAGAGTTACGTCTGCATTTCGTGGATCTCTTTGCTAGACTTATTTCTTTGGAATCTGAGAACAGATATTTCGGATCCCATTGAAGACTATAGGGCCAAAGGAAATATCCTCCGATAACAAAGAGAAAGAAGCTTACTGAGAAACTTCTTTGTGTTCTGTGAAATCATCTCACAGCGTTACAGCTTTCCCCTCAAGAAGCCTTTGGCTAAGACAGTTCTTGTGGAATTGGCAAAGCGATATTTGGAAGCCCATAGAGGGCTATGGTGAAAAAGCAAATATCCTCAGATGAAATCTGGAAAGAAGCTTTCTGAGAAACTGCTTAGTGTTCTGTGAATTCATCTCACAGAGTTACATCTGTATTTCGTGGATCTCTTTGCTAGCCTTATTTCTGTGGAATCTGAGAACAGATATTTCGGATCCCTTTGAAGACTATAGGACCAAAGGAAATATCCTCCGATAACAAAGAGAAAGAAGCTTTCTGAGAAACTTCTTTGTGTTCTGTGAAATCATCTCACAGAGTTACAGCTTTCCACTCAAGAAGCCTTTCGCTAAGACAGTTCTCGTGGAATTGGCAAAGTGATATTTGGAAGCCCATAGAGGGCTATGGTGAAAAAGGAAATATCCTCAGATGAAATCTGGAAAGAAGCTTTCTGAGAAACTGCTTAGTGTTCTGTTCATTCATCGCACAGAGTTACATCTGTGTTTCGTGGATCTCTTTGCTAGCCTTATTTCTGTGGAATCTGAGAACAGATATTTCGGATCCCATTGAAGACTATAGGGCCCAAGAAAATATCCTCCGATAACAAAGAGAAAGAAGCTTTCTGAGAAACTTCTTTGTATTCTGTGAAATCATCTCACAGAGTTACAGCTTTCCCCTCAAGAAGCCTTTCGCTAAGACAGTTCTTGTGGAATTGGCAAAGTGATATTTGGAAGCCCATAGAGGGCTATGGTGAAAAAGGAAATATCCTCAGATGAAATCTGGAAAGAAGCTTTCTGAGAAACTGCTTAGTGTTCTGTTAATTCATCTCACAGAGTTACATCTGAATTTCGTGGATCTCTTTGCTAGACTTATTTCTGTGGGATCTGAGAACAGATATTTCGGAACCCTTTGAAGACTATAGGGCCAAAGGAAATATCCTCCGATAACAAAGAGAAAGAAGCTTTGTGAGAAACTTCTTTGTGTTCTGTGAAATCATCTCACAGAGGTACAGCTTTCCCCTCAAGAAGCCTTTCGCTAAGACAGTTCTTGTGGAATTGGCAAAGTGATATTTGGGAGCCCATAGAGGGCTATGGAGAAAAAGGAAATATCCTCAGATGAAATCTGGAAAGAAGCTTTCTGAGAACCTGCTTAGTGTTCTGTTAATTCATCTCACAGAGTTACGTCTGCATTTCGTGGATCTCTTTGCTAGACTTATTTCTGTGGAATCTGAGAACAGATATTTCGGATCCCATTGAAGACTACAGGGCCAAAGGAAATATCCTCCGATAACAAAGAGAAAGAAGCTTACTGAGAAACTTCTTTGTGTTCTGTGAAATCATCTCACAGAGTAACAGCTTTCCCCTCAAGAAGCCTTTCGCTAAGACAGTTCTTGTGGAATTGGCAAAGTGATATTTGGAAGCCCATAGAGGGCTATGGTGAAAAAGGAAATATCCTCAGATGAAATCTGGAAAGAAGCTTTCTGAGAAACTGCTTAGTGTTCTGTTAATTCATCTCACAGAGTTACAACTGTATTTCGTGGATCTCTTTGCTAGCCTTATTTCTTTGGAATCTGAGAACAGATATTTCGGATCCCATTGAAGACTATAGGGCCAAAGGAAATAATCTCAGATGACAAAGAGAAAGAAGCTTTCTGAGAAACTTCTTTGTGTTCTTTGAAATCATCTCACAGAGTTACAGCATTCCCCTCAAGAAGCCTTTCGCTAAGACAGTTCTTGTGGAATTGGCAAAGTGATATTTGGAAGCCCATAGAGGGCTATGGTGAAAAAGGAAATATCCTCAGATGAAATCTGGAAAGAAGCTTTCTGAGAAACTGCTGAGTGTTCTGTTAATTCATCTCACAGATTTACATCTGTATTTCGTGGATCTCTTTGCTAGCCTTATTTCTGTGGAATCTGAGAACAGATATTTCGGATCCCATTGAAGACTATAGGACCAAAGGAAATATCCTCCGATAACAAAGAGAAAGAAGCTTCCTGAGAAACTTCTTTGTGTTCTGTGAAATCATCTCACAGAGTTACAGCTTTCCCCTCAAGAAGCCTTTCGCTAAGACAGTTCTTGTGGAATTGGCAAAGTGATATTTGGGAGCCCATAGAGGGCTATGGAGAAAAAGGAAATATCCTCAGATGAAATCTGGAAAGAAGCTTTCTGAGAACCTGCTTAGTGTTCTGTTAATTCATCTCACAGAGTTACGTCTGCATTTCGTGGATCTCTTTGCTAGACTTATTTCTGTGGAATCTGAGAACAGATATTTCGGATCCCATTGAAGACTACAGGGCCAAAGGAAATATCCTCCGATAACAAAGAGAAAGAAGCTTACTGAGAAACTTCTTTGTGTTCTGTGAAATCATCTCACAGAGTAACAGCTTTCCCCTCAAGAAGCCTTTCGCTAAGACAGTTCTTGTGGAATTGGCAAAGTGATATTTGGAAGCCCATAGAGGGCTATGGTGAAAAAGGAAATATCCTCAGATGAAATCTGGAAAGAAGCTTTCTGAGAAACTGCTTAGTGTTCTGTTAATTCATCTCACAGAGTTACATCTGTATTTCGTGGATCTCTTTGCTAGCCTTATTTCTTTGGAATCTGAGAACAGATATTTCGGATCCCATTGAAGACTATAGGGCCAAAGGAAATAATCTCCGATGACAAAGAGAAAGAAGCTTTCTGAGAAACTTCTTTGTGTTCTCTGAAATCATCTCACAGAGTTACAGCATTCCCCTCAAGAAGCCTTTCGCTAAGACAGTTCTTGTGGAATTGTCAAAGTGATATTTGGAAGCCCATAGAGGGCTATGGTGAAAAAGGAAATATCCTCAGATGAAATCTGGAAAGAAGCTTTCTGAGAAACTGCTGAATGTTCTGTTAATTCATCTCACAGATTTACATCTGTATTTCGTGGATCTCTTTGCTAGCCTTATTTCTGTGGAATCTGAGAACAGATATTTCGGATCCCATTGAAGACTATAGGACCAAAGGAAATATCCTCCGATAACAAAGAGAAAGAAGCTTTCTGAGAAACTTCTTTGTGTTCTGTGAAATCATCTCACAGAGTTACAGCTTTCCCCTCAAGAAGCCTTTCGCAAAGACAGTTCTTGTGGAATTGGCAAAGTGATATTTGGAAGCCCTTAGAGGGCTATGGTGAAAAAGGAAATATCCTCAGATGAAATCTGGAAAGAAGCTTTCTGAGAAACTGCTTAGTGTTCTGTGAAATCATCTCACAGAGTTACAGCTTTCCCCTCAAGAAGCCTTTCGCTAAGACAGTTCTTGTGGAATTGGCAAAGTGATATTTGGAAGCCCATAGAGGGCTATGGTGAAAAAGGAAATATCCTCACTTGAAATCTGGAAAGAAGCTTTCTGAGAAACTGCTGAGTGTTCTGTTAATTCATCTCACAGGGTTACATCTGTATTTCGTGGATCTCTTTGCTAGCCTTATTTCTGTGGAATCTGAGAACAGATATTTCGGATCCCATTGAAGACTATAGGGCCAAAGGAAATAATCTCCGATAACAAAGTGAAAGAAGCTTTCTGAGAAACTTCTTTGTGTTCTGTGAAATCATCTCACAGAGTTACAGCATTCCCTTCAAGAAGCCTTTCGCTAAGACAGTTCTTGTGGAATTGCTAAAGTGATATTTGGAAGCCCATAGAGGGCTATGGTGAAAAAGGAAATATCCTCAGATGAAATCTGGAAAGAAGCTTTCTGAGAAACTGCTTAGTGTTCTGTTAATTCATCTCACAGAGTTACATCTGTATTTCGTGGATCTCTTTGCTAGCCTTATTTCTGTGGAATCTCAGAACAGATATTTCGGATCCCATTGAAGACTATAGGGCCAAAGTATATAATCTCCGATAACAAAGAGAAAGAAGCTTTCTGAGAAACTTCTTTGTGTTCTGTGAAATCATCTCACAGAGTTACAGCATTCCCTTCAAGAAGCCTTTCGCTAAGACAGTTCTTGTGGAATTGGCAAAGTGATATTTGGAAGCCCATAGAGGGCTATGGTGAAACAGGAAATATCCTCAGATGAAATCTGGAAAGAAGCTTTCTGAGAAACTGCTGGGTGTTCTGTTAATTCATCTCACAGAGTTACATCTGTATTTCGTGGATCTCTTTCCTAGCCTTATTTCTGTGGAATCTGAGAACAGATATTTCGGATCCCATTGAAGACTATAGGACCAAAGGAAATATCCTCCGATAACAAAGAGAAAGAAGCTTTCTGAGAAACTTCTTTGTGTTCTGTGAAATCATCTCACAGAGTTACACCTTTCCCCTCAAGAAGCCTTTCGCTAAGACAGTTCTTGTGGAATTGGCAAAGTGATATTTGGAAGCCCATAGAGGGCTATGGTGAAAAAGGAAATATCCTCACATAAAATCTGGAAAGAAGCTTTCTGAGAAACTGCTGAGTGTTCTGTTAATTCATCTCACAGAGTTACATCTGTATTTCGTGGATCTCTTTGCTAGCCTTATTTCTGTGGAATCTGAGAACAGATATTTCGGATCCCATTGAAGACTATAGGGCCAAAGGAAATATCCTCCGATAACAAAGAGAAAGAAGCTTTCTGAGAAACTTCTTTGTGTTCTGTGAAATCATCTCACAGAGTTACAGCTTTCCCCTCAAGAAGCCTTTCGCTAAGACAGTTCTTGTGGAATTGGCAAAGTGATAATTGGAAGCCCTTAGAGGGCTATGGTGAAAAAGGAAATATCCTCACATGAAATCTGGAAAGAAGCTTTCTGAGAAACTGCTGAGTGTTCTGTTAATTCATCTCACAGAGTTACATCTGTATTTCGTGGATCTCTTTGCTAGCCTTATTTCTGTGGAATCTGAGAACAGATATTTCGGATCCCATTGAAGACTATAGGACCAAAGGAAATATCCTCCGATAACAAAGAGAAAGAAGCTTTCTGAGAAACTTCTTTGTGTTCTGTGAAATCATCTCTCAGAGTTACAGCTTTCCCCTCAAGAAGCCTTTCGCTAAGACAGTTCTCGTGGAATTGGCAAAGTGATATTTGGAAGCCCATAGAGGGCTATGGTGAAAAAGGAAATATCCTCAGATGAAATCTGGAAAGAAGCTTTCTGAGAAACTGCTTAGTGTTCTGTTAATTCATCTCACAGAGTTACATCTCTATTTCGTGGATCTCTTTGCTAGCCTTATTTCTGTGGAATCTGAGAACAGATATTTCGGATCCCATTGAAGACTATAGGGCCAAAGAAAATATCCTCCGATAACAAAGAGAAAGAAGCTTTCTGATAAACTTCTTTGTATTCTGTGAAATCATGTCACAGAGTTACAGCTTTCCCCTCAAGAAGCCTTTCGCTAAGACAGTTCTTGTGGAATTGGCAAAGTGATATTTGGAAGCCCATAGAGGACTATGGTGAAAAAGGAAATATCGTCAGATGAAATCTGGAAAGAAGCTTTCTGTGAAACTGCTTAGTGTTCTGTTAATTCTTCTCACAGAGTTACATCTGTATTTCGTGGATCTCTTTGCTAGACTTATTTCTGTGGAATCTGAGAACAGATATTTCGGATACCTTTGAAGACTATAGGGCCAAAGGAAATATCCTCCGATAACAAAGAGAAACAAGCTTTCTGAGAAACTTCTTTGTGTTCTGTGAAATCATCTCACAGAGTTACAGCTTTCCCCTCAAGAAGCCTTTCGCTAAGACAGTTCTTGTGGAATTGGCAAAGTGATATTTGGAAGCCCATAGAGGGCTATGGTGAAAAAGGAAATATCCTCAGATGAAATCTGGAAAGAAGCTTTCTGAGAACCTGCTTAGTGTTCTGTTAATTCATCTCACAGAGTTACGTCTGCATTTCGTGGATCTCTTTGCTAGACTTATTTCTGTGGAATCTGAGAACAGATATTTCGGATCCCATTGAAGACTATAGGGCCCAAGAAAATATCCTCCGATAACAAAGAGAAAGAAGCTTTCTGAGAAACTTCTTTGTATTCTGTGAAATCATCTCACAGAGTTACAGCTTTCCCCTCAAGAAGCCTTTCGCTAAGACAGTTCTTGTGGAATTGGCAAAGTGATATTTGGAAGCCCATAGAGGGCTATGGTGAAAAAGGAAATATCCTCAGATGAAATCTGGAAAGAAGCTTTCTGAGAAACTGCTTAGTGTTCTGTTAATTCATCTCACAGAGTTACATCTGAATTTCGTGGATCTCTTTGCTAGACTTATTTCTGTGGGATCTGAGAACAGATATTTCGGAACCCTTTGAAGACTATAGGGCCAAAGGAAATATCCTCCGATAACAAAGAGAAAGAAGCTTTCTGAGAAACTCCTTTGTGTTCTGTGAAATTATCTCACAGAGTTACAGCTTTCCCCTCAAGAAGCCTTTCGCTAAGACAGTTCCTGTGGAATTGGCAAAGTGATATTTGGGAGCCCATAGAGGGCTATGGAGAAAAAGGAAATATCCTCAGATGAAATCTGGAAAGAAGCTTTCTGAGAACCTGCTTAGTGTTCTGTTAATTCATCTCAGAGAGTTACGTCTGCATTTCGTGGATCTCTTTGCTAGACTTTTTTCTGTGAAATCTGAGAACAGATATTTCGGATCCCATTGAAGACTACAGGGCCAAAGGAAATATCCTCCGATAACAAAGAGAAAGAAGCTTACTGAGAAACTTCTTTGTGTTCTGTGAAATCATCTCACAGAGTAACAGCTTTCCCCTCAAGAAGCCTTTCGCTAAGACAGTGCTTGTGGAATTGGCAAAGTGATATTTGGAAGCCCATAGAGGGCTATGGTGAAAAAGGAAATATCCTCAGATGAAATCTGGAAAGAAGCTTTCTGAGAAACTGCTTAGTGTTCTGTTAATTCATCTCACAGAGTTACAACTGTATTTCGTGGATCTCTTTGCTAGCCTTATTTCTTTGGAATCTGAGAACAGATATTTCGGATCCCATTGAAGACTATAGGGCCAAAGGAAATAATCTCAGATGACAAAGAGAAAGAAGCTTTCTGAGAAACTTCTTTGTGTTCTGTGAAATCATCTCACAGAGTTACAGCATTCCCCTCAAGAAGCCTTTCGCTAAGACAGTTCTTTTGGAATTGGCAAAGTGATATTTGGAAGCCCATAGAGGGATATGGTGAAAAAGGAAATATCCTCAGATGAAATCTGGAAAGAAGCTTTCTGAGAAACTGCTGAGTGTTCTGTAAATTCATCTCACAGATTTACATCTGTATTTCGTGGATCTCTTTGCTAGCCTTATTTCTTTGGAATCTGAGAACAGATATTTCGGATCCCATTGAAGACTATAGGACCAAAGGAAATATCCTCCGATAACAAAGAGAAAGAAGCTTTCTGAGAAACTTCTTTGTGTTCTGTGAAATCATCTCACAGAGTTACAGCTTTCCCCTCAAGAAGCCTTTCGCTAAGACAGTTCTTGTGGAATTGGCAAAGTGATATTTGGGAGCCCATAGAGGGCTATGGAGAAAAAGGAAATATCCTCAGATGAAATCTGGAAAGAAGCTTTCTGAGAACCTGCTTAGTGTTCTGTTAATTCATCTCACAGAGTTACGTCTGCATTTCGTGGATCTCTTTGCTAGACTTATTTCTGTGGAATCTGAGAACAGATATTTCGGATCCCATTGAAGACTACAGGGCCAAAGGAAATATCCTCCGATAACAAAGAGAAAGAAGCTTACTGAGAAACTTCTTTGTGTTCTGTGAAATCATCTCACAGAGTAACAGCTTTCCCCTCAAGAAGCCTTTCGCTAAGACAGTTCTTGTGGAATTGGCAAAGTGATATTTGGAAGCCCATAGAGGGCTATGGTGAAAAAGGAAATATCCTCAGATGAAATCTGGAAAGAAGCTTTCTGAGAAACTGCTTAGTGTTCTGTTAATTCATCTCACAGAGTTACATCTGTATTTCGTGGATCTCTTTGCTAGCCTTATTTCTTTGGAATCTGAGAACAGATATTTCGGATCCCATTGAAGACTATAGGGCCAAAGGAAATAATCTCCGATGACAAAGAGAAAGAAGCTTTCTGAGAAACTTCTTTGTGTTCTCTGAAATCATCTCACAGAGTTACAGCATTCCCCTCAAGAAGCCTTTCGCTAAGACAGTTCTTCTGGAATTGGCAAAGTGATATTTGGAAGCCCATAGAGGGCTATGGTGAAAAAGGAAATATCCTCAGATGAAATCTGGAAAGAAGCTTTCTGAGAAACTGCTGAGTGTTCTGTTAATTCATCTCACAGATTTACATCTGTATTTCGTGGATCTCTTTGCTAGCCTTATTTCTGTGGAATCTGAGAACAGATATTTCGGATCCCATTGAAGACTATAGGACCAAAGGAAATATCCTCCGATAACAAAGAGAAAGAAGCTTTCTGAGAAACTTCTTTGTGTTCTGTGAAATCATCTCACAGAGTTACAGCTTTCCCCTCAAGAAGCCTTTCGCAAAGACAGTTCTTGTGGAATTGGCAAAGTGATATTTGGAAGCCCTTAGAGGGCTATGGTGAAAAAGGAAATATCCTCAGATGAAATCTGGAAAGAAGCTTTCTGAGAAACTGCTTAGTGTTCTGTGAAATCATCTCACAGAGTTACAGCTTTCCCCTCAAGAAGCCTTTCGCTAAGACAGTTCTTGTGGAATTGGCAAAGTGATATTTGGAAGCCCATAGAGGGCTATGGTGAAAAAGGAAATATCCTCACTTGAAATCTGGAAAGAAGCTTTCTGAGAAACTGCTGAGTGTTCTGTTAATTCATCTCACAGGGTTACATCTGTATTTCGTGGATCTCTTTGCTAGCCTTATTTCTGTGGAATCTGAGAACAGATATTTCGGATCCCATTGAAGACTATAGGGCCAAAGGAAATAATCTCCGATAACAAAGTGAAAGAAGCTTTCTGAGAAACTTCTTTGTGTTCTGTGAAATCATCTCACAGAGTTACAGCATTCCCTTCAAGAAGCCTTTCGCTAAGACAGTTCTTGTGGAATTGCTAAAGTGATATTTGGAAGCCCATAGAGGGCTATGGTGAAAAAGGAAATATCCTCAGATGAAATCTGGAAAGAAGCTTTCTGAGAAACTGCTTAGTGTTCTGTTAATTCATCTCACAGAGTTACATCTGTATTTCGTGGATCTCTTTGCTAGCCTTATTTCTGTGGAATCTCAGAACAGATATTTCGGATCCCATTGAAGACTATAGGGCCAAGGGATATAATCTCCGATAACAAAGAGAAAGAAGCTTTCTGAGAAACTTCTTTGTGTTCTGTGAAATCATCTCACAGAGTTACAGCATTCCCTTCAAAAGCCTTTCGCTAAGACAGTTCTTGTGGAATTGGCAAAGTGATATTTGGAAGCCCATAGAGGGCTATGGTGAAACAGGAAATATCCTCAGATGAAATCTGGAAAGAAGCTTTCTGAGAAACTGCTGGTTGTTCTGTTAATTCATCTCACAGAGTTACATCTGTATTTCGTGGATCTCTTTCCTAGCCTTATTTCTGTGGAATCTGAGAACAGATATTTCGGATCCCATTGAAGACTATAGGACCAAAGGAAATATCCTCCGATAACAAAGAGAAAGAAGCTTTCTGAGAAACTTCTTTGTGTTCTGTGAAATCATCTCACAGAGTTACACCGTTCCCCTCAAGAAGCCTTTCGCTAAGACAGTTCTTGTGGAATTGTCAAAGTGATATTTGGAAGCCCATAGAGGGCTATGGTGAAAAAGGAAATATCCTCACATGAAATCTGGAAAGAAGCTTTCTCAGAAACTTCTCAGTGTTCTGTTAATTCATCTCACAGAGTTACATCTGTATTTCGTGGATCTCTTTGCTAGCCTTATTTCTGTGGAATCTGAGAACAGATATTTCGGATCCCATTGAAGACTATAGGGCCAAAGGATATAATCTCCGATAACAAAGAGAAAGAAGCTTTCTGAGAAACTTCTTTGTGTTCTGTGAAATCATCTCACAGAGTTACAGCTTTCCCCTCAAGAAGCCTTTCGCTAAGACAGTTCTCGTGGAATTGGCAAAGTGATATTTGGAAGCCCGTAGAGGGCTATGGTGAAAAAGGAAATATCCTCAGATGAAATCTGGAAAGAAGCTTTCTGAGAAACTTCTCAGTGTTCTGTTAATTCATCTCACAGAGTTACATCTGTATTTCGTGGATCTCTTTGCTAGCCTTATTTCTGTGGAATCTGAGAACAGATATTTCGGATCCCTTTGAAGACTATAGGACCAAAGGAAATATCCTCCGATAACAAAGAGAAAGAAGCTTTCTGAGAAACTTCTTTGTGTTCTGTGAAATCATCTCTCAGAGTTACAGCTTTCCCCTCAAGAAGCCTTTCGCTAAGACAGTTCTTGTGGAATTGGCAAAGTGATATTTGGAAGCCCATAGAGGGCTATGGTGAAAAAGGATATATCCTCAGATGAAATCTGGAAAGAAGCTTTCTGTGAAACTGCTTAGTGTTCTGTTAATTCTTCTCACAGAGTTACATCTGTATTTCGTGGATCTCTTTGCTAGACTTATTTCTGTGGAATCTGAGAACAGATATTTCGGATCCCTTTGAAGACTATAGGGAAAAAGGAAATATCCTCCGATAACAAAGAGAAAGAAGCTTTCTGAGAAACTTCTTTGTGTTCTGTGAAATCATCTCACAGAGTTACAGCTTTCCCCTCAAGAAGCCTTTCGCTAAGACAGTTCTTGTGGAATTGGCAAAGTGATATTTGGAAGCCCATAGAGGGCTATGGTGAAAAAGGAAATATCCTCAGATGAAATCTGGAAAGAAGCTTTCTGAGAACCTGCTTAGTGTTCTGTTAATTCATCTCACAGAGTTACGTCTGCATTTCGTGGATCTCTTTGCTATACTTATTTCTGTGGAATCTGAGAACAGATATTTCGGATCCCTTTGAAGACTATAGGGCCAAAGGAAATATCCTCCGATAACAAAGAGAAAGAAGCTTACTGAGAAACTTCTTTGTGTTCTGTGAAATCATCTCACAGCGTTACAGCTTTCCCCTCAAGAAGCCTTTCGCTAAGACAGTTCTTGTGGAATTGGCAAAGCGATATTTGGAAGCCCATAGAGGGCTATGGTGAAAAAGGAAATATCCTCAGATGAAATCTGGAAAGAAGCTTTCTGAGAAACTTCTCAGTGTTCTGTTAATTCATCTCACAGAGTTACATCTGTATTTCGTGGATCTCTTTGCTAGCCTTATTTCTGTGGAATCTGAGAACAGATATTTCGGATCCCATTGAAGAATATAGGACCAAAGGAAATATCCTCCGATAACAAAGAGAAAGAAGCTTTCTGAGAAACTTCTTTGTGTTCTGTGAAATCATCTCTCAGAGTTACAGCTTTCCCCTCAAGAAGCCTTTCGCTAAGACAGTTCTTGTGGAATTGGCAAAGTGATATTTGGAAGCCCATAGAGGGCTATGGTGAAAAAGGAAATATCCTCAGATGAAATCTGGAAAGAAGCTTTCTGAGAAACTGCTTAGTGTTCTGCTAATTCATCTCACAGAGTTACATCTGTATTTCGTGGATCTCTTTGCTAGCCTTATTTCTGTGGAATCTGAGAACAGATATTTCGGATCCCATTGAAGACTATAGGGCCAAAGACAATATCCTACGATAACAAAGAGAAAGAAGCTTTCTGAGAAACTTCTTTGTATTCTGTGAAATCATCTCACACAGTTACAGCTTTCCCCTCAAGAAGCCTTTCGCTAAGACAGTTCTTGTGGAATTGGCAAAGTGATATTTGGAAGCCCATAGAGGGCTATGGTGAAAAAGGAAATATCCTCAGATGAAATCTGGAAAGAAGCTTTCTGAGAACCTGCTTAGTGTTCTGTTAATTCATCTCACAGAGTTACGTCTGCATTTCGTGGATCTCTTTGCTAGACTTATTTCTGTGGAATCTGAGAACAGATATTTCGGATCCCTTTGAAGACTATAGGGCCAAAGGAAATATCCTCCGATAACAAAGAGAAAGAAGCTTACTGAGAAACTTCTTTGTGTTCTGTGAAATCATCTCACAGCGTTACAGCTTTCCCCTCAAGAAGCCTTTCGCTAAGACAGTTCTTGTGGAATTGGCAAAGCGATATTTGGAAGCCCATAGAGGGCTATGGTGAAAAAGGAAATATCCTCAGATGAAATCTGGAAAGAAGCTTTCTGAGAAACTTCTCAGTGTTCTGTTAATTCATCTCACAGAGTTACATCTGTATTTCGTGGATCTCTTTGCTAGCCTTATTTCTGTGGAATCTGAGAACAGATATTTCGGATCCCATTGAAGAATATAGGACCAAAGGAAATATCCTCCGATAACAAAGAGAAAGAAGCTTTCTGAGAAACTTCTTTGTGTTCTGTGAAATCATCTCTCAGAGTTACAGCTTTCCCCTCAAGAAGCCTTTCGCTAAGACAGTTCTTGTGGAATTGGCAAAGTGATATTTGGAAGCCCATAGAGGGCTATGGTGAAAAAGGAAATATCCTCAGATGAAATCTGGAAAGAAGCTTTCTGAGAAACTGCTTAGTGTTCTGCTAATTCATCTCACAGAGTTACATCTGTATTTCGTGGATCTCTTTGCTAGCCTTATTTCTGTGGAATCTGAGAACAGATATTTCGGATCCCATTGAAGACTATAGGGCCAAAGACAATATCCTCCGATAACAAAGAGAAAGAAGCTTTCTGAGAAACTTCTTTGTATTCTGTGAAATCATCTCACACAGTTACAGCTTTCCCCTCAAGAAGCCTTTCGCTAAGACAGTTCTTGTGGAATTGGCAAAGTGATATTTGGAAGCCCATAGAGGGCTATGGTGAAAAAGGATATATCCTCAGATGAAATCTGGAAAGAAGCTTTCTGTGAAACTGCTTAGTGTTCTGTTAATTCTTCTCACAGAGTTACATCTGTATTTCGTGGATCTCTTTGCTAGACTTATTTCTGTGGAATCTGAAAACAGATATTTCGGATCCCTTTGAAGACTATAGGGCCAAAGGAAATATCCTCCGATAACAAAGAGAAAGAAGCTTTCTGAGAAACTTCTTTGTGTTCTGTGAAATCATCTCACAGAGTTACAGCTTTCCCCTCAAGAAGCCTTTCGCTAAGACAGTTCTTGTGGAATTGGCAAAGTGATATTTGGAAGCCCATAGAGGGCTATGGTGAAAAAGGAAATATCCTCAGATGAAATCTGGAAAGAAGCTTTCTGAGAACCTGCTTAGTGTTCTGTTAATTCATCTCACAGAGTTACGTCTGCATTTCGTGGATCTCTTTGCTAGACTTATTTCTGTGGAATCTGAGAACAGATATTTCGGATCCCTTTGAAGACTATAGGGCCAAAGGAAATATCCTCCGATAACAAAGAGAAAGAAGCTTACTGAGAAACTTCTTTGTGTTCTGTGAAATCATCTCACAGCGTTACAGCTTTCCCCTCAAGAAGCCTTTCGCTAAGACAGTTCTTGTGGAATTGGCAAAGCGATATTTGGAAGCCCATAGAGGGCTATGGTGAAAAAGGAAATATCCTCAGATGAAATCTGGAAAGAAGCTTTCTGAGAAACTTCTCAGTGTTCTGTTAATTCATCTCACAGAGTTACATCTGTATTTCGTGGATCTCTTTGCTAGCCTTATTTCTGGGGAATCTGAGAACAGATATTTCGGATCCCATTGAAGAATATAGGACCAAAGGAAATATCCTCCGATAACAAAGAGAAAGAAGCTTTCTGAGAAACTTCTTTGTGTTCTGTGAAATCATCTCTCAGAGTTACAGCTTTCCCCTCAAGAAGCCTTTCGCTAAGACAGTTCTTGTGGAATTGGCAAAGTGATATTTGGAAGCCCATAGAGGGCTATGGTGAAAAAGGAAATATCCTCAGATGAAATCTGGAAAGAAGCTTTCTGAGAAACTGCTTAGTGTTCTGCTAATTCATCTCACAGAGTTACATCTGTATTTCGTGGATCTCTTTGCTAGCCTTATTTCTGTGGAATCTGAGAACAGATATTTCGGATCCCATTGAAGACTATAGGGCCAAAGACAATATCCTCCGATAACAAAGAGAAAGAAGCTTTCTGAGAAACTTCTTTGTATTCTGTGAAATCATCTCACACAGTTACAGCTTTCCCCTCAAGAAGCCTTTCGCTAAGACAGTTCTTGTGGAATTGGCAAAGTGATATTTGGAAGCCCATAGAGGGCTATGGTGAAAAAGGATATATCCTCAGATGAAATCTGGAAAGAAGCTTTCTGTGAAACTGCTTAGTGTTCTGTTAATTCTTCTCACAGAGTTACATCTGTATTTCGTGGATCTCTTTGCTAGACTTATTTCTGTGGAATCTGAGAACAGATATTTCGGATCCCTTTGAAGACTATAGGGCCAAAGGAAATATCCTCCGATAACAAAGAGAAAGAAGCTTTCTGAGAAACTTCTTTGTGTTCTGTGAAATCATCTCACAGAGTTACAGCTTTCCCCTCAAGAAGCCTTTCGCTAAGACAGTTCTTGTGGAATTGGCAAAGTGATATTTGGAAGCCCATAGAGGGCTACGGTGAAAAAGGAAATATCTTCAGATGAAATCTGGAAAGAAGCTTTCTGAGAACCTGCTTAGTGTTCTGTTAATTCATCTCACAGAGTTACGTCTGCATTTCGTGGATCTCTTTGCTAGACTTATTTCTGTGGAATCTGAGAACAGATATTTCGGATCCCATTGAAGACTATAGGGCCAAAGGAAATATCCTCCGATAACAAAGAGAAAGAAGCTTACTGAGAAACTTCTTTGTGTTCTGTGAAATCATCTCACAGCGTTACAGCTTTCTCCTCAAGAAGCCTTTCGCTAAGACAGTTCTTCTGGAATTGGCAAAGCGATATTTGGAAGCCCATAGAGGGCTATGGTGAAAAAGGAAATACCCTCAGATGAAATCTGGAAAGAAGCTTTCTGAGAAACTGCTTAGTGTTCTGTTAATTCATCTCACAGAGTTACATCTGTATTTCGTGGATCTCTTTGCTAGCCTTATTTCTGTGGAATCTGAGAACAGATATTTCGGATCCCATTGAAGACTATAGGACCAAAGGAAATATCCTCCGATAACAAAGAGAAAGAAGCTTTCTGAGAAACTTCTTTGTGTTCTGTGAAATCATCTCACAGAGTTACAGCTTTCCCCTCAAGAAGCCTTTCGCTAAGACAGTTCTCGTGGAATTGGCAAAGTGATATTTGGAAGCCCATAGAGGGCTATGGTGAAAAAGGAAATATCCTCAGATGAAATCGGGAAAGAAGCTTTCTGAGAAACTGCTTAGTGTTCTGTTCATTCATCGCACAGAGTTACATCTGTGTTTCGTGGATCTCTTTGCTAGCCTTATTTCTGTGGAATCTGAGAACAGATATTTCGGATCCCATTGAAGACTACAGGGACAAAGAAAATATCCTCCGATAACAAAGAGAAAGAAGCTTTCTGAGAAATTTCTTTGTATTCTGTGAAATCATCTCACAGAGTTACAGCTTTCCCCTCAAGAAGCCTTTCGCTAAGACAGTTCTTGTGGAATTGGCAAAGTGATATTTGGAAGCCCATAGAGGGCTATGGTGAAAAAGGAAATATCCTCAGATGAAATCTGGAAAGAAGCTTTCTGAGAAACTGCTTAGTGTTCTGTTAATTCATCTCACAGAGTTACATCTGAATTTCGTGGATCTCTTTGCTAGACTTATTTCTGTGGAATCTGAGAACAGATATTTCGGATCCCTTTGAAGACTATAGGGCCAAAGGAAATATCCTCCGATAACAAAGAGAAAGAAGCTTTATGAGAAACTTCTTTGTGTTCTGTGAAATCATCTCACAGAGTTACAGCTTTCCCCTCAAGAAGCCTTTCGCTAAGACAGTTCTTGTGGAATTGGCAAAGTGATATTTGGAAGCCCATAGAGGGCTATGGAGAAAAAGGAAATATCCTCAGATGAAATCTGGAAAGAAACTTTCTGAGAACCTGCTTAGTGTTCTGTTAATTCACCTCACAGAGTTACGTCTGCATTTCGTGGATCTCTTTGCTAGACTTATTTCTGTGGAATCTGAGAACAGATATTTCGGATCCCATTGAAGACTACAGGGCCAAAGGAAATATCCTCCGATAACAAAGAGAAAGAAGCTTACTGAGAAACTTCTTTGTGTTCTGTGAAATCATCTCACAGAGTAACAGCTTTCCCATCAAGAAGCCTTTTGCTAAGACAGTTCTTGTGGAATTGGCAAAGTGATATTTGGAAGCCCATAGAGGGCTATGGTGAAAAAGGAAATATCCTCAGATGAAATCTGGAAAGAAGCTTTCTGAGAAACTGCTTAGTGTTCTGTTAATTCATCTCACAGAGTTACATCTGTATTTCGTGGATCTCTTTGCTAGCCTTATTTCTGTGGAATCTGAGAACAGATATTTCAGATCCCATTGAAGACTATAGGGCCAAAGGAAATAATCTCCAATGACAAAGAGAAAGAAGCTTTCTGAGAAACTTCTTCCTGTTCTGTGAAATCATCTCACAGAGTTACAGCATTCCCCTCAAGAAGCCTTTCGCTAAGACAGTTCTTGTGGAATTGGCAAAGTGATATTTGGAAGCCCATAGAGGGCTATGGTGAAAAAGGAAATATCCTCAGATGAAATCTGGAAAGAAGCTTTCTGAGAAACTGCTTAGTGTTCTGTTAATTCATCTCACAGAGTTACATCTGTATTTCGTGGATCTCTTTGCTAGCCTTATTTCTTTGGAATCTGAGAACAGATATTTCGGATCCCATTGAAGACTATAGGGCCAAAGGAAATAATCTCCGATGACAAAGAGAAAGAAGCTTTCTGAGAAACTTCTTTGTGTTCTGTGAAATCATCTCACAGAGTTACAGCATTCCCCTCAAGAAGCCTTTCGCTAAGACAGTTCTTGTGGAATTGGCAAAGTGATATTTGGAAGCCCATAGAGGGCTATGGTGAAAAAGGAAATATCCTCAGATGAAATCTGGAAAGAAGCTTTCTGAGAAACTGCTGAGTGTTTTGTTAATTCATCTCACAGATTTACATCTGTATTTCGTGGATCTCTTTGCTAGCCTTATTTCTGTGGAATCTGAGAACAGATATTTCGGATCCCATTGAAGACTATAGTACCAAAGGAAATATCCTCCGATAACAAAGAGAAAGAACCTTTCTGAGAAACTCCTTTGTGTTCTGTGAAATCATCTCACAGAGTTACAGCTTTCCCCTCAAGAAGCCTTTCGCTAAGACAGTTCTTGTGGAATTGGCAAAGTGATATTTGGAAGCCCATAGAGGGCTATGGTGAAAAAGGAAATATCCTCAGATGAAATTAGGAAAGAAGCTTTCTGAGAAACTGCTTAGTGTTCTGTTAATTCATCTCACAGAGTTACATCTGTATTTCGTGGATCTCTTTGCTAGACTTATTTCTGTGGAATCTGAGAACAGATATTTCGGATCCCTTTGAAGACTATAGGGCCAAAGGAAATATTCTCCGATAACAAAGAGAAAGAAGCTTTCTGAGAAACTTCTTTGTGTTCTGTGAAATCATCTCACAGAGTTACAGCTTTCCCCTCAAGAAGCCTTTCGCTAAGACAGTTCTTGTGGAATTGGCAAAGTGATATTTGGAAGCCCATAGAGGGCTATGGTGAAAAAGGAAATATCCTCAGCTGAAATCTGGAAAGAAGCTTTCTGAGAAACTGCTTAGTGTTCTGTTAATTCATCTCACAGAGTTACATCTGTATTTCGTGGATCTCTTTGCTAGCCTTATTTCTGTGGAATCTGAGAACAGATATTTCGGATCCCATTGAAGACTATAGGGCCAAAGGAAATAATCTCCGATGACAAAGAGAAAGAAGCTTTCTGAGAAACTTCTTTGTGTTCTGTGAAATCATCTCACAGAGTTACAGCATTCCCCTCAAGAAGCCTTTCGCTAAGACAGTTCTTGTGGAATTGGCAAAGTGATATGTGGAAACCCATAGAGGGCTAGGGTGAAAAAGGAAATATCCTCAGAAGAAATCTGGAAGGAAGCTTTCTGAGAAACTGCTGAGTGTTCAGTTAATTCATCTCACCGAGTTACATCTGTATTTCGTGGATCTCTTTGCTAGCTTTATTTCTGTGGAATCTGAGAACAGATATTTCGGATCCCATTGAAGACTATAGGGCCAAAGGAAATATCCTCCGATAACAAAGAGAAAGAAGCTTTCTGAGAAACTTCTTTGTGTTCTGTGAAATCATCTCACAGAGTTACAGCTTTCCCCTCAAGAAGCCTTTCGCTAAGACAGTTCTTGTGGAATTGGCAAAGTGATATTTGGAAGCCCATAGAGGGCTATGGTGAAAAAGTAAATATCCTCAGATGAAATCTGGAAAGAAGCTTTCTGAGAACCTGCTTAGTGTTCTCTTAATTCATCTCACAGAGTTACGTCTGCATTTCGTGGATCTCTTTGCTAGACTTATTTCTGTGGAATCTGAGAACAGATATTTCGGATCCCATTGAAGACTATAGGGCCAAAGGAAATATCCTCCGATAACAAAGAGAAAGAAGCTTACTGAGAAACTTCTTTTCGTTCTGTGAAATCATCTCACAGCGTTACAGCTTTCCCCTCAAGAAGCCTTTCGCTAAGACAGTTCTTGTGGAATTGGCAAAGCGATATTTGGAAGCCCATAGAGGGCTATGGTGAAAAAGGAAATATCCTCAGATGAAATCTGGAAAGAAGCTTTCTGAGAAACTTCTCAGTGTTCTGTTAATTCATCTCACAGAGTTACATCTGTATTTCTTGGATCTCTTTGCTAGCCTTATTTCTGTGGAATCTGAGAACAGATATTTCGGATCCCATTGAAGACTATAGGACCAAAGGAAATATCCTCCGATAACAAAGAGAAAGAAGCTTTCTGAGAAACTTCTTTGTGTTCTGTGAAATCATCTCTCAGAGTTACAGCTTTCCCCTCAAAAAGCCTTTCGCTAAGACAGTTCTTGTGGAATTGGCAAAGTGATATTTGGAAGCCCATAGAGGGCTATGGAGAAAAAGGAAATATCCTCAGATGAAATCTGGAAAGAAGCTTTCTGAGAACCTGCTTAGTGTTCTGTTAATTCATCTCACAGAGTTACGTCTGCATTTCGTGGATCTCTTTGCTAGACTTATTTCTGTGGAATCTGAGAACAGATATTTCGGATCCCATTGAAGACTACAGGGCCAAAGGAAATATCCTCCGATAACAAAGAGAAAGAACCTTACTGAGAAACTTCTTTGTGTTCTGTGAAATCATCTCCCAGAGTAACAGCTTTCCCCTCAAGAAGCCTTTCGCTAAGACAGTTCTTGTGGAATTGGCAAAGTGATATTTGGAAGCCCATAGAGGGCTATGGTGAAAAAGGAAATATCCTCAGATGAAATCTGGAAAGAAGCTTTCTGAGAAACTGCTTAGTGTTCTGTTAATTCATCTCACAGAGTTACATCTGTATTTCGTGGATCTCTTTGCTAGCCTTATTTCTGTGGAATCTGAGAACAGATATTTCGGATCCCTTTGAAGACTATAGGGCCAAAGGAAATAATCTCCGATGACAAAGAGAAAGAAGCTTTCTGAGAAACTTCTTTGTGTTCTGTGAAATCATCTCACAGAGTTACAGCTTTCCCCTCAAGAAGCCTTTCGCTAAGACAGTTCTTGTGGAATTGGCAAAGTGATATTTGGAAGCCCATAGAGGGCTATGGTGAAAAAGGAAATATCCTCAGATGAAATCTGGAAAGCAGCTTTCTGAGAAACTGCTGAGTGTTCTGTTAATTCATCTCACAGAGTTACATCTGTATTTCGTGGATCTCTTTGCTAGCCTTATTTCTGTGGAATCTGAGAACAGATATTTCGGATCCCATTGAAGACTATAGGGCCAAAGGAAATATCCTCCGATAACAAAGAGAAAGAAGCTTTCTGAGAAACTTCTTTGGGTTCTGTGAAATCATCTCACAGAATTACAGCTTTCCCCTCAAGAAGCCTTTCGCAAAGACAGTTCTTGTGGAATTGGCAAAGTGATATTTGGAAGCCCTTAGAGGGCTATGGTGAAAAAGGAAATATCCTCAGATGAAATCTGGAAAGAAGCTTTCTGAGAAACTGCTTAGTGTTCTGTGAAATCATCTCACAGAGTTACAGCTTTCCCCTCAAGAAGCCTTTCGCTAAGACAGTTCTTGTGGAATTGGCAAAGTGATATTTGGAAGCCCATAGAGGGCTATGGTGAAAAAGGAAATATCCTCAGATGAAATTTGGGAAGCTTTCTGAGAAACTGCTTAGTGTTCTGTTAATTCATCTCACAGAGTTACATCTGTATTTCGTGGATCTCTTTGCTAGACTTATTTCTGTGGAATCTGAGAACAGATATTTCGGATCCCTTTGAAGACTATAGGGGCAAAGGAAATATCCTCCGATAACAAAGAGAAAGAAGCTTTCTGAGAAACTTCTTTGTGTTCTGTGAAATCATCTCACAGAGTTACAGCTTTCCCCTCAAGAAGCCTTTCGCTAAGACAGTTCTTGTGGAATTGGCAAAGTGATATTTGGAAGCCCATAGAGGGCTATGGTGAAAAAGGAAATATCCTCAGCTGAAATCTGGAAAGAAGCTTTCTGAGAAACTGCTTAGTGTTCTGTTAATTCATCTCACAGAGTTACATCTGTATTTCGTGGATCTCTTTGCTAGCCTTATTTCTGTGGAATCTGAGAAGAGATATTTCGGATCCCATTGAAGACTATAGGGCCAAAGGAAATAATCTCCGATGACAAAGAGAAAGAAGCTTTCTGAGAAACTTCTTTGTGTTCTGTGAAATCATCTCACAGAGTTACAGCATTCCCCTCAAGAAGACTTTCGCTAAGACAGTTCTTGTGGAATTGGCAAAGTGATATGTGGAAGCCCATAGAGGGCTAGGGTGAAAAAGGAAATATCCTCAGAAGAAATCTGGAAGGAAGCTTTCTGAGAAACTGCTGAGTGTTCTGTTAATTCATCTCACCGAGTTACATCTGTATTTCGTGGATCTCTTTGCTAGCTTTATTTTTGTGGAATCTGAGAACAGATATTTCGGATCCCATTGAAGACTATAGGGCCAAAGGAAATATCCTCCGATAACAAAGAGAAAGAAGCTTTCTGCGAAACTTCTTTGTGTTCTGTGAAATCATCTCACAGCGTTACAGCTTTCCCCTCAAGAAGCCTTTCGCTAAGACAGTTCTTGTGGAATTGGCAAAGTGATATTTGGAAGCCCATAGAGGGCTATGGTGAAAAAGGAAATATCCTCAGATGAAATCTGGAAAGAAGCTTTCTGAGAAACTGCTTAGTGTTCTGTTAATTCATCTCACAGAGTTACGTCTGCATTTCGTGGATCTCTTTAGTAGACTTATTTCTGTGGAATCTGAGAACAGATATTTCGGATCCCATTGAAGACTATAGAGCCAAAGGAAATATCCTCCGATAACAAAGAGAAAGAAGCTTACTGAGAAACTTCTTTGTGTTCTGTGAAATCATCTCACAGAGTTACAGCTTTCCCCTCAAGAAGCCTTTCGCTAAGACAGTTCTTGTGGAATTGGCAAAGCGATATTTGGAAGCCCATAGAGGGCTATGGTGAAAAAGGAAATATCCTCAGATGAAATCTGGAAAGAAGCTTTCTGAGAAACTGCTTTGTGTTCTGTTAATTCATCTCACAGAGTTACATCTGTATTTCGTGGATCTCTTTGCTAGCCTTGTTTCTGTGGAATCTGAGAACAGATATTTCGGATCCCATTGAAGACTATAGGACCAAAGGAAATATCCTCCGATAACAAAGAGAAAGAAGCTTTCTGAGAAACTTCTTTGTGTTCTGTGAAATCATCTCACAGAGTTACAGCTTTCCCCTCAAGAAGCCTTTCGCTAAGACAGTTCTTGTGGAATTGGCAAAGTGATATTTGGAAGCCCATAGAGGGCTATGGTGAAAAAGGAAATATCCTCAGATGAAATCTGGAAAGAAGCTTTCTGAGAAACTGCTGAGTGTTCTGTTAATTCATCTCACAGAGTTACATCTGTATTTCGTGGATCTCTTTGCTAGCCTTATTTCTTTGGAATCTGAGAACAGATATTTCGGATCCCATTGAAGATTATAGGGCCAAAGGAAATAATCTCCGATGACAAAGAGAAAGAAGCTTTCTGAGAAACTTCTTTGTGTTCTGTGAAATCATCTCACAGAGTTACAGCATTCCCCTCAAGAAGCCTTTCGCTAAGACAGTTCTTGTGGAATTGGCAAAGTGATATTTGGAAGCCCATAGAGGGCTATGGTGAAAAAGGAAATATCCTCAGATGAAATCTGGAATGCAGCTTTCTGAGAAACTGCTGAGTGTTCTGTTAATTCATCTCACAGAGTTACATCTGTATTTCGTGGATCTCTTTACTAGCCTTATTTCTGTGGAATCTGAGAACAGATATTTCGGATCCCATTGAAGACTATAGGGCCAAAGGAAATATCCTCCGATAATAAAGAGAAAGAAGCTTTCTGAGAAACTTCTTTGTGTTCTGTGAAATCATCTCACAGAGTTACAGCTTTCCCCTCAAGAAGCCTTTCGCAAAGACAGTTCTTGTGGAATTGGCAAAGTGATATTTGGAAGCCCTTAGAGGGCTATGGTGAAAAAGGAAATATCCTCAGATGAAATCTGGAAAGAAGCTTTCTCAGAAACTGCTTAGTGTTCTGTGAAATCATCTCACAGAGTTACAGCTTTCCCCTCAGGAAGCCTTTCGCTAAGACAGTTCTTGTGGAATTGGCAAAGTGATATTTGGAAGCCCATAGAGGGCTATGGTGAAAAAGGAAATATCCTCACTTGGAATCTGGAAAGAAGCTTTCTGAGAAACTGCTGAGTGTTCTGTTAATTCATCTCACAGAGTTACATCTGTATTTCGTGGATCTCTTTGCTAGCCTTATTTCTGTGGAATCTGAGAACAGATATTTCGGATCCCATTGAAGACTATAGGGCCAAAGGAAATAATCTCCGATGACAAAGAGAAAGAAGCTTTCTGAGAAACTTCTTTGTGTTCTGTGAAATCATCTCACAGAGTTACAGCATTCCCCTCAAGAAGACTTTCGCTAAGACAGTTCTTGTGGAATTGGCAAAGTGATATTTGGAAGCCCTTAGAGGGCTATGGTGAAAAAGGAAATATCCTCAGATGAAATCTGGAAAGAAGCTTTCTGAGAAACTGCTTAGTGTTCTGTTAATTCATCTCACAGAGTTACATCTGTATTTCGTGGATCTCTTTGCTAGCCTTATTTCTGTGGAATCTGAGAACAGATATTTCGGATCCCATTGAAGACTATAGGGCCAAAGGAAATAATCTCCGATAACAAAGAGAAAGAAGCTTTCTGAGAAACTTCTTTGTGTTCTGTGAAATCATCTCACAGAGTTACAGCATTCCCCTCAAGAAGCCTTTCGCTAAGACAGTTCTTGTGGAATTGGCAAAGTGATATTTGGAAGCCCATAGAGGGCTATGGTGAAAAAGGAAATATCCTCAGATGAAATCTGGAAGGAAGCTTTCTGAGAAACTGCTGAGTGTTCTGTTAATTCATCTCACAGAGTTACATCTGTATTTCGTGGATCTCTTTGCTAGCTTTATTTCTGTGGAATATGAGAACAGATATTTCGGATCCCATTGAAGACTACAGGGCCAAAGGAAATATCCTCCGATAACAAAGAGAAAGAAGCTTTCTGAGAAACTTCTTTGTGTTCTGTGAAATCATCTCACAGAGTTACAGCTTTCCCCTCAAGAAGCCTTTCGCTAAGACAGTTCTTGTGGAATTGGCAAAGCGATATTTGGAAGCCCATAGAGGGCTATGGTGAAAAAGGAAATATCCTCAGATGAAATCTGGAAAGAAGCTTTCTGAGAAACTGCTTTGTGTTCTGTTAATTCATCTCACAGAGTTACATCTGTATTTCGTGGATCTCTTTGCTAGCCTTGTTTCTGTGGAATCTGAGAACAGATATTTCGGATCCCATTGAAGACTATAGGACCAAAGGAAATATCCTCCGATAACAAAGAGAAAGAAGCTTTCTGAGAAACTTCTTTGTGTTCTGTGAAATCATCTCACAGAGTTACAGCTTTCCCCTCAAGAAGCCTTTCGCTAAGACAGTTCTTGTGGAATTGGCAAAGTGATATTTGGAAGCCCATAGAGGGCTATGGTGAAAAAGGAAATATCCTCAGATGAAATCTGGAAAGAAGCTTTCTGAGAAACTGCTGAGTGTTCTGTTAATTCATCTCACAGAGTTACATCTGTATTTCGTGGATCTCTTTGCTAGCCTTATTTCTTTGGAATCTGAGAACAGATATTTCGGATCCCATTGAAGACTATAGGGCCAAAGGAAATAATCTCCGATGACAAAGAGAAAGAAGCTTTCTGAGAAACTTCTTTGTGTTCTGTGAAATCATCTCACAGAGTTACAGCATTCCCCTCAAGAAGCCTTTCGCTAAGACAGTTCTTGTGGAATTGGCAAAGTGATATTTGGAAGCCCATAGAGGGCTATGGTGAAAAACGAAATATCCTCAGATGAAATCTGGAATGCAGCTTTCTGAGAAACTGCTGAGTGTTCTGTTAATTCATCTCACAGAGTTACATCTGTATTTCGTGGATCTCTTTACTAGCCTTATTTCTGTGGAATCTGAGAACAGATATTTCGGATCCCATTGAAGACTATAGGGCCAAAGGAAATATCCTCCGATAATAAAGAGAAAGAAGCTTTCTGAGAAACTTCTTTGTGTTCTGTGAAATCATCTCACAGAGTTACAGCTTTCCCCTCAAGAAGCCTTTCGCAAAGACAGTTCTTGTGGAATTGGCAAAGTGATATTTGGAAGCCCTTAGAGGGCTATGGTGAAAAAGGAAATATCCTCAGATGAAATCTGGAAAGAAGCTTTCTCAGAAACTGCTTAGTGTTCTGTGAAATCATCTCACAGAGTTACAGCTTTCCCCTCAGGAAGCCTTTCGCTAAGACAGTTCTTGTGGAATTGGCAAAGTGATATTTGGAAGCCCATAGAGGGCTATGGTGAAAAAGGAAATATCCTCACTTGGAATCTGGAAAGAAGCTTTCTGAGAAACTGCTGAGTGTTCTGTTAATTCATCTCACAGAGTTACATCTGTATTTCGTGGATCTCTTTGCTAGCCTTATTTCTGTGGAATCTGAGAACAGATATTTCGGATCCCATTGAAGACTATAGGGCCAAAGGAAATAATCTCCGATGACAAAGAGAAAGAAGCTTTCTGAGAAACTTCTTTGTGTTCTGTGAAATCATCTCACAGAGTTACAGCATTCCCCTCAAGAAGACTTTCGCTAAGACAGTTCTTGTGGAATTGGCAAAGTGATATTTGGAAGCCCATAGAGGGCTATGGTGAAAAAGGAAATATCCTCAGATGAAATCTGGAAAGAAGCTTTCTGAGAAACTGCTTAGTGTTCTGTTAATTCATCTCACAGAGTTACATCTGTATTTCGTGGATCTCTTTGCTAGCCTTATTTCTGTGGAATCTGAGAACAGATATTTCGGATCCCATTGAAGACTATAGGGCCAAAGGAAATAATCTCCGATAACAAAGAGAAAGAAGCTTTCTGAGAAACTTCTTTGTGTTCTGTGAAATCATCTCACAGAGTTACAGCATTCCCCTCAAGAAGCCTTTCGCTAAGACAGTTCTTGTGGAATTGGCAAAGTGATATTTGGAAGCCCATAGAGGGCTATGGTGAAAAAGGAAATATCCTCAGATGAAATCTGGAAGGAAGCTTTCTGAGAAACTGCTGAGTGTTCTGTTAATTCATCTCACAGAGTTACATCTGTATTTCGTGGATCTCTTTGCTAGCTTTATTTCTGTGGAATATGAGAACAGATATTTCGGATCCCATTGAAGACTACAGGGCCAAAGGAAATATCCTCCGATAACAAAGAGAAAGAAGCTTTCTGAGAAACTTCTTTGTGTTCTGTGAAATCATCTCACAGAGTTACAGCTTTCCCCTCAAGAAGCCTTTCGCTAAGACAGTTCTTGTGGAATGGCAAAGTGATATTTGGAAGCCCATAGAGGGCTATGTTGAAAAAGGAAATATCCTCAGATGAAATCTGGAAAGAAGCTTTCTGAGAAACTGCTGAGTGTTCTGTTAATTCATCTCACAGAGTTACATCTGTATTTCGTGGATCTCTTTGCTAGCCTTATTTCTGTGGAATCTGAGAACAGATATTTCGGATCCCTTTGAAGACTATAGGGCCAAAGGAAATATCCTCCGATAACAAAGAGAAAGAAGCATTATGAGAAACTTCTTTGTGTTCTGTGAAATCATCTCACAGAGTTACAGCTTTCCCCTCAAGAAGCCTTTCGCTAAGACAGTTCTTGTGGAATTGGCAAAGTGATATTTGGAAGCCCATAGAGGGCTATGGAGAAAAAGGAAATATCCTCAGATGAAATCTGGAAAGAAACTTTCTGAGAACCTGCTTAGTGTTCTGTTAATTCACCTCACAGAGTTACGTCTGCATTTCGTGGATCTCTTTGCTAGACTTATTTCTGTGGAATCTGAGAACAGATATTTCGGATCCCATTGAAGACTACAGGGCCAAAGGAAATATCCTCCGATAACAAAGAGAAAGAAGCTTACTGAGAAACTTCTTTGTGTTCTGTGAAATCATCTCACAGAGTAACAGCTTTCCCATCAAGAAGCCTTTTGCTAAGACAGTTCTTGTGGAATTGGCAAAGTGATATTTGGAAGCCCATAGAGGGCTATGGTGAAAAAGGAAATATCCTCAGATGAAATCTGGAAAGAAGCTTTCTGAGAAACTGCTTAGTGTTCTGTTAATTCATCTCACAGAGTTACATCTGTATTTCGTGGATCTCTTTGCTAGCCTTATTTCTGTGGAATCTGAGAACAGATATTTCGGATCCCATTGAAGACTATAGGGCCAAAGGAAATAATCTCCAATGACAAAGAGAAAGAAGCTTTCTGAGAAACTTCTTTCTGTTCTGTGAAATCATCTCACAGAGTTACAGCATTCCCCTCAAGAAGCCTTTCGCTAAGACAGTTCTTGTGGAATTGGCAAAGTGATATTTGGAAGCCCATAGAGGGCTATGGTGAAAAAGGAAATATCCTCAGATGAAATCTGGAAAGAAGCTTTCTGAGAAACTGCTTAGTGTTCTGTTAATTCATCTCACAGAGTTACATCTGTATTTCGTGGATCTCTTTGCTAGCCTTATTTCTTTGGAATCTGAGAACAGATATTTCGGATCCCATTGAAGACTATAGGGCCAAAGGAAATAATCTCCGATGACAAAGAGAAAGAAGCTTTCTGAGAAACTTCTTTGTGTTCTGTGAAATCATCTCACAGAGTTACAGCATTCCCCTCAAGAAGCCTTTCGCTAAGACAGTTCTTGTGGAATTGGCAAAGTGATATTTGGAAGCCCATAGAGGGCTATGGTGAAAAAGGAAATATCCTCAGATGAAATCTGGAAAGAAGCTTTCTGAGAAACTGCTGAGTGTTTTGTTAATTCATCTCACAGATTTACATCTGTATTTCGTGGATCTCTTTGCTAGCCTTATTTCTGTGGAATCTGAGAACAGATATTTCGGATCCCATTGAAGACTATAGTACCAAAGGAAATATCCTCCGATAACAAAGAGAAAGAACCTTTCTGAGAAACTCCTTTGTGTTCTGTGAAATCATCTCACAGAGTTACAGCTTTCCCCTCAAGAAGCCTTTCGCTAAGACAGTTCTTGTGGAATTGGCAAAGTGATATTTGGAAGCCCATAGAGGGCTATGGTGAAAAAGGAAATATCCTCAGATGAAATTAGGAAAGAAGCTTTCTGAGAAACTGCTTAGTGTTCTGTTAATTCATCTCACAGAGTTACATCTGTATTTCGTGGATCTCTTTGCTAGACTTATTTCTGTGGAATCTGAGAACAGATATTTCGGATCCCTTTGAAGACTATAGGGCCAAAGGAAATATTCTCCGATAACAAAGAGAAAGAAGCTTTCTGAGAAACTTCTTTGTGTTCTGTGAAATCATCTCACAGAGTTACAGCTTTCCCCTCAAGAAGCCTTTCGCTAAGACAGTTCTTGTGGAATTGGCAAAGTGATATTTGGAAGCCCATAGAGGGCTATGGTGAAAAAGGAAATATCCTCAGCTGAAATCTGGAAAGAAGCTTTCTGAGAAACTGCTTAGTGTTCTGTTAATTCATCTCACAGAGTTACATCTGTATTTCGTGGATCTCTTTGCTAGCCTTATTTCTGTGGAATCTGAGAACAGATATTTCGGATCCCATTGAAGACTATAGGGCCAAAGGAAATAATCTCCGATGACAAAGAGAAAGAAGCTTTCTGAGAAACTTCTTAGTGTTCTGTGAAATCATCTCACAGAGTTACAGCATTCCCCTCAAGAAGCCTTTCGCTAAGACAGTTCTTGTGGAATTGGCAAAGTGATATGTGGAAACCCATAGAGGGCTAGGGTGTAAAAGGAAATATCCTCAGAAGAAATCTGGAAGGAAGCTTTCTGAGAAACTGCTGAGTGTTCAGTTAATTCATCTCACCGAGTTACATCTGTATTTCTTGGATCTCTTTGCTAGCTTTATTTCTGTGGAATCTGAGAACAGATATTTCGGATCCCATTGAAGACTATAGGGCCAAAGGAAATATCCTCCGATAACAAAGAGAAAGAAGCTTTCTGAGAAACTTCTTTGTGTTCTGTGAAATCATCTCACAGAGTTACAGCTTTCCCCTCAAGAAGCCTTTCGCTAAGACAGTTCTTGTGGAATTGGCAAAGTGATATTTGGAAGCCCATAGAGGGCTATGGTGAAAAAGTAAATATCCTCAGATGAAATCTGGAAAGAAGCTTTCTGAGAACCTGCTTAGTGTTCTCTTAATTCATCTCACAGAGTTACGTCTGCATTTCGTGGATCTCTTTGCTAGACTTATTTCTGTGGAATCTGAGAACAGATATTTCGGATCCCATTGAAGACTATAGGGCCAAAGGAAATATCCTCCGATAACAAAGAGAAAGAAGCTTACTGAGAAACTTCTTTTCGTTCTGTGAAATCATCTCACAGCGTTACAGCTTTCCCCTCAAGAAGCCTTTCGCTAAGACAGTTCTTGTGGAATTGGCAAAGCGATATTTGGAAGCCCATAGAGGGCTATGGTGAAAAAGGAAATATCCTCAGATGAAATCTGGAAAGAAGCTTTCTGAGAAACTTCTCAGTGTTCTGTTAATTCATCTCACAGAGTTACATCTGTATTTCGTGGATCTCTTTGCTAGCCTTATTTCTGTGGAATCTGAGAACAGATATTTCGGATCCCATTGAAGACTATATTACCAAAGGAAATATCCTCCGATAACAAAGAGAAAGAAGCTTTCTGAGAAACTTCTTTGTGTTCTGTGAAATCATCTCTCAGAGTTACAGCTTTCCCCTCAAAAAGCCTTTCGCTAAGACAGTTCTTGTGGAATTGGCAAAGTGATATTTGGAAGCCCATAGAGGGCTATGGAGAAAAAGGAAATATCCTCAGATGAAATCTGGAAAGAAGCTTTCTGAGAACCTGCTTAGTGTTCTGTTAATTCATCTCACAGAGTTACGTCTGCATTTCGTGGATCTCTTTGCTAGACTTATTTCTGTGGAATCTGAGAACAGATATTTCGGATCCCATTGAAGACTACAGGGCCAAAGGAAATATCCTCCGATAACAAAGAGAAAGAACCTTACTGAGAAACTTCTTTGTGTTCTGTGAAATCATCTCCCAGAGTAACAGCTTTCCCCTCAAGAAGCCTTTCGCTAAGACAATTCTTGTGGAATTGGCAAAGTGATATTTGGAAGCCCATAGAGGGCTATGGTGAAAAAGGAAATATCCTCAGATGAAATCTGGAAAGAAGCTTTCTGAGAAACTGCTTAGTGTTCTGTTAATTCATCTCACAGAGTTACATCTGTATTTCGTGGATCTCTTTGCTAGCCTTATTTCTGTGGAATCTGAGAACAGATATTTCGGATCCCTTTGAAGACTATAGGGCCAAAGGAAATAATCTCCGATGACAAAGAGAAAGAAGCTTTCTGAGAAACTTCTTTGTGTTCTGTGAAATCATCTCACAGAGTTACAGCTTTCCCCTCAAGAAGCCTTTCGCTAAGACAGTTCTTGTGGAATTGGCAAAGTGATATTTGGAAGCCCATAGAGGGCTATGGTGAAAAAGGAAATATCCTCAGATGAAATCTGGAAAGCAGCTTTCTGAGAAACTGCTGAGTGTTCTGTTAATTCATCTCACAGAGTTACATCTGTATTTCGTGGATCTCTTTGCTAGCCTTATTTCTGTGGAATCTGAGAACAGATATTTCGGATCCCATTGAAGACTATAGGGCCAAAGGAAATATCCTCCGATAACAAAGAGAAAGAAGCTTTCTGAGAAACTTCTTTGGGTTCTGTGAAATCATCTCACAGAATTACAGCTTTCCCCTCAAGAAGCCTTTCGCAAAGACAGTTCTTGTGGAATTGGCAAAGTGATATTTGGAAGCCCTTAGAGGGCTATGGTGAAAAAGGAAATATCCTCAGATGAAATCTGGAAAGAAGCTTTCTGAGAAACTGCTTAGTGTTCTGTGAAATCATCTCACAGAGTTACAGCTTTCCCCTCAAGAAGCCTTTCGCTAAGACAGTTCTTGTGGAATTGGCAAAGTGATATTTGGAAGCCCATAGAGGGCTATGGTGAAAAAGGAAATATCCTCAGATGAAATTTGGGAAGCTTTCTGAGAAACTGCTTAGTGTTCTGTTAATTCATCTCACAGAGTTACATCTGTATTTCGTGGATCTCTTTGCTAGACTTATTTCTGTGGAATCTGAGAACAGATATTTCGGATCCCTTTGAAGACTATAGGGGCAAAGGAAATATCCTCCGATAACAAAGAGAAAGAAGCTTTCTGAGAAACTTCTTTGTGTTCTGTGAAATCATCTCACAGAGTTACAGCTTTCCCCTCAAGAAGCCTTTCGCTAAGACAGTTCTTGTGGAATTGGCAAAGTGATATTTGGAAGCCCATAGAGGGCTATGGTGAAAAAGGAAATATCCTCAGCTGAAATCTGGAAAGAAGCTTTCTGAGAAACTGCTTAGTGTTCTGTTAATTCATCTCACAGAGTTACATCTGTATTTCGTGGATCTCTTTGCTAGCCTTATTTCTGTGGAATCTGAGAAGAGATATTTCGGATCCCATTGAAGACTATAGGGCCAAAGGAAATAATCTCCGATGACAAAGAGAAAGAAGCTTTCTGAGAAACTTCTTTGTGTTCTGTGAAATCATCTCACAGAGTTACAGCATTCCCCTCAAGAAGACTTTCGCTAAGACAGTTCTTGTGGAATTGGCAAAGTGATATGTGGAAGCCCATAGAGGGCTAGGGTGAAAAAGGAAATATCCTCAGAAGAAATCTGGAAGGAAGCTTTCTGAGAAACTGCTGAGTGTTCTGTTAATTCATCTCACCGAGTTACATCTGTATTTCGTGGATCTCTTTGCTAGCTTTATTTTTGTGGAATCTGAGAACAGATATTTCGGATCCCATTGAAGACTATAGGGCCAAAGGAAATATCCTCCGATAACAAAGAGAAAGAAGGTTTCTGCGAAACTTCTTTGTGTTCTGTGAAATCATCTCACAGCGTTACAGCTTTCCCCTCAAGAAGCCTTTCGCTAAGACAGTTCTTGTGGAATTGGCAAAGTGATATTTGGAAGCCCATAGAGGGCTATGGTGAAAAAGGAAATATCCTCAGATGAAATCTGGAAAGAAGCTTTCTGAGAAACTGCTTAGTGTTCTGTTAATTCATCTCACAGAGTTACGTCTGCATTTCGTGGATCTCTTTACTAGACTTATTTCTGTGGAATCTGAGAACAGATATTTCGGATCCCATTGAAGACTATAGAGCCAAAGGAAATATCCTCCGATAACAAAGAGAAAGAAGCTTACTGAGAAACTTCTTTGTGTTCTGTGAAATCATCTCACAGAGTTACAGCTTTCCCCTCAAGAAGCCTTTCGCTAAGACAGTTCTTGTGGAATTGGCAAAGCGATATTTGGAAGCCCATAGAGGGCTATGGTGAAAAAGGAAATATCCTCAGATGAAATCTGGAAAGAAGCTTTCTGAGAAACTGCTTTGTGTTCTGTTAATTCATCTCACAGAGTTACATCTGTATTTCGTGGATCTCTTTGCTAGCCTTGTTTCTGTGGAATCTGAGAACAGATATTTCGGATCCCATTGAAGACTATAGGACCAAAGGAAATATCCTCCGATAACAAAGAGAAAGAAGCTTTCTGAGAAACTTCTTTGTGTTCTGTGAAATCATCTCACAGAGTTACAGCTTTCCCCTCAAGAAGCCTTTCGCTAAGACAGTTCTTGTGGAATTGGCAAAGTGATATTTGGAAGCCCATAGAGGGCTATGGTGAAAAAGGAAATATCCTCAGATGAAATCTGGAAAGAAGCTTTCTGAGAAACTGCTGAGTGTTCTGTTAATTCATCTCACAGAGTTACATCTGTATTTCGTGGATCTCTTTGCTAGCCTTATTTCTTTGGAATCTGAGAACAGATATTTCGGATCCCATTGAAGACTATAGGGCCAAAGGAAATAATCTCCGATGACAAAGAGAAAGAAGCTTTCTGAGAAACTTCTTTGTGTTCTGTGAAATCATCTCACAGAGTTACAGCATTCCCCTCAAGAAGCCTTTCGCTAAGACAGTTCTTGTGGAATTGGCAAAGTGATATTTGGAAGCCCATAGAGGGCTATGGTGAAAAAGGAAATATCCTCAGATGAAATCTGGAATGCAGCTTTCTGAGAAACTGCTGAGTGTTCTGTTAATTCATCTCACAGAGTTACATCTGTATTTCGTGGATCTCTTTACTAGCCTTATTTCTGTGGAATCTGAGAACAGATATTTCGGATCCCATTGAAGACTATAGGGCCAAAGGAAATATCCTCCGATAATAAAGAGAAAGAAGCTTTCTGAGAACCTTCTTTGTGTTCTGTGAAATCATCTCACAGAGTTACAGCTTTCCCCTCAAGAAGCCTTTCGCAAAGACAGTTCTTGTGGAATTGGCAAAGTGATATTTGGAAGCCCTTAGAGGGCTATGGTGAAAAAGGAAATATCCTCAGATGAAATCTGGAAAGAAGCTTTCTCAGAAACTGCTTAGTGTTCTGTGAAATCATCTCACAGAGTTACAGCTTTCCCCTCAGGAAGCCTTTCGCTAAGACAGTTCTTGTGGAATTGGCAAAGTGATATTTGGAAGCCCATAGAGGGCTATGGTGAAAAAGGAAATATCCTCACTTGGAATCTGGAAAGAAGCTTTCTGAGAAACTGCTGAGTGTTCTGTTAATTCATCTCACAGAGTTACATCTGTATTTCGTGGATCTCTTTGCTAGCCTTATTTCTGTGGAATCTGAGAACAGATATTTCGGATCCCATTGAAGACTATAGGGCCAAAGGAAATAATCTCCGATGACAAAGAGAAAGAAGCTTTCTGAGAAACTTCTTTGTGTTCTGTGAAATCATCTCACAGAGTTACAGCATTCCCCTCAAGAAGACTTTCGCTAAGACAGTTCTTGTGGAATTGGCAAAGTGATATTTGGAAGCCCATAGAGGGCTATGGTGAAAAAGGAAATATCCTCAGATGAAATCTGGAAAGAAGCTTTCTGAGAAACTGCTTAGTGTTCTGTTAATTCATCTCACAGAGTTACATCTGTATTTCGTGGATCTCTTTGCTAGCCTTATTTCTGTGGAATCTGAGAACAGATATTTCGGATCCCATTGAAGACTATAGGGCCAAAGGAAATAATCTCCGATAACAAAGAGAAAGAAGCTTTCTGAGAAACTTCTTTGTGTTCTGTGAAATCATCTCACAGAGTTACAGCATTCCCCTCAAGAAGCCTTTCGCTAAGACAGTTCTTGTGGAATTGGCAAAGTGATATTTGGAAGCCCATAGAGGGCTATGGTGAAAAAGGAAATATCCTCAGATGAAATCTGGAAGGAAGCTTTCTGAGAAACTGCTGAGTGTTCTGTTAATTCATCTCACAGAGTTACATCTGTATTTCGTGGATCTCTTTGCTAGCTTTATTTCTGTGGAATATGAGAACAGATATTTCGGATCCCATTGAAGACTACAGGGCCAAAGGAAATATCCTCCGATAACAAAGAGAAAGAAGCTTTCTGAGAAACTTCTTTGTGTTCTGTGAAATCATCTCACAGAGTTACAGCTTTCCCCTCAAGAAGCCTTTCGCTAAGACAGTTCTTGTGGAATTGGCAAAGCGATATTTGGAAGCCCATAGAGGGCTATGGTGAAAAAGGAAATATCCTCAGATGAAATCTGGAAAGAAGCTTTCTGAGAAACTGCTTTGTGTTCTGTTAATTCATCTCACAGAGTTACATCTGTATTTCGTGGATCTCTTTGCTAGCCTTGTTTCTGTGGAATCTGAGAACAGATATTTCGGATCCCATTGAAGACTATAGGACCAAAGGAAATATCCTCCGATAACAAAGAGAAAGAAGCTTTCTGAGAAACTTCTTTGTGTTCTGTGAAATCATCTCACAGAGTTACAGCTTTCCCCTCAAGAAGCCTTTCGCTAAGACAGTTCTTGTGGAATTGGCAAAGTGATATTTGGAAGCCCATAGAGGGCTATGGTGAAAAAGGAAATATCCTCAGATGAAATCTGGAAAGAAGCTTTCTGAGAAACTGCTGAGTGTTCTGTTAATTCATCTCACAGAGTTACATCTGTATTTCGTGGATCTCTTTGCTAGCCTTATTTCTTTGGAATCTGAGAACAGATATTTCGGATCCCATTGAAGACTATAGGGCCAAAGGAAATAATCTCCGATGACAAAGAGAAAGAAGCTTTCTGAGAAACTTCTTTGTGTTCTGTGAAATCATCTCACAGAGTTACAGCATTCCCCTCAAGAAGCCTTTCGCTAAGACAGTTCTTGTGGAATTGGCAAAGTGATATTTGGAAGCCCATAGAGGGCTATGGTGAAAAAGGAAATATCCTCAGATGAAATCTGGAATGCAGCTTTCTGAGAAACTGCTGAGTGTTCTGTTAATTCATCTCACAGAGTTACATCTGTATTTCGTGGATCTCTTTACTAGCCTTATTTCTGTGGAATCTGAGAACAGATATTTCGGATCCCATTGAAGACTATAGGGCCAAAGGAAATATCCTCCGATAATAAAGAGAAAGAAGCTTTCTGAGAAACTTCTTTGTGTTCTGTGAAATCATCTCACAGAGTTACAGCTTTCCCCTCAAGAAGCCTTTCGCAAAGACAGTTCTTGTGGAATTGGCAAAGTGATATTTGGAAGCCCTTAGAGGGCTATGGTGAAAAAGGAAATATCCTCAGATGAAATCTGGAAAGAAGCTTTCTCAGAAACTGCTTAGTGTTCTGTGAAATCATCTCACAGAGTTACAGCTTTCCCCTCAGGAAGCCTTTCGCTAAGACAGTTCTTGTGGAATTGGCAAAGTGATATTTGGAAGCCCATAGAGGGCTATGGTGAAAAAGGAAATATCCTCACTTGGAATCTGGAAAGAAGCTTTCTGAGAAACTGCTGAGTGTTCTGTTAATTCATCTCACAGAGTTACATCTGTATTTCGTGGATCTCTTTGCTAGCCTTATTTCTGTGGAATCTGAGAACAGATATTTCGGATCCCATTGAAGACTATAGGGCCAAAGGAAATAATCTCCGATGACAAAGAGAAAGAAGCTTTCTGAGAAACTTCTTTGTGTTCTGTGAAATCATCTCACAGAGTTACAGCATTCCCCTCAAGAAGACTTTCGCTAAGACAGTTCTTGTGGAATTGGCAAAGTGATATTTGGAAGCCCATAGAGGGCTATGGTGAAAAAGGAAATATCCTCAGATGAAATCTGGAAAGAAGCTTTCTGAGAAACTGCTTAGTGTTCTGTTAATTCATCTCACAGAGTTACATCTGTATTTCGTGGATCTCTTTGCTAGCCTTATTTCTGTGGAATCTGAGAACAGATATTTCGGATCCCATTGAAGACTATAGGGCCAAAGGAAATAATCTCCGATAACAAAGAGAAAGAAGCTTTCTGAGAAACTTCTTTGTGTTCTGTGAAATCATCTCACAGAGTTACAGCATTCCCCTCAAGAAGCCTTTCGCTAAGACAGTTCTTGTGGAATTGGCAAAGTGATATTTGGAAGCCCATAGAGGGCTATGGTGAAAAAGGAAATATCCTCAGATGAAATCTGGAAGGAAGCTTTCTGAGAAACTGCTGAGTGTTCTGTTAATTCATCTCACAGAGTTACATCTGTATTTCGTGGATCTCTTTGCTAGCTTTATTTCTGTGGAATATGAGAACAGATATTTCGGATCCCATTGAAGACTACAGGGCCAAAGGAAATATCCTCCGATAACAAAGAGAAAGAAGCTTTCTGAGAAACTTCTTTGTGTTCTGTGAAATCATCTCACAGAGTTACAGCTTTCCCCTCAAGAAGCCTTTCGCTAAGACAGTTCTTGTGGAATGGCAAAGTGATATTTGGAAGCCCATAGAGGGCTATGTTGAAAAAGGAAATATCCTCAGATGAAATCTGGAAAGAAGCTTTCTGAGAAACTGCTGAGTGTTCTGTTAATTCATCTCACAGAGTTACATCTGTATTTCGTGGATCTCTTTGCTAGCCTTATTTCTGTGGAATCTGAGAACAGATATTTCGGATCCCATTGAAGACTATAGGGCCAAAGGAAATATCCTCCGATAACAGAGGGAAAGAAGCTTTCTGAGAGACTTCTTTGTGTTCTGTGAAATCATCTCACAGAGTTACAGCTTTCCCCTCAAGAAGCCTTTCGCTAAGACAGTTCTTGTGGAATTGGCAAAGTGATATTTGGAAGCCCATAGAGGGCTATGGTGAAAAAGGAAATATCCTCAGATGAAATCTGGAAAGAAGCTTTCTGAGAAACTGCTTAGTGTTCTGTTAATTCATCTCACAGAGTTACATCTGTATTTCGTGGATCTCTTTGCTAGCCTTATTTCTGTGGAATCTGAGAACAGATATTTCGGATCCCATTGAAGACTATAGGGCCGAAGGAAATAAAATCCGATAATAAAGAGAAAGAAGCTTTCTGAGAAACTTCTTTGTGTTCTGTGAAATCATCTCACAGAGTTACAGCATTCCCCTCAAGAAGCCTTTCGCTACGACAGTTCTTGTGGAATTGGCAAAGGGATATTTGGAAGCCCTTAGAGGACTATGGTGAAAAAGGAAATATCCTCAGTTGAAATCTGGAAAGAAGCTTTCTGAGAAACTGCTTAGTGTTCTGTTAATTCATCTCACAGAGTTACATCTGTATTTCGTGGATCTCTTTGCTAGACTTATTTCTGTTTAATCTGAGAACAGATATTTCGGATCCTATTGAAGACTATAGGGCCAAAGAAATATCCTCCGATAACAAAGAGAAAGAAGCTTTCTGAGAAACTTCTTTGTGTTCTGTGAAATCATCTCACAGAGTTACAGCTTTCCCCTCAGGAAGCCTTTCGCTAAGACAGTTCTTGTGGAATTGGCAAAGTGATATTTGGAAGCAAATAGAGGGCTATGGTGAAAAAGGAAATATACTCAGATGAAATCTCGAAAGAAGCTTTCTGAGAAACTGCTGAATGTTCTGTTAATTCATCTCACAGAGTTACATCTGTATTTCGTGGATCTCTTTGCTAGCCTTATTTCTGTGGAATCTGAGAACAGATATTTCGGATCCCATTGAAGACTATTGGACCAAAGGAAATATCCTCCGATAACAAAGAGAAAGAAGCTTTCTGAGAAACTTCTTTGAGTTCTGTGAAATCATCTCACAGAGTTACAGCTTTCCCCTCAAGAAGCCTTTCGCTACGACAGTTCTTGTGGAATTGGCAAAGTGATATTTGGAAGCCCATAGAGGGCTATGGTGAAAAAGGAAATATCCTCAGATGAAATCTGGAAAGAAGCTTTCTGAGAAACTGCTTAGTGTTCTGTTAATTCATCTCACAGAGTTACATCTGTATTTCGTGGATCTCTTTGCTAGCCTTATTTCTGTGGAATCTCAGAACAGATATTTCGGATCCCATTGAAGACTATAGGGCCAAAGGATATAATCTCCGATAACAAAGAGAAAGAAGCTTTCTGAGAAACTTCTTTGTGTTCTGTGAAATCATCTCACAGAGTTACAGCATTCCCTTCAAGAAGCCTTTCGCTAAGACAGTTCTTGTGGAATTGGCAAAGTGATATTTAGAAGCCCATAGAGGGCTATGGTGAAAAAGGAAATATCCTCAGATGAAATCTGGAAAGAAGCTTTCTGAGAAACTGCTGAGTGTTCTGTTAATTCATCTCACAGAGTTACATCTGTATTTCGTGGATCTCTTTGCTAGCCTTATTTCTGTGGAATCTGAGAACAGATATTTCGGATCCCATTGAAGACTATAGGACCAAAGGAAATATCCTCCGATAACAAAGAGAAAGAAGCTTTCTGAGAAACTTCTTTGTGTTCTGTGAAATCATCTCACAGAGTTACAGCATTCCCCTCAAGAAGCCTTTCGCTAAGACAGTTCTTGTGGAATTGGCAAAGTGATATTTGGAAGCCCATAGAGGGCTATGGTGAAAAAGGAAATATCCTCAGATGAAATCTGGAAAGAAGCTTTCTGAGAAACTGCTGAGTGTTCTGTTAATTCATCTCACAGATTTACATCTGTATTTCGTGGATCTCTTTGCTAGCCTTATTTCTGTGGAATCTGAGAACAGATATTTCGGATCCCATTGAAGACTATAGGACCAAAGGAAATATCCTCCGATAACAAAGAGAAAGAAGCTTTCTGAGAAACTTCTTTGTGTTCTGTGAAATCATCTCACAGAGTTACAGCTTTCCCCTCAAGAAGCCTTTCGCTAAGACAGTTCTTGTGGAATTGGCAAAGTGATATTTGGAAGCCCATAGAGGGCTACGGTGAAAAAGGAAATATCCTCAGATGAAATCTGGAAAGCAGCTTTCTGAGAAACTGCTGAGTGTTCTGTTAATTCATCTCACAGAGTTACATCTGTATTTCGTGGATCTCTTTGCTAGCCTTATTTCTGTGGAATCTGAGAACAGATATTTCGGATCCCATTGAAGACTATAGGGCCAAAGGAAATATCCTCCGATAATAAAGAGAAAGATGCTTTCTGAGAAACTTCTTTGTGTTCTGTGAAATCATCTCACAGAGTTACAGCTTTCCCCTCAAGAAGCCTTTCGCAAAGACAGTTCTTGTGGAATTGGCAAAGTGATATTTGGAAGCCCTTAGAGGGCTATGGTGAAAAAGGAAATATCCTCAGATGAAATCTGGAAAGAAGCTTTCTCAGAAACTGCTTAGTGTTCTGTGAAATCATCTCACAGAGTTACAGCTTTCCCCTCAAGAAGCCTTTCGCTAAGACAGTTCTTGTGGAATTGGCAAAGTGATATTTGGAAGCCCATAGAGGGCTATGGTGAAAAAGGAAATATCCTCACTTGGAATCTGGAAAGAAGCTTTCTGAGAAACTGCTGAGTGTTCTGTTAATTCATCTCACAGAGTTACATCTGTATTTCGTGGATCTCTTTGCTAGCCTTATTTCTGTGGAATCTGAGAACAGATATTTCGGATCCCATTGAAGACTATAGGGCCAAAGGAAATATCCTCCGATAACAAAGAGAAAGAAGCTTTCTGAGAGACTTCTTTGTGTTCTGTGAAATCATCTCACAGAGTTACAGCTTTCCCCTCAAGAATCCTTTCGCTAAGACAGTTCTTGTGGAATTGGCAAAGTGATATTTGGAAGCCCATAGAGGGCTATGGTGAAAAAGGAAATATCCTCAGATGAAATATGGAAAGAAGCTTTCTGAGAAACTGCTTAGTGTTCTGTTAATTCATCTCACAGAGTTACATCTGTATTTCGTGGATCTCTTTGCTAGACTTATTTCTGTGGAATCTGAGAACAGATATTTCGGATCCTTTTGAAGACTATAGGGCCAAAGGAAATATCCTCCGATAACAAAGAGAAAGAAGCTTTCTGAGAAACTTCTTTGTGTTCTGTGAAATCATCTCACAGAGTTACAGCTTTCCCCTCAAGAAGCCTTTCGCTAAGACAGTTCTTGTGGAATTGGCAAAGTGATATTTGGAAGCCCGTAGAGGGCTATGGTGAAAAACGAAATATCCTCAGATGAAATCTGGAAAGAAGCTTTCTGAGAAACTGCTTAGTGTTCTGTTAATTCATCTCACAGAGTTACATCTGTATTTCGTGGATCTCTTTGCTAGCCTTATTTCTGTGGAATCTGAGAACAGATATTTCGGATCCCATTGAAGACTATAGGGCCAAAGGAAATAATCTCCGATGACAAAGAGAAAGAAGCTTTCTGAGAAACTTCTTTGTGTTCTGTGAAATCATCTCATAGAGTTACAGCATTCCCCTCAAGAAGCCTTTCGCTAAGACAGTTCTTGTGGAATTGGCAAAGTGATATTTGGAAGCCCATAGAGGGCTACGGTGAAAAAGGAAATATCCTCAGATGAAATCTGGAAAGAAGCTTTCTGAGAAACTGCTGAGTGTTCTGTTAATTCATCTCACAGAGTTACATCTATATTTCGTGGATCTCTTTGCTAGACTTATTTCTGTGGAATCTGAGAACAGATATTTCGGATCCCATTGAAGACTATAGGGCCAAAGGATATATCCTCCGATAACAAAGAGAAAGAAGCTTTCTGAGAAACTTCTTTGTGTTCTGTGAAATCATCTCACAGAGTTACAGCTTTCCCCTCAAGAAGCCTTTCGCTAAGACAGTTCTTGTGGAATTGGCAAAGTGATATTTGGAAGCCCATAGAGGGCTATGGTTAAAAATGAAATATCCTCAGATGAAATCTGGAAAGAAGCTTTCTGAGAAACTTCTGAGTGTTCTGTTAATTCATCTCACAGAGTTACATCTGTATTTCGTGGATCTCTTTGCTAGCCTTATTTCTGTGGAATCTGAGAACAGATATTTCGGATCCCATTGAGGACTATAGGACCAAAGGAAATATCCTCCGATAACAAAGAGAAAGAAGCTTTCTGAGAAACTTCTTTGTGTTCTGTGAAATCATCTCACAGAGTTACAGCTTTCCCCTCAAGAAGCCTTTCGCTAAGACAGTTCTCGTGGAATTGGCAAAGTGATATTTGGAAGCCCATAGAGGGCTATGGTGAAAAAGGAAATATCCTCAGATGAAATCTGGAAAGAAGCTTTCTGAGAAACTGCTTAGTGTTCTGTTAATTTATCTCACAGAGTTACATCTGTATTTCGTGGATCTCTTTGCTAGCCTTATTTCTGTGGAATCTGAGAACAGATATTTCGGATCCCTTTGAAGACTATAGGGCCAAAGAAAATATCCTCCGATAACAAAGAGAAAGAAGCTTTCTGAGAAACTTCTTTGTATTCTGTGAAATCATCTCACAGAGCTACAGCTTTCCCCTCAAGAAGCCTTTCGCTAAGACAGTTCTTGTGGAATTGGCAAAGTGATATTTGGAAGCCCATAGGGGGCTATGGTGAAAAAGGAAATATCCTCAGATGAAATCTGGAAAGAAGCTTTCTGAGAAACTGCTTAGTGTTCTGTTAATTCATCTCACAGAGTTACATCTGTATTTCGTGGATCTCTTTGCTAGCCTTATTTCTGTGGAATCTGAGAACAGATATTTCGGATCCCATTGAAGACTATAGGGCCAAAGGAAATAATCTCCGGTAACAAAGAGAAAGAAGCTTTCTAAGAAACTTCTTTGTGTTCTGTGAAATCATCTCACAGAGTTACAGCACTCCCTTCAAGAAGCCTTTCGCTAAGACAGTTCTTGTGGAATTGGCAAAGTGATATTTGGAAGCCTATAGAGGGCTATGGTGAAAAAGGAAATATCCTCAGATGAAATCTGGAAAGAAGCTTTCTGAGAAACTGCTGAGTTTTCTGTTAATTCATCTCACAGAGTTACATCTGTATTTCGTGGATCTCTTTGCTAGCCTTATTTCTGTGGAATCTGAGAACAGATATTTCGGATCCCATTGAAGACTATAGGGCCAAAGGAAATATCCTCCGATAACAAAGAGAAAGAAGCTTTCTGAGAAACTCCTTTGTGTTCTGTGAAATCATCTCACAGAGTTACAGCTTTACCCTCAAGAAGCCTTTCGCTAAGACAGTTCTTGTGGAATTGGCAAAGTGATATTTGGAAGCCCTTAGAGGGCTATGGTGAAAAAGGAAATATCCTCAGATGAAATCTGGAAAGAAGCTTTCTGAGAAACTTCTGAGTGTTCTGTTAATTCATATCACAGAGTTACATCTGTATTTCGTGGATCTCTTTGCTAGCCTTATTTCTGTGGAATCTGAGAACAGATATTTCGGATCCCATTGAAGACTATAGGACCAAAGGAAATATCCTCCGATAACAAAGAGAAAGAAGCTTACTGAGAAACTTCTTTGTGTTCTGTGAAATCATCTCTCAGAGTTACAGCTTTCCCCTCAAGAAGCCTTTCGCTAAGACAGTTCTCGTGGAATTGGCAAAGTGATATTTGGAAGCCCATAGAGGGCTATGGTGAAAAAGGAAATATCCTCAGATGAAATCTGGAAAGAAGCTTTCTGAGAAACTGCTTAGTGTTCTGTTAATTCATCTCACAGAGTTACATCTGTATTTTGTGGATCTCTTTGCTAGCCTTATTTCTGTGGAATGTGAGAACAGATATTTCGAATCCCATTGAAGACTATAGGGCCAAAGAAAATATCCTCCGATAACAAAGAGAAAGAAGCGTTCTGAGAAACTTCTTTGTATTCTGTGAAATCATCTCACAGAGTTACAGCTTTCCCCTCAAGAAGCCTTTCGCTAAGACAGTTCTTGTGGAATTGGCAAAGTGATATTTGGAAGCCCATAGAGGGCTATGGTGAAAAAGGAAATATCCTCAGATGAAATCTGGAAAGAAGCTTTGTGTGAAACTGCTTAGTGTTCTGTTAATTCTTCTCACAGAGTTACATCTGTATTTCGTGGATCTCTTTGCTAGACTTATTTCTGTGGAATCTGAGAACAGATATTTCGGATCCTTTGAAGACTATAGGGCCAAAGGAAATATCCTCCGATAACAAAGAGAAAGAAGCTTTCTGAGAAACTTCTTTGTGTTCTGTGAAATCATCTCACAGAGTTACAGCTTTCCCCTCAAGAAGCCTTTCGCTAAGACAGTTCTTGTAGAATTGGCAAAGTGATATTTGGAAGCCCATAGAGGGCTATGGTGAAACAGGAAATATCCTCAGATGAAATCTGGAAAGAAGCTTTCTGAGAACCTGCTTAGTGTTCTGTTAATTCATCTCACAGAGTTACGTCTGCATTTCGTGGATCTCTTTGCTAGACTTATTTCTGTGGAATCTGAGAACAGATATTTCGGATCCCATTGAAGACTATAGAGCCAAAGGAAATATCCTCCGATAACAAAGAGAAAGAAGCTTACTGAGAAACTTCTTTGTGTTCTGTGAAATCATCTCACAGAGTTACAGCTTTCCTCTCAAGAAGCCTTTCGCTAAGACAGTTCTTGTGGAATTGGCAAAGCGATATTTGGAAGCCCATAGAGGGCTATGGTGAAAAAGGAAATATCCTCAGATGAAATCTGGAAAGAAGCTTTCTGAGAAACTGCTTAGTATTCTGTGAATTCATTTCACAGAGTTACATCTGTATGTCGTGGATCTCTTTGCTAGCCTTATTTCTGTGGAATCTGAGAACAGATATTTCGGATCCCATTGAAGACTATAGGGCCAAAGGAAATATCCTCCGATAACAAAGAGAAAGAAGCGTTCTGAGAAACTTCTTTGTGTTCTGTGAAATCATCTCACAGAGTTACAGCTTTCCCCTCAAGAAGCCTTTCGCTAAGACAGTTCTTGTGGAATTGGCAAAGTGATATTTGGAAGCCCATAGAGGGCTATGGTGAAAAAGGAAATATCCTCAGATGAAATCTGTAAAGAAGCTTTCTGAGAAACTGCTTAGTGTTCTGTTAATTCATCTCACAGAGTTACAACTGAATTTCGTGGATCTCTTTGCTAGACTTATTTCTGTGGAATCTGAGAACAGATATTTCGGATCCCTTTGAAGACTATAGGGCCAAAGGAAATATCCTCCGATAACAAAGAGAAAGAAGCTTTCTGAGAAACTTCTTTGTGTTCTGTGAAATCATCTCACAGAGTTACAGCTTTCCCCTCAAGAAGCCTTTCGCTAAGACAGTTCTTGTGGAATTGGCAAAGTGATATTTGGAAGCCCATAGAGGGCTATGGTGAAAAAGGAAATATCCTCAAATGAAATCTGGCAAGAAGCTTTCTGAGAACCTGCTTAGTGTTCTGTTAATTCATCCCACAGAGTTTCGTCTGCATTTCGTGGATCTCTTTGATAGACTTATTTCTGTGGAATCTGAGAACAGATATTTCGGATCCCATTGAAGACTATAGGGACAATGGAAATTTCCTCCGATAACAAAGAGAAAGAAGCTTACTGAGAAACTTCTTTGTGTTCTCTGAAATCATCTCACAGCGTTACAGCTTTCCCCTCAAGAAGCCTTTCGCTAAGACAGTTCTTGTGGAATTGGCAAAGCGATATTTGGAAGCCCATAGAGGGCTACGGTGAAAAAGGAAATATCCTCAGATGAAATCTGGAAAGAAGCTTTCTGAGAAACTGCTTAGTGTTCTGTGAATTCAACTCACAGAGTTACATCTGTATTTCGTGGATCTCTTTGCTAGCCTTATTTCTGTGGAATCTGAGAACAGATATTTCGGATCCCATTGAGGACTATAGGACCAAAGGAAATATCCTCCGATAACAAAGAGAAAGAAGCTTTCTGAGAAACTTCTTTGTGTTCTGTGAAATCATCTCACAGAGTTACAGCTTTCCCCTCAAGAAGCCTTTCGCTAAGACAGTTCTCGTGGAATTGGCAAAGTGATATTTGGAAGCCCATAGAGGGCTATGGTGAAAAAGGAAATATCCTCAGATGAAATCTGGAAAGAAGCTTTCTGAGAAACTGCTTAGTGTTCTGTTAATTCATCTCACAGAGTTACATCTGTATTTCGTGGATCTCTTTGCTAGCCTTATTTCTGTGGAATCTGAGAACAGATATTTCGGATCCCTTTGAAGACTATAGGGCCAAAGAAAATATCCTCCGATAACAAAGAGAAAGAAGCTTTCTGAGAAACTTCTTTGTATTCTGTGAAATCATCTCACAGAGTTACAGCTTTACCCTCAAGAAGCCTTTCGCTAAGACAGTTCTTGTGGAATTGGCAAAGTGATATTTGGAAGCCCTTAGAGGGCTATGGTGAAAAAGGAAATATCCTCAGATGAAATCTGGAAAGAAGCTTTCTGAGAAACTTCTGAGTGTTCTGTTAATTCATATCACAGAGTTACATCTGTATTTCGTGGATCTCTTTGCTAGCCTTATTTCTGTGGAATCTGAGAACAGATATTTCGGATCCCATTGAAGACTATAGGACCAAAGGAAATATCCTCCGATAACAAAGAGAAAGAAGCTTACTGAGAAACTTCTTTGTGTTCTGTGAAATCATCTCTCAGAGTTACAGCTTTCCCCTCAAGAAGCCTTTCGCTAAGACAGTTCTCGTGGAATTGGCAAAGTGATATTTGGAAGCCCATAGAGGGCTATGGTGAAAAAGGAAATATCCTCAGATGAAATCTGGAAAGAAGCTTTCTGAGAAACTGCTTAGTGTTCTGTTAATTCATCTCACAGAGTTACATCTGTATTTTGTGGATCTCTTTGCTTGCCTTATTTCTGTGGAATGTGAGAACAGATATTTCGAATCCCATTGAAGACTATAGGGCCAAAGAAAATATCCTCCGATAACAAAGAGAAAGAAGCTTTCTGAGAAACTTCTTTGTATTCTGTGAAATCATCTCACAGAGTTACAGCTTTCCCCTCAAGAAGCCTTTCGCTAAGACAGTTCTTGTGGAATTGGCAAAGTGATATTTGGAAGCCCATAGAGGGCTATGGTGAAAAAGGAAATATCCTCAGATGAAATCTGGAAAGAAGCTTTGTGTGAAACTGCTTAGTGTTCTGTTAATTCTTCTCACAGAGTTACATCTGTATTTCGTGGATCTCTTTGCTAGACTTATTTCTGTGGAATCTGAGAACAGATATTTCGGATCCTTTGAAGACTATAGGGCCAAAGGAAATATCCTCCGATAACAAAGAGAAAGAAGCTTTCTGAGAAACTTCTTTGTGTTCTGTGAAATCATCTCACAGAGTTACAGCTTTCCCCTCAAGAAGCCTTTCGCTAAGACAGTTCTTGTAGAATTGGCAAAGTGATATTTGGAAGCCCATAGAGGGCTATGGTGAAACAGGAAATATCCTCAGATGAAATCTGGAAAGAAGCTTTCTGAGAACCTGCTTAGTGTTCTGTTAATTCATCTCACAGAGTTACGTCTGCATTTCGTGGATCTCTTTGCTAGACTTATTTCTGTGGAATCTGAGAACAGATATTTCGGATCCCATTGAAGACTATAGAGCCAAAGGAAATATCCTCCGATAACAAAGAGAAAGAAGCTTACTGAGAAACTTCTTTGTGTTCTGTGAAATCATCTCACAGAGTTACAGCTTTCCTCTCAAGAAGCCTTTCGCTAAGACAGTTCTTGTGGAATTGGCAAAGCGATATTTGGAAGCCCATAGAGGGCTATGGTGAAAAAGGAAATATCCTCAGATGAAATCTGGAAAGAAGCTTTCTGAGAAACTGCTTAGTATTCTGTGAATTCATTTCACAGAGTTACATCTGTATGTCGTGGATCTCTTTGCTAGCCTTATTTCTGTGGAATCTGAGAACAGATATTTCGGATCCCATTGAAGACTATAGGGCCAAAGGAAATATCCTCCGATAACAAAGAGAAAGAAGCGTTCTGAGAAACTTCTTTGTGTTCTGTGAAATCATCTCACAGAGTTACAGCTTTCCCCTCAAGAAGCCTTTCGCTAAGACAGTTCTTGTGGAATTGGCAAAGTGATATTTGGAAGCCCATAGAGGGCTATGGTGAAAAAGGAAATATCCTCAGATGAAATCTGTAAAGAAGCTTTCTGAGAAACTGCTTAGTGTTCTGTTAATTCATCTCACAGAGTTACAACTGAATTTCGTGGATCTCTTTGCTAGACTTATTTCTGTGGAATCTGAGAACAGATATTTCGGATCCCTTTGAAGACTATAGGGCCAAAGGAAATATCCTCCGATAACAAAGAGAAAGAAGCTTTCTGAGAAACTTCTTTGTGTTCTGTGAAATCATCTCACAGAGTTACAGCTTTCCCCTCAAGAAGCCTTTCGCTAAGACAGTTCTTGTGGAATTGGCAAAGTGATATTTGGAAGCCCATAGAGGGCTGTGGTGAAAAAGGAAATATCCTCAAATGAAATCTGGAAAGAAGCTTTCTGAGAACCTGCTTAGTGTTCTGTTAATTCATCCCACAGAGTTACGTCTGCATTTCGTGGATCTCTTTGATAGACTTATTTCTGTGGAATCTGAGAACAGATATTTCGGATCCCATTGAAGACTATAGGGACAATGGAAATTTCCTCCGATAACAAAGAGAAAGAAGCTTACTGAGAAACTTCTTTGTGTTCTCTGAAATCATCTCACAGCGTTACAGCTTTCCCCTCAAGAAGCCTTTCGCTAAGACAGTTCTTGTGGAATTGGCAAAGCGATATTTGGAAGCCCATAGAGGGCTACGGTGAAAAAGGAAATATCCTCAGATGAAATCTGGAAAGAAGCTTTCTGAGAAACTGCTTAGTGTTCTGTGAATTCATCTCACAGAGTTACATCTGTATTTCGTGGATCTCTTTGCTAGCCTTATTTCTGTGGAATCTGAGAACAGATATTTCGGATCCCATTGAAGACTATAGGACCAAAGGAAATATCCTCCGATAACAAAGAGAAAGAAGCGTTCTGAGAAACTTCTTTGTGTTCTGTGAAATCATCTCACAGAGTTACAGCTTTCCCCTCAAGAAGCCTTTCGCTAAGACAGTTCTTGTGGAATTGGCAAAGTGATATTTGGAAGCCCATAGAGGGCTATGGTGAAAAAGGAAATATCCTCAGATGAAATCTGTAAAGAAGCTTTCTGAGAAACTGCTTAGTGTTCTGTTAATTCATCTCACAGAGTTACAACTGAATTTCGTGGATCTCTTTGCTAGACTTATTTCTGTGGAATCTGAGAACAGATATTTCGGATCCCTTTGAAGAGTATAGGGCCAAAGGAAATATCCTCCGATAACAAAGAGAAAGAAGCTTTCTGAGAAACTTCTTTGTGTTCTGTGAAATCATCTCACAGAGTTACAGCTTTCCCCTCAAGAAGCATTTCGCTAAGACAGTTCTTGTGGAATTGGCAAAGTGATATTTGGAAGCCCATAGAGGGCTATGGAGAAAAAGGAAATATCCTCAGATGAAATCTGGGAAGAAGTTTTCTGAGAACCTGCTTAGTGTTCTGTTAATTCATCTCACAGAGTTACGTCTGCATTTCGTGGATCTCTTTGCTAGACTTATTTCTGTGGAATCTGAGAATAGATATTTCGGATCCCATTGAAGACTACAGGGCCAAAGGAAATATCCTCCGATAACAAAGAGAAAGAAGCTTACTGAGAAACTTCTTTGTGTTCTGTGAAATCATCTCACAGAGTAACAGCTTTCCCCTCAAGAAGCCTTTCGCTAAGACAGTTCTTGTGGAATTGGCAAAGTGATATTTGGAAGCCCATAGAGGGCTATGGTGAAAAAGGAAATATCCTCAGATGAAATCTGGAAAGAAGCTTTCTGAGAAACTGCTGAGTGTTCTGTTAATTCATCTCACAGATTTACATCTGTATTTCGTGGATCTCTTTGCTAGCCTTATTTCTGTGGAATCTGAGAACAGATATTTCGGATCCCATTGAAGACTATAGGACCAAAGGAAATATCCTCCGATAACAAAGAGAAAGAAGCTTTCTGAGAAACTTCTTTGTGTTCTGTGAAATCATCTCACAGAGTTACAGCTTTCCCCTCAAGAAGCCTTTCGCTAAGACAGTTCTTGTGGAATTGGCAAAGTGATATTTGGAAGCCCATAGAGGGCTACGGTGAAAAAGGAAATATCCTCAGATGAAATCTGGAAAGCAGCTTTCTGAGAAACTGCTGAGTGTTCTGTTAATTCATCTCACAGAGTTACATCTGTATTTCGTGGATCTCTTTGCTAGCCTTATTTCTGTGGAATCTGAGAACCGATATTTCGGATCCCATTGAAGAATATAGGGCCAAAGGAAATATCCTCCGATAACAAAGACAAAGAAGCTTTCTGAGAAACTTCTTTGTATTCTGTGAAATCATCTCACAGAGTTACAGCTTTCCCCTCAAGAAGCCTTTCGCTAAGACAGTTCTTGTGGAATTGGCAAAGTGATATTTGGAAGCCCATAGAGGGCTATGGTGAAAAAGGAAATATCCTCACATGAAATCTGGAAAGAAGCTTTCAGAGAAACTGCTGAGTGTTCTGTTAATTCATCTCACAGAGTTACATCTGTATTTCGTGGATCTCTTTGCTAGCCTTATTTCTGTGGAATCTGAGAACAGATATTTCGGATCCCATTGAAGACTATAGGGCCAAAGGAAATATCCTCCGATAACAAAGAGAAAGAAGCTTTCTGAGAAACTTCTTTGTGTTCTGTGAAATCATCTCACAGAGTTACAGCTTTCCCCTCAAGAAGCCTTTCGCTAAGACAGTTCTTGTGGAATTGGCAAAGTGATATTTGGAAGCCCTTAGAGGGCTATGGTGAAAAAGGAAATATCCTCAGATGAAATCTGGAAAGAAGCTTTCTGAGAAACTTCTCAGTGTTCTGTTAATTCATCTCACAGAGTTACATCTGTATTTCGTGGATCTCTTTGCTAGCCTTATTTCTGTGGAATCTGAGAACAGATATTTCGGATCCCATTGAAGACTATAGGGCCAAAGGAAATATCCTCCGATAACAAAGAGAAAGAAGCTTTCTGAGAAACTTCTTTGTGTTCTGTGAAATCATCTCTCAGAGTTACAGCTTTCCCCTCAAGAAGCCTTTCGCTAAGACAGTTCTCGTGGAATTGGCAAAGTGATATTTGGAAGCCCATAGAGGGCTATGGTGAAAAAGGAAATATCCTCAGATGAAATCTGGAAAGAAGCTTTCTGAGAAACTGCTTAGTGTTCTGTTAATTCATCTCACAGAGTTACATCTGTATTTCGTGGATCTCTTTGCTAGCCTTATTTCTGTGGAATCTGAGAACAGATATTTCGGATCCCATTGAAGACTATAGGGCCAAAGAAAATATCCTCCGATAACAAAGAGAAAGAAGCTTTCTGAGAAACTTCTTTGTATTCTGTGAAATCATGTCACAGAGTTACAGCTTTCCCCTCAAGAAGCCTTTCGCTAGGACAGTTCTTGTGGAATTGGCAAAGTGATATTTGGAAGCCCATAGAGGGCTATGGTGAAAAAGGAAATATCCTCAGATGAAATCTGGAAAGAAGCTTTCTGTGAAACTGCTTGTGTTCTGTTAATTCTTCTCACAGAGTTACATCTGTATTTCGTGGATCTCTTTGCTAGACTTATTTCTGTGGAATCTGAGAACAGATATTTCGGATCCCTTTGAAGACTATAGGGCCAAAGGAAATATCTTCCGATAACAAAGAGAAAGAAGCTTTCTGAGAAACTTCTTTGTGTTCTGTGAAATCATCTCACAGAGTTACAGCTTTCCCCTCAAGAAGCCTTTCGCTAAGACAGTTCTTGTGGAATTGGCAAAGTGATATTTGGAAGCCCTTAGAGGGCTATGGTGAAAAAGGAAATATCCTCAGATGAAATCTGGAAAGAAGCTTTCTGAGAACCTGGTTAGTGTTCTGTTAATTCATCTCACAGAGTTACGTCTGCATTTCGTGGATCTCTTTGCTAGACTTATTTCTGTGGAATCTGAGAAAAGATATTTCGGATCCCATTGAAGACTATAGGGCCAAAGGAAATATCCTCCGATAACAAAGAGAAAGAAGCTTACTGAGAAACTTCTTTGTGTTCTGTGAAATCATCTCACAGCGTTACAGCTTTCCCCTCAAGAAACCTTTCGCTAAGACAGTTCTTGTGGAATTGGCAAAGCGATATTTGGAAGCCCATAGAGGGCTATGGTGAAAAAGGAAATATCCTCAGATGAAATCTGGAAAGAAGCTTTCTGAGAAACTGCTTAGTGTTCTGTAAATTCATCGCACAGAGTTACATCTGTGTTTCGTGGATCTCTTTCCTAGCCTTATTTCTGTGGAATCTGAGAACAGATATTTCGGATCCCATTGAAGACTATAGGGCCAAAGAGAATATCCTACGATAACAAAGAGAAAGAAGCTTTCTGAGAAACTTCTTTGTATTCTGTGAAATCATCTCACAGAGTTACAGCTTTCCCCTCAAGAATCCTTTCGCTAAGACAGTTCTTGTGGAATTGGCAAAGTGATATTTGGAAGCCCATAGAGGGCTATGGTGAAAAAGGAAATATCCTCAGATGAAATATGGAAAGAAGCTTTCTGAGAAACTGCTTAGTGTTCTGTTAATTCATCTCACAGAGTTACATCTGTATTTCGTGGATCTCTTTGCTAGACTTATTTCTGTGGAATCTGAGAACAGATATTTCGGATCCTTTTGAAGACTATAGGGCCAAAGGAAATATCCTCCGATAACAAAGAGAAAGAAGCTTTCTGAGAAACTTCTTTGTGTTCTGTGAAATCATCTCACAGAGTTACAGCTTTCCCCTCAAGAAGCCTTTCGCTAAGACAGTTCTTGTGGAATTGGCAAAGTGATATTTGGAAGCCCGTAGAGGGCTATGGTGAAAAACGAAATATCCTCAGATGAAATCTGGAAAGAAGCTTTCTGAGAAACTGCTTAGTGTTCTGTTAATTCATCTCACAGAGTTACATCTGTATTTCGTGGATCTCTTTGCTAGCCTTATTTCTGTGGAATCTGAGAACAGATATTTCGGATCCCATTGAAGACTATAGGGCCAAAGGAAATAATCTCCGATGACAAAGAGAAAGAAGCTTTCTGAGAAACTTCTTTGTGTTCTGTGAAATCATCTCATAGAGTTACAGCATTCCCCTCAAGAAGCCTTTCGCTAAGACAGTTCTTGTGGAATTGGCAAAGTGATATTTGGAAGCCCATAGAGGGCTACGGTGAAAAAGGAAATATCCTCAGATGAAATCTGGAAAGAAGCTTTCTGAGAAACTGCTGAGTGTTCTGTTAATTCATCTCACAGAGTTACATCTATATTTCGTGGATCTCTTTGCTAGACTTATTTCTGTGGAATCTGAGAACAGATATTTCGGATCCCATTGAAGACTATAGGGCCAAAGGATATATCCTCCGATAACAAAGAGAAAGAAGCTTTCTGAGAAACTTCTTTGTGTTCTGTGAAATCATCTCACAGAGTTACAGCTTTCCCCTCAAGAAGCCTTTCGCTAAGACAGTTCTTGTGGAATTGGCAAAGTGATATTTGGAAGCCCATAGAGGGCTATGGTTAAAAATGAAATATCCTCAGATGAAATCTGGAAAGAAGCTTTCTGAGAAACTTCTGAGTGTTCTGTTAATTCATCTCACAGAGTTACATCTGTATTTCGTGGATCTCTTTGCTAGCCTTATTTCTGTGGAATCTGAGAACAGATATTTCGGATCCCATTGAAGACTATAGGGCCAAAGGAAATAATCTCCGGTAACAAAGAGAAAGAAGCTTTCTAAGAAACTTCTTTGTGTTCTGTGAAATCATCTCACAGAGTTACAGCACTCCCTTCAAGAAGCCTTTCGCTAAGACAGTTCTTGTGGAATTGGCAAAGTGATATTTGGAAGCCTATAGAGGGCTATGGTGAAAAAGGAAATATCCTCAGATGAAATCTGGAAAGAAGCTTTCTGAGAAACTGCAGAGTTTTCTGTTAATTCATCTCACAGAGTTACATCTGTATTTCGTGGATCTCTTTGCTAGCCTTATTTCTGTGGAATCTGAGAACAGATATTTCGGATCCCATTGAAGACTATAGGGCCAAAGGAAATATCCTCCGATAACAAAGAGAAAGAAGCTTTCTGAGAAACTCCTTTGTGTTCTGTGAAATCATCTCACAGAGTTACAGCTTTACCCTCAAGAAGCCTTTCGCTAAGACAGTTCTTGTGGAATTGGCAAAGTGATATTTGGAAGCCCTTAGAGGGCTATGGTGAAAAAGGAAATATCCTCAGATGAAATCTGGAAAGAAGCTTTCTGAGAAACTTCTGAGTGTTCTGTTAATTCATATCACAGAGTTACATCTGTATTTCGTGGATCTCTTTGCTAGCCTTATTTCTGTGGAATCTGAGAACAGATATTTCGGATCCCATTGAAGACTATAGGACCAAAGGAAATATCCTCCGATAACAAAGAGAAAGAAGCTTACTGAGAAACTTCTTTGTGTTCTGTGAAATCATCTCTCAGAGTTACAGCTTTCCCCTCAAGAAGCCTTTCGCTAAGACAGTTCTCGTGGAATTGGCAAAGTGATATTTGGAAGCCCATAGAGGGCTATGGTGAAAAAGGAAATATCCTCAGATGAAATCTGGAAAGAAGCTTTCTGAGAAACTGCTTAGTGTTCTGTTAATTCATCTCACAGAGTTACATCTGTATTTTGTGGATCTCTTTGCTAGCCTTATTTCTGTGGAATGTGAGAACAGATATTTCGAATCCCATTGAAGACTATAGGGCCAAAGAAAATATCCTCCGATAACAAAGAGAAAGAAGCTTTCTGAGAAACTTCTTTGTATTCTGTGAAATCATCTCACAGAGTTACAGCTTTCCCCTCAAGAAGCCTTTCGCTAAGACAGTTCTTGTGGAATTGGCAAAGTGATATTTGGAAGCCCATAGAGGGCTATGGTGAAAAAGGAAATATCCTCAGATGAAATCTGGAAAGAAGCTTTGTGTGAAACTGCTTAGTGTTCTGTTAATTCTTCTCACAGAGTTACATCTGTATTTCGTGGATCTCTTTGCTAGACTTATTTCTGTGGAATCTGAGAACAGATATTTCGGATCCTTTGAAGACTATAGGGCCAAAGGAAATATCCTCCGATAACAAAGAGAAAGAAGCTTTCTGAGAAACTTCTTTGTGTTCTGTGAAATCATCTCACAGAGTTACAGCTTTCCCCTCAAGAAGCCTTTCGCTAAGACAGTTCTTGTAGAATTGGCAAAGTGATATTTGGAAGCCCATAGAGGGCTATGGTGAAACAGGAAATATCCTCAGATGAAATCTGGAAAGAAGCTTTCTGAGAACCTGCTTAGTGTTCTGTTAATTCATCTCACAGAGTTACGTCTGCATTTCGTGGATCTCTTTGCTAGACTTATTTCTGTGGAATCTGAGAACAGATATTTCGGATCCCATTGAAGACTATAGAGCCAAAGGAAATATCCTCCGATAACAAAGAGAAAGAAGCTTACTGAGAAACTTCTTTGTGTTCTGTGAAATCATCTCACAGAGTTACAGCTTTCCTCTCAAGAAGCCTTTCGCTAAGACAGTTCTTGTGGAATTGGCAAAGCGATATTTGGAAGCCCATAGAGGGCTATGGTGAAAAAGGAAATATCCTCAGATGAAATCTGGAAAGAAGCTTTCTGAGAAACTGCTTAGTATTCTGTGAATTCATTTCACAGAGTTACATCTGTATGTCGTGGATCTCTTTGCTAGCCTTATTTCTGTGGAATCTGAGAACAGATATTTCGGATCCCATTGAAGACTATAGGGCCAAAGGAAATATCCTCCGATAACAAAGAGAAAGAAGCTTTCTGAGAAACTTCTTTGTGTTCTGTGAAATCATCTCACAGAGTTACAGCTTTCCCCTCAAGAAGCCTTTCGCTAAGACAGTTCTTGTGGAATTGGCAAAGTGATATTTGGAAGCCCTTAGAGGGCTATGGTGAAAAAGGAAATATCCTGAGATGAAATCTGGAAAGAAGCTTTCTGAGAAACTTCTGAGTGTTCTGTTAATTCATCTCACAGAGTTACATCTGTATTTCGTGGATCTCTTTGCTAGCCTTATTTCTGTGGAATCTGAGAACAGATATTTCGGATCCCATTGAAGACTATAGGACCAAAGGAAATATCCTCCGATAACAAAGAGAAAGAAGCTTTCTGAGAAACTTCTTTGTGTTCTGTGAAATCATCTCTCAGAGTTACAGCTTTCCCCTCAAGAAGCCTTTCGCTAAGACAGTTCTCGTGGAATTGGCAAAGTGATATTTGGAAGCCCATAGAGGGCTATGGTGAAAAAGGAAATATCCTCAGATGAAATCTGGAAAGAAGCTTTCTGAGAAACTGCTTAGTGTTCTGTTAATTCATCTCACAGAGTTACATCTGTATTTAGTGGATCTCTTTGCTAGCCTTATTTCTGTGGAATCTGAGAACAGATATTTCGGATCCCATTGAAGACTATAGGGCCAAAGAAAATATCCTCCGATAACAAAGAGAAAGAAGCTTTCTGAGAAACTTCTTTGTATTCTGTGAAATCATCTCACAGAGTTACAGCTTTCCCCTCAAGAAGCCTTTCGCTAAGACAGTTCTCGTGGAATTGGCAAAGTGAAATTTGGAAGCCCCTAGAGGGCTATGGTGAAAAAGGAAATATCCTCAGATGAAATCTGGAAAGAAGCTTTCTGTGAAACTTCTTAGTGTTCTGTTAATTCTTCTCACAGAGTTACATCTGTATTTCGTGGATCTCTTTGCTAGACTTATTTCTGTGGAATCTGAGAACAGATATTTCTGATCCCTTTGAAGACTATAGGGCCAAAGGAAATATCCTCCGATAACAAAGAGAAAGAAGCTTTCTGAGAAACTTCTTTGTGTTCTGTGAAATCATCTCACAGAGTTACAGCTTTCCCCTCAAGAAGCCTTTCGCTAAGACAGTTCTCGTGGAATTGGCAAAGTGATATTTGGAAGCCCATAGAGGGCTATGGTGAAAAAGGAAATATCCTCAGATGAAATCTGGAAAGAAGCTTTCTGAGAAACTGCTTAGTGTTCTGTTAATTCATCTCACAGAGTTACATCTGTATTTTGTGGATCTCTTTGCTAGCCTTATTTCTGTGGAATGTGAGAACAGATATTTTGGATCCCATTGAAGACTATAGGGCCGAAGAAAATATCCTCCGATAACAAAGAGAAAGAAGCTTTCTGAGAAACTTCTTTGTATTCTGTGAAATCATCTCACAGAGTTACAGCTTTCCCCTCAAGAAGCCTTTCGCTAAGACAGTTCTCGTGGAATTGGCAAAGTGATATTTGGAAGCCCATAGAGGGCTATGGTGAAAAAGGAAATATCCTCAGATGAAATCTGGAAAGCAGCTTTCTGAGAAACTGCTGAGTGTTCTGTTAATTCATCTCACAGAGTTACATCTGTATTTCGTGGATCTCTTTGCTAGCCTTATTTCTGTGGAATCTGAGAACCGATATTTCGGATCCCATTGAAGAATATAGGGCCAAAGGAAATATCCTCCGATAACAAAGAGAAAGAAGCTTTCTGAGAAACTTCTTTGTATTCTGTGAAATCATCTCACAGAGTTACAGCTTTCCCCTCAAGAAGCCTTTCGCTAAGACAGTTCTTGTGGAATTGGCAAAGTGATATTTGGAAGCCCTTAGAGGGCTATGGTGAAAAAGGAAATATCCTCAGATGAAATCTGGAAAGAAGCTTTCTGAGAAACTTCTCAGTGTTCTGTTAATTCATCTCACAGAGTTACATCTGTATTTCGTGGATCTCTTTGCTAGCCTTATTTCTGTGGAATCTGAGAACAGATATTTCGGATCCCATTGAAGACTATAGGACCAAAGGAAATATCCTCCGATAACAAAGAGAAAGAAGCTTTCTGAGAAACTTCTTTGTGTTCTGTGAAATCATCTCTCAGAGTTACAGCTTTCCCCTCAAGAAGCCTTTCGCTAAGACAGTTCTCGTGGAATTGGCAAAGTGATATTTGGAAGCCCATAGAGGGCTATGGTGAAAAAGGAAATATCCTCAGATGAAATCTGGAAAGAAGCTTTCTGAGAAACTGCTTAGTGTTCTGTTAATTCATCTCACAGAGTTACATCTGTATTTCGTGGATCTCTTTGCTAGCCTTATTTCTGTGGAATCTGAGAACAGATATTTCGGATCCCATTGAAGACTATAGGGCCAAAGAAAATATCCTCCGATAACAAAGAGAAAGAAGCTTTCTGAGAAACTTCTTTGTATTCTGTGAAATCATGTCACAGAGTTACAGCTTTCCCCTCAAGAAGCCTTTCGCTAGGACAGTTCTTGTGGAATTGGCAAAGTGATATTTGGAAGCCCATAGAGGGCTATGGTGAAAAAGGAAATATCCTCAGATGAAATCTGGAAAGAAGCTTTCTGTGAAACTGCTTGTGTTCTGTTAATTCTTCTCACAGAGTTACATCTGTATTTCGTGGATCTCTTTGCTAGACTTATTTCTGTGGAATCTGAGAACAGATATTTCGGATCCCTTTGAAGACTATAGGGCCAAAGGAAATATCTTCCGATAACAAAGAGAAAGAAGCTTTCTGAGAAACTTCTTTGTGTTCTGTGAAATCATCTCACAGAGTTACAGCTTTCCCCTCAAGAAGCCTTTCGCTAAGACAGTTCTTGTGGAATTGGCAAAGTGATATTTGGAAGCCCTTAGAGGGCTATGGTGAAAAAGGAAATATCCTCAGATGAAATCTGGAAAGAAGCTTTCTGAGAACCTGGTTAGTGTTCTGTTAATTCATCTCACAGAGTTACGTCTGCATTTCGTGGATCTCTTTGCTAGACTTATTTCTGTGGAATCTGAGAAAAGATATTTCGGATCCCATTGAAGACTATAGGGCCAAAGGAAATATCCTCCGATAACAAAGAGAAAGAAGCTTACTGAGAAACTTCTTTGTGTTCTGTGAAATCATCTCACAGCGTTACAGCTTTCCCCTCAAGAAACCTTTCGCTAAGACAGTTCTTGTGGAATTGGCAAAGCGATATTTGGAAGCCCATAGAGGGCTATGGTGAAAAAGGAAATATCCTCAGATGAAATCTGGAAAGAAGCTTTCTGAGAAACTGCTTAGTGTTCTGTAAATTCATCGCACAGAGTTACATCTGTGTTTCGTGGATCTCTTTCCTAGCCTTATTTCTGTGGAATCTGAGAACAGATATTTCGGATCCCATTGAAGACTATAGGGCCAAAGAGAATATCCTACGATAACAAAGAGAAAGAAGCTTTCTGAGAAACTTCTTTGTATTCTGTGAAATCATCTCACAGAGTTACAGCTTTCCCCTCAAGAATCCTTTCGCTAAGACAGTTCTTGTGGAATTGGCAAAGTGATATTTGGAAGCCCATAGAGGGCTATGGTGAAAAAGGAAATATCCTCAGATGAAATATGGAAAGAAGCTTTCTGAGAAACTGCTTAGTGTTCTGTTAATTCATCTCACAGAGTTACATCTGTATTTCGTGGATCTCTTTGCTAGACTTATTTCTGTGGAATCTGAGAACAGATATTTCGGATCCTTTTGAAGACTATAGGGCCAAAGGAAATATCCTCCGATAACAAAGAGAAAGAAGCTTTCTGAGAAACTTCTTTGTGTTCTGTGAAATCATCTCACAGAGTTACAGCTTTCCCCTCAAGAAGCCTATCGCTAAGACAGTTCTTGTGGAATTGGCAAAGTGATATTTGGAAGCCCGTAGAGGGCTATGGTGAAAAACGAAATATCCTCAGATGAAATCTGGAAAGAAGCTTTCTGAGAAACTGCTTAGTGTTCTGTTAATTCATCTCACAGAGTTACATCTGTATTTCGTGGATCTCTTTGCTAGCCTTATTTCTGTGGAATCTGAGAACAGATATTTCGGATCCCATTGAAGACTATAGGGCCAAAGGAAATAATCTCCGATGACAAAGAGAAAGAAGCTTTCTGAGAAACTTCTTTGTGTTCTGTGAAATCATCTCATAGAGTTACAGCATTCCCCTCAAGAAGCCTTTCGCTAAGACAGTTCTTGTGGAATTGGCAAAGTGATATTTGGAAGCCCATAGAGGGCTACGGTGAAAAAGGAAATATCCTCAGATGAAATCTGGAAAGAAGCTTTCTGAGAAACTGCTGAGTGTTCTGTTAATTCATCTCACAGAGTTACATCTATATTTCGTGGATCTCTTTGCTAGACTTATTTCTGTGGAATCTGAGAACAGATATTTCGGATCCCATTGAAGACTATAGGGCCAAAGGATATATCCTCCGATAACAAAGAGAAAGAAGCTTTCTGAGAAACTTCTTTGTGTTCTGTGAAATCATCTCACAGAGTTACAGCTTTCCCCTCAAGAAGCCTTTCGCTAAGACAGTTCTTGTGGAATTGGCAAAGTGATATTTGGAAGCCCATAGAGGGCTATGGTTAAAAATGAAATATCCTCAGATGAAATCTGGAAAGAAGCTTTCTGAGAAACTTCTGAGTGTTCTGTTAATTCATCTCACAGAGTTACATCTGTATTTCGTGGATCTCTTTGCTAGCCTTATTTCTGTGGAATCTGAGAACAGATATTTCGGATCCCATTGAGGACTATAGGACCAAAGGAAATATCCTCCGATAACAAAGAGAAAGAAGCTTTCTGAGAAACTTCTTTGTGTTCTGTGAAATCATCTCACAGAGTTACAGCTTTCCCCTCAAGAAACCTTTCGCTAAGACAGTTCTCGTGGAATTGGCAAAGTGATATTTGGAAGCCCATAGAGGGCTATGGTGAAAAAGGAAATATCCTCAGATGAAATCTGGAAAGAAGCTTTCTGAGAAACTGCTTAGTGTTCTGTTAATTCATCTCACAGAGTTACATCTGTATTTCGTGGATCTCTTTGCTAGCCTTATTTCTGTGGAATCTGAGAACAGATATTTCGGATCCCTTTGAAGACTATAGGGCCAAAGAAAATATCCTCCGATAACAAAGAGAAAGAAGCTTTCTGAGAAACTTCTTTGTGTTCTGTGAAATCATCTCTCAGAGTTACAGCTTTCCCCTCAAGAAGCCTTTCGCTAAGACAGTTCTCGTGGAATTGGCAAAGTGATATTTGGAAGCCCATAGAGGGCTATGGTGAAAAAGGAAATATCCTCAGATGAAATCTGGAAAGAAGCTTTCTGAGAAACTGCTTAGTGTTCTGTTAATTCATCTCACAGAGTTACATCTGTATTTCGTGGATCTCTTTGCTAGCCTTATTTCTGTGGAATCTGAGAACAGATATTTCGGATCCCATTGAAGACTATAGGGCCAAAGAAAATATCCTCCGATAACAAAGAGAAAGAAGCTTTCTGAGAAACTTCTTTGTATTCTGTGAAATCATGTCACAGAGTTACAGCTTTCCCCTCAAGAAGCCTTTCGCTAGGACAGTTCTTGTGGAATTGGCAAAGTGATATTTGGAAGCCCATAGAGGGCTATGGTGAAAAAGGAAATATCCTCAGATGAAATCTGGAAAGAAGCTTTCTGTGAAACTGCTTGTGTTCTGTTAATTCTTCTCACAGAGTTACATCTGTATTTCGTGGATCTCTTTGCTAGACTTATTTCTGTGGAATCTGAGAACAGATATTTCGGATCCCTTTGAAGACTATAGGGCCAAAGGAAATATCTTCCGATAACAAAGAGAAAGAAGCTTTCTGAGAAACTTCTTTGTGTTCTGTGAAATCATCTCACAGAGTTACAGCTTTCCCCTCAAGAAGCCTTTCGCTAAGACAGTTCTTGTGGAATTGGCAAAGTGATATTTGGAAGCCCTTAGAGGGCTATGGTGAAAAAGGAAATATCCTCAGATGAAATCTGGAAAGAAGCTTTCTGAGAACCTGGTTAGTGTTCTGTTAATTCATCTCACAGAGTTACGTCTGCATTTCGTGGATCTCTTTGCTAGACTTATTTCTGTGGAATCTGAGAAAAGATATTTCGGATCCCATTGAAGACTATAGGGCCAAAGGAAATATCCTCCGATAACAAAGAGAAAGAAGCTTACTGAGAAACTTCTTTGTGTTCTGTGAAATCATCTCACAGCGTTACAGCTTTCCCCTCAAGAAACCTTTCGCTAAGACAGTTCTTGTGGAATTGGCAAAGCGATATTTGGAAGCCCATAGAGGGCTATGGTGAAAAAGGAAATATCCTCAGATGAAATCTGGAAAGAAGCTTTCTGAGAAACTGCTTAGTGTTCTGTAAATTCATCGCACAGAGTTACATCTGTGTTTCGTGGATCTCTTTCCTAGCCTTATTTCTGTGGAATCTGAGAACAGATATTTCGGATCCCATTGAAGACTATAGGGCCAAAGAGAATATCCTACGATAACAAAGAGAAAGAAGCTTTCTGAGAAACTTCTTTGTATTCTGTGAAATCATCTCACAGAGTTACAGCTTTCCCCTCAAGAATCCTTTCGCTAAGACAGTTCTTGTGGAATTGGCAAAGTGATATTTGGAAGCCCATAGAGGGCTATGGTGAAAAAGGAAATATCCTCAGATGAAATATGGAAAGAAGCTTTCTGAGAAACTGCTTAGTGTTCTGTTAATTCATCTCACAGAGTTACATCTGTATTTCGTGGATCTCTTTGCTAGACTTATTTCTGTGGAATCTGAGAACAGATATTTCGGATCCTTTTGAAGACTATAGGGCCAAAGGAAATATCCTCCGATAACAAAGAGAAAGAAGCTTTCTGAGAAACTTCTTTGTGTTCTGTGAAATCATCTCACAGAGTTACAGCTTTCCCCTCAAGAAGCCTATCGCTAAGACAGTTCTTGTGGAATTGGCAAAGTGATATTTGGAAGCCCGTAGAGGGCTATGGTGAAAAACGAAATATCCTCAGATGAAATCTGGAAAGAAGCTTTCTGAGAAACTGCTTAGTGTTCTGTTAATTCATCTCACAGAGTTACATCTGTATTTCGTGGATCTCTTTGCTAGCCTTATTTCTGTGGAATCTGAGAACAGATATTTCGGATCCCATTGAAGACTATAGGGCCAAAGGAAATAATCTCCGATGACAAAGAGAAAGAAGCTTTCTGAGAAACTTCTTTGTGTTCTGTGAAATCATCTCATAGAGTTACAGCATTCCCCTCAAGAAGCCTTTCGCTAAGACAGTTCTTGTGGAATTGGCAAAGTGATATTTGGAAGCCCATAGAGGGCTACGGTGAAAAAGGAAATATCCTCAGATGAAATCTGGAAAGAAGCTTTCTGAGAAACTGCTGAGTGTTCTGTTAATTCATCTCACAGAGTTACATCTATATTTCGTGGATCTCTTTGCTAGACTTATTTCTGTGGAATCTGAGAACAGATATTTCGGATCCCATTGAAGACTATAGGGCCAAAGGATATATCCTCCGATAACAAAGAGAAAGAAGCTTTCTGAGAAACTTCTTTGTGTTCTGTGAAATCATCTCACAGAGTTACAGCTTTCCCCTCAAGAAGCCTTTCGCTAAGACAGTTCTTGTGGAATTGGCAAAGTGATATTTGGAAGCCCATAGAGGGCTATGGTTAAAAATGAAATATCCTCAGATGAAATCTGGAAAGAAGCTTTCTGAGAAACTTCTGAGTGTTCTGTTAATTCATCTCACAGAGTTACATCTGTATTTCGTGGATCTCTTTGCTAGCCTTATTTCTGTGGAATCTGAGAACAGATATTTCGGATCCCATTGAGGACTATAGGACCAAAGGAAATATCCTCCGATAACAAAGAGAAAGAAGCTTTCTGAGAAACTTCTTTGTGTTCTGTGAAATCATCTCACAGAGTTACAGCTTTCCCCTCAAGAAGCCTTTCGCTAAGACAGTTCTCGTGGAATTGGCAAAGTGATATTTGGAAGCCCATAGAGGGCTATGGTGAAAAAGGAAATATCCTCAGATGAAATCTGGAAAGAAGCTTTCTGAGAAACTGCTTAGTGTTCTGTTAATTCATCTCACAGAGTTACATCTGTATTTCGTGGATCTCTTTGCTAGCCTTATTTCTGTGGAATCTGAGAACAGATATTTCGGATCCCTTTGAAGACTATAGGGCCAAAGAAAATATCCTCCGATAACAAAGAGAAAGAAGCTTTCTGAGAAACTTCTTTGTATTCTGTGAAATCATCTCACAGAGCTACAGCTTTCCCCTCAAGAAGCCTTTCGCTAAGACAGTTCTTGTGGAATTGGCAAAGTGATATTTGGAAGCCCATAGGGGGCTATGGTGAAAAAGGAAATATCCTCAGATGAAATCTGGAAAGAAGCTTTCTGAGAAACTGCTTAGTGTTCTGTTAATTCATCTCACAGAGTTACATCTGTATTTCGTGGATCTCTTTGCTAGCCTTATTTCTGTGGAATCTGAGAACAGATATTTCGGATCCCATTGAAGACTATAGGGCCAAAGAGAATATCCTACGATAACAAAGAGAAAGAAGCTTTCTGAGAAACTTCTTTGTATTCTGTGAAATCATCTCACAGAGTTACAGCTTTCCCCTCAAGAATCCTTTCGCTAAGACAGTTCTTGTGGAATTGGCAAAGTGATATTTGGAAGCCCATAGAGGGCTATGGTGAAAAAGGAAATATCCTCAGATGAAATATGGAAAGAAGCTTTCTGAGAAACTGCTTAGTGTTCTGTTAATTCATCTCACAGAGTTACATCTGTATTTCGTGGATCTCTTTGCTAGACTTATTTCTGTGGAATCTGAGAACAGATATTTCGGATCCTTTTGAAGACTATAGGGCCAAAGGAAATATCCTCCGATAACAAAGAGAAAGAAGCTTTCTGAGAAACTTCTTTGTGTTCTGTGAAATCATCTCACAGAGTTACAGCTTTCCCCTCAAGAAGCCTTTCGCTAAGACAGTTCTTGTGGAATTGGCAAAGTGATATTTGGAAGCCCGTAGAGGGCTATGGTGAAAAACGAAATATCCTCAGATGAAATCTGGAAAGAAGCTTTCTGAGAAACTGCTTAGTGTTCTGTTAATTCATCTCACAGAGTTACATCTGTATTTCGTGGATCTCTTTGCTAGCCTTATTTCTGTGGAATCTGAGAACAGATATTTCGGATCCCATTGAAGACTATAGGGCCAAAGGAAATAATCTCCGATGACAAAGAGAAAGAAGCTTTCTGAGAAACTTCTTTGTGTTCTGTGAAATCATCTCATAGAGTTACAGCATTCCCCTCAAGAAGCCTTTCGCTAAGACAGTTCTTGTGGAATTGGCAAAGTGATATTTGGAAGCCCATAGAGGGCTACGGTGAAAAAGGAAATATCCTCAGATGAAATCTGGAAAGAAGCTTTCTGAGAAACTGCTGAGTGTTCTGTTAATTCATCTCACAGAGTTACATCTATATTTCGTGGATCTCTTTGCTAGACTTATTTCTGTGGAATCTGAGAACAGATATTTCGGATCCCATTGAAGACTATAGGGCCAAAGGATATATCCTCCGATAACAAAGAGAAAGAAGCTTTCTGAGAAACTTCTTTGTGTTCTGTGAAATCATCTCACAGAGTTACAGCTTTCCCCTCAAGAAGCCTTTCGCTAAGACAGTTCTTGTGGAATTGGCAAAGTGATATTTGGAAGCCCATAGAGGGCTATGGTTAAAAATGAAATATCCTCAGATGAAATCTGGAAAGAAGCTTTCTGAGAAACTGCTTAGTGTTCTGTTAATTCATCTCACAGAGTTACATCTGTATTTCGTGGATCTCTTTGCTAGCCTTATTTCTGTGGAATCTGAGAACAGATATTTCGGATCCCATTGAGGACTATAGGACCAAAGGAAATATCCTCCGATAACAAAGAGAAAGAAGCTTTCTGAGAAACTTCTTTGTGTTCTGTGAAATCATCTCACAGAGTTACAGCTTTCCCCTCAAGAAGCCTTTCGCTAAGACAGTTCTCGTGGAATTGGCAAAGTGATATTTGGAAGCCCATAGAGGGCTATGGTGAAAAAGGAAATATCCTCAGATGAAATCTGGAAAGAAGCTTTCTGAGAAACTGCTTAGTGTTCTGTTAATTCATCTCACAGAGTTACATCTGTATTTCGTGGATCTCTTTGCTAGCCTTATTTCTGTGGAATCTGAGAACAGATATTTCGGATCCCTTTGAAGACTATAGGGCCAAAGAAAATATCCTCCGATAACAAAGAGAAAGAAGCTTTCTGAGAAACTTCTTTCTTTTCTGTGAAATCATCTCACAGAGCTACAGCTTTCCCCTCAAGAAGCCTTTCGCTAAGACAGTTCTTGTGGAATTGGCAAAGTGATATTTGGAAGCCCATAGGGGGCTATGGTGAAAAAGGAAATATCCTCAGATGAAATCTGGAAAGAAGCTTTCTGAGAAACTGCTTAGTGTTCTGTTAATTCATCTCACAGAGTTACATCTGTATTTCGTGGATCTCTTTGCTAGCCTTATTTCTGTGGAATCTGAGAACAGATATTTCGGATCCCATTGAAGACTATAGGGCCAAAGGAAATAATCTCCGGTAACAAAGAGAAAGAAGCTTTCTAAGAAACTTCTTTGTGTTCTGTGAAATCATCTCACAGAGTTACAGCACTCCCTTCAAGAAGCCTTTCGCTAAGACAGTTCTTGTGGAATTGGCAAAGTGATATTTGGAAGCCTATAGAGGGCTATGGTGAAAAAGGAAATATCCTCAGATGAAATCTGGAAAGAAGCTTTCTGAGAAACTGCTGAGTTTTCTGTTAATTCATCTCACAGAGTTATATCTGTATTTCGTGGATCTCTTTGCTAGACTTATTTCTGTGGAATCTGAGAACAGATATTTCGGATCCCATTGAAGACTATAGGGCCAAAGGAAATATCCTCCGATAACAAAGAGAAAGAAGCTTTCTGAGAAACTCCTTTGTGTTCTGTGAAATCATCTCACAGAGTTACAGCTTTACCCTCAAGAAGCCTTTCGCTAAGACAGTTCTTGTGGAATTGGCAAAGTGATATTTGGAAGCCCTTAGAGGGCTATGGTGAAAAAGGAAATATCCTCAGATGAAATCTGGAAAGAAGCTTTCTGAGAAACTTCTGAGTGTTCTGTTAATTCATATCACAGAGTTACATCTGTATTTCGTGGATCTCTTTGCTAGCCTTATTTCTGTGGAATCTGAGAACAGATATTTCGGATCCCATTGAAGACTATAGGACCAAAGGAAATATCCTCCGATAACAAAGAGAAAGAAGCTTACTGAGAAACTTCTTTGTGTTCTGTGAAATCATCTCTCAGAGTTACAGCTTTCCCCTCAAGAAGCCTTTCGCTAAGACAGTTCTCGTGGAATTGGCAAAGTGATATTTGGAAGCCCATAGAGGGCTATGGTGAAAAAGGAAATATCCTCAGATGAAATCTGGAAAGAAGCTTTCTGAGAAACTGCTTAGTGTTCTGTTAATTCATCTCACAGAGTTACATCTGTATTTTGTGGATCTCTTTGCCAGCCTTATTTCTGTGGAATGTGAGAACAGATATTTCGAATCCCATTGAAGACTATAGGGCCAAAGAAAATATCCTCCGATAACAAAGAGAAAGAAGCTTTCTGAGAAACTTCTTTGTATTCTGTGAAATCATCTCACAGAGTTACAGCTTTCCCCTAAAGAAGCCTTTCGCTAAGACAGTTCTTGTGGAATTGGCAAAGTGATATTTGGAAGCCCATAGAGGGCTATGGTGAAAAAGGAAATATCCTCACATGAAATCTGGAAAGAAGCTTTGTGTGAAACTGCTTAGTGTTCTGTTAATTCTTCTCACAGAGTTACATCTGTATTTCGTGGATCTCTTTGCTAGACTTATTTCTGTGGAATCTGAGAACAGATATTTCGGATCCTTTGAAGACTATAGGGCCAAAGGAAATATCCTCCGATAACAAAGAGAAAGAAGCTTTCTGAGAAACTTCTTTGTGTTCTGTGAAATCATCTCACAGAGTTACAGCTTTCCCCTCAAGAAGCCTTTCGCTAAGACAGTTCTTGTAGAATTGGCAAAGTGATATTTGGAAGCCCATAGAGGGCTATGGTGAAACAGGAAATATCCTCAGATGAAATCTGGAAAGAAGCTTTCTGAGAACCTGCTTAGTGTTCTGTTAATTCATCTCACAGAGTTACGTCTGCATTTCGTGGATCTCTTTGCTAGACTTATTTCTGTGGAATCTGAGAACAGATATTTCGGATCCCATTGAAGACTATAGAGCCAAAGGAAATATCCTCCGATAACAAAGAGAAAGAAGCTTACTGAGAAACTTCTTTGTGTTCTGTGAAATCATCTCACAGAGTTACAGCTTTCCTCTCAAGAAGCCTTTCGCTAAGACAGTTCTTGTGGAATTGGCAAAGCGATATTTGGAAGCCCATAGAGGGCTATGGTGAAAAAGGAAATATCCTCAGATGAAATCTGGAAAGAAGCTTTCTGAGAAACTGCTTAGTATTCTGTGAATTCATGTCACAGAGTTACATCTGTATGTCGTGGATCTCTTTGCTAGCCTTATTTCTGTGGAATCTGAGAACAGATATTTCGGATCCCATTGAAGACTATAGGGCCAAAGGAAATATCCTCCGATAACAAAGAGAAAGAAGCTTTCTGAGAAACTTCTTTGTGTTCTGTGAAATCATCTCACAGAGTTACAGCTTTCCCCTCAAGAAGCCTTTCGCTAAGACAGTTCTTGTGGAATTGGCAAAGTGATATTTGGAAGCCCTTAGAGGGCTATGGTGAAAAAGGAAATATCCTGAGATGAAATCTGGAAAGAAGCTTTCTGAGAAACTTCTGAGTGTTCTGTTAATTCATCTCACAGAGTTACATCTGTATTTCGTGGATCTCTTTGCTAGCCTTATTTCTGTGGAATCTGAGAACAGATATTTCGGATCCCATTGAAGACTATAGGACCAAAGGAAATATCCTCCGATAACAAAGAGAAAGAAGCTTTCTGAGAAACTTCTTTGTGTTCTGTGAAATCATCTCTCAGAGTTACAGCTTTCCCCTCAAGAAGCCTTTCGCTAAGACAGTTCTCGTGGAATTGGCAAAGTGATATTTGGAAGCCCATAGAGGGCTATGGTGAAAAAGGAAATATCCTCAGATGAAATCTGGAAAGAAGCTTTCTGAGAAACTGCTTAGTGTTCTGTTAATTCATCTCACAGAGTTACATCTGTATTTAGTGGATCTCTTTGCTAGCCTTATTTCTGTGGAATCTGAGAACAGATATTTCGGATCCCATTGAAGACTATAGGGCCAAAGAAAATATCCTCCGATAACAAAGAGAAAGAAGCTTTCTGAGAAACTTCTTTGTATTCTGTGAAATCATCTCACAGAGTTACAGCTTTCCCCTCAAGAAGCCTTTCGCTAAGACAGTTCTCGTGGAATTGGCAAAGTGAAATTTGGAAGCCCCTAGAGGGCTATGGTGAAAAAGGAAATATCCTCAGATGAAATCTGGAAAGAAGCTTTCTGTGAAACTTCTTAGTGTTCTGTTAATTCTTCTCACAGAGTTACATCTGTATTTCGTGGATCTCTTTGCTAGACTTATTTCTGTGGAATCTGAGAACAGATATTTCTGATCCCTTTGAAGACTATAGGGCCAAAGGAAATATCCTCCGATAACAAAGAGAAAGAAGCTTTCTGAGAAACTTCTTTGTGTTCTGTGAAATCATCTCACAGAGTTACAGCTTTCCCCTCAAGAAGCCTTTCGCTAAGACAGTTCTCGTGGAATTGGCAAAGTGATATTTGGAAGCCCATAGAGGGCTATGGTGAAAAAGGAAATATCCTCAGATGAAATCTGGAAAGAAGCTTTCTGAGAAACTGCTTAGTGTTCTGTTAATTCATCTCACAGAGTTACATCTGTATTTTGTGGATCTCTTTGCTAGCCTTATTTCTGTGGAATGTGAGAACAGATATTTTATATCCCATTGAAGACTATAGGGCCGAAGAAAATATCCTCCGATAACAAAGAGAAAGAAGCTTTCTGAGAAACTTCTTTGTATTCTGTGAAATCATCTCACAGAGTTACAGCTTTCCCCTCAAGAAGCCTTTCGCTAAGACAGTTCTCGTGGAATTGGCAAAGTGATATTTGGAAGCCCATAGAGGGCTATGGTGAAAAAGGAAATATCCTCAGATGAAATCTGGAAAGAAGCTTTCTGTGAAACTGCTTAGTGTTCTGTTAATTCTTCTCACAGAGTTACATCTGTATTTCGTGGATCTCTTTGCTAGACTTATTTCTGTGGAATCTGAGAACAGATATTTCGGATCCCTTTGAAGACTATAGGGCCAAAGGAAATATCCTCCGATAACAAAGAGAAAGAAGCTTTCTGAGAAACTTCTTTGTGTTCTGTGAAATCATCTCACAGAGTTACAGCTTTCCCCTCAAGAAGCCTTTCGCTAAGACATTTCTTGTGGAATTGGCAACGTGATATTTGGAAGCCCATAGAGGACTATGGTGAAACAGGAAATATCCTCAGATGAAATCTGGAAAGAAGCTTTCTGAGAACCTGCTTAGTGTTCTGTTAATTCATCTCACAGAGTTACGTCTGCATTTCGTGGATCTCTTTGCTAGACTCATTTCTGTGGAATCTGAGAACAGATATTTCGGATCCCATTGAAGACTATAGAGCCAAAGGAAATATCCTCCGATAACAAAGAGAAAGAAGCTTACTGAGAAACTTCTTTGTGTTCTGTGAAATCATCTCACAGAGTTACAGCTTTCCCCTCAAGAAGCCTTTCGCTAAGACAGTTCTTGTGGAATTGGCAAAGCGATATTTGGAAGCCCATAGAGGGCTATGGTGAAAAAGGAAATATCCTCAGATGAAATCTGGAAAGAAGCTTTCTGAGAAACTGCTTAGTGTTCTGTGAATTCATCTCACAGAGTTACATCTGTATTTCGTGGATCTCTTTGCTAGCCTTATTTCTGTGGAATCTGAGAACAGATATTTCGGATCCCATTGAAGACTATAGGGCCAAAGGAAATATCCTCCGATAACAAAGAGAAAGAAGCTTTCTGAGAAACTTCCTTGTGTTCTGTGAAATCATCTCACAGAGTTACAGCTTTCCCCTCAAGAAGCCTTTCGATAAGACAGTTCTTGTGGAATTGGCAAAGTGATATTTGAAACCCCTTAGAGGGCAATGGTGAAAAAGGAAATATCCTCAGATGAAATCTGGAAAGAAGCTTTCAGAGAACCTGCTTAGTGTCTGTTAATTCATCTCACAGAGTTACGTCTGCATTTCGTGGATCTCTTTGCTAGCCTTATTTCTGTGGAATCTGAGAACAGATATTTCGGATCCCATTGAAGACTATAGGGCCAAAGGAAATATCCTCCGGTAACAAAGAGAAAGAAGCTTTCTGAGAAACTTCTTTGTGTTCTGTGAAATCATCTCACAGAGTTACACCTTTCCCCTCAAGAAGCCTTTCGCTAAGACAGTTCTTGTGGAATTGGCAAAGTGATATTTGGAAGCCCGTAGAGGGCTATGGTGAAAAAGGAAATATCCTCACATGAAATCTGGAAAGAAGCTTTCTGAGAAACTGCTGAGTGTTCTGTTAATTCATCTCACAGAGTTACATCAGTATTTCGTGGATCTCTTTGCTAGCCTTATTTCTGTGGAATCTGAGAACAGATATTTCGGTCCCTTTGAAGACTATAGGGCCAAAGGAAATATCCTCCGATAACAAAGAGAAAGAAGCTTTCTGAGAAACTTCTTTGTGTTCTGTGAAATCATCTCACAGAGTTACAGCTTTCCCCTCAAGAAGCCTTTCGCTAAGACAGTTCTTGTGGAATTGGCAAAGTGATATTTGTAAGCCCTTAGAGGGCTACGGTGAAAAAGGAAATATCCTCAGATGAAATCTGGAAAGAAGCTTTCTGAAAAACTTCTGAGTGTTCTGTTAATTCATCTCACAGAGTTACATCTGTATTTCGTGGATCTCTTTGCTAGCCTTATTTCTGTGGAATCTGAGAACAGATATTTCGGATCCCTTTGAAGACTATAGGGCCAAAGGAAATATCTTCCGATAACAAAGAGAAAGAAGCTTTCTGAGAAACTTCTTTGTGTTCTGTGAAATCATCTCACAGAGTTACAGCTTTCCCCTCAAGAAGCCTTTCGCTAAGACAGTTCTTGTGGAATTGGCAAAGTGATATTTGGAAGCCCTTAGAGGGCTATGGTGAAAAAGGAAATATCCTCAGATGAAATCTGGAAAGAAGCTTTCTGAGAACCTGGTTAGTGTTCTGTTAATTCATCTCACAGAGTTACGTCTGCATTTCGTGGATCTCTTTGCTAGACTTATTTCTGTGGAATCTGAGAAAAGATATTTCGGATCCCATTGAAGACTATAGGGCCAAAGGAAATATCCTCCGATAACAAAGAGAAAGAAGCTTACTGAGAAACTTCTTTGTGTTCTGTGAAATCATCTCACAGCGTTACAGCTTTCCCCTCAAGAAACCTTTCGCTAAGACAGTTCTTGTGGAATTGGCAAAGCGATATTTGGAAGCCCATAGAGGGCTATGGTGAAAAAGGAAATATCCTCAGATGAAATCTGGAAAGAAGCTTTCTGAGAAACTGCTTAGTGTTCTGTAAATTCATCGCACAGAGTTACATCTGTGTTTCGTGGATCTCTTTCCTAGCCTTATTTCTGTGGAATCTGAGAACAGATATTTCGGATCCCATTGAAGACTATAGGGCCAAAGAGAAAATCCTACGATAACAAAGAGAAAGAAGCTTTCTGAGAAACTTCTTTGTATTCTGTGAAATCATCTCACAGAGTTACAGCTTTCCCCTCAAGAATCCTTTCGCTAAGACAGTTCTTGTGGAATTGGCAAAGTGATATTTGGAAGCCCATAGAGGGCTATGGTGAAAAAGGAAATATCCTCAGATGAAATATGGAAAGAAGCTTTCTGAGAAACTGCTTAGTGTTCTGTTAATTCATCTCACAGAGTTACATCTGTATTTCGTGGATCTCTTTGCTAGACTTATTTCTGTGGAATCTGAGAACAGATATTTCGGATCCTTTTGAAGACTATAGGGCCAAAGGAAATATCCTCCGATAACAAAGAGAAAGAAGCTTTCTGAGAAACTTCTTTGTGTTCTGTGAAATCATCTCACAGAGTTACAGCTTTCCCCTCAAGAAGCCTATCGCTAAGACAGTTCTTGTGGAATTGGCAAAGTGATATTTGGAAGCCCGTAGAGGGCTATGGTGAAAAACGAAATATCCTCAGATGAAATCTGGAAAGAAGCTTTCTGAGAAACTGCTTAGTGTTCTGTTAATTCATCTCACAGAGTTACATCTGTATTTCGTGGATCTCTTTGCTAGCCTTATTTCTGTGGAATCTGAGAACAGATATTTCGGATCCCATTGAAGACTATAGGGCCAAAGGAAATAATCTCCGATGACAAAGAGAAAGAAGCTTTCTGAGAAACTTCTTTGTGTTCTGTGAAATCATCTCATAGAGTTACAGCATTCCCCTCAAGAAGCCTTTCGCTAAGACAGTTCTTGTGGAATTGGCAAAGTGATATTTGGAAGCCCATAGAGGGCTACGGTGAAAAAGGAAATATCCTCAGATGAAATCTGGAAAGAAGCTTTCTGAGAAACTGCTGAGTGTTCTGTTAATTCATCTCACAGAGTTACATCTATATTTCGTGGATCTCTTTGCTAGACTTATTTCTGTGGAATCTGAGAACAGATATTTCGGATCCCATTGAAGACTATAGGGCCAAAGGATATATCCTCCGATAACAAAGAGAAAGAAGCTTTCTGAGAAACTTCTTTGTGTTCTGTGAAATCATCTCACAGAGTTACAGCTTTCCCCTCAAGAAGCCTTTCGCTAAGACAGTTCTTGTGGAATTGGCAAAGTGATATTTGGAAGCCCATAGAGGGCTATGGTTAAAAATGAAATATCCTCAGATGAAATCTGGAAAGAAGCTTTCTGAGAAACTTCTGAGTGTTCTGTTAATTCATCTCACAGAGTTACATCTGTATTTCGTGGATCTCTTTGCTAGCCTTATTTCTGTGGAATCTGAGAACAGATATTTCGGATCCCATTGAGGACTATAGGACCAAAGGAAATATCCTCCGATAACAAAGAGAAAGAAGCTTTCTGAGAAACTTCTTTGTGTTCTGTGAAATCATCTCACAGAGTTACAGCTTTCCCCTCAAGAAGCCTTTCGCTAAGACAGTTCTCGTGGAATTGGCAAAGTGATATTTGGAAGCCCATAGAGGGCTATGGTGAAAAAGGAAATATCCTCAGATGAAATCTGGAAAGAAGCTTTCTGAGAAACTGCTTAGTGTTCTGTTAATTCATCTCACAGAGTTACATCTGTATTTCGTGGATCTCTTTGCTAGCCTTATTTCTGTGGAATCTGAGAACAGATATTTCGGATCCCTTTGAAGACTATAGGGCCAAAGAAAATATCCTCCGATAACAAAGAGAAAGAAGCTTTCTGAGAAACTTCTTTGTATTCTGTGAAATCATCTCACAGAGCTACAGCTTTCCCCTCAAGAAGCCTTTCGCTAAGACAGTTCTTGTGGAATTGGCAAAGTGATATTTGGAAGCCCATAGGGGGCTATGGTGAAAAAGGAAATATCCTCAGATGAAATCTGGAAAGAAGCTTTCTGAGAAACTGCTTAGTGTTCTGTTAATTCATCTCACAGAGTTACATCTGTATTTCGTGGATCTCTTTGCTAGCCTTATTTCTGTGGAATCTGAGAACAGATATTTCGGATCCCATTGAAGACTATAGGGCCAAAGAGAATATCCTACGATAACAAAGAGAAAGAAGCTTTCTGAGAAACTTCTTTGTATTCTGTGAAATCATCTCACAGAGTTACAGCTTTCCCCTCAAGAATCCTTTCGCTAAGACAGTTCTTGTGGAATTGGCAAAGTGATATTTGGAAGCCCATAGAGGGCTATGGTGAAAAAGGAAATATCCTCAGATGAAATATGGAAAGAAGCTTTCTGAGAAACTGCTTAGTGTTCTGTTAATTCATCTCACAGAGTTACATCTGTATTTCGTGGATCTCTTTGCTAGACTTATTTCTGTGGAATCTGAGAACAGATATTTCGGATCCTTTTGAAGACTATAGGGCCAAAGGAAATATCCTCCGATAACAAAGAGAAAGAAGCTTTCTGAGAAACTTCTTTGTGTTCTGTGAAATCATCTCACAGAGTTACAGCTTTCCCCTCAAGAAGCCTTTCGCTAAGACAGTTCTTGTGGAATTGGCAAAGTGATATTTGGAAGCCCGTAGAGGGCTATGGTGAAAAACGAAATATCCTCAGATGAAATCTGGAAAGAAGCTTTCTGAGAAACTGCTTAGTGTTCTGTTAATTCATCTCACAGAGTTACATCTGTATTTCGTGGATCTCTTTGCTAGCCTTATTTCTGTGGAATCTGAGAACAGATATTTCGGATCCCATTGTAGACTATAGGGCCAAAGGAAATAATCTCCGATGACAAAGAGAAAGAAGCTTTCTGAGAAACTTCTTTGTGTTCTGTGAAATCATCTCATAGAGTTACAGCATTCCCCTCAAGAAGCCTTTCGCTAAGACAGTTCTTGTGGAATTGGCAAAGTGATATTTGGAAGCCCATAGAGGGCTACGGTGAAAAAGGAAATATCCTCAGATGAAATCTGGAAAGAAGCTTTCTGAGAAACTGCTGAGTGTTCTGTTAATTCATCTCACAGAGTTACATCTATATTTCGTGGATCTCTTTGCTAGACTTATTTCTGTGGAATCTGAGAACAGATATTTCGGATCCCATTGAAGACTATAGGGCCAAAGGATATATCCTCCGATAACAAAGAGAAAGAAGCTTTCTGAGAAACTTCTTTGTGTTCTGTGAAATCATCTCACAGAGTTACAGCTTTCCCCTCAAGAAGCCTTTCGCTAAGACAGTTCTTGTGGAATTGGCAAAGTGATATTTGGAAGCCCATAGAGGGCTATGGTTAAAAATGAAATATCCTCAGATGAAATCTGGAAAGAAGCTTTCTGAGAAACTGCTTAGTGTTCTGTTAATTCATCTCACAGAGTTACATCTGTATTTCGTGGATCTCTTTGCTAGCCTTATTTCTGTGGAATCTGAGAACAGATATTTCGGATCCCATTGAGGACTATAGGACCAAAGGAAATATCCTCCGATAACAAAGAGAAAGAAGCTTTCTGAGAAACTTCTTTGTGTTCTGTGAAATCATCTCACAGAGTTACAGCTTTCCCCTCAAGAAGCCTTTCGCTAAGACAGTTCTCGTGGAATTGGCAAAGTGATATTTGGAAGCCCATAGAGGGCTATGGTGAAAAAGGAAATATCCTCAGATGAAATCTGGAAAGAAGCTTTCTGAGAAACTGCTTAGTGTTCTGTTAATTCATCTCACAGAGTTACATCTGTATTTCGTGGATCTCTTTGCTAGCCTTATTTCTGTGGAATCTGAGAACAGATATTTCGGATCCCTTTGAAGACTATAGGGCCAAAGAAAATATCCTCCGATAACAAAGAGAAAGAAGCTTTCTGAGAAACTTCTTTCTTTTCTGTGAAATCATCTCACAGAGCTACAGCTTTCCCCTCAAGAAGCCTTTCGCTAAGACAGTTCTTGTGGAATTGGCAAAGTGATATTTGGAAGCCCATAGGGGGCTATGGTGAAAAAGGAAATATCCTCAGATGAAATCTGGAAAGAAGCTTTCTGAGAAACTGCTTAGTGTTCTGTTAATTCATCTCACAGAGTTACATCTGTATTTCGTGGATCTCTTTGCTAGCCTTATTTCTGTGGAATCTGAGAACAGATATTTCGGATCCCATTGAAGACTATAGGGCCAAAGGAAATAATCTCCGGTAACAAAGAGAAAGAAGCTTTCTAAGAAACTTCTTTGTGTTCTGTGAAATCATCTCACAGAGTTACAGCACTCCCTTCAAGAAGCCTTTCGCTAAGACAGTTCTTGTGGAATTGGCAAAGTGATATTTGGAAGCCTATAGAGGGCTATGGTGAAAAAGGAAATATCCTCAGATGAAATCTGGAAAGAAGCTTTCTGAGAAACTGCTGAGTTTTCTGTTAATTCATCTCACAGAGTTATATCTGTATTTCGTGGATCTCTTTGCTAGACTTATTTCTGTGGAATCTGAGAACAGATATTTCGGATCCCATTGAAGACTATAGGGCCAAAGGAAATATCCTCCGATAACAAAGAGAAAGAAGCTTTCTGAGAAACTCCTTTGTGTTCTGTGAAATCATCTCACAGAGTTACAGCTTTACCCTCAAGAAGCCTTTCGCTAAGACAGTTCTTGTGGAATTGGCAAAGTGATATTTGGAAGCCCTTAGAGGGCTATGGTGAAAAAGGAAATATCCTCAGATGAAATCTGGAAAGAAGCTTTCTGAGAAACTTCTGAGTGTTCTGTTAATTCATATCACAGAGTTACATCTGTATTTCGTGGATCTCTTTGCTAGCCTTATTTCTGTGGAATCTGAGAACAGATATTTCGGATCCCATTGAAGACTATAGGACCAAAGGAAATATCCTCCGATAACAAAGAGAAAGAAGCTTACTGAGAAACTTCTTTGTGTTCTGTGAAATCATCTCTCAGAGTTACAGCTTTCCCCTCAAGAAGCCTTTCGCTAAGACAGTTCTCGTGGAATTGGCAAAGTGATATTTGGAAGCCCATAGAGGGCTATGGTGAAAAAGGAAATATCCTCACATGAAATCTGGAAAGAAGCTTTGTGTGAAACTGCTTAGTGTTCTGTTAATTCTTCTCACAGAGTTACATCTGTATTTCGTGGATCTCTTTGTTAGACTTATTTCTGTGGAATCTGAGAACAGATATTTCGGATCCTTTGAAGACTATAGGGCCAAAGGAAATATCCTCCGATAACAAAGAGAAAGAAGCTTTCTGAGAAACTTCTTTGTGTTCTGTGAAATCATCTCACAGAGTTACAGCTTTCCCCTCAAGAAGCCTTTCGCTAAGACAGTTCTTGTAGAATTGGCAAAGTGATATTTGGAAGCCCATAGAGGGCTATGGTGAAACAGGAAATATCCTCAGATGAAATCTGGAAAGAAGCTTTCTGAGAACCTGCTTAGTGTTCTGTTAATTCATCTCACAGAGTTACGTCTGCATTTCGTGGATCTCTTTGCTAGACTTATTTCTGTGGAATCTGAGAACAGATATTTCGGATCCCATTGAAGACTATAGAGCCAAAGGAAATATCCTCCGATAACAAAGAGAAAGAAGCTTACTGAGAAACTTCTTTGTGTTCTGTGAAATCATCTCACAGAGTTACAGCTTTCCTCTCAAGAAGCCTTTCGCTAAGACAGTTCTTGTGGAATTGGCAAAGCGATATTTGGAAGCCCATAGAGGGCTATGGTGAAAAAGGAAATATCCTCAGATGAAATCTGGAAAGAAGCTTTCTGAGAAACTGCTTAGTATTCTGTGAATTCATGTCACAGAGTTACATCTGTATGTCGTGGATCTCTTTGCTAGCCTTATTTCTGTGGAATCTGAGAACAGATATTTCGGATCCCATTGAAGACTATAGGGCCAAAGGAAATATCCTCCGATAACAAAGAGAAAGAAGCTTTCTGAGAAACTTCTTTGTGTTCTGTGAAATCATCTCACAGAGTTACAGCTTTCCCCTCAAGAAGCCTTTCGCTAAGACAGTTCTTGTGGAATTGGCAAAGTGATATTTGGAAGCCCTTAGAGGGCTATGGTGAAAAAGGAAATATCCTGAGATGAAATCTGGAAAGAAGCTTTCTGAGAAACTTCTGAGTGTTCTGTTAATTCATCTCACAGAGTTACATCTGTATTTCGTGGATCTCTTTGCTAGCCTTATTTCTGTGGAATCTGAGAACAGATATTTCGGATCCCATTGAAGACTATAGGACCAAAGGAAATATCCTCCGATAACAAAGAGAAAGAAGCTTTCTGAGAAACTTCTTTGTGTTCTGTGAAATCATCTCTCAGAGTTACAGCTTTCCCCTCAAGAAGCCTTTCGCTAAGACAGTTCTCGTGGAATTGGCAAAGTGATATTTGGAAGCCCATAGAGGGCTATGGTGAAAAAGGAAATATCCTCAGATGAAATCTGGAAAGAAGCTTTCTGAGAAACTGCTTAGTGTTCTGTTAATTCATCTCACAGAGTTACATCTGTATTTAGTGGATCTCTTTGCTAGCCTTATTTCTGTGGAATCTGAGAACAGATATTTCGGATCCCATTGAAGACTATAGGGCCAAAGAAAATATCCTCCGATAACAAAGAGAAAGAAGCTTTCTGAGAAACTTCTTTGTATTCTGTGAAATCATCTCACAGAGTTACAGCTTTCCCCTCAAGAAGCCTTTCGCTAAGACAGTTCTCGTGGAATTGGCAAAGTGAAATTTGGAAGCCCCTAGAGGGCTATGGTGAAAAAGGAAATATCCTCAGATGAAATCTGGAAAGAAGCTTTCTGTGAAACTTCTTAGTGTTCTGTTAATTCTTCTCACAGAGTTACATCTGTATTTCGTGGATCTCTTTGCTAGACTTATTTCTGTGGAATCTGAGAACAGATATTTCTGATCCCTTTGAAGACTATAGGGCCAAAGGAAATATCCTCCGATAACAAAGAGAAAGAAGCTTTCTGAGAAACTTCTTTGTGTTCTGTGAAATCATCTCACAGAGTTACAGCTTTCCCCTCAAGAAGCCTTTCGCTAAGACAGTTCTCGTGGAATTGGCAAAGTGATATTTGGAAGCCCATAGAGGGCTATGGTGAAAAAGGAAATATCCTCAGATGAAATCTGGAAAGAAGCTTTCTGAGAAACTGCTTAGTGTTCTGTTAATTCATCTCACAGAGTTACATCTGTATTTTGTGGATCTCTTTGCTAGCCTTATTTCTGTGGAATGTGAGAACAGATATTTTGGATCCCATTGAAGACTATAGGGCCGAAGAAAATATCCTCCGATAACAAAGAGAAAGAAGCTTTCTGAGAAACTTCTTTGTATTCTGTGAAATCATCTCACAGAGTTACAGCTTTCCCCTCAAGAAGCCTTTCGCTAAGACAGTTCTCGTGGAATTGGCAAAGTGATATTTGGAAGCCCATAGAGGGCTATGGTGAAAAAGGAAATATCCTCAGATGAAATCTGGAAAGAAGCTTTCTGTGAAACTGCTTAGTGTTCTGTTAATTCTTCTCACAGAGTTACATCTGTATTTCGTGGATCTCTTTGCTAGACTTATTTCTGTGGAATCTGAGAACAGATATTTCGGATCCCTTTGAAGACTATAGGGCCAAAGGAAATATCCTCCGATAACAAAGAGAAAGAAGCTTTCTGAGAAACTTCTTTGTGTTCTGTGAAATCATCTCACAGAGTTACAGCTTTCCCCTCAAGAAGCCTTTCGCTAAGACATTTCTTGTGGAATTGGCAACGTGATATTTGGAAGCCCATAGAGGACTATGGTGAAACAGGAAATATCCTCAGATGAAATCTGGAAAGAAGCTTTCTGAGAACCTGCTTAGTGTTCTGTTAATTCATCTCACAGAGTTACGTCTGCATTTCGTGGATCTCTTTGCTAGACTCATTTCTGTGGAATCTGAGAACAGATATTTCGGATCCCATTGAAGACTATAGAGCCAAAGGAAATATCCTCCGATAACAAAGAGAAAGAAGCTTACTGAGAAACTTCTTTGTGTTCTGTGAAATCATCTCACAGAGTTACAGCTTTCCCCTCAAGAAGCCTTTCGCTAAGACAGTTCTTGTGGAATTGGCAAAGCGATATTTGGAAGCCCCTAGAGGGCTATGGTGAAAAAGGAAATATCCTCAGATGAAATCTGGAAAGAAGCTTTCTGAGAAACTGCTTAGTGTTCTGTGAATTCATCTCACAGAGTTACATCTGTATTTCGTGGATCTCTTTGCTAGCCTTATTTCTGTGGAATCTGAGAACAGATATTTCGGATCCCATTGAAGACTATAGGGCCAAAGGAAATATCCTCCGATAACAAAGAGAAAGAAGCTTTCTGAGAAACTTCCTTGTGTTCTGTGAAATCATCTCACAGAGTTACAGCTTTCCCCTCAAGAAGCCTTTCGATAAGACAGTTCTTGTGGAATTGGCAAAGTGATATTTGAAACCCCTTAGAGGGCAATGGTGAAAAAGGAAATATCCTCAGATGAAATCTGGAAAGAAGCTTTCAGAGAACCTGCTTAGTGTCTGTTAATTCATCTCACAGAGTTACGTCTGCATTTCGTGGATCTCTTTGCTAGCCTTATTTCTGTGGAATCTGAGAACAGATATTTCGGATCCCATTGAAGACTATAGGGCCAAAGGAAATATCCTCCGGTAACAAAGAGAAAGAAGCTTTCTGAGAAACTTCTTTGTGTTCTGTGAAATCATCTCACAGAGTTACACCTTTCCCCTCAAGAAGCCTTTCGCTAAGACAGTTCTTGTGGAATTGGCAAAGTGATATTTGGAAGCCCGTAGAGGGCTATGGTGAAAAAGGAAATATCCTCACATGAAATCTGGAAAGAAGCTTTCTGAGAAACTGCTGAGTGTTCTGTTAATTCATCTCACAGAGTTACATCAGTATTTCGTGGATCTCTTTGCTAGCCTTATTTCTGTGGAATCTGAGAACAGATATTTCGGTCCCTTTGAAGACTATAGGGCCAAAGGAAATATCCTCCGATAACAAAGAGAAAGAAGCTTTCTGAGAAACTTCTTTGTGTTCTGTGAAATCATCTCACAGAGTTACAGCTTTCCCCTCAAGAAGCCTTTCGCTAAGACAGTTCTTGTGGAATTGGCAAAGTGATATTTGTAAGCCCTTAGAGGGCTACGGTGAAAAAGGAAATATCCTCAGATGAAATCTGGAAAGAAGCTTTCTGAAAAACTTCTGAGTGTTCTGTTAATTCATCTCACAGAGTTACATCTGTATTTCGTGGATCTCTTTGCTAGCCTTATTTCTGTGGAATCTGAGAACAGATATTTCGGATCCCATTGAAGACTATAGGACCAAAGGAAATATCCTCCGATAACAAAGAGAAAGAAGCTTTCTGAGAAACTTCTTTGTGTTCTGTGAAATCATCTCTCAGAGTTACAGCTTTCCCCTCAAGAAGCCTTTCGCTAAGACAGTTCTCGTGGAATTGGCAAAGTGATATTTGGAAGCCCATAGAGGGCTATGGTGAAAAAGGAAATATCCTCAGATGAAATCTGGAAAGAAGCTTTCTGAGAAACTGCTTAGTGTTCTGTTAATTCATCTCACAGAGTTACATCTGTATTTTGTGGATCTCTTTGCTAGCCTTATTTCTGTGGAATCTGAGAACAGATATTTCGGATCCCATTGAGGACTATAGGGACAAAGAAAATATCCTCCGATAATAAAGAGAAAGAAGCTTTCTGAGAAACTTCTTTGTATTCTGTGAAATCATCTCACAGAGTTACAGCTTTCCCCTCAAGAAGCCTTTCGCTAAGACAGTTCTCGTGGAATTGGCAAAGTGAAATTTGGAAGCCCCTAGAGGGCTATGGTGAAAAAGGAAATATCCTCAGATGAAATCTGGAAAGAAGCTTTCTGTGAAACTGCTTAGTGTTCTGTTAATTCTTCTCACAGAGTTACATCTGTATTTCGTGGATCTCTTTGCTAGACTTATTTCTGTGGAATCTGAGAACAGATATCTCTGATCCCTTTGAAGACTATAGGGCCAAAGGAAATATCCTCCGATAACAAAGAGAAAGAAGCTTTCTGAGAAACTTCTTTGTGTTCTGTGAAATCATCTCACAGAGTTACAGCTTTCCCCTCAAGAAGCCTTTCGCTAAGACAGTTCTTGTGGAATTGGCAAAGTGATATTTGGAAGCCCTTAGAGGGCTATGGTGAAAAAGGAAATATCCTCAGATGAAATCTGGAAAGAAGCTTTCTGAGAACCTGCTTAGTGTTCTGTTAATTCATCTCACAGAGTTACGTCTGCGTTTCGTGGATCTCTTTGCTAGACTTATTTCTGTGGAATCTGTGAACAGATATTTCGGATCCCATTGAAGACTATAGAGCCAAAGGAAATATCCTCCGATAACAAAGAGAAAGAAGCTTACTGAGAAACTTCTTTGTGTTCTGTCAAATCATCTCACAGAGTTACAGCTTTCCCCTCAAGAAGCCTTTCGCTAAGACAGTTCTGGTGGAATTGGCAAAGCGATATTTGGAAGCCCATAGAGGGCTATGGTGAAAAAGGAAATATCCTCAGATGAAATCTGGAAAGAAGCTTTCTGAGAAACTGCTTAGTGTTCTGTGAATTCATCTCACAGACTTACATCTGTATTTCGTGGATCTCTTTGCTAGCCTTATTTCTGTGGAATCTGAGAACAGATATTTCGGATCCCATTGAAGACTATAGGCCCAAAGGAAATATCCTCCGATAACAAAGAGAAAGAAGCTTTCTGAGAATCTTCTTTGTGTTCTGTGAAATCATCTCACAGAGATACAGCTTTCCCCCCAAGAAGCCTTTCGCTAAGACATTTCTCGTGGAATTGGCAAAGTCATATTTGGAAGCCCATAGAGGGCTATGGTGAAAAAGGAAATATCCTCAGATGAAATCTGGAAAGAAGCTTTCTGAGAAACTGCTTAGTGTTCTGTTCATTAATCGCACAGAGTTACATCTGAATTTCGTGGATCTCTTTGCTAGCCTTATTTCTGTGGAATCTGAGAACAGATATTTCGGATCCCATTGAAGACTATAGGGCCAAAGAAAATATCCTCCGATAACAAAGAGAAAGAAGCTTTCTGAGAAACTTCTTTGTATTCTGTGAAATCATCTCACAGAGTTACAGCTTTCCCCTCAAGAAGCCTTTCGCTAAGACAGTTCTTGTGGAATTGGCAAAGTGATATTTGGAAGCCCATAGAGGGCTATGGTGAAAAAGGAAATATCCTCAGATGAAATCTGGAAAGAAGCTTTCTGAGAAACTGCTGAGTGTTCTGTTAATTCATCTCACAGAGTTACATCTGTATTTCGTGGATCTCTTTGCTAGACTAATTTCTGTGGAATCTGAGAACAGATATTTCGGATCCCTTTGAAGACTATAGGGCCAAAGGAAATATCCTCCGATAACAAAGAGAAGGAAGCTTTCTGAGAAACTTCTTTGTGTTCTGTGAAATCATCTCACAGAGTTACAGCTTTCCCCTCAAGAAGCCTTTCGCTAAGACAGTTCTTGTGGAATTGGCAAAGTGATATTTGGAAGCCCTTAGAGGGCTATGGTGAAAAAGGAAATATCCTCAGATGAAATCTGGAAAGAAGCTTTCTGAGAACCTGCTTAGTGTTCTGTTAATTCATCTCACAGAGTTACGTCTGCATTTCGTGGATCTCTTTGCTAGCCTTATTTCTGTGGAATCTGAGAACAGATATTTCGGATCCCATTGAAGACTATAGGGCCAAAGGAAATATCCTCCGATAACAAAGAGAAAGAAGCTTACTGAGAAACTTCTTTGTGTTCTGTGAAATCATCTCACAGCGTTACAGCTTTCCCCTCAAGAAGCCTTTCGCTAAGACAGTTCTTGTGGAATTGGCAAAGCGATATTTGGAAGCCCATAGAGGGCTATGGTGAAAAAGGAAATATCCTCAGATGAAATCTGGAAAGAAGCTTTCTGAGAAACTGCTTAGTGTTCTGTTAATTCATCTCACAGAGTTACATCTGTATTTCGTGGATCTCTTTGCTAGACTTATTTCTGGGGAATCTGAGAACAGATATTTCGGATCCCATTGAAGACTACAGGGCCAGAGAAAATATCCTCCGATAACAAAGAGAAAGAAGCTTTCTGAGAAACTTCTTTGTGTTCTGTGAAATCATCTCACAGAGTTACAGCTTTCCCCTCAAGAAGCCTTTCGCTAAGACAGTTCTTGTGGAATTGGCAAAGCGATATTTGGAAGCCCATAGAGGGCTATGGTGAAAAAGGAAATATCCTCAGATGAAATCTGGAAAGAAGCTTTGTGAGAAACTGCTTAGTGTTCTGTTAATTCATCTCACAGAGTTACATCTGTATTTCGTGGATCTCTTTGCTAGACTTATTTCTGTGGAATCTGAGAACAGATATTTCGGATCCCATTGAAGACTATAGGGCCAAAGAAAATATCCTCCGATAACAAAGAGAAAGAAGCTTTCTGAGAAACTTCTTTGTATTCTGTGAAATCATCTCACAGAGTTACAGCTTTCCCCTCAAGAAGCCTTTCGCTAAGACAGTTCTTGTGGAACTGGCAAAGTGATATTTGTAAGCCCATAGAGGGCTATGGTGAAAAAGGAAATATCCTCAGATGAAATCTAGAAAGAAGCTTTCTGAGAAACTGCTGAGTGTTCTGTTAATTCATCTCACAGAGTTACATCTGTATTTCGTGGATCTCTTTGCTAGACTTATTTCTGTGGAATCTGAGAACAGATATTTCGGATCCCTTTGAAGACTATAGGGCCAAAGGAAATATCCTCCGATAACAAAGAGAAGGAAGCTTTCTGAGAAACTTCTTTGTGTTCTGTGAAATCATCTCACAGAGTTACAGCTTTTCCCTCAAGAAGCCTTTCGCTAAGACAGTTCTTGTGGAATTGGCAAAGTGATATTTGGAAGCCCTTAGAGGGCTATGGTGAAAAAGGAAATATCCTCAGATGAAATCTGGAAAGAAGCTTTCTGAGAACCTGCTTAGTGTTCTGTTAATTCATCTCACAGAGTTACGTCTGCATTTCGTGGATCTCTTTGCTAGCCTTATTTCTGTGGAATCTGAGAACAGATATTTCGGATCCCATTGAAGACTATAGGGCCAAAGGAAATATCCTCCGATAACAAAGAGAAAGAAGCTTACTGAGAAACTTCTTTGTGTTCTGTGAAATCATCTCACAGCGTTACAGCTTTCCCCTCAAGAAGCCTTTCGCTAAGACAGTTCTTGTGGAATTGGCAAAGCGATATTTGGAAGCCCATAGAGGGCTATGGTGAAAAAGGAAATATCCTCAGATGAAATCTGGAAAGAAGCTTTCTGAGAAACTGCTTAGTGTTCTGTTAATTCATCTCACAGAGTTACATCTGTATTTCGTGGATCTCTTTGCTAGACTTATTTCTGTGGAATCTGAGAACAGATATTTCGGATCCCATTGAAGACTACAGGGCCAGAGAAAATATCCTCCGATAACAAAGAGAAAGAAGCTTTCTGAGAAACTTCTTTGTATTCTGTGAAATCATCTCACAGAGTTACAGCTTTCCCCTCAAGAAGCCTTTCGCTAAGACATTTCTTGTGGAATTGGCAAAGTGATATTTGGAAGCCCAAAGAGGGCTATGGTGAAAAAGGAAATATCCTCAGATGAAATCTGGAAAGAAGCTTTCTGAGAAACTGCTTAGTGTTCTGTTAATTCATCTCACAGAGTTACATCTGTATTTCGTGGATCTCTTTGCTAGACTTATTTCTGTGGAATCTGAGAACAGATATTTCGGATCCCTTTGAAGACTATAGGGCCAAAGGAAATATCCTCCGATAACAAAGAGAAAGAAGCTTTCTGAGGAACTTCTTTGTGTTCTGTGAAATCATCTCACAGAGTTACAGCTTTCCCCTCAAGAAGCCTTTCGCTAAGACAGTTCTTGTGGAATTGGCAAAGTGATATTTGGAAGCCCATAGAGGGCTATGGTGAAAAAGGAAATATCCTCAGATGAAATCTGGAAAGAAGCTTTCTGAGAACCTGCTTAGTGTTCTGTTAATTCATCTCACAGAGTTACGTCTGCATTTCGTGGATCTCTTTGCTAAATTTTCTCTGTGGAATCTGAGAACAGATATTTCGGATCCCATTGAAGACTATAGGGCCAAAGGAAATATCCTCCGATAACAAAGAGAAAGAAGCTTACTGAGAAACTTCTTTGTGTTCTGTGAAATCATCTCACAGAGTAACAGCTTTCCCCTCAAGAAGCCTTTCGCTAAGACTGTTCTTGTGGAATTGGCAAAGTGATATTTGGAAGCCCATAGAGGGCTATGGTGAAAAAGGAAATATCCTCAGATGAAATCTGGAAAGAAGCTTTCTGAGAAACTGCTTAGTGTTCTGTTAATTCATCTCACAGAGTTACATCAGTATTTCGTGGATCTCTTTGCTAGCCTTATTTCTGTGGAATCTGAGAACAGATATTTCGGATCCCATTGAAGACTATTGGGCCAAAGGAAATAATCTCCGATGACAAAGAGAAAGAAGCTTTCTGAGAAACTTCTTTGTGTTCTGTGAAATCATCTCACAGAGTTACACCTTTCCCCTCAAGAAGCCTTTCGCTAAGACAGTTCTTGTGGAATTGGCAAAGTGATATTTGGAAGCCCATAGAGGGCTATGGTGAAAAAGGAAATGTCCTCAGATGAAATCTGGAAAGAAGCTTTCTGAGAAACTGCTGAGTGTTCTGTTAATTCATCTCACAGAGTTACATCTGTATTTCGTGGATCTCTTTGCTAGCCTTATTTCTGTGGAATCTGACAACAGATATTTCGGATCCCATTGAAGACTATAGGGCCAAAGGAAATATCCTCCGATAACAAAGAGAAAGAAGCTTTCTGAGAAACTTCTTTGTGTTCTGTGAAATCATCTCACAGAGTTACAGCTTTCCCCTCAAGAAGCCTTTCGCTAAGACAGTTCTTGTGGAATTGGCAAAGTGATATTTGGAAGCCCATAGAGGGCTATGGTGAAAAAGGAAATATCCTCACATGAAATCTGGAAAGAAGCTTCTGAGAAACTGCTGAGTGTTCTGTTAATTCATCTCACAGAGTTACATCTGTATTTCGTGGATCTCTTTGCTAGCCTTATTTCTGTGGAATCTGAGAACAGATATTTCGGATCCCTTTGAAGACTATAGGGCCAAAGGAAATATCCTCCGATAACAAAGAGAAAGAAGCTTTCTGAGAAACTTCTTTGTGTTCTGTGAAATCATCTCACAGAGTTACAACTTTCCTCTCAAGAAGCCTTTCGCTAAGACAGTTCTCGTGGAATTGGCAAAGTGATATATGGAAGCCCATAGAGGGCTATGGTGAAAAAGGAAATATCCTCAGATGAAATCTGCAAAGAAGCTTTCTGAGAAACTGCTTAGTGTTCTGTTAATTCATCTCACAGAGTTACATCTGTATTTCGTGGATCTCTTTGCTAGCCTTATTTCTGTGGAATCTGAGAACAGATATTTCGGATCCCATTGAAGACTATGGGGCCAAAGAAAGTATCCTCTGATAACAAAGAGAAAGAAGCTTTCTGAGAAACTTCTTTGTATTCTGTGAAATCATCTCACAGAGTTACAGCTTTCCCCTCAAGAAGCCTTTCGCTAAGACAGTTCTTGTGGAATTGTCAAAGTGATATTTGGAAGCCCATAGAGGGCTACGGTGAAAAAGGAAATATCCTCAGATGAAATCTGGAAAGAAGCTTTCTGTGAAACTGCTTAGTGTTCTGTTAATTCATCTCACAGAGTTACATCTGTATTTCGTGGATCTCTTTGCTAGCCTTATTTCTGTGGAATCTGAGAACAGATATTTCGGATCCCTTTGAAGACTATAGGGTCAAAGGAAATATCCTCCGATAACAAAGAGAAAGAAGCTTTCTGAGAAACTTCTTTGTGTTCTGTGAAATCACCTCACAGAGTTACAGCTTTCCCCTCAAGAAGCCTTTCGCTAAGACAGTTCTTGTGGAATTGGCAAAGCGATATTTGGAAGCCCATAGAGGGCTATGGTGAAAAAGGAAATATCCTCAGATGAAATCTATAAAGAAGCTTTGTGAGAAACTGCTTAGTGTTCTGTTAATTCATCTCACAGAGTTACATCTGTATTTCGTGGATCTCTTTGCTAGCCTTATTTCTGTGGAATCTGAGAACAGATATTTCGGATCCCATTGAAGACTATAGGGCCAAAGGAAATATCCTCCGATAACAAAGAGAAAGAAGCTTTCTGAGAAACTTCTTTGTGTTCTGTGAAATCATCTCACAGAGTTACAGCTTTCCCCTCAAGAAGCCTTTCGCTAAGACAGTTCTTGTGGAATTGGCAAAGAGATATTTGGAAGCCCTTAGAGGGATATGGTGAAAAAGGAAATATCCTCAGATGAAATCTGGAAGGAAGCTTTCTGAGAAACTGCTGAGTGTTCTGTTAATTCATCTCACAGAGTTACATCTGTATTTCGTGGATCTCTTTGCTAGCTTTATTTCTGTGGAATCTGAGAACAGATATTTCGGATCCCTCTGAAGACTACAGGGCCAAAGGAAATATCCTCTGATAACAAAGAGAAAGAAGCTTTCAGAGAAACTTCTTTGTGTTCTGTGAAATCATCTCACAGAGTTAAAGCTTTCCCCTCAAGAAGCCTTTCACTAAGACAGTTCTTCTGGAATTGGCAAAGTGATATTTAGAAGCCCATACAGGGCTATGGTTAAAAATGAAATATCCTCAGATGAAATCTGGAAAGAAGCTTTCTGAGAAACTTCTGAGTGTTCTGTTAATTCATCTCACAGAGTTACATCTGTATTTCGTGGATCTCTTTGCTAGCCTTATTTCTGTGGAATCTGAGAACAGATATTTCGGATCCCATAGAAGACTATAGGACCAAAGGAAATATCCTCCGATAACAAAGAGAAAGAAGCTTTCTGAGAAACTTCTTTGTGTTCTGTGAAATCATCTCACAGAGTTACAGCTTTCCCCTCAAGAAGCCTTTCGCTAAGACAGTTCTCGTGGAATTGGCAAAGTGATATTTGGAAGCCCATAGAGGGCTATGGTGAAAAAGGAAATATCCTCAGATGAAATCTGGAAAGAAGCTTTCTGAGAAACTGCTTAGTGTTCTGTTAATTCATCTCACAGAGTTACATCTGTATTTCGTGGATCTCTTTGCTAGCTTTATTTCTGTGGAATCTGAGAACAGATATTTCGGATCCCATTGAAGTCTATAGGGCCAAAGGAAATATCCTCCGATAACAAAGAGAAAGAAGCTTTCTGAGAAACTTCTTTGTGTTCTGTGAAATCATCTCACAGCGTTACAGCTTTCCCTCAAGAAGCCTTTCGCTAAGACAGTTCTTGTGGAATTGGCAAAGTGATATTTGGAAGCCCAAAGAGGGCTATGGTGAAAAAGGAAATATCCTCAGATGAAATCTGGAAAGAAGCTTTCTGAGAAACTGCTTAGTGTTCTGTTAATTCATCTCACAGAGTTACATCTGTATTTCGTGGATCTCTTTGCTAGACTTATTTCTGTGGAATCTGAGAACAGATATTTCGGATCCCTTTGAAGACTATAGGGCCAAAGGAAATATCCTCCGATAACAAAGAGAAAGAAGCTTTCTGAGAAACTTCTTTGTGTTCCGTGAAATCATCTCACAGAGTTACAGCTTTCCCCTCAAGAAGCCTTTCGCTAAGACAGTTCTTGTGGAATTGGCAAAGTGATATTTGGAAGCCCATAGAGGGCTATGGTGAAAAAGGAAATATCCTCAGATGAAATCTGGAAAGAAGCTTTCTGAGAACCTGCTTAGTGTTCTGTTAATTCATCTCACAGAGTTACGTCTGCATTTCGTGGATCTCTTTGCTGGACTTTTCTCTGTGGAATCTGAGAACAGATATTTCGGATCCCATTGAAGACTATAGGGCCAAAGGAAATATCCTCCGATAACAAAGAGAAAGAAGCTTACTGAGAAACTTCTTTGTGTTCTGTGAAATCATCTCACAGAGTAACAGCTTTCCCCTCAAGAAGCCTTTCGCTAAGACTGTTCTTGTGGAATTGGCAAAGTGATATTTGGAAGCCCATAGAGGGCTATGGTGAAAAAGGAAATATCCTCACATGAAATCTGGAAAGAAGCTTTCTGAGAAACTGCTTAGTGTTCTGTTAATTCATCTCACAGAGTTACATCAGTATTTCGGGGATCTCTTTGCTAGCCTTATTTCTGTGGAATCTGAGAACAGATATTTCGGATCCCATTGAAGACTATTGGGCCAAAGGAAATAATCTCCGATGACAAAGAGAAAGAAGCTTTCTGAGAAACTTCTTTGTGTTCTGTGAAATCATCTCACAGAGTTACACCTTTCCCCTCAAGAAGCCTTTCGCTAAGACAGTTCTTGTGGAATTGGCAAAGTGATATTTGGAAGCCCATAGAGGGCTATGGTGAAAAAGGAAATGTCCTCAGATGAAATCTGGAAAGAAGCTTCCTGAGAAACTGCTGAGTGTTCTGTTAATTCATCTCACAGAGTTACATCTGTATTTCGTGGATCTCTTTTCTAGCCTTATTTCTGTGGAATCTGAGAACAGATATTTCGGATCCCATTGAAGACTATAGGGCCAAAGGAAATATCCTCCGATAACAAAGAGAAAGAAGCTTTCTGAGAAACTTCTTTGTGTTCTGTGAAATCATCTCACAGAGTTACAGCTTTCCCCTCAAGAAGCCTTTCGCTAAGACAGTTCTTGTGGAATTGGCAAAGTGATATTTGGAAGCCCATAGAGGGCTATGGTGAAAAAGGAAATAACCTCACATGAAATCTGGAAAGAAGCTTCTGAGAAACTGCTGAGTGTTCTGTTAATTCATCTCACAGAGTTACATCTGTATTTCGTGGATCTCTTTGCTAGCCTTTTTTCTGTGGAATCTGAGAACAGATATTTCGGATCCCATTGAAGACTATAGGGCCAAAGGAAATATCCTCCGATAACAAAGAGAAAGAAGCTTTCTGAGAAACTTCTTTGTGTTCTGTGAAATCATCTCACAGAGTTACAACTTTCCCCTCAAGAAGCCTTTCGCTAAGACAGTTCTCGTGGAATTGGCAAAGTGATATATGGAAGCCCATAGAGGGCTACGGTGAAAAAGGAAATATCCTCAGATGAAATCTGCAAAGAAGCTTTCGGAGAAACTGCTTAGTGTTCTGTTAATTCATCTCACAGAGTTACATCTGTATTTCGTGGATCTCTTTGCTAGCCTTATTTCTGTGGAATCTGAGAACAGATACTTCGGATCCCATTGAAGACTATGGGGCCAAAGAAAGTATCCTCTGATAACAAAGAGAAAGAAGCTTTCTGAGAAACTTCTTTGTATTCTGTGAAATCATCACACAGAGTTACAGCTTTCCCCTCAAGAAGCCTTTCGCTAAGACAGTTCTTGTGGAATTGGCAAAGTGATATTTGGAAGCCCATAGAGGGCTACGGTGAAAAAGGAAATATCCTCAGATGAAATCTGGAAAGAAGCTGTCTGTGAAACTGCTTAGTGTTCTGTTAATTCATCTCACAGAGTTACATCTGTATTTCGTGGATCTCTTTGCTAGCCTTATTTCTGTGGAATCTGAGAACAGATATTTCGGATCCCTTTGAAGACTATAGGGTCAAAGGAAATATCCTCCGATAACAAAGAGAAAGAAGCTTTCTGAGAAACTTCTTTGTGTTCTGTGAAATCATCTCACAGAGTTACAGCTTTCCCCTCAAGAAGCCTTTCGCTAAGACAGTTCTTGTGGAATTGGCAAAGCGATATTTGGAAGCCCATAGAGGGCTATGGTGAAAAAGGAAATATCCTCAGATGAAATCTGGAAAGAAGCTTTGTGAGAAACTGTTTAGTGTTCTGTTAATTCATCTCACAGAGTTACATCTGTATTTCGTGGATCTCTTTGCTAGCCTTATTTCTGTGGAATCTGAGAACAGATATTTCGGATCCCATTGAAGACTATAGGGCCAAAGGAAATATCCTCCGATAACAAAGAGAAAGAAGCTTTCTGAGAAACTTCTTTGTGTTCTGTGAAATCATCTCACAGAGTTACAGCTTTCCCCTCAAAAAGCCTTTCGCTAAGACAGTTCTTGTGGAATTGGCAAAGTGATATTTGGAAGCCCATAGAGGGCTATGGTGAAAAAGGAAATATCCTCAGATGAAATCTGGAAGGAAGCTTTCTGAGAAACAGCTGAGTGTTCTGTTAATTCATCTCACAGAGTTACATCTGTATTTCGTGTATCTCTTTGCTAGCTTTATTTCTGTGGAATCTGAGAACAGATATTTCGGATCCCATTGAAGACTATAGGGCCAAAGAAAATATCCTCCGATAACAAAGAGAAAGAAGCTTTCTGAGAAACTTCTTTGTGTTCTGTGAAATCATCTCACAGAGTTACAGCTTTCCCCTCAAGAAGCCTTTCGCTAAGACAGTTCTTGTGGAATTGGCAAAGAGATATTTGGAAGCACTTTGAGAGCTAGGGTGAAAAAGGAAATATCCTCAGATGAAATCTGGAAGGAAGCTTTCTGAGAAACTGCTGAGTGTTCTCTTAATTCATCTCACAGAGTTACATCTGTATTTCGTGGATCTCTTTGCTAGCTTTATTTCTGTGGAAACTGAGAACAGATATTTCGGATCCCTCTGAAGACTATAGGGCCAAAGGAAATATCCTCTGATAACAAAGAGAAAGAAGCTTTCAGAGAAACTTCTTTGTGTTCTGTGAAATCATCTCACAGAGTTACAGCTTTCCCCTCAAGAAGTCTTTCGCTAACACAGTTCTTGTGGAATTGGCAAAGTGATATTTGAAAGCCCATAGAGGGCTATGGTGAAAAACGAAATATCCTCAGCTGAAATCTGGAAAGAAGCTTTCTGTTAAACTGCTTAGTGTTCTGTTAATTCATCTCACAGAGTTACATCTGTATTTCGTGGATCTCTTTGCTAGCCTTATTTCTTTGGAATCTGAGAACAGATATTTCGGATCCCATTGAAGACTATAGGGCCAAAGGAAATATCCTCCGATAACAAAGAGAAAGAAGCTTTCTGAGAAACTTCTTTGTGTTCTGTGAAATCATCTCACACAGTTACAGCTTTCCCCTCAAGAAGCCTTTCGCTAAGACAGTTCTTGTGGAATTGGCAAAGTGATATTTGGAAGCCCATAGAGGGCTATGGTGAAAAAGGAAATATCCTCAGATGAAAACTGGAAAGAAGCTTTCTGAGAAAATGCTGAGTGTTCTGTTAATTCATCTCACAGAGTTACATCTGTATGTCGTGGATCTCTTTGCTAGCCTTATTTCTGTGGAATCTGAGAACAGATATTTCGGATCCCATTGAAGACTACAGGGCCAAAGGAAATATCCTCCGATAAGAAAGAGAAAGAAGCTTTCTGAGAAACTTCTTTGTGTTCTGTGAAATCATCTCACAGAGTTACAGCTTTCCCCTCAAGAAGCCTTTCGCTAAGACAGTTCTTGGGGAATTGGCAAAGTGATATTTGGAAGCCCATAGAGGGCTATGGTGAAAAAGGAAATATCCTCAGATGAAATCTGGAAAGAAGCTTTCTGAGAAACTGCTGAGTGTTCTGTTAATTCATCTCACAGAGTTACATCTGTATTTCGTGGATCTCTTTGATAGCCTTATTTCTGTGGAACCTGAGAACAGATATTTCAGATCTCATTTAAGACTATAGGGCCAAAGGAAATATCCTCCGATAACAAAGAGAAAGAAGCTTTCTGAGAAACTTCTTTGTGTTCTGTGAAATCATCTCACAGAGTTACAGCTTTCCCTTCAAGAAGCCTTTCGCTAAGACAGTTCTTGTGGAATTGGCAAAGTGATATTTGGAAGCCCATAGAGGGCTATGGTGAAAAAGGAAATATCCTCAGATGAAATCTGGAAAGAAGCTTTCTGAGAAAATGCTGAGTGTTCTGTTAATTCATCTCACAGAGTTACATCTGTATGTCGTGGATCTCTTTGCTAGCCTTATTTCTGTGGAATCTGAGAACAGATATTTCGGATCCCATTGAAGACTACAGGGCCAAAGGAAATATCCTCCGATAAGAAAGAGAAAGAAGCTTTCTGAGAAACTTCTTTGTGTTCTGTGAAATCATCTCACAGAGTTACAGCTTTCCCCTCAAGAAGCCTTTCGCTAAGACAGTTCTTGGGGAATTGGCAAAGTGATATTTGGAAGCCCATAGAGGGCTATGGTGAAAAAGGAAATATCCTCAGATGAAATCTGGAAAGAAGCTTTCTGAGAAACTGCTGAGTGTTCTGTTAATTCATCTCACAGAGTTACATCTGTATTTCGTGGATCTCTTTGATAGCCTTATTTCTGTGGAACCTGAGAACAGATATTTCAGATCTCATTTAAGACTATAGGGCCAAAGGAAATATCCTCCGATAACAAAGAGAAAGAAGCTTTCTGAGAAACTTCTTTGTGTTCTGTGAAATCATCTCACAGAGTTACAGCTTTCCCTTCAAGAAGCCTTTCGCTAAGACAGTTCTTGTGGAATTGGCAAAGTGATATTTGGAAGCCCATAGAGGGCTATGGTGAAAAAGGAAATATCCTCAGATGAAATCTGGAAAGAAGCTTTCTGAGAAACTGCTTAGTGTTCTGTTAATTCATCTCACAGAGTTACATCTGTATTTCGTGGATCTCTTTGCTAGCCTTATTTCTGTGGAATCTGAGAACAGATATTTCGGATCCCATTGAAGACTATAGGGCCAAAGGAAATATCCTCCGATAACAAAGAGAAAGAAGCTTTCTGAGAAACTTCTTTGTGTTCTGTGAAATCATCTCACAGAGTTACAGCTTTCCCCTCAAGAAGCCTTTCGCTAAGACAGTTCTTGTGGAATTGGCAAAGTGATATTTGGAAGCCCATAGAGGGCTATGGTGAAAAAGTAAATATTCTCAGATGAAATCTGGAAGGAAGCTTTCTGTGATACTGCTTAGTGTTCTGTTAATTCATCTCACAGAGTTACATCTGTATTTCGTGGATCTCTTTGCTAGCCTTATTTCTTTGGAATCTGAGAACAGATATTTCGGATCCCATTGAAGACTATACGGCCAAAAGAAATATCCTCCGATAACAAAGAGAAAGAAGCTTTCTGAGAAACTTCTTTGTGTTCTGTGAAATCATCTCACAGAGTTACAGCTTTCCCCTCAAGAAGCCTTTCGCTAAGACAGTTCTTGTGGAATTGGCAAAGTGATATTTGGAAGCCCATAGAGGGCTATGGTGAAAAAGGAAATATCCTCAGATGAAAACTGGAAGGAAGCTTTCTGAGAAAATGCTGAGTGTTCTGTTAATTCATCTCACAGAGTTACATCTGTATGTCGTGGATCTCTTTGCTAGCCTTATTTCTGTGGAATCTGAGAACAGATATTTCGGATCCCATTGAAGACTAGAGGGCCAAAGGAAATATCCTCCGATAACAAAGAGAAAGAAGCTTACTGAGAAACTTCTTTGTGTTCTGTGAAATCATCTCACAGAGTAACAGCTTTCCCCTCAAGAAGCCTTTCGCTAAGACTGTTCTTGTGGAATTGGCAAAGTGATATTTGGAAGCCCATAGAGGGCTATGGTGAAAAAGGAAATATCCTCAGATGAAATCTGGAAAGAAGCTTTCTGAGAAACTGCTTAGTGTTCTGTTAATTCATCTCACAGAGTTACATCAGTATTTCGTGGATCTCTTTGCTAGCCTTATTTCTGTGGAATCTGAGAACAGATATTTCGGATCCCATTGAAGACTATTGGGCCAAAGGAAATAATCTCCGATGACAAAGAGAAAGAAGCTTTCTGAGAAACTTCTTTGTGTTCTGTGAAATCATCTCACAGAGTTACACCTTTCCCCTCAAGAAGCCTTTCGCTAAGACAGTTCTTGTGGAATTGGCAAAGTGATATTTGGAAGCCCATAGAGGGCTATGGTGAAAAAGGAAATGTCCTCAGATGAAATCTGGAAAGAAGCTTCCTGAGAAACTGCTGAGTGTTCTGTTAATTCATCTCACAGAGTTACATCTGTATTTCGTGGATCTCTTTTCTAGCCTTATTTCTGTGGAATCTGAGAACAGATATTTCGGATCCCATTGAAGACTATAGGGCCAAAGGAAATATCCTCCGATAACAAAGAGAAAGAAGCTTTCTGAGAAACTTCTTTGTGTTCTGTGAAATCATCTCACAGAGTTACAGCTTTCCCCTCAAGAAGCCTTTCGCTAAGACAGTTCTTGTGGATTTGGCAAAGTGATATTTGGAAGCCCATAGAGGGCTATGGTGAAAAAGGAAATAACCTCACATGAAATCTGGAAAGAAGCTTCTGAGAAACTGCTGAGTGTTCTGTTAATTCATCTCACAGAGTTACATCTGTATTTCGTGGATCTCTTTGCTAGCCTTATTTCTGTGGAATCTGAGAACAGATATTTCGGATCCCATTGAAGACTATAGGGCCAAAGGAAATATCCTCCGATAACAAAGAGAAAGAAGCTTTCTGAGAAACTTCTTTGTGTTCTGTGAAATCATCTCACAGAGTTACAACTTTCCCCTCAAGAAGCCTTTCGCTAAGACAGTTCTCGTGGAATTGGCAAAGTGATATATGGAAGCCCATAGAGGGCTACGGTGAAAAAGGAAATATCCTCAGATGAAATCTGCAAAGAAGCTTTCTGAGAAACTGCTTAGTGTTCTGTTAATTCATCTCACAGAGTTACATCTGTATTTCGTGGATCTCTTTGCTAGCCTTATTTCTGTGGAATCTGAGAACAGATACTTCGGATCCCATTGAAGACTATGGGGCCAAAGAAAGTATCCTCTGATAACAAAGAGAAAGAAGCTTTCTGAGAAACTTCTTTGTATTCTGTGAAATCATCTCACAGAGTTACAGCTTTCCCCTCAAGAAGCCTTTCGCTAAGACAGTTCTTGTGGAATTGGCAAAGTGATATATGGAAGCCCATAGAGGGCTACGGTGAAAAAGGAAATATCCTCAGATGAAATCTGGAAAGAAGCTTTCTGTGAAACTGCTTAGTGTTCTGTTAATTCATCTCACAGAGTTACATCTGCATTTCGTGGATCTCTTTGCTAGCCTTATTTCTGTGGAATCTGAGAACAGATATTTCGGATCCCTTTGAAGACTATAGGGTCAAAGGAAATATCCTCCGATAACAAAGAGAAAGAAGCTTTCTGAGAAACTTCTTTGTGTTCTGTGAAATCATCTCACAGAGTTACAGCTTTCCCCACAAGAAGCCTTTCGCTAAGACAGTTCTTGTGGAATTGGCAAAGCGATATTTGGAAGCCCATAGAGGGCTATGGTGAAAAAGGAAATATCCTCAGATGAAATCTGGAAAGAAGCTTTGTGAGAAACTGTTTAGTGTTCTGTTAATTCATCTCACAGAGTTACATCTGTATTTCGTGGATCTCTTTGCTAGCCTTATTTCTGTGGAATCTGAGAACAGATATTTCGGATCCCATTGAAGACTATAGGGCCAAAGGAAATATCCTCCGATAACAAAGAGAAAGAAGCTTTCTGAGAAACTTCTTTGTGTTCTGTGAAATCATCTCACAGAGTTACAGCTTTCCCCTCAAGAAGCCTTTCGCTAAGACAGTTCTTGTGGAATTGGCAAAGTGATATTTGGAAGCCCATAGAGGGATATGGTGAAAAAGGAAATATCCTCAGATGAAATCTGGAAAGAAGCTTTCTGAGAAACTGCTTAGTGTTCTGTTAATTCATCTCACCGAGTTACTTCAGTATTTCGTGGATCTCTTTGCTAGCCTTATTTCTGTGGAATCTGAGAACAGATATTTCGGATCCCATTGAAGACTATAGGGCCAAAGGAAATATCCTCGGATAACAAAGAGAAAGAAGCTTTCTGAGAAACTTCTTTGTGTCTGTGAAATCATCTCACAGAGTTACAGCTTTCCCCTCAAGAAGCCTTTCGCTAAGACAGTTCTTGTGGAATTGGCAAAGCGATATTTGGAAGCCCATAGAGGGCTATGGTGAAAAAGGAAATATCCTCCAATGAAATCTGGAAAGAAGCTTTCTGTGAAACTGCTTAGTGTTCTGTTAATTCATCTCAGAGAGTTACATCTGTATTTCGTGGATCTCTTTGCTAGACTTATTTTTGTGGAATCTGAGAACAGATATTTCGGATCCCTTTGAAGACTATAGGGCCAAAGGAAATATCCTCCGATAACAAAGAGAAAGAAGCTTACTGAGAAACTTCTTTGTGTTCTGTGAAATCATCTCACAGCGTTACAGCTTTCCCCTCAAGAAGCCTTTCGCTAAGACAGTTCTTGTGGAATTGGCAAAGCGATATTTGGAAGCCCATAGAGGGCTATGGTGAAAAAGGAAATATCCTCAGATGAAATCTGGAAAGAAGCTTTCTGAGAAACTGCTTAGTGTTCTGTTAATTCATCTCACAGAGTTACATCTGTATTTCGTGGATCTCTTTGCTAGACTTATTTCTGTGGAATCTGAGAACAGATAATTCGGATCCCATGGAAGACTACAGGGCCAGAGAAAATATCCTCCGATAACAAAGAGAAAGAAGCTTTCTGAGAAACTTCTTTGTATTCTGTGAAATCATCTCACAGAGTTACAGCTTTCCCCTCAAGAAGCCTTTCGCTAAGACATTTCTTGTGGAATTGGCAAAGTGATATTTGGAAGCCCAAAGAGGGCTATGGTGAAAAAGGAAATATCCTCAGATGAAATCTGGAAAGAAGCTTTCTGAGAAACTGCTTAGTGTTCTGTTAATTCATCTCACAGAGTTACATCTGTATTTCGTGGATCTCTTTGCTAGACTTATTTCTGTGGAATCTGAGAACAGATATTTCGGATCCCTTTGAAGACTATAGGGCCAAAGGAAATATCCTCCGATAACAAAGAGAAAGAAGCTTTCTGAGAAACTTCTTTGTGTTCTGTGAAATCATCTCACAGAGTTACAGCTTTCCCCTCAAGAAGCCTTTCGCTAAGACAGTTCTTGTGGAATTGGCAAAGTGATATTTGGAAGCCCATAGAGGGCTATGGTGAAAAAGGAAATATCCTCAGATGAAATCTGGAAAGAAGCTTTCTGAGAACCTGCTTAGTGTTCTGTTAATTCATCTCACAGAGTTACGTCTGCATTTCGAGGATATCTTTGCTAGACTTTTCTCTGTGGAATCTGAGAACAGATATTTCGGATCCCATTGAAGACTATAGGGCCAAAGGAAATATCCTCCGATAACAAAGAGAAAGAAGCTTACTGAGAAACTTCTTTGTGTTCTGTGAAATCATCTCCCAGAGTAACAGCTTTCCCCTCAAGAAGCCTTTCGCTAAGACTGTTCTTGTGGAATTGGCAAAGTGATATTTGGAAGCCCATAGAGGGATATGGTGAAAAAGGAAATATCCTCAGATGAAATCTGGAAAGAAGCTTTCTGAGAAACTGCTTAGTGTTCTGTTAATTCATCTCACAGAGTTACATCAGTATTTCGTGGATCTCTTTGCTAGCCTTATTTCTGTGGAATCTGAGAACAGATATTTCGGATCCCATTGAAGACTATTGGGCCAAAAGAAATAATCTCCGATGACAAAGAGAAAGAAGCTTTCTGAGAAATTTCTTTGTGTTCTGTGAAATCATCTCACAGAGTTACAGCATTCCCCTCAAGAAGCCTTTCGCTAAGACAGTTCTTGTGGAATTGGCAAAGAGATATTTGGAAGCCCATAGAGGGCTATGGTGAAAAAGGAAATATCCTCACATGAAATCTGGGAAGAAGCTTCTGAGAAACTGCTGAGTGTTCTGTTAATTCATCTCACAGAGTTACATCTGTATTTCGTGGATCTCTTTGCTAGCCTTATTTCTGTGGAATCTGAGAACAGATATTTCGGATCCCATTGAAGACTATAGGGTCAAAGGAAATATCCTCCGATAACAAAGAGAAAGAAGCTTTCTGAGAAACTTCTTTGTGTTCTGTGAAATCATCTCACAGAGTTACAGCTTTCGCCTCAAGAAGCCTTTCGCTAAGACAGTTCTTGTGGAATTGGCAAAGCGATATTTGGAAGCCCATAGAGGGCTATGGTGAAAAAGGAAATATCCTCAGATGAAATCTGGAAAGAAGCTTTCTGAGAAACTGCTTAGTGTTCTGTTAATTCATCTCACAGAGTTACATCTGTATTTCGTGGATCTCTTTGCTAGACTTATTTCTGTGGAATCTGAGAACAGATAATTCGGATCCCATGGAAGACTACAGGGCCAGAGAAAATATCCTCCGATAACAAAGAGAAAGAAGCTTTCTGAGAAACTTCTTTGTATTCTGTGAAATCATCTCACAGAGTTACAGCTTTCCCCTCAAGAAGCCTTTCGCTAAGACATTTCTTGTGGAATTGGCAAAGTGATATTTGGAAGCCCAAAGAGGGCTATGGTGAAAAAGGAAATATCCTCAGATGAAATCTGGAAAGAAGCTTTCTGAGAAACTGCTTAGTGTTCTGTTAATTCATCTCACAGAGTTACATCTGTATTTCGTGGATCTCTTTGCTAGACTTATTTCTGTGGAATCTGAGAACAGATATTTCGGATCCCTTTGAAGACTATAGGGCCAAAGGAAATATCCTCCGATAACAAAGAGAAAGAAGCTTTCTGAGAAACTTCTTTGTGTTCTGTGAAATCATCTCACAGAGTTACAGCTTTCCCCTCAAGAAGCCTTTCGCTAAGACAGTTCTTGTGGAATTGGCAAAGTGATATTTGGAAGCCCATAGAGGGCTATGGTGAAAAAGGAAATATCCTCAGATGAAATCTGGAAAGAAGCTTTCTGAGAACCTGCTTAGTGTTCTGTTAATTCATCTCACAGAGTTACGTCTGCATTTCGAAGATATCTTTGCTAGACTTTTCTCTGTGGAATCTGAGAACAGATATTTCGGATCCCATTGAAGACTATAGGGCCAAAGGAAATATCCTCCGATAACAAAGAGAAAGAAGCTTACTGAGAAACTTCTTTGTGTTCTGTGAAATCATCTCCCAGAGTAACAGCTTTCCCCTCAAGAAGCCTTTCGCTAAGACTGTTCTTGTGGAATTGGCAAAGTGATATTTGGAAGCCCATAGAGGGATATGGTGAAAAAGGAAATATCCTCAGATGAAATCTGGAAAGAAGCTTTCTGAGAAACTGCTTAGTGTTCTGTTAATTCATCTCACAGAGTTACATCAGTATTTCGTGGATCTCTTTGCTAGCCTTATTTCTGTGGAATCTGAGAACAGATATTTCGGATCCCATTGAAGACTATTGGGCCAAAAGAAATAATCTCCGATGACAAAGAGAAAGAAGCTTTCTGAGAAATTTCTTTGTGTTCTGTGAAATCATCTCACAGAGTTACAGCATTCCCCTCAAGAAGCCTTTCGCTAAGACAGTTCTTGTGGAATTGGCAAAGAGATATTTGGAAGCCCATAGAGGGCTATGGTGAAAAAGGAAATATCCTCACATGAAATCTGGGAAGAAGCTTCTGAGAAACTGCTGAGTGTTCTGTTAATTCATCTCACAGAGTTACATCTGTATTTCGTGGATCTCTTTGCTAGCCTTATTTCTGTGGAATCTGAGAACAGATATTTCGGATCCCATTGAAGACTATAGGGTCAAAGGAAATATCCTCCGATAACAAAGAGAAAGAAGCTTTCTGAGAAACTTCTTTGTGTTCTGTGAAATCATCTCACAGAGTTACAGCTTTCGCCTCAAGAAGCCTTTCGCTAAGACAGTTCTTGTGGAATTGGCAAAGCGATATTTGGAAGCCCATAGAGGGCTATGGTGAAAAAGGAAATATCCTCAGATGAAATCTGGAAAGAAGCTTTGTGAGAAACTGCTTAGTGTTCTGTTAATTCATCTCACAGAGTTACATCTGTATTTCGTGGATCTCTTTGCTAGCCTTATTTCTGTGGAATCTGAGAACAGATATTTCGGATCCCATTGAAGACTATAGGGCCAAAGGAAATATCCTCCGATAACAAAGAGAAAGAAGCTTTCTGAGAAACTTCTTTGTGTTCTGTGAAATCATCTCACAGAGTTACAGCTTTCCCCTCAAGAAGCCTTTCGCTAAGACAGTTCTTGTGGAATTGGCAAAGTGATATTTGGAAGCCCATAGAGGGCTATGGTGAAAAAGGAAATATCCTCAGATGAAATCTGGAAGGAAGCTTTCTGAGAAACAGCTGAGTGTTCTCTTAATTCATCTCACAGAGTTACATCTGTATTTCGTGTATCTCTTTGCTAGCTTTTTTTCTGTGGAATCTGAGAACAGATATTTCGGATCCCATTGAAGACTATAGGGCCAAAGGAAATATCCTCCGAAACAAAGAGAAAGAAGCTTTCTGAGAAACTTCTTTGTGTTCTGTGAAATCATCTCACAGAGTTACAGCTTTCCCCTCAAGAAGCCTTTCGCTAAGACAGTTCTTGTGGAATTGGCAAAGAGATATTTGGAAGCCCTTAGAGGGCTAGGGTGAAAAAGGAAATATCCTCAGATGAAATCTGGAAGGAAGCTTTCTGAGAAACTGCTGAGTGTTCTGTTAATTCATCTCACAGAGTTACATCTGTATTTCGTGGATCTCTTTGCTAGCTTTATTTCTGTGGAATCTGAGAACAGATATTTCGGATCCCTCTGAAGACTACAGGGCCAAAGGAAATATCCTCTGATAACAAAGAGAAAGAAGCTTTCAGAGAAACTTCTTTGTGTTCTGTGAAATCATCTCACAGAGTTACAGCTTTCCCCTCAAGAAGCCTTTCGCTAAGACAGTTCTTGTGGAATTGGCAAAGTGATATTTGGAAGCCCATAGAGGGCTATGGTTAAAAATGAAATATCCTCAGATGAAATCTGGAAAGAAGCTTTCTGAGAAACTTCTGAGTGTTCTGTAAATTCATCTCACAGAGTTACATCTGTATTTCGTGTTTCTCTTTGCTAGCCTTATTTCTGTGGAATCTGAGAACAGATATTTCGGATCCCATAGAAGACTATAGGACCAAAGGAAATATCCTCCGATAACAAAGAGAAAGAAGCTTTCTGAGAAACTTCTTTGTGTTCTGTGAAATCATCTCACAGAGTTACAGCTTTCCCCTCAAGAAGCCTTTCGCTAAGACAGTTCTCGTGGAATTGGCAAAGTGATATTTGGAAGCCCATAGAGGGCTATGGTGAAAAAGGAAATATCCTCAGATGAAATCTGGAAAGAAGCTTTCTGAGAAACTGCTTAGTGTTCTTTTAATTCATCTCACAGAGTTACATCTGTATTTCATGGATCTCTTTGCTAGCTTTATTTCTGTGGAATCTGAGAACAGATATTTCGGATCCCATTGAAGTCTGTAGGGCCAAAGGAAATATCCTCCGATAACAAAGAGAAAGAAGCTTTCTGAGAAACTTCTTTCTGTTCTGTGAAATCATCTCACAGAGTTACAGCTTTCCCCTCAAGAAGCCTTTCGCTAAGACAGTTCTTGTGGAATTGGCAAAGAGATATTTGGAAGCACTTAGAGAGCTAGGGTGAAAAAGGAAATATCCTCAGATGAAATCTGGAAGGAAGCTTTCTGAGAAACTGCTGAGTGTTCTCTTAATTCATCTCACAGAGTTACATCTGTATTTCGTGGATCTCTTTGCTAGCTTTATTTCTGTGGAATCTGAGAACAGATATTTCGGATCCCTCTGAAGACTATAGGGCCAAAGGAAATATCCTCTGATAACAAAGAGAAAGAAGCTTTCAGAGAAACTTCTCTGTGTTCTGTGAAATCAGCTCACAGAGTTACAGCTTTCCCCTCAAGAAGCCTTTCGCTAACAAAGTTCTTGTGGAATTGGCAAAGTGATATTTGAAAGCCCATAGAGGGCTATGGTGAAAAAGGAAATATCCTCAGATGAAAACTGGAAGGAAGCTTTCTGAGAAACTGCAGAGTGTTCGGTTAATTCATCTCACAGAGTTACATCTGTATGTCGTGGATCTCTTTGCTAGCCTTATTTCTTTGGAATCTGAGAACAGATATTTCAGATCCCATTGAAGACTACAGGGCCAAAGGAAATATCCTCCGATAAGAAAGAGAAAGAAGCTTTCTGAGAAACTTCTTTGTGTTCTGTGATATCATCTCACAGAGTTACAGCTTTCCCCTCAAGAAGCCTTTCGCTAAGACAGTTCTTGTGGAATTGGCAAAGTGATATTTGGAAGCCCATTGAGGGCTATGGTGAAAAAGGAAATATCCTCAGATGAAATCTGGAAAGAAGCTTTCTGAGAAAATGCTGAGTGTTCTGTTAATTCATCTCACAGAGTTACATCTGTATTTCGTGGATCTCTTTGCTAGCCTTATTTCTGTGGAACCTGAGAACAGATATTTCAGATCTCTTTTAAGACTATAGGGCCAAAGGAAATATCCTCCGATAACAAAGAGAAAGAAGCTTTCTGAGAAACTTCTTTGTGTTCTGTGAAATCATCTCACAGAGTTACAGCTTTCCCCTCAAGAAGCCTTTCGCTAAGACAGTTCTTGTGGAATTGGCAAAGTGATATTTGGAAGCCCATAGAGGGATATGGTGAAAAAGGAAATATCCTCAGATGAAATCTGGAAAGAAGCTTTCTGAGAAACTGCTTAGTGTTCTGTTAATTCATCTCACAGAGTTACATCTGTATTTCGTGGATCTCTTTGCTAGCCTTATTTCTGTGGAATCTGAGAACAGATATTTCGGATCCCATTGAAGACTATAGGGCCAAAGGAAATATCCTCCGATAACAAAGAGAAAGAAGCTTTCTGAGAAACTTCTTTGTGTTCTGTGAAATCATCTCACAGAGTTACAGCTTTCCCCTCAAGAAGCCTTCCGCTAAGACAGTTCTTGTTGAATTGGCAAAGTGATATTTGGAAGCCCATAGAGGGCTATGGTGAAAAAGGAAATATCCTCAGATGAAATCTGGAAAGAAGATTTCTGAGAAACTGCTGAGTGTTCTGTTAATTCATCTCACAGAGTTACATCTGTATTTCGTGGATCTCTTTGCTAGCCTTATTTCTTTGGAATCTGAGAACAGATATTTCGGATCCCATTGAAGACTATAGGGCCAAAGGAAATATCCTCCGATAACAAAGAGAAAGAAGCTTTAGGAGAAACTTCTTTGTGTTCTGTGAAATCATCTCACAGAGTTACAGCTTTCCCCTCAAGAAGCCTTTCGCTAAGACAGTTCTTGTGGAATTGGCAAAGTGATATTTGGAAGCCCATAGAGGGCTATGGTGAAAAAGGAAATATCCTCAGATGAAAACTGGAAGGAAGCTTTCTGAGAAAATGCTGAGTGTTCTGTTAATTCATCTCACAGAGTTACATCTGTATGTCGTGGATCTCTTTGCTAGCCTTATTTCTGTGGAATCTGAGAACAGATATTTCGGATCCCATTGAAGACTACAGGGCCAAAGGAAATATCCTCCGATAACAAAGAGAAAGAAGCTTTCTGAGAAACTTCTTTGTGTTCTGTGAAATCATCTCACAGAGTTACAGCTTTCCCCTCAAGAAGCCTTTTGCTAAGACAGTTCTTGTGGAATTGGCAAAGTGATATTTGGAAGCCCATAGAGGGCTATGGTGAAAAAGGAAATATCCTCAGATGAAATCTGGAAAGAAGCTTTCTGAGAAACTGCTGAGTGTTCTGTTAATTCATCTCACAGAGTTACCTCTGTATTTCGTGGATCTCTTTGCTAGCCTTTTTTCTGTGGAACCTGAGAACAGATATTTCAGATCTCATTTAAGACTATAGGGCCAAAGGAAATATCCTCCGATAACAAAGAGAAAGAAGCTTACTGAGAAACTTCTTTGTGTTCTGTGAAATCATCTCACAGAGTTACAGCTTTCCCCTCAAGAAGCCTTTCGCTAAGACAGTTCTTGTGGAATTGGCAAAGTGATATTTGGAAGCCCATAGAGGGATACGGTGAAAAAGGAAATATCCTCAGATGAAATCTGGAAAGAAGCTTTCTGAGAAACTGCTTAGTGTTCTGGTAATTCATCTCACAGAGTTACATCAGTATTTCGTGGATCTCTTTGCTAGCCTTATTTCTGTGGAATCTGAGAACAGATATTTCGGATCCCATTGAAGACTATAGGGCCAAAGGAAATATCCTCCGATAACAAAGAGAAAGAAGCTTTCTGAGAAACTTCTTTGTGTTCTGTGAAATCATCTCACAGAGTTACAGCTTTCCCCTCAAGAAGCCTTTCACTAAGACAGTTCTTGTTGAATTGGCAAAGTGATATTTGGAAGCCCATAGAAGGCTATGGTGAAAAAGGAAATATCCTCAGATGAAATCTGGAAAGAAGATTTCTGAGAAATTGCTGAGTGTTCTGTTAATTCATCTCACAGAGTTACATCTGTATTTCGTGGATCTCTTTGCTAGCCTTATTTCTGTGGAATCTGAGAACAGATATTTCGGATCCCATTGAAGACTACAGGGCCAAAGGAAATATCTTGCGATAACAAAGAGAAAAAAGCTTTCTGAGAAACTTCTTTGTATTCTGTGAAATCATCTCACAGAGTTACAGCTTTCCCCTCAAGAATCCTTTCGCTAAGACAGTTCTTGTGGAATTGGCAAAGTGATATTTGGAAGCCCATAGAGGGATATGGTGAAAAAGGAAATATCCTCAGATGAAATCTGGAAAGAAGCTTTCTGAGAAACTGCTTAGTGTTCTGTTAATTCATCTCACAGAGTTACATCTGTGTTTCGTGGATCTCTTTGCTAGCCTTATTTCTGTGGAATCTGAGAACAGATATTTCGGATCCCTTTGAAGACTATAGGGCCAAAGGAAATATCCTCCGATAACAAAGAGAAAGAAGCTTTCTGAGAAACTTCTTTGTGTTCTGTGAAATCATCTCACAGAGTTACAGCTTTCCCCTCAAGAATCCTTTCGCTAAGACAGTTCTTGTGGAATTGGCAAAGTGATATTTGGAAGCCCATAGAGGGATATGGTGAAAAAGGAAATATCCTCAGATGAAATCTGGAAAGAAGCTTTCTGAGAAACTGCTTAGTGTTCTGTTAATTCATCTCACAGAGTTACATCTGTATTTCGTCGATCTCTTTGCTAGTCTTATTTCTTTGGAATCTGAGAACAGATATTTCGGATCCCTTTCAAGACTATAGGGCCAAAGGAAATATCCTCCGATAACAAAGAGAAAGAAGCTTTCTGAGAAACTTCTTTGTGTTCTGTGAAATCATCTCACAGAGTTACAGCTTTCCCCTCAAGAAGCCTTTCGCTAAGACAGTTCTTGTGGAATTGGCAAAGAGATATTTGGTAGCCCATAGAGGGCTATGGTGAAAAAGGAAATATCCTCAGATGAAAACTGGAAGGAAGCTTTCTGAGAAAATGCTGAGTGTTCTGTTAATTCTTCTCACAGAGTTACATCTGTATTTCGTGGATCTGTTTGCTAGCCTTATTTCTGTGGAACATGAGAACAGATATTTCAGATCTCATTTAAGACTATAGGGCCAAAGGAAATATCCTCCGATAACAAAGAGAAAGAAGCTTTCTGAGAAACTTCTTTGAGTTCTGTGAAATCATCTCACAGAGTTACAGCTTTCCCCTCAAGAAGCCTTTCGCTAAGACAGTTCTTGTGGAATTGGCAAAGTGATATTTGGAAGCCCATAGAGGGCTGTGGTGAAAAAGGAAATATCCTCAGATGAAATCTGGAAAGAAGCTTTCTGAGAAACTGCTTAGTGTTCTGTTAATTCATCTCACAGAGTTACATCTGTATTTCGTGGATCTCTTTGCTACCCTTATTTCTGTGGAATCTGAGAAGAGATATTTCAGATCCCTTTGAAGACTATAGGGCCAAAGGAAATATCTACCGATAAAAAGAGAAAAAAGCTTTCTGAGAAACTTCTTTGTGTTCTGTGAAATCATCTCACAGAGTTACAGCTTTCCACTCCAGAAGCCTTTCGCTAAGACAGTTCTTGTGGAATTGGCAAAGTGATATTTGGAATCCCACAGAGGGCTATGGTGAAAAAGGAAATATCCTCAGATGAAATCTGGAAAGAAGCTTTCTGAGAAACTGCTTAGTGTTCTGTAAATTCATCTCACAGAGTTACATCGGTGTTTCGTGGATCTCTTTGCTAGCCTTATTTCTGTGGAATCTGAGAACAGATATTTCCGATCCCTTTGAAGACTATAGGGCCAAAGGAAATATCCTCCGATAACAAAGAGAAAGAAGCTTTCTGAGAAACTTCTTTGTGTTCTGTGAAATCATCTCACAGAGTTACAGCTTTCCCCTCAAGAAGCCTTTCGATAGACAGTTCTTGTGGAATTGGCAAAGTGATATTTGGAAGCCCTTAGAGGGCTATGGTGAAAAAGGAAATATCCTCAGATGAAATCTGGAAGGAAGCTTTCTGAGAAACTGCTGAGCGTTCTGTTACTTCATCTCACAGAGTTACATCCGTATTTCGTGGATCTCTTTGCTAGACTTATTTCTGTGGAATCTGAGAAGAGATATTTTGGATCCCTTTGAAGACTATAGGGCCAAAGGAAATATCCTCCCATAACAAAGAGAAAGAAGCTTTCTGAGAAACTTCTTTGTGTTCTGTGAAATCATCTCACAGAGTTACAGCTTTCCCCTCAAGAAGCCTTTCGCTAAGACAGTTCTTGTGGAATTGGCAAAGTGATATTTGAAAGCCCCTAGAGGGCTATGGTGAAAAAGGAAATATCCTCAGATGAAATCTGGAAAGAAGGTTTCTGAGAAACTGCTTAGTGTTCTGTTAATTCACCTCACAGAGTTACATCCGTATTTCGTGGATCTCTTTGCTAGACTTATTTCTGTGGAATCTGAGAACAGATATTTCGGATCCCTTTGAAGACTATAGGGCCAAAGGAAATATCCTCCGATAACAAAGAGAAAGAAGCTTTCTGAGAAACTTCTTTGTGTTCTGTGAAATCATCTCACAGAGTTACAGCTTTCCCCTCAAGAAGCCTTTCGCTAAGACAGTTCTTGTGGAATTGGCAAAGCGATATTTGGAAGCCCATAGAGTGCTATGGTGAAAAAGGAAATATCCTCAGATGAAATCTGGAAAGAAGCTTTCTGAGAAACTGCTTAGTGTTCTGTTAATTCATCTCACAGAGTTACATCTGTATTTCGTGGATCTCTTTGCTAGCCTTATTTCTGTGGAATCTGAGAACAGATATTTCGGATCCCATTGAAGACTATAGGGCCAAAGGAAATATCTTCCGATAACAAAGAGAAAAAAGCTTTCAGAGAAACTTCTTTGTATTCTGTGAAATCATCTCACAGAGTTACAGCTTTCCCCTCCAGAAGCCTTTCGCTAAGACAGTTCTTGTGGAATTGGCAAAGTGATATTTTGAATCCCATAGAGGGCTATGGTGAAAAAGGAAATATCCTCAGATGAAATGTGGAAAGAAGCTTTCTGAGAAACTGCTTAGTTTTCTGTTAATTCATCTCACAGAGTTACATCTGGGTTTCGTGGATCTCTTTGCTAGCCTTATTTCTGTGGAATCTGAGAACAGATATTTCGGATCCCTTTGAAGACTATAGGGCCAAAGGAAATATCCTCAGATAACAAAGAGAAAGAAGCTTTCTGAGAAACTTCTTTGTGTTCTGTGAAATCATCTCACAGAGTTACAGCTTTCCCCTCAAGAAGCCTTTCGCTAAGACAGTTCTTGTGGAATTGGCAAAGTGATATTTGGAAGCCCATAGAGGGCTATGGTGAAAAAGGAAATATCCTCAGATGAAATCTGGAAAGAAGCTTTCTGAGAAACTGCTTAGTGTTCTGTTAATTCATCTCACAGAGTTACATCCGTATTTCGTGGATCTCTTTGCTAGCCTTATTTCTGTGGAATCTGAGAACAGATATTTCGGATCCCTTTGAAGAATATAGGGCCAAAGGAAATTTCCTCCGATAACAAAGAGAAAGAAGCTTTCTGAGAAACTTCTTTGTGTTCCGTGAAATCATCTCACAGAGTTACAGCTTTCCCCTCAAGAAGCCTTTCGCTAAGACAGTTCTTGTGGAATTGGCAAAGTGATATTTGGAATCCCACAGAGGGCTATGGTGAAAAAGGAAATATCCTCAGATGAAATCTGGAAAGAAGCTTTCTGAGAAACTGCTTAGTGTTCTGTAAATTCATCTCACAGAGTTACATCGGTGTTTCGTGGATCTCTTTGCTAGCCTTATTTCTGTGGAATCTGAGAACAGATATTTCGGATCCCTTTGAAGACTATAGGGCCAAAGGAAACATCCTCCGATAACAAAGAGAAAGAAGCTTTCTGAGAAACTTCTTTGTGTTCTGTGAAATCATCTCACAGAGTTACAGCTTCCCCTCAAGAAGCATTTCGATAGACAGTTCTTGTGGAATTGGCAAAGTGATATTTGGAAGCCCTTAGAGGGCTATGGTGAAAAAGGAAATATCCTCAGATGAAATCTGGAAGGAAGCTTTCTGAGAAACTGCTGAGCGTTCTGTTACTTCATCTCACAGAGTTACATCCGTATTTCGTGGATCTCTTTGCTAGACTCATTTCTGTGGAATCTGAGAAGAGATATTTTGGATCCCTTTGAAGACTATAGGGCCAAAGGAAATATCCTCCCATAACAAAGAGAAAGAAGCTTTCTGAGAAACTTCTTTGTGTTCTGTGAAATCATCTCACAGAGTTACAGCTTTCCCCTCAAGAAGCCTTTCGCTAAGACAGTTCTTGTGGAATTGGCAAAGTGATATTTGGAAGCCCCTAGAGGGCTATGGTGAAAAAGGAAATATCCTCAGATGAAATCTGGAAAGAAGGTTTCTGAGAAACTGCTTAGTGTTCTGTTAATTCACCTCACAGAGTTACATCCGTATTTCGTGGATCTCTTTGCTAGACTTATTTCTGTGGAATCTGAGAACAGATATTTCGGATCCCTTTGAAGACTATAGGGCCAAAGGAAATATCCTCCGATAACAAAGAGAAAGAAGCTTTCTGAGAAACTTCTTTGTGTTCTGTGAAATCATCTCACAGAGTTACAGCTTTCCCCTCAAGAAGCCTTTCGCTAAGACAGTTCTTGTGGAATTGGCAAAGCGATATTTGGAAGCCCATAGAGGGCTATGGTGAAAAAGGAAATATCCTCAGATGAAATCTGGAAAGAAGCTTTCTGAGAAACTGCTTAGTGTTCTGTTAATTCATCTCACAGAGTTACATCTGTATTTCGTGGATCTCTTTGCTAGCCTTATTTCTGTGGAATCTGAGAACAGATATTTCGGATCCCATTGAAGACTATAGGGCCAAAGGAAATATCTTCCGATAACAAAGAGAAAAAAGATTTCAGAGAAACTTCTTTGTATTCTGTGAAATCATCTCACAGAGTTACAGCTTTCCCCTCAAGAAGCCTTTCGCTAAGACAGTTCTTGTGGAATTGGCAAAGTGATATTTTGAATCCCATAGAGGGCTATGGTGAAAAAGGAAATATCCTCAGATGAAATGTGGAAAGAAGCTTTCTGAGAAACTGCTTAGTTTTCTGTTAATTCATCTCACAGAGTTACATCTGTGTTTCGTGGATCTCTTTGCTAGCCTTATTTCTGTGGAATCTGAGAACAGATATTTCGGATCCCTTTGAAGACTATAGGGCCAAAGGAAATATCCTCAGATAACAAAGAGAAAGAAGCTTTCTGAGAAACTTCTTTGTGTTCTGTGAAATCATCTCACAGAGTTACAGCTTTCCCCTCAAGAAGCCTTTCGCTAAGACAGTTCTTGTGGAATTGGCAAAGTGATATTTGGAAGCCCATAGAGGGCTATGGTGAAAAAGGAAATATCCTCAGATGAAATCTGGAAAGAAGCTTTCTGAGAAACTGCTTAGTGTTCTGTTAATTCATCTCACAGAGTTACATCCGTATTTCGTGGATCTCTTTGCTAGCCTTATTTCTGTGGAATCTGAGAACAGATATTTCGGATCTCATTTAAGACTATACGGCCAAAGGAAATATCCTCCGATAACAAAGAGAAAGAAGCTTTCTGAGAAACTTCTTTGTGTTCTGTGAAATCATCTCACAGAGTTACAGCTTTCCCCTCAAGAAGCCTTTCGCTAAGACAGTTCTTGTGGAATTGGCAAAGTGATATTTGGAAGCCCATAGAGGGCTATGGTGAAAAAGGAAATATCCTCAGATGAAATCTGGAAAGAAGCTTTCTGAGAAACTGCTTAGTGTTCTGTTAATTCATCTCACAGAGTTACATCTGTATTTCGTGGATCTTTTTGCTAGCCTTATTTCTGTGGAATCTGAGAACAGATATTTTGGATCCCATTGAAGACTATAGGGCCAAAGGAAATATCCTCCGATAACAAAGAGAAAGAAGCTTTCTGAGAAACTTCTTTGTGTTCTGTGAAATCACCTCACAGAGTTACAGCTTTCCCCTCAAGAAGCCTTTCGCTAAGACAGTTCTTGTGGAATTGGCAAAGTGATATTTGGAAGCCCATAGAGGGCTATGTTGAAAAAGGAAATATTCTCAGATGAAATCTGGAAGGAAGCTTTCTGTGAAACTGCTTAGTGTTCTGTTAATTCATCTCACAGAGTTACATCTGTATTTCGTGGATCTCTTTGCTAGCCTTATTTCTTTGGAATCTGAGAACAGATATTTCTGATCCCATTGAAGACTACAGGGCCAAAGGAAATATCCTCCGATAACAAAGAGAAAGAAGCTTTCTGAGAAACTTCTTTGTGTTCTGTGAAATCATCTCACAGAGTTACAGCTTTCCCCTCAAGAAGCCTTTCGCTAAGACAGTTCTTGTGGAATTGGCAAAGTGATATTTGGAACCCTTAGAGGGCTATGGTGAAAAAGGAAATATCCTCAGATGAAAACTGGAAGGAAGCTTTCTGAGAAAATGCTGAGTGTTCTGTTAATTCATCTCACAGAGTTACATCGGTATGTCGTGGATCTCTTTGCTAGCCTTATTTCTGTGGAATCTGAGAGCAGATATTTCGAATCCCATTGAAGACTACAGGGCCAAAGGAAATCCTCCGATAACAAAGAGAAAGAAGCTTTCTGAGAAACTTCTTTGTGTTCTGTGAAATCATCTCACAGAGTTACAGCTTTCCCCTCAAGAAGCCTTTCGCTAAGACAGTTCTTGTGGAATTGGCAAAGTGATATTTGGAAGCCCATAGAGGGCCATGGTGAAAAAGGAAATATCCTCAGATGAAATCTGGAAAGAAGCTTTCTGAGAAACTGCTTAGTGTTCTGTTAATTCATCTCACAGAGTTACATCTGTATTTCGTGGATCTCTTTGCTAGCCTTATTTCTTTGGAATCTGAGAACAGATATTTCGGATCCCATGGAAGACTATAGGGCCAAAGGAAATATCCTCCGATAACAAATGGAAAGAAGCTTTCTGATTAACTTCTTTGTGTTCTGTGAAATCATCTCACAGAGTTACAGCTTTCCCCTCAAGAAGCCTTTCGCTAAGACAGTTCTTGTGGAATTGGCAAAGTGATATTTGGAAGCCCATAGAGGGCTACGGTGAAAAAGGAAATATACTCAGATGAAATCTGGAAAGAAGCTTTCTGAGAAACTGCTGAGTGTTCTGTTAATTCATCTCACAGAGTTACATCTGTATTTCGTGGATCTCTTTGCTAGCCTTATTTCTGTGGAACCTGAGAACAGATATTTCAGATCTCATTTAAGACTATAGGGCCAAAGGAAATATCCTCCGATAACAAAGAGAAAGAAGCTTTCTGAGAAACTTCTTTGTGTTCTCTGAAATCATCTCACAGAGATACAGCTTTCCCCTCAAGAAGCCTTTCGCTAAGACAGTTCTTGTGGAATTGGCAAAGTGATATTTGGAAGCCCTTAGAGGTCTATGGTGAAAAAGGAAATATCCTCAGATGAAATCTGGAAAGAAGCTTTCTGAGAAACTGCTTAGTGTTCTGTTAATTCATCTCACAGAGTTACATCTGTATGTCGTGAATCTCTTTGCTAGCCTTATTTCTGAGGAATCTGAGAACAGATATTTCGGATCCCATTGAAGACTACAGGGCCAAAGGAAATATCCTCCGATGACAAAGAGAAAGAAGCTTTCTGAGAAACTTCTTTGTGTTCTGTGAAATCATCTCACAGAGTTACAGCTTTCCCCTCAAGAATCCTTTCGCTAAGACAGTTCTTGTGGAATTGGCAAAGTGATATTTGGAAGCCCATAGAGGGCTATGGTGAAAAAGGAAATATCCTCAGATGAAATCTGGAAAGAAGCTTTCTGAGAAACTGCTTAGTGTTCTGTTAATTCATCTCACAGAGTTACATCTGTATGTCGTGGATCTCTTTGCTAGCCTTATTTCTTTGGAATCTGAGAACAGATATTTCTGATCCCATTGAAGACTATAGGGCCAAAGGAAATATCCTCCGATAACAAAGAGAAAGAAGCTTTCTGAGAAACTTCTTTGTGTTCTGTGAAATCATCTCACAGAGTTACAGCTTTCCCCTCAAGAAGCCTTTCGCTAAGACAGTTCTTGTGGAATTGGCAAAGTGATATTTGGAACCCCTAGAGGGCTATGGTGAAAAAGGAAATATCCTCAGATGAAAACTGGAAGGAAGCTTTCTGAGAAAATGCTGAGTGTTCTGTTAAATCATCTCACAGAGTTACATCGGTATGTCGTGGATCTCCCTGCTAGCCTTATTTCTATGGAATCTGAGAACAGATATTTCGAATCCCATTGAAGACTACAGGGCCAAAGGAAATATCCTCCGATAACAAAGAGAAGGAAGCTTTCTGAGAAACTTCTTTGTGTTCTGTGAAATCATCTCACAGAGTTACAGCTTTCCCGTCAAGAAGCCTTTCGCTAAGACAGTTCTTGTGGAATTGGCAAAGTGATATTTGGAAGCCCATAGAGGGCTATGGTGAAAAAGGAAATATCATCAGATGAAATCTGGAAAGAAGCTTTCTGAGAAACTGCTGAGTGTTCTGTTAATTCATCTCACAGAGTTACATCTGTATTTCGTGGATCTCTTTGCTAGCCTTATTTATGTGGAACCTGAGAACAGATATTTCAGATCTCATTTAAGACTATACGGCCAAAGGAAATATCCTCCGATAACAAAGAGAAAGAAGCTTTCTGAGAAACTTCTTTGTGTTCTGTGAAATCATCTCACAGAGTTACAGCTTTCCCCTCAAGAAGCCTTTCTCTAAGACAGTTCTTGTGGAATTGGCAAAGTGATATTTGGAAGCCCATAGAGGGCTATGGTGAAAAAGGAAATATCCTCAGATGAAATCTGGAAAGAAGCTTTCTGAGAAACTGCTTAGTGTTCTGTTAATTCATCTCACAGAGTTACATCTGTATTTCGTGGATCTTTTTGCTAGCATTATTTCTGTGGAATCTGAGAACAGATATTTTGGATCCCATTGAAGACTATAGGGCCAAAGGAAATATCCTCCGATAACAAAGAGAAAGAAGCTTTCTGAGAAACTTCTTTGTGTTCTGTGAAATCACCTCACAGAGTTACAGCTTTCCCCTCAAGAAGCCTTTCGCTAAGACAGTTCTTGTGGAATTGGCAAAGTGATATTTGGAAGCCCATGGAGGGCTATGGTGAAAAAGGAAATATCCTCAGATGAAATCTGGAAAGAAGATTTCTGAGAAACTGCTTAGTGTTCTGTTAATTCATCTCACAGAGTTACATCTGTATGTCGTGAATCTCTTTGCTAGCCTTATTTCTGAGGAATCTGAGAACAGATATTTCGGATCCCATTGAAGACTACAGGGCCAAAGGAAATATCCTCCGTTGACAAAGAGAAAGAAGCTTTCTGAGAAACTTCTTTGTGTTCTGTGAAATCATCTCACAGAGTTACAGCTTTCCCCTCAAGAAGCCTTTCGCTAAGACAGTTCTTGTGGAATTGGCAACGTGATATTTTGAATCCCTTAGAGGGCTATGGTGAAAAAGGAAATATCCTCAGATGAAATGTGGAAAGAAGCTTTCTGAGAAACTGCTTAGTTTTCTGTTAATTCATCTCACAGAGTTACATCTGTGTTTCGTGGATCTCTTTGGTAGCCTTATTTCTGTGGAATCTGAGAACAGATATTTCGGATCCCTTTGAAGACTATAGGGCCAAAGGAAATATCCTCCGATAACAAAGAGAAAGAAGCTTTCTGAGAAACTTCTTTGTGTTCTGTGAAATCATATCACAGAGTTACAGCTTTCCCCTCAAGAATCCTTTCGCTAAGACAGTTCTTGTGGAATTGGCAAAGTGATATTTGGAAGCCCATAGAGGGCTATGGTGAAAAAGGAAATATCCTCAGATGAAATCTGGAAAGAAGCTTTCTGAGAAACTGCTTAGTGTTCTGTTAATTCATCTCACAGAGTTACATCTGTATTTCGTGGATCTCTTTGCTAGCCTTATTTCTTTGGAATCTGAGAACAGATATTTCGGATCCCTTTGAAGACTATAGGGCCAAAGGAAATATCCTCCGATAACAAAGAGAAAGAAGCTTTCTGAGAAACTTCTTTGTGTTCTGTGATATCATCTCACAGAGTTACAGCTTTCCCCTCAAGAAGCCTTTCGCTAAGACAGTTCTTGTGGAATTGGCAAAGTGATATTTGGAAGCCCATAGAGGGCTATGTTGAAAAAGGAAATATCCTCAGATGAAGTCTGGAAAGAAGCTTTCTGTGAAACTGCTTAGTGTTCTGTTAATTCATCTCACAGAGTTACATCTGTATTTCGTGGATCTCTTTGCTAGCCTTATTTCTTTGGAATCTGAGAACAGATATTTCTGATCCCATTGAAGACTATAGGGCCAAAGGAAATATCCTCCGATAACAAAGAGAAAGAAGCTTTCTGAGAAACTTCTTTGTGTTCTGTGAAATCATCTCACAGAGTTACAGCTTTCCCCTCAAGAAGCCTTTCGCTAAGACAGTTCTTGTGGAATTGGCAAAGTGATATTTGGAACCCCTAGAGGGCTATGGTGAAAAAGGAAATATCCTCAGATGAAAACTGGAAGGAAGCTTTCTGAGAAAATGCTGAGTGTTCTGTTAAATCATCTCACAGAGTTACATCGGTATGTCGTGGATCTCCCTGCTAGCCTTATTTCTATGGAATCTGAGAACAGATATTTCGAATCCCATTGAAGACTACAGGGCCAAAGGAAATATCCTCCGATAACAAAGAGAAGGAAGCTTTCTGAGAAACTTCTTTGTGTTCTGTGAAATCATCTCACAGAGTTACAGCTTTCCCGTCAAGAAGCCTTTCGCTAAGACAGTTCTTGTGGAATTGGCAAAGTGATATTTGGAAGCCCATAGAGGGCTATGGTGAAAAAGGAAATATCATCAGATGAAATCTGGAAAGAAGCTTTCTGAGAAACTGCTGAGTGTTCTGTTAATTCATCTCACAGAGTTACATCTGTATTTCGTGGATCTCTTTGCTAGCCTTATTTATGTGGAACCTGAGAACAGATATTTCAGATCTCATTTAAGACTATACGGCCAAAGGAAATATCCTCCGATAACAAAGAGAAAGAAGCTTTCTGAGAAACTTCTTTGTGTTCTGTGAAATCATCTCACAGAGTTACAGCTTTCCCCTCAAGAAGCCTTTCTCTAAGACAGTTCTTGTGGAATTGGCAAAGTGATATTTGGAAGCCCATAGAGGGCTATGGTGAAAAAGGAAATATCCTCAGATGAAATCTGGAAAGAAGCTTTCTGAGAAACTGCTTAGTGTTCTGTTAATTCATCTCACAGAGTTACATCTGTATTTCGTGGATCTTTTTGCTAGCATTATTTCTGTGGAATCTGAGAACAGATATTTTGGATCCCATTGAAGACTATAGGGCCAAAGGAAATATCCTCCGATAACAAAGAGAAAGAAGCTTTCTGAGAAACTTCTTTGTGTTCTGTGAAATCACCTCACAGAGTTACAGCTTTCCCCTCAAGAAGCCTTTCGCTAAGACAGTTCTTGTGGAATTGGCAAAGTGATATTTGGAAGCCCATGGAGGGCTATGGTGAAAAAGGAAATATCCTCAGATGAAATCTGGAAAGAAGATTTCTGAGAAACTGCTGAGTGTTCTGTTAACTCATCTCACAGAGTTATATCTGTATTTCGTGGATCTCTTTGCTAGCCTTATTTCTGTGGAATCTGAGAACAGATATTTCGGATCCCATTGAAGACTAAAGGGCCAAAGGAAATATCCTCCGATAACAAAGAGAAAGAAGCTTTCTGAGAAACTTCTTTGTGTTCTGTGAAATCATCTCACAGAGTTACAGCTTTCCCCTCAAGAAGCCTTTCGCTAAGACAGTTCTTGTGGAATTGGCAAAGTGATATTTGGAAGCCCATAGAGGGCTATGTTGAAAAAGGAAATATTCTCAGATGAAATCTGGAAGGAAGCTTTCTGTGAAACTGCTTAGTGTTCTGTTAATTCATCTCACAGAGTTACATCTGTATTTCGTGGATCTCTTTGCTAGCCTTATTTCTTTGGAATCTGAGAACAGATATTTCTGATCCCATTGAAGACTACAGGGCCAAAGGAAATATCCTCCGATAACAAAGAGAAAGAAGCTTTCTGAGAAACTTCTTTGTGTTCTGTGAAATCATCTCACAGAGTTACAGCTTTCCCCTCAAGAAGCCTTTCGCTAAGACAGTTCTTGTGGAATTGGCAAAGTGATATTTTGAATCCCTTAGAGGGCTATGGTGAAAAAGGAAATATCCTCAGATGAAAACTGGAAGGAAGCTTTCTGAGAAAATGCTGAGTGTTCTGTTAATTCATCTCACAGAGTTACATCGGTATGTCGTGGATCTCTTTGCTAGCCTTATTTCTGTGGAATCTGAGAACAGATATTTCGGATCCCTTTGAAGACTATAGGGCCAAAGGAAATATCCTCCGATAACAAAGAGAAAGAAGCTTTCTGAGAAACTTCTTTGTGTTCTGTGAAATCATCTCACAGAGTTACAGCTTTCCCCTCAAGAAGCCTTTCGCTAAGACAGTTCTTGTGGAATTGGCAAAGTGATATTTGGAAGCCCATAGAGGGCTATGGTGAAAAAGGAAATATCCTCAGATGAAATCTGGAAAGAAGCTTTCTGAGAAACTGCTTAGTGTTCTGTTAATTCATCTCACAGAGTTACATCCGTATTTCGTGGATCTCTTTGCTAGCCTTATTTCTGTGGAATCTGAGAACAGATATTTCGGATCCCTTTGAAGAATATAGGGCCAAAGGAAATTTCCTCCGATAACAAAGAGAAAGAAGCTTTCTGAGAAACTTCTTTGTGTTCCGTGAAATCATCTCACAGAGTTACAGCTTTCCCCTCAAGAAGCCTTTCGCTAAGACAGTTCTTGTGGAATTGGCAAAGTGATATTTGGAATCCCACAGAGGGCTATGGTGAAAAAGGAAATATCCTCAGATGAAATCTGGAAAGAAGCTTTCTGAGAAACTGCTTAGTGTTCTGTAAATTCATCTCACAGAGTTACATCGGTGTTTCGTGGATCTCTTTGCTAGCCTTATTTCTGTGGAATCTGAGAACAGATATTTCGGATCCCTTTGAAGACTATAGGGCCAAAGGAAACATCCTCCGATAACAAAGAGAAAGAAGCTTTCTGAGAAACTTCTTTGTGTTCTGTGAAATCATCTCACAGAGTTACAGCTTCCCCTCAAGAAGCATTTCGATAGACAGTTCTTGTGGAATTGGCAAAGTGATATTTGGAAGCCCTTAGAGGGCTATGGTGAAAAAGGAAATATCCTCAGATGAAATCTGGAAGGAAGCTTTCTGAGAAACTGCTGAGCGTTCTGTTACTTCATCTCACAGAGTTACATCCGTATTTCGTGGATCTCTTTGCTAGACTCATTTCTGTGGAATCTGAGAAGAGATATTTTGGATCCCTTTGAAGACTATAGGGCCAAAGGAAATATCCTCCCATAACAAAGAGAAAGAAGCTTTCTGAGAAACTTCTTTGTGTTCTGTGAAATCATCTCACAGAGTTACAGCTTTCCCCTCAAGAAGCCTTTCGCTAAGACAGTTCTTGTGGAATTGGCAAAGTGATATTTGGAAGCCCCTAGAGGGCTATGGTGAAAAAGGAAATATCCTCAGATGAAATCTGGAAAGAAGGTTTCTGAGAAACTGCTTAGTGTTCTGTTAATTCACCTCACAGAGTTACATCCGTATTTCGTGGATCTCTTTGCTAGACTTATTTCTGTGGAATCTGAGAACAGATATTTCGGATCCCATTGAAGACTATAGGGCCAAAGGAAATATCCTCCGATAACAAAGAGAAAGAAGCTTTCTGAGAAACTTCTTTGTGTTCTGTGAAATCATCTCACAGAGTTACAGCTTTCCCCTCAAGAAGCCTTTCGCTAAGACAGTTCTTGTGGAATTGGCAAAGCGATATTTGGAAGCCCATAGAGGGCTATGGTGAAAAAGGAAATATCCTCAGATGAAATCTGGAAAGAAGCTTTCTGAGAAACTGCTTAGTGTTCTGTTAATTCATCTCACAGAGTTACATCTGTATTTCGTGGATCTCTTTGCTAGCCTTATTTCTGTGGAATCTGAGAACAGATATTTCGGATCCCATTGAAGACTATAGGGCCAAAGGAAATATCTTCCGATAACAAAGAGAAAAAAGATTTCAGAGAAACTTCTTTGTATTCTGTGAAATCATCTCACAGAGTTACAGCTTTCCCCTCAAGAAGCCTTTCGCTAAGACAGTTCTTGTGGAATTGGCAAAGTGATATTTTGAATCCCATAGAGGGCTATGGTGAAAAAGGAAATATCCTCAGATGAAATGTGGAAAGAAGCTTTCTGAGAAACTGCTTAGTTTTCTGTTAATTCATCTCACAGAGTTACATCTGTGTTTCGTGGATCTCTTTGCTAGCCTTATTTCTGTGGAATCTGAGAACAGATATTTCGGATCCCTTTGAAGACTATAGGGCCAAAGGAAATATCCTCAGATAACAAAGAGAAAGAAGCTTTCTGAGAAACTTCTTTGTGTTCTGTGAAATCATCTCACAGAGTTACAGCTTTCCCCTCAAGAAGCCTTTCGCTAAGACAGTTCTTGTGGAATTGGCAAAGTGATATTTGGAATCCCACAGAGGGCTATGGTGAAAAAGGAAATATCCTCAGATGAAATCTGGAAAGAAGCTTTCTGAGAAACTGCTTAGTGTTCTGTTAATTCATCTCACAGAGTTACATCCGTATTTCGTGGATCTCTTTGCTAGCCTTATTTCTGTGGAATCTGAGAACAGATATTTCGGATCCCTTTGAAGACTATAGGGCCAAAGGAAATATCCTCCGATAACAAAGAGAAAGAAGCTTTCTGAGAAACTTCTTTGTGTTCCGTGAAATCATCTCACAGAGTTACAGCTTTCCCCTCAAGAAGCCTTTCGTTAAGACAGTTCTTGTGGAATTGGCAAAGTGATATTTGGAAGCCCTTAGAGGGCTATGGTGAAAAAGGAAATATCCTCAGATGAAATCTGGAAAGAAGCTTTCTGAGAAACTGCTTAGTGTTCTGTTAATTCAACTCACAGAGTTACATCTGTATTTCCTGGATCTCTTTGCTAGCCTTATTTCTTTGGAATCTGAGAACAGATATTTCGGATCCCTTTGAAGACTATAGGGCCAAAGGAAATATCCTCTGATAACAAAGAGAAAGAAACTTTCTGAGAAACTTCTTTGTGTTCTGTGAAATCATCTCACAGAGTTACAGCTTTCCCCTCAAGAAACCTTTCGCTAAGACAGTTCTTGTGGAATTGGCAAAGTGATATTTGGAAGCCCATAGAGGTCTATGGTGAAAAAGGAAATATCCTCAGATGAAAACTGGAAGGAAGCTTTCTGAGAAAATGCTGAGTGTTCTGTTAATTCATCTCACAGAGTTACATCTGTATGTCGTGGATCTCTTTGCTAGCCTTATTTCTGTGGAATCTGAGAACAGATATTTCGGATCCCTTTGAAGACTACAGGGCCAAAGGAAATATCCTCCGATAACAAAGAGAAAGAAGCTTTCTGAGAAACTTCTTTGTGTTCTATGAAATCATCTCACAGAGTTACAGCTTTCCACTCAAGAAGCCTTTCGCTAAGACAGTTCTTGTGGAATTGGCAAAGTGATATTTGGAAGCCCATAGAGGGCTATGGTGAAAAAGGAAATATCCTCAGATGAAATCTGGAAAGAAGCTTTCTGAGAAACTGCTGAGTGTTCTGTTAATTCTTCTCACAGAGTTACATCTGTATTTCGTGCATCTCTTTGCTAGCCTTATTTCTGTGGAACCTGAGAACAGATATTTCAGATCTCATTTAAGACTATAGGGCCAAAGGAAATATCCTCCGATAACAAAGAGAAAGAAGCTTACTGATAAACTTCTTTGTGTTCTGTGAAATCATCTCACAGAGTTACAGCTTTCCCCTCAAGAAGCCTTTCGCTAAGACAGTTCTTGTGGAATTGGCAAAGTGATATTTGGAAGCCCATAGAGGGATATGGTGAAAAAGGAAATATCCTCACATGAAATCTGGAAAGAAGCTTTCTGAGAAACTGCTTAGTGTTCTGTTAATTCATCTCACAGAGTTACATCAGTATTTCGTGGATCTCTTTGCTAGCCTTATTTCTGTGGAATCTGAGAACAGATATTTCGGATCCCATTGAAGACTATAGGGCCAAAGGAAATATCCTCGGATAACAAAGAGAAAGAAGCTTTCTGAGAAACTTCTTTGTGTTCTGTGAAATCATCTCACAGAGTTACAGCTTTCCCCTCAAGAAGCCTTTCGCTAAGACAGTTCTTGTGGAATTGGCAAAGTGATATTTGGAACCCCTAGAGGCCTATGGTGAAAAAGGAAATATCCTCAGATGAAATCTGGAAAGAAGCTTTCTGAGAAACTGCTTAGTGTTCTGTTAATTCATCTCACAGAGTTACATCTGTATTTCGTGGATCTCTTTGCTAGCCTTATTTCTGTGGAATCTGAGAACAGATATTTCGGATCCCTTTGAAGACTATAGGGCCAAAGGAAATGTCCTCCGATAACAAAGAGAAAGAAGCTTTCTGAGAAACTTCTTTGTGTTCTGTGAAATCATCTCACAGAGTTACAGCTTTCCCCTCAAGAATCCTTTCGCTAAGACAGTTCTTGTGGAATTGGCAAAGTGATATTTGGAAGCCCATAGAGGGCTATGGTGAAAAAGGAAATATCCTCAGATGAAATCTGGAAAGAAGCTTTCTGAGAAACTGCTTAGTGTTCTGTTAATTCATCTCACAGAGTTACATCCGTATTTCGTGGATCTCTTTGCTAGCCTTATTTCTTTGGAATCTGAGAACAGATATTTCGGATCCCATTGAAGACTATAGGGCCAAAGGAAATATCCTCCGATAACAAAGAGAAAGAAGCTTTCTGAGAAACTTCTTTGTGTTCTGTGAAATCATCTCACAGAGTTACAGCTTTCCCCTCAAGAAGCCTTTCGATAAGACAGTTCTTGTGGAATTGGCAAAGTGATATTTGGAAGCCCTTAGAGGGCTATGGTGAAAAAGGAAATATCCTCAGATGAAATCTGGAAGGAAGCTTTCTGAGAAACTGCTGAGCGTTCTGTTACTTCATCTCACAGAGTTACAACCGTATTTCGTGGATCTCTTTGCTAGACTTATTTCTGTGGAATCTGAGAAGAGATATTTTGGATCCCTTTGAAGACTATAGGGCCAAAGGAAATATCCTCCGATAACAAAGAGAAAGAAGCTTTCTGAGAAACTTCTTTGTGTTCTGTGAAATCATCTCACAGAGTTAGAGCTTTCCCCTCAAGAAGCCTTTCGCTAAGACAGTTCTTGTGGAATTGGCAAAGTGATATTTGGAAGCACCTAGAGGGCTATGGTGAAAAAGGAAATATCCTCAGATGAAATCTGGAAAGAAGCTTTCTGAGAAACTGCTTAGTGTTCTGTTAATTCACCTCACAGAGTTACATCCGTATTTCGTGGATCTCTTTGCTAGACTTATTTCTGTGGAATCTGAGAACAGATATTTCGGATCCCTTTGAAGACTATAGGGCCAAAGGAAATATCCTCCGATAACAAAGAGAAAGAAGCTTTCTGAGAAACTTCTTTGTGTTCTGTGAAATCATCTCACAGAGTTACAGTTTTCCCCTCAAGAAGGCTTTCGCTAAGACAGTTCTTGTGGAATTGGCAAAGTGATATTTGGAAGCCCATAGAGGGCTATGGTGAAAAAGGAAATATCCTCAGATGAAATCTGGAAAGAAGCGTTCTGAGAATCTGCTTAGTGTTCTGTTAATTCATCTCACAGAGTTACATCTGTATTTCGTGGATCTCTTTGCTAGCCTTATTTCTGTGGAATCTGAGAACAGATATTTCGGATGACATTGAAGACTATAGGGCCAAAGGAAATATCTTCCGATAACAAAGAGAAAAAAGCTTCCTGAGAAACTTCTTTGTATTCTGTGAAATCATCTCACAGAGTTACAGCTTTCCCCTCAAGAAGCCTTTCGCTAAGACAGTTCTTGTGGAATTGGCAAAGTGATATTTTGAATCCCTTAGAGGGCTATGGTGAAAAAGGAAATATCCTCAGATGAAATGTGGAAAGAAGCTTTCTGAGAAACTGCTTAGTTTTCTGTTAATTCATCTCACAGAGTTACATCTGTGTTTCGTGGATCTCTTTGGTAGCCTTATTTCTGTGGAATCTGAGAACAGATATTTCGGATCCCTTTGAAGACTATAGGGCCAAAGGAAATATCCTCCGATAACAAAGAGAAAGAAGCTTTCTGAGAAACTTCTTTGTGTTCTGTGAAATCATCTCACAGAGTTACAGCTTTCCCCTCAAGAATCCTTTCGCTAAGACAGTTCTTGTGGAATTGGCAAAGTGATATTTGGAAGCCCATAGAGGGCTATGGTGAAACAGGAAATATCCTCAGATGAAATCTGGAAAGAAGCTTTCTGAGAAACTGCTTAGTGTTCTGTTAATTCATCTCACAGAGTTACATCTGTATTTCGTGGATCTCTTTGCTAGCCTTATTTCTTTGGAATCTGAGAACAGATATTTCGGATCCCTTTGAAGACTATAGGGCCAAAGGAAATATCCTCCGATAACAAAGAGAAAGAAGCTTTCTGAGAAACTTCTTTGTGTTCTGTGATATCATCTCACAGAGTTACAGCTTTCCCCTCAAGAAGCCTTTTGCTAAGACAGTTCTTGTGGAATTGGCAAAGTGATATTTGGAAGCCCATAGAGGGCTATGTTGAAAAAGGAAATATTCTCAGATGATCTCTGGAAGGAAGCTTTCTGTGAAACTGCTTAGTGTTCTGTTAATTCATCTCACAGAGTTACATCTGTATTTCGTGGATCTCTTTGCTAGCCTTATTTCTTTGGAATCTGAGAACAGATATTTCTGATCCCATTGAAGACTATAGGGCCAAAGGAAATATCCTCCGATAACAAAGAGAAAGAAGCTTTCTGTGAAACTTCTTTGTGTTCTGTGAAATCATCTCACAGAGTTACAGCTTTCCCCTCAAGAAGCCTTTCGCTAAGACAGTTCTTGTGGAATTGGCAAAGTGATATTTGGAACCCCTAGAGGGCTATGGTGAAAAAGGAAATATCCTCAGATGAAAACTGGAAGGAAGCTTTCTGAGAAAATGCTGAGTGTTCTGTTAAATCATCTCACAGAGTTACATCGGTATGTCGTGGATCTCCCTGCTAGCCTTATTTCTATGGAATCTGAGAACAGATATTTCGAATCCCATTGAAGACTACAGGGCCAAAGGAAATATCCTCCGATAACAAAGAGAAGGAAGCTTTCTGAGAAACTTCTTTGTGTTCTGTGAAATCATCTCACAGAGTTACAGCTTTCCCGTCAAGAAGCCTTTCGCTAAGACAGTTCTTGTGGAATTGGCAAAGTGATATTTGGAAGCCCATAGAGGGCTATGGTGAAAAAGGAAATATCATCAGATGAAATCTGGAAAGAAGCTTTCTGAGAAACTGCTGAGTGTTCTGTTAATTCATCTCACAGAGTTACATCTGTATTTCGTGGATCTCTTTGCTAGCCTTATTTATGTGGAACCTGAGAACAGATATTTCAGATCTCATTTAAGACTATACGGCCAAAGGAAATATCCTCCGATAACAAAGAGAAAGAAGCTTTCTGAGAAACTTCTTTGTGTTCTGTGAAATCATCTCACAGAGTTACAGCTTTCCCCTCAAGAAGCCTTTCGCTAAGACAGTTCTTGTGGAATTGGCAAAGTGATATTTGGAAGCCCATAGAGGGCTATGGTGAAAAAGGAAATATCCTCAGATGAAATCTGGAAAGAAGCTTTCTGAGAAACTGCTTAGTGTTCTGTTAATTCATCTCACAGAGTTACATCTGTATTTCGTGGTTCTTTTTGCTAGCCTTATTTCTGTGGAATCTGAGAACAGATATTTTGGATCCCATTGAAGACTATAGGGCCAAAGGAAATATCCTCCGATAACAAAGAGAAAGAAGCTTTCTGAGAAACTTCTTTGTGTTCTGTGAAATCACCTCACAGAGTTACAGCTTTCCCCTCAAGAAGCCTTTCGCTAAGACAGTTCTTGTGGAATTGGCAAAGTGATATTTGGAAGCCCATAGAGGGCTATGTTGAAAAAGGAAATATTCTCAGATGAAATCTGGAAGGAAGCTTTCTGTGAAACTGCTTAGTGTTCTGTTAATTCATCTCACAGAGTTACATCTGTATTTCGTGGATCTCTTTGCTAGCCTTATTTCTTTGGAATCTGAGAACAGATATTTCTGATCCCATTGAAGACTACAGGGCCAAAGGAAATATCCTCCGATAACAAAGAGAAAGAAGCTTTCTGAGAAACTTCTTTGTGTTCTGTGAAATCATCTCACAGAGTTACAGCTTTCCCCTCAAGAAGCCTTTCGCTAAGACAGTTCTTGTGGAATTGGCAAAGTGATATTTGGAACCCTTAGAGGGCTATGGTGAAAAAGGAAATATCCTCAGATGAAAACTGGAAGGAAGCTTTCTGAGAAAATGCTGAGTGTTCTGTTAATTCATCTCACAGAGTTACATCGGTATGTCGTGGATCTCTTTGCTAGCCTTATTTCTGTGGAATCTGAGAGCAGATATTTCGAATCCCATTGAAGACTACAGGGCCAAAGGAAATCCTCCGATAACAAAGAGAAAGAAGCTTTCTGAGAAACTTCTTTGTGTTCTGTGAAATCATCTCACAGAGTTACAGCTTTCCCCTCAAGAAGCCTTTCGCTAAGACAGTTCTTGTGGAATTGGCAAAGTGATATTTGGAAGCCCATAGAGGGCCATGGTGAAAAAGGAAATATCCTCAGATGAAATCTGGAAAGAAGCTTTCTGAGAAACTGCTGAGTGTTCTGTTAATTCATCTCACAGAGTTACATCTGTATTTCGTGGATCTCTTTGCTAGCCTTATTTATGTGGAACCTGAGAACAGATATTTCAGATCTGATTTAAGACTATACGGCCAAGGAAATATCCTCCGATAACAAAGAGAAAGAAGCTTTCTGAGAAACTTCTTTGTGTTCTGTGAAATCATCTCACAGAGTTACAGCTTTCCCCTCAAGAAGCCTTTCGCTAAGACAGTTCTTGTGGAATTGGCAAAGTGATATTTGGAAGCCCATAGAGGGCTATGGTGAAAAAGGAAATATCCTCAGATGAAATCTGGAAAGAAGCTTTCTGAGAAACTGCTTAGTGTTCTGTTAATTCATCTCACAGAGTTACATCTGTATTTCGTGGATCTTTTTGCTAGCATTATTTCTGTGGAATCTGAGAACAGATATTTTGGATCCCATTGAAGACTATAGGGCCAAAGGAAATATCCTCCGATAACAAAGAGAAAGAAGCTTTCTGAGAAACTTCTTTGTGTTCTGTGAAATCACCTCACAGAGTTACAGCTTTCCCCTCAAGAAGCCTTTCGCTAAGACAGTTCTTGTGGAATTGGCAAAGTGATATTTGGAAGCCCATGGAGGGCTATGGTGAAAAAGGAAATATCCTCAGATGAAATCTGGAAAGAAGCTTTCTGAGAAACTGCTTAGTGTTCTGTTAATTCATCTCACAGAGTTACATCTGTATGTCGTGAATCTCTTTGCTAGCCTTATTTCTGAGGAATCTGAGAACAGATATTTCGGATCCCATTGAAGACTACAGGGCCAAAGGAAATATCCTCCGTTGACAAAGAGAAAGAAGCTTTCTGAGAAACTTCTTTGTGTTCTGTGAAATCATCTCACAGAGTTACAGCTTTCCCCTCAAGAAGCCTTTCGCTAAGACAGTTCTTGTGGAATTGGCAACGTGATATTTTGAATCCCTTAGAGGGCTATGGTGAAAAAGGAAATATCCTCAGATGAAATGTGGAAAGAAGCTTTCTGAGAAACTGCTTAGTTTTCTGTTAATTCATCTCACAGAGTTACATCTGTGTTTCGTGGATCTCTTTGGTAGCCTTATTTCTGTGGAATCTGAGAACAGATATTTCGGATCCCTTTGAAGACTATAGGGCCAAAGGAAATATCCTCCGATAACAAAGAGAAAGAAGCTTTCTGAGAAACTTCTTTGTGTTCTGTGAAATCATATCACAGAGTTACAGCTTTCCCCTCAAGAATCCTTTCGCTAAGACAGTTCTTGTGGAATTGGCAAAGTGATATTTGGAAGCCCATAGAGGGCTATGGTGAAAAAGGAAATATCCTCAGATGAAATCTGGAAAGAAGCTTTCTGAGAAACTGCTTAGTGTTCTGTTAATTCATCTCACAGAGTTACATCTGTATTTCGTGGATCTCTTTGCTAGCCTTATTTCTTTGGAATCTGAGAACAGATATTTCGGATCCCTTTGAAGACTATAGGGCCAAAGGAAATATCCTCCGATAACAAAGAGAAAGAAGCTTTCTGAGAAACTTCTTTGTGTTCTGTGATATCATCTCACAGAGTTACAGCTTTCCCCTCAAGAAGCCTTTCGCTAAGACAGTTCTTGTGGAATTGGCAAAGTGATATTTGGAAGCCCATAGAGGGCTATGTTGAAAAAGGAAATATCCTCAGATGAAGTCTGGAAAGAAGCTTTCTGTGAAACTGCTTAGTGTTCTGTTAATTCATCTCACAGAGTTACATCTGTATTTCGTGGATCTCTTTGCTAGCCTTATTTCTTTGGAATCTGAGAACAGATATTTCTGATCCCATTGAAGACTATAGGGCCAAAGGAAATATCCTCCGATAACAAAGAGAAAGAAGCTTTCTGAGAAACTTCTTTGTGTTCTGTGAAATCATCTCACAGAGTTACAGCTTTCCCCTCAAGAAGCCTTTCGCTAAGACAGTTCTTGTGGAATTGGCAAAGTGATATTTGGAACCCCTAGAGGGCTATGGTGAAAAAGGAAATATCCTCAGATGAAAACTGGAAGGAAGCTTTCTGAGAAAATGCTGAGTGTTCTGTTAAATCATCTCACAGAGTTACATCGGTATGTCGTGGATCTCCCTGCTAGCCTTATTTCTATGGAATCTGAGAACAGATATTTCGAATCCCATTGAAGACTACAGGGCCAAAGGAAATATCCTCCGATAACAAAGAGAAGGAAGCTTTCTGAGAAACTTCTTTGTGTTCTGTGAAATCATCTCACAGAGTTACAGCTTTCCCGTCAAGAAGCCTTTCGCTAAGACAGTTCTTGTGGAATTGGCAAAGTGATATTTGGAAGCCCATAGAGGGCTATGGTGAAAAAGGAAATATCATCAGATGAAATCTGGAAAGAAGCTTTCTGAGAAACTGCTGAGTGTTCTGTTAATTCATCTCACAGAGTTACATCTGTATTTCGTGGATCTCTTTGCTAGCCTTATTTATGTGGAACCTGAGAACAGATATTTCAGATCTCATTTAAGACTATACGGCCAAAGGAAATATCCTCCGATAACAAAGAGAAAGAAGCTTTCTGAGAAACTTCTTTGTGTTCTGTGAAATCATCTCACAGAGTTACAGCTTTCCCCTCAAGAAGCCTTTCTCTAAGACAGTTCTTGTGGAATTGGCAAAGTGATATTTGGAAGCCCATAGAGGGCTATGGTGAAAAAGGAAATATCCTCAGATGAAATCTGGAAAGAAGCTTTCTGAGAAACTGCTTAGTGTTCTGTTAATTCATCTCACAGAGTTACATCTGTATTTCGTGGATCTTTTTGCTAGCATTATTTCTGTGGAATCTGAGAACAGATATTTTGGATCCCATTGAAGACTATAGGGCCAAAGGAAATATCCTCCGATAACAAAGAGAAAGAAGCTTTCTGAGAAACTTCTTTGTGTTCTGTGAAATCACCTCACAGAGTTACAGCTTTCCCCTCAAGAAGCCTTTCGCTAAGACAGTTCTTGTGGAATTGGCAAAGTGATATTTGGAAGCCCATGGAGGGCTATGGTGAAAAAGGAAATATCCTCAGATGAAATCTGGAAAGAAGATTTCTGAGAAACTGCTGAGTGTTCTGTTAACTCATCTCACAGAGTTATATCTGTATTTCGTGGATCTCTTTGCTAGCCTTATTTCTGTGGAATCTGAGAACAGATATTTCGGATCCCATTGAAGACTAAAGGGCCAAAGGAAATATCCTCCGATAACAAAGAGAAAGAAGCTTTCTGAGAAACTTCTTTGTGTTCTGTGAAATCATCTCACAGAGTTACAGCTTTCCCCTCAAGAAGCCTTTCGCTAAGACAGTTCTTGTGGAATTGGCAAAGTGATATTTGGAAGCCCATAGAGGGCTATGTTGAAAAAGGAAATATTCTCAGATGAAATCTGGAAGGAAGCTTTCTGTGAAACTGCTTAGTGTTCTGTTAATTCATCTCACAGAGTTACATCTGTATTTCGTGGATCTCTTTGCTAGCCTTATTTCTTTGGAATCTGAGAACAGATATTTCTGATCCCATTGAAGACTACAGGGCCAAAGGAAATATCCTCCGATAACAAAGAGAAAGAAGCTTTCTGAGAAACTTCTTTGTGTTCTGTGAAATCATCTCACAGAGTTACAGCTTTCCCCTCAAGAAGCCTTTCGCTAAGACAGTTCTTGTGGAATTGGCAAAGTGATATTTGGAACCCTTAGAGGGCTATGGTGAAAAAGGAAATATCCTCAGATGAAAACTGGAAGGAAGCTTTCTGAGAAAATGCTGAGTGTTCTGTTAATTCATCTCACAGAGTTACATCAGTATGTCGTGGATCTCTTTGCTAGCCTTATTTCTGTGGAATCTGAGAGCAGATATTTCGAATCCCATTGAAGACTACAGGGCCAAGGAAATCCTCCGATAACAAAGAGAAAGAAGCTTTCTGAGAAACTTCTTTGTGTTCTGTGAAATCATCTCACAGAGTTACAGCTTTCCCCTGAAGAAGCCTTTCGCTAAGACAGTTCTTGTGGAATTGGCAAAGTGATATTTGGAAGCCCATAGAGGGCTATGGTGAAAAAGGAAATATCCTCAGATGAAATCTGGAAAGAAGCTTTCTGAGAAACTGCTGAGTGTTCTGTTAATTCATCTCACAGAGTTACATCTGTATTTCGTGGATCTCTTTGCTAGCCTTATTTATGTGGAACCTGAGAACAGATATTTCAGATCTGATTTAAGACTATACGGCCAAAGGAAATATCCTCCGATAACAAAGAGAAAGAAGCTTTCTGAGAAACTTCTTTGTGTTCTGTGAAATCATCTCACAGAGTTACAGCTTTCCCCTCAAGAAGCCTTTCGCTAAGACAGTTCTTGTGGAATTGGCAAAGTGATATTTGGAAGCCCATAGAGGGCTATGGTGAAAAAGGAAATATCCTCAGATGAAATCTGGAAAGAAGCTTTCTGAGAAACTGCTGAGTGTTCTGTTAATTCATCTCACAGAGTTACATCTGTATTTCGTGGATCTCTTTGCTAGCCTTATTTCTTTGGAATCTGAGAACAGATATTTCGGATCCCATTGAAGACTACCGGGCCAAAGGAAATATCCTCCGATAACAAAGAGAAAGAAGCATTCTGAGAAACTTCTTTGTGTTCTGTGAAATCATCTCACAGAGTTACAGCTTTCCCCTCAAGAAGCCTTTCGCTAAGACAGTTCTTGTGGAATTGGCAAAGTGATATTTGGAACCCCTAGAGGGCTATGGTGAAAAAGGAAATATCCTCAGATGAAAACTGGAAGGAAGCTTTCTGAGAAAATGCTGAGTGTTCTGTTAATTCATCTCACAGAGTTACATCTGTATGTCGTGGATCTCTTTGCTAGCCTTATTTCTGTGGAATCTGAGAACAGATATTTCGGATCCCATTGAAGACTACAGGGCCAAAGGAATTATCCTCCGATAACAAAGAGAAAGAAGCTTTCTGAGAAACTTCTTTGTGTTCTGTGAAATCATCTCACAGAGTTACAGCTTTCCCCTCAAGAAGCCTTTCGCTAAGACAGTTCTTGTGGAATTGGCAAAGTGATATTTGGAAGCCCATAGAGGGCTATGGTGAAAAAGGAAATATCCTCAGATGAAATCTGGATAGAAGCTTTCTGAGAAACTGCTTAGTGTTCTGTTAATTCATCTCATAGAGTTACATCTGTATTTCGTGGATCTCTTTGCTAGCCTGATTTCTGTGGAATCTGAGAACAGATATTTCGGATCCCTTTGAAGACTATAGGGCCAAAGGAAATATCCTCCGATAACAAAGAGAAAGAAGCTTTCTGAGAAACTTCTTTGTGTTCTGTGAAATCATCTCACAGAGTTACAGCTTTCCCCTCAAGAAGCCTTTCGCTAAGACAGTTCTTGTGGAATTGGCAAAGTGATACTTGGAATCCCTTAGAGGGCTATGGTGAAAAAGGAAATATCCTCAGATGAAATCTGGAAAGAAGCTTTCTGAGAAACTGCTTAGTGTTCTGTTAATTCATCTCACAGAGTTACATCTGTATTTCGTGGATCTCTTTGCTAGCCTTATTTCTTTGGAATCTGAGAACAGATATTTCGGATCCCATTGAAGACTATAGGGCCAAAGGAAATATCCTCCGATAACAAAGAGAAAGAAGCTTTCTGAGAGACTTCTTTGTGTTCTGTGAAATAATCTCACAGAGTTACAGCTTTCCCCTCAAGAAGCCTTTCGCTAAGACAGTTCTTGTGGAATTGGCAAGGTGATATTTGGAACCGCTAGAGTGCTATGGTGAAAAAGGAAATATCCTCAGATGAAAACTGGAAGGAAGCTTTCTGAGAAAATGCTGAGTGTTCTGTTAATTCATCTCACAGAGTTACATCTCTATGTCGTGGATCTCTTGCTAGCCTTATTTCTGTGGAATCTGAGAACAGATATTTCGGATCCCATTGAAGACTACAGGGCCAAAGGAAATATCCTCCGATAACAAAGAGAAAGAAGCTTTCTGAGAAACTTCTTTGTGTTCTGTGAAATCATCTCACAGAGTTACAGCTTTCCCCTCAAGAAGCCTTTCGCTAAGACAGTTCTTGTGGAATTGGCAAAGTGATATTTGGAAGCCCATAGAGGGCTACGGTGAAAAAGGAAATATCCTCAGATGAAATCTGGAAAGAAGCTTTCTGAGAAACTGCTGAGTGTTCTGTTAATTCATCTCACAGAGTTACATCTGTATTTCGTGGATCTCTTTGCTAGCCTTATTTCTGTGGAACCTGAGAACAGATATTTCAGATCTCATTTAAGACTATAGGGCCAAAGGAAATATCCTCCGATAACAAAGAGAAAGAAGCTTTCTGAGAAACTTCTTTGTGTTCTCTGAAATCATCTCACAGAGATACAGCTTTCCCCTCAAGAAGCCTTTCGCTAAGACAGTTCTTGTGGAATTGGCAAAGTGATATTTGGAAGCCCTTAGAGGGCTATGGTGAAAAAGGAAATATCCTCAGATGAAATCTGGAAAGAAGCTTTCTGAGAAACTGCTTAGTGTTCTGTTAATTCATCTCACAGAGTTTCATCTGTATGTCGTGGATCTCTTTGCTAGCCTTATTTCTGAGGAATCTGAGAACAGATATTTCGGATCCCATTGAAGACTACAGGGCCAAAGGAAATATCCTCCGATGACAAAGAGAAAGAAGCTTTCTGAGAAACTTCTTTGTGTTCTGTGAAATCATCTCACAGAGTTACAGCTTTCCCCTCAAGAAGCCTTTCGCTAAGACAGTTCTTGTGGAATTGGCAAAGTGATATTTGGAAGCCCATAGAGGGCTATGGTGAAAAAGGAAATATCCTCAGATGAAATCTGGAAAGAAGATTTCTGAGAAACTGCTGAGTGTTCTGTTAACTCATCTCACAGAGTTACATCTGTATTTCGTGGATCTCTTTGCTAGCCTTATTTCTGTGGAATCTGAGAACAGATATTTCGGATCCCATTGAAGACTACCGGGCCAAAGGAAATATCCTCCGATAACAAAGAGAAAGAAGCATTCTGAGAAACTTCTTTGTGTTCTTTGAAATCATCTCACAGAGTTACAGCTTTCCCCTCAAGAAGCCTTTCGCTAAGACAGTTCTTGTGTAATTGGCAAAGTGATATTTGGAACCCCTAGAGGGCTATGGTGAAAAAGGAAATATCCTCAGATGAAAACTGGAAGGAAGCTTTCTGAGAAAATGCTGAGTGTTCTGTTAATTCATCTCACAGAGTTACATCTGTATGTCGTGGATCTCTTTGCTAGCCTTATTTCTGTGGAATCTGAGAACAGATATTTCGGATCCCATTGAAGACTACAGGGCCAAAGGAAATATCCTCCGATAACAAAGAGAAAGAAGCTTTCTGAGAAACTTCTTTGTGTTCTGTGAAATCATCTCACAGAGTTACAGCTTTCCCCTCAAGAAGCCTTTCGCTAAGACAGTTCTTGTGGAATTGGCAAAGTGATATTTGGAAGCCCATAGAGGGCTATGGTGAAAAAGGAAATATCCTCAGATGAAATCTGGATAGAAGCTTTCTGAGAAACTGCTTAGTGTTCTGTTAATTCATCTCATAGAGTTACATCTGTATTTCGTGAATCTCTTTGCTAGCCTGATTTCTGTGGAATCTGAGAACAGATATTTCGGATCCCATTGAAGACTATAGGGCCAAAGGAAATATCCTCCGATAACAAAGAGAAAGAAGCTTTCTGAGAAACTTCTTTGTGTTCTGTGAAATCATCTCACAGAGTTACAGCTTTCCCCTCAAGAAGCCTTTCGCTAAGACAGTTCTTGTGGAATTGGCAAAGTGATACTTGGAAGCCCATAGAGGGCTATGGTGAAAAAGGAAATATCCTCAGATGAAATCTGGAAAGAAGCTTTCTGAGAAACTGCTTAGTGTTCTGTTAATTCATCTCACAGAGTTACATCTGTATTTCGTGGATCTCTTTGCTAGCCTTATTTCTTTGGAATCTGAGAACAGATATTTCGGATCCCATTGAAGACTATAGGGCCAAAGGAAATATCCTCCGATAACAAAGAGAAAGAAGCTTTCTGAGAAACTTCTTTGTGTTCTGTGAAATCATCTCACAGAGTTACAGCTTTCCCCTCAAGAAGCCTTTCGCTAAGACAGTTCTTGTGGAATTGGCAAAGTGATATTTGGAACCCCTAGAGGGCTATGGTGAAAAAGGAAATATCCTCAGATGAAAACTGGAAGGAAGCTTTCTGAGAAAATGCTGAGTGTTCTGTTAATTCATCTCACAGAGTTACATCTCTATGTCGTGGATCTCTTTGCTAGCCTTATTTCTGTGGAATCTGAGAACAGATATTTCGGATCCCATTGAAGACTACAGGGCCAAAGGAAATATCCTCCGATAACAAAGAGAAAGAAGCTTTCTGAGAAACTTCTTTGTGTTCTGTGAAATCATCTCACAGAGTTACAGCTTTCACCTCAAGAAGCCTTTCGCTAAGACAGTTCTTGTGGAATTGGCAAAGTGATATTTGGAAGCCCATAGAGGGCTATGGTGAAAAAGGAAATATCCTCAGATGAAATCTGGAAAGAAGCTTTCTGAGAAACTGCTGAGTGTTCTGTTAATTCATCTCACAGAGTTACATCTGTATTTCGTGGATCTCTTTGCTAGCCTTATTTCTGTGGAACCTGAGAACAGATATTTCAGATCTCATTTAAGACTATAGGGCCAAAGGAAATATCCTCCGATAACAAAGAGAAAGAAGCTTTCTGAGAAACTTCTTTGTGTTCTGTGAAATCATCTCACAGAGTTACAGCTTTCCCCTCAAGAAGCCTTTCGCTAAGACAGTTCTTGTGGAATTGGCAAAGTGATATTTGGAAGCCCATAGAGGGATACGGTGAAAAAGGAAATATCCTCAGATGAAATCTGGAAAGAAGCTTTCTGAGAAACTGCTTAGTGTTCTGTTAATTCATCTCACAGAGTTGCATCAGTATTTCGTGGATCTCTTTGCTAGCCTTATTTCTGTGGAATCTGAGAACAGATATTTCGGATCCCATTGAAGACTATAGGGCCAAAGGAAATATCCTCGGATAACAAAGAGAAAGAAGCTTTCTGAGAAACTTCTTTGTGTTCTGTGAAATCATCTCACAGAGTTACAGCTTTCCCCTCAAGAAGCCTTTCGCTAAGACAGTTCTTGTTGAATTGGCAAAGTGATATTTGGAATCCCATAGAGGGCTATGGTGAAAAAGGAAATATCCTCAGATGAAATCTGGAAAGAAGATTTCTGAGAAATTGCTGAGTGTTCTGTTAATTCATCTCACAGAGTTACATCTGTATTTCGTGGATCTCTTTGCTAGCCTTATTTCTGTGGAATCTGAGAACAGATATTTCGGATCCCATTGAAGACTATAGGGCCAAAGGAAATATCTTGCGATAACAAAGAGAAAAAAGCTTTCTGAGAAACTTCTTTGTATTCTGTGAAATCATCTCACAGAGTTACAGCTTTCCCCTCAAGAAGCCTTTCGCTAAGACAGTTCTTGTGGAATTGGCAAAGTGATATTTTGAATCCCATAGAGGGCTATGGTGAAAAAGGAAATATCCTCAGATGAAATGTGTAAAAAAGCTTTCTGAGAAACTGCTTAGTTTTCTGTTAATTCATCTCACAGAGTTACATCTGTGTTTCGTGGATCTCTTTGCTAGCCTTATTTCTGAGGAATCTGAGAACAGATATTTCGGATCCCTTTGAAGACTATAGGGCCAAAGGAAATATCCTCCGATAACAAAGAGAAAGAAGCTTTCTGAGAAACTTCTTTGTGTTCTGTGAAATCATCTCACAGAGTTACAGCTTTCCCCTCAAGAAGCCTTTCGCTAAGACAGTTCTTGTGGAATTGGCAAAGTGATATTTGGAAGCCCATAGAGGGATATGGTGAAAAAGGAAATATCCTCAGATGAAATCTGGAAAGAAGCTTTCTGAGAAACTGCTTAGTGTTCTGTTAATTCATCTCACAGAGTTACATCCGTATTTCGTGGATCTCTTTGCTAGCCTTATTTCTGTGGAATCTGAGAACAGATATTTCGGATCCCTTTGAAGAATATAGGGCCAAAGGAAATATCCTCCGATAACAAAGAGAAAGAAGCTTTCTGAGAAACTTCTTTGTGTTCCGTGAAATCATCTCACAGAGTTACAGCTTTCCCCTCAAGAAGCCTTTCGCTAAGACAGTTCTTGTGGAATTGGCAAAGTGATATTCGGAAGCCCTTAGAGGGCTATGGTGAAAAAGGAAATATCCTCATTTGAAATCTGGAAAGAAGCTTTCTGAGAAACTGCTTAGTGTTCTGTTAATTCATCTCACAGAGTTACATCTGTATTTCGTGGATCTCTTTGCTAGTCTTATTTCTGTGGAATCTGAGAACAGATATTTCGGATCCCTTTCAAGACTATAGGGCCAAAGGAAATATCCTCCGATAACAAAGAGAAAGAAGCTTTCTGAGAAACTTCTTTGTGTTCTGTGAAATCATCTCACAGAGTTACAGCTTTCCCCTCAAGAAGCCTTTCGCTAAGACAGTTCTTGTGGAATTGGCAAAGTGATATTTGGTAGCCCATAGAGGGCTATGGTGAAAAAGGAAATATCCTCAGATGAAAACTGGAAGGAAGCTTTCTGAGAAAATGCTGAGTGTTCTGTTAATTCATCTCACAGAGTTACATCTGTATGTCGTGGATCTCTTTGCTAGCCTTATTTCTGTGGAATCTGAGAACAGATATTTCGGATCCCATTGAAGACTACAGGGGCAAAGGAAATATCCTCCGATAACAAAGAGAAAGAAGCTTTCTGAGAAACTTCTTTGTGTTCTGTGAAATCATCTCACAGAGTTACAGCTTTCCCCTCAACAAGCCTTTCGCTAAGACAGTTCTTGTGGAATTGGCAAAGTGATATTTGGAAGCCCATAGAGGGCTATGGTGAAAAAGGAAATATCCTCACATGAAATCTGGAAAGAAGCTTTCTGAGAAACTGCTGAGTGTTCTGTTAATTCTTCTCACAGAGTTACATCTGTATTTCGTGGATCTCTTTGCTAGCCTTATTTCTGTGGAATCTGAGAGCAGATATTACGAATCCCATTGAAGACTACAGGGCCAAATGAAATATCCTCCGATAACAAAGAGAAAGAAGCTTTCTGAGAAACTTCTTTGTGTTCTGTGAAATCATCTCACAGAGTTACAGCTTTCCCCTCAAGAAGCCTTTCGCTAAGACAGTTCTTGTGGAATTGGCAAAGTGATATTTGGAAGCCCATAGAGGGCTATGGTGAAAAAGGAAATATCCTCAGATGAAATCTGGAAAGAAGCTTTCTGAGAAACTGCTGAGTGTTCTGTTAATTCATCTCACAGAGTTACATCTGTATTTCATGGATCTCTTTGCTAGCCTTATTTATGTGGAACCTGAGAACAGATATTTCAGATCTCATTTAAGACTATACGGCCAAAGGAAATATCCTCCGATAACAAAGAGAAAGAAGCTTTCTGAGAAACTTCTTTGTGTTCTGTGAAATCATCTCACAGAGTTACAGCTTTCCCCTCAAGAAGCCTTTCGCTAAGACTGTTCTTGTGGAATTGGCAAAGTGATATTTGGAAGCCCATAGAGGGCTATGGTGAAAAAGGAAATATCCTCAGATGAAATCTGGAAAGAAGCTTTCTGAGAAACTGCTTAGTGTTCTGTTAATTCATCTCACAGAGTTACATCTGTATTTCGTGGATCTCTTTGCTAGCCTTATTTCTTTGGAATCTGAGAACAGATATTTCGGATCCCATTGAAGACTATAGGGCCAAAGGAAATATCCTCCGATAACAAATGGAAAGAAGCTTTCTGAGAATCTTCTTTGTGTTCTGTGAAATCATCTCACAGAGTTACAGCTTTCCCCTCAAGAAGCCTTTCGCTAAGACAGTTCTTGTGGAATTGGCAAAGTGATATTTGGAACCCCTAGAGGGCTATGGTGAAAAAGGAAATATCCTCAGATGAAAAATGGAAGGAAGCTTTCTGAGAAAATGCTGAGTGTTCTGTTAATTCATCTCACAGAGTTATATCTGTATGTCGTGGATCTCTTTGCTAGCCTTATTTCTGTGGAATCTGAGAACAGATATTTCGGATCCCATTGAAGACTACAGGGCCAAAGGAAATATCCTCCGATAACAAAGAGAAAGAAGCTTTCTGAGAAACTTCTTTGTGTTCTGTGAAATCATCTCACAGAGTTACAGCTTTCCCCTCAAGAAGCCTTTCGCTAAGACAGTTCTTGTGGAATTGGCAAAGTGATATTTGGAAGCCCATAGAGGGCTACGGTGAAAAAGGAAATATCCTCAGATGAAATCTGGAAAGAAGCTTTCTGAGAAACTGCTGAGTGTTCTGTTAATTCATCTCACAGAGTTACATCTGTATTTCGTGGATCTCTTTGCTAGCCTTATTTCTGTGGAACCTGAGAACAGATATTTCAGATCTCATTTAAGACTATAGGGCCAAAGGAAATATCCTCCGATAACAAAGAGAAAGAAGCTTTCTGAGAAACTTCTTTGTGTTCTCTGAAATCATCTTACAGAGATACAGCTTTCCCCTCAAGAAGACTTTCGCTAAGACAGTTCTTGTGGAATTGGCAAAGTGATATTTGGAAGCCCTTAGAGGGCTATGGTGAAAAAGGAAATATCCTCAGATGCAATCTGGAAAGAAGCTTTCTGAGAAACTGCTTAGTGTTCTGTTAATTCATCTCACAGAGTTACATCTGTATGTCGTGGATCTCTTTGCTAGCCTTATTTCTGAGGAATCTGAGAACAGATATTTCGGATCCCATTGAAGACTACAGGGCCAAAGGAAATATCCTCCGATGACAAAGAGAAAGAAGCTTTCTGAGAAACTTCTTTGTGTTCTGTGAAATCATCTCACAGAGTTACAGCTTTCCCCTCAAGAAGCCTTTCGCTAAGACAGTTCTTGTGGAATTGGCAAAGTGATATTTGGAAGCCCATAGAGGGCTATGGTGAAAAAGGAAATATCCTCAGATGAAATCTGGAAAGAAGATTTCTGAGAAACTGCTGAGTGTTCTGTTAACTCATCTCACAGAGTTACATCTGTATTTCGTGGATCTCTTTGCTAGCCTTATTTCTGTGGAATCTGAGAACAGATATTTCGGATCCCATTGAAGACTACCGGGCCAAAGGAAATATCCTCCGATAACAAAGAGAAAGAAGCATTCTGAGAAACTTCTTTGTGTTCTGTGAAATCATCTCACAGAGTTACAGCTTTCCCCTCAAGAAGCCTTTCGCTAAGACAGTTCTTGTGTAATTGGCAAAGTGATATTTGGAACCCCTAGAGGGCTATGGTGAAAAAGGAAATATCCTCAGATGAAAACTGGAAGGAAGCTTTCTGAGAAAATGCTGAGTGTTCTGTTAATTCATCTCACAGAGTTACATCTGTATGTCGTGGGTCTCTTTGCTAGCCTTATTTCTGTGGAATCTGAGAACAGATATTTCGGATCCCATTGAAGACTACAGGGCCAAAGGAAATATCCTCCGATAACAAAGAGAAAGAAGCTTTCTGAGAAACTTCTTTGTGTTCTGTGAAATCATCTCACAGAGTTACAGCTTTCCCCTCAAGAAGCCTTTCGCTAAGACAGTTCTTGTGGAATTGGCAAAGTGATATTTGGAAGCCCATAGAGGGCTATGGTGAAAAAGGAAATATCCTCAGATGAAATCTGGATAGAAGCTTTCTGAGAAACTGCTTAGTGTTCTGTTAATTCATCTCATAGAGTTACATCTGTATTTCGTGGATCTCTTTGCTAGCCTGATTTCTGTGGAATCTGAGAACAGATATTTCGGATCCCTTTGAAGACTATAGGGCCAAAGGAAATATCCTCCGATAACAAAGAGAAAGAAGCTTTCTGAGAAACTTCTTTGTGTTCTGTGAAATCATCTCACAGAGTTACAGCTTTCCCCTCAAGAAGCCTTTCGCTAAGACAGTTCTTGTGGAATTGGCAAAGCTATATTTGGAAGCCCGTAGAGGGCTATGGTGAAAAAGGAAATATCCTCAGATGAAATCTGGAAAGAAGCTTTCTGAGAAACTGCTGAGTGTTCTGTTAATTCATCTCACAGAGTTACATCTGTATTTCGTGGATCTTTTTGCTAGCCTTATTTCTGTGGAATCTGAGAACAGATATTTTGGATCCCATTGAAGACTATAGGGCCAAAGGAAATATCCTCCGATAACAAAGAGAAAGAAGCTTTCTGAGAAACTTCTTTGTGTTCTGTGAAATCATATCACAGAGTTACAGCTTTCCCCTCAAGAAGCCTTTCGCTAAGACAGTTCTTGTGGAATTGGCAAAGTGATATTTGGAACCCCTAGAGGGCTATGGTGAAAAAGGAAATATCCTCAGATGAAAACTGGAAGGAAGCTTTCTGAGAAAATGCTGAGTGTTCTGTTAATTCATCTCACAGAGTTACATCTCTATGTCGTGGATCTCTTTGCTAGCCTTTTTTCTGTGGAATCTGAGAACAGATATTTCGGATCCCATTGAAGACTACAGGGCCAAAGGAAATATCCTCCGATAACAAAGAGAAAGAAGCTTTCTGAGAAACTTCTTTGTGTTCTGTGAAATCATCTCACAGAGTTACAGCTTTCTCCTCAAGAAGCCTTTCGCTAAGACAGTTCTTGTGGAATTGGCAAAGTGATATTTGAAAGCCCTTAGAGGGCTATGGTGAAAAAGGAAATATACTCAGATGAAATCTGGAAAGAAGCTTTCTGAGAAACTGCTTAGTGTTCTCTTAATTCATCTCACAGAGTTACATCTGTATTTCGTGGATCTCTTTGCTAGCCTTATTTCTTTGGAATCTGAGAACAGATATTTCGGATCCCTTTGAAGACTATAGGGCCAAAGGAAATATCCTCCGATAACAAAGAGAAAGAAGCTTTCTGAGAAACTTCTTTGTGTTCTGTGAAATCATCTCACACAGTTACAGCTTTCCCCTCAAGAAGCCTTTCGCTAAGACAGTTCTTGTGGAATTGGCAAAGTGATATTTGGAAGCCCATAGAGGGCTATGGTGAAAAAGGAAATATCCTCAGATGAAAACTGGAAGGAAGCTTTCTGAGAAAATGCTGAGTGTTCTGTTAATTCATCTCACAGAGTTACATCTGTATGTCGTGGATCTCTTTGCTAGCCTTATTTCTGTGGAATCTGAGAACAGATATTTCGGATCCCATTGAAGACTACAGGGCCAAAGCAAATATCCTCCGATAACAAAGAGAAAGAAGCTTTCTGAGAAACTTCTTTGTGTTCTGTGAAATCATCTCACAGAGTTACAGCTTTCCCCTCAAGAAGCCTTTCGCTAAGACAGTTCTTGTGGAATTGGCAAAGTGATATTTGGAAGCCCATAGAGGGCTATGGTGAAAAAGGAAATATCCTCAGATGAAATCTGGAAAGAAGCTTTCTGAGAAACTGCTGAGTGTTCTGTTAATTCATCTCACAGAGTTACATCTGTATTTCGTGGATCTCTTTGCTAGCCTTATTTCTGTGGAACCTGAGAACAGATATTTCAGATCTCATTTAAGACTATAGGGCCAAAGGAAATATCCTCCGATAACAAAGAGAAAGAAGCTTTCTGAGAAACTTCTTTGTGTTCTGTGAAATCATCTCACAGAGTTACAGCTTTCCCCTCAAGAAGCCTTTCGCTAAGACAGTTCTTGTGGAATTGGCAAAGTGATATTTGGAAGCCCATAGAGGGATACGGTGAAAAAGGAAATATCCTCAGAAGAAATCTGGAAAGAAGCTTTCTGAGAAACTGCTTAGTGTTCTGTTAATTCATCTCACAGAGTTACATCAGTATTTCGTGGATCTCTTTGCTAGCCTTATTTCTGTGGAATCTGAGAACAGATATTTCGGATCCCATTGAAGACTATAGGGCCAAAGGAAATATCCTCGGATAACAAAGAGAAAGAAGCTTTCTGAGAAACTTCTTTGTGTTCTGTGAAATCATCTCACAGAGTTACAGCTTTCCCCTCAAGAAGCCTTTCGCTAAGACAGTTCTTGTGGAATTGGCAAAGTGATATTTGGTAGCCCATAGAGGGCTATGGTGAAAAAGGAAATATCCTCAGATGAAAACTGGAAGGAAGCTTTCTGAGAAAATGCTGAGTGTTCTGTTAATTCATCTCACAGAGTTACATCTGTTTGTCGTGGATCTCTTTGCTAGCCTTATTTCTGTGGAATCTGAGAACAGATATTTCGGATCCCATTGAAGACTACAGGGGCAAAGGAAATATCCTCGGATAACAAAGAGAAAGAAGCTTTCTGAGAAACTTCTTTGTGTTCTGTGAAATCATCTCACAGAGTTACAGCTTTCCCCTCAAGAAGCCTTTCGCTAAGACAGTTCTTGTGGAATTGGCAAAGTGATATTCGGAAGCCCATAGAGGGCTATGGTGAAAAAGGAAATATCCTCACATGAAATCTGGAAAGAAGCTTTCTGAGAAACTGCTGAGTGTTCTGTTAATTCTTCTCACAGAGTTACATCTGTATTTCGTGGATCTCTTTGCTACCCTTATTTCTGTGGAACATGAGAACAGATATTTCAGATCTCATTTAAGACTATAGGGCCAAAGGAAATATCCTCCGATAACAAAGAGAAAGAAGCTTTCTGAGAAACTTCTTTGTGTTCTGTGAAATCATCTCACAGAGTTACAGCTTTCCCCTCAAGAAGCCTTTCGCTGAGACAGTTCTTGTGGAATTGGCAAAGTGATATTTGGAAGCCCATAGAGGGCTATGGTGAAAAAGGAAATATCCTCAGATGAAATCTGGAAAGAAGCTTTCTGAGAAACTGCTTAGTGTTCTGTTAATTCATCTCACAGAGTTACATCTGTATTTCGTGGATCTCTTTGCTAGCCTTATTTCTGTGGAATCTGAGAACAGATATTTCGGATCCCATTGAAGACTAACGGGCCAAAGGAAATATCCTCCGATAACAAAGAGAAAGAAGCTTTCTGAGAAACTTCTTTGTGTTCTGTGAAATCATCTCACAGAGTTACAGCTTTCCCCTCAAGAAGCCTTTCGCTAACACAGTTCTTGTTGAATTGGCAAAGTGATATTTGGAACCCCTAGAGGGCTATGGTGAAAAAGGAAATATCCTCAGATGAAATCTGGAAAGAAGCTTTCTGAGAAACTACTGAGTGTTGTGTTAATTCATCTCACAGAGTTACATCCGTATGTCGTGGATCTCTTTGCTAGCCTTATTTCTGTGGAATCTGAGAAGAGATATTTCAAATCCCATTGAAGACTATAGGGCCAAAGGAAATATCTTCCGATAACAAAGAGAAAAAAGCTTTCTGAGAAACTTCTTTGTGTTCTGTGAAATCATCTCACAGAGTTACAGCTTTCCCCTCAAGAAGCCTTTCGCTAAGACAGTTCTTGTGGAATTGGCAAAGTGATATTTGGAATCCCACAGAGGGCTATGGTGAAAAAGGAAATATCCTCAGATGAAATCTGGAAAGAAGCTTTCTGAGAAACTGCTTAGTGTTCTGTTAATTCATCTCACAGAGTTACATCGGTGTTTCGTGGATCTCTTTGCTAGCCTTATTTCTGTGGAATTTGAGAACAGATATTTCGGATCCCTTTGAAGACTATAGGGCCAAAGGAAATATCCTCCGATAACAAAGAGAAAGAAGCTTTCTGAGAAACTTCTTTGTGTTCTGTGAAATCATCTCACAGAGTTACAGCTTTCCCCTCAAGAAGCCTTTCGATAAGACAGTTCTTGTGGAATTGGCAAAGTGATATTTGGAAGCCCTTAGAGGGCTATGGTGAAAAAGGAAATATCCTCAGATGAAATCTGGAAGGAAGCTTTCTGAGAAACTGCTGAGCGTTCTGTTACTTCATCTCACAGAGTTACATCCGTATTTCGTGGATCTCTTTGCTAGACGTATTTCTGTGGAATCTGAGAAGAGATATTTTGGATCCCTTTGAAGACTATAGGGCCAAAGGAAATATCCTCCGATAACAAAGAGAAAGAAGCTTTCTGAGAAACTTCTTTGTGTTCTGTGAAATCATCTCACAGAGTTACAGCTTTCCCCTCAAGAAGCCTTTCGCTAAGACAGTTCTTGTGGAATTGGCAAAGTGATATTTGGAAGCCCCTAGAGGGCTATGGTGAAAAAGGAAATATCCTCAGATGAAATCTGGAAAGAAGGTTTCTGAGAAACTGCTTAGTGTTCTGTTAATTCACCTCACAGAGTTACATCTGTATTTCGTGGATCTCTTTGCTAGCCTTATTTCTGTGGAATCTGAGAACAGATATTTCGGATCCCATTGAAGACTATAGGGCCAAAGGAAATATCTTCCGATAACAAAGAGAAAAAAGCTTTCAGAGAAACTTCTTTGTATTCTGTGAAATCATCTCACAGAGTTACAGCTTTCCCCTCAAGAAGCCTTTCGCTAAGACAGTTCTTGTGGAATTGGCAAAGTGATATTTTGAATCCCATAGAGGGCTATGGTGAAAAAGGAAATATCCTCAGATGAAATGTGGAAAGAAGATTTCTGAGAAACTGCTTAGTTTTCTGTTAATTCATCTCACAGAGTTACATCTGTGTTTCGTGGATCTCTTTGCTAGCCTTATTGCTGTGGAATCTGAGAACAGATATTTCGGATCCCTTTGAAGACTATAGGGCCAAAGGAAATATCCTCAGATAACAAAGAGAAAGAAGCTTTCTGAGAAACTTCTTTGTGTTCTGTGAAATCATCTCACAGAGTTACAGCTTTCCCCTCAAGAAGCCTTTCGCTAAGACAGTTCTTGTGGAATTGGCAAAGTGATATTTGGAAGCCCATAGAGTGCTAGGGTGAAAAAGGAAATATCCTCAGATGAAATCTGGAAAGAAGCTTTCTGAGAAACTGCTTAGTGTTCTGTTAATTCATCTCACAGAGTTACATCCGTATTTCGTGGATCTCTTTGCTAGCCTTATTTCTGTGGAATCTGAGAACAGATATTTCGGATCCCTTTGAAGACTATAGGGCCAAAGGAAATTTCCTCCGATAACAAAGAGAAAGAAGCTTTCTGAGAAACTTCTTTGTGTTCCGTGAAATCATCTCACAGAGTTACAGCTTTCCCCTCAAGAAGCCTTTCGGTAAGACAGTTCTTGTGGAATTGGCAAAGTGATATTTGGAAGCCCGTAGAGGGCTATGTTGAAAAAGGAAATATCCTCAGATGAAATCTGGAAAGAAGCTTTCTGAGAAACTGCTGAGTGTTCTGTTAATTCATCTCACAGAGTTACATCTGTATTTCGTGGATATCTTTGCTAGCCTTATTTCTTTGGAATCTGAGAACAGATATTTCGGATCCCTTTGAAGACTATAGGGCCAAAGGAAATATCCTCCGATAACAAAGAGAAAGAAGCTTTCTGAGAAACTTCTTTGTGTTCTGTGAAATCATCTCACAGAGTTACAGCTTTCCCCTCAAGAAGCCTTTCGCTAAGACAGTTCTTGTGGAATTGGCAAAGTGATACTTGGAAGCCCATAGAGGGCTATGGTGAAAAAGGAAATATCCTCAGATGAAATCTGGAAAGAAGCTTTCTGAGAAACTGCTTAGTGTTCTGTTAATTCATCTCACAGAGTTACATCTGTATTTCGTGGATCTCTTTGCTAGCCTTATTTCTTTGGAATCTGAGAACAGATATTTCGGATCCCATTGAAGACTATAGGGCCAAAGGAAATATCCTCCGATAACAAAGAGAAAGAAGCTTTCTGAGAAACTTCTTTGTGTTCTGTGAAATCATCTCACAGAGTTACAGCTTTCCCCTCAAGAAGCCTTTCGCTAAGACAGTTCTTGTGGAATTGGCAAAGTGATATTTGGAACCCCTAGAGGGCTATGGTGAAAAAGGAAATATCCTCAGATGAAAACTGGAAGGAAGCTTTCTGAGAAAATGCTGAGTGTTCTGTTAATTCATCTCACAGAGTTACATCTCTATGTCGTGGATCTCTTGCTAGCCTTATTTCTGTGGAATCTGAGAACAGATATTTCGGATCCCATTGAAGACTACAGGGCCGAAGGAAATATCCTCCGATAACAAAGAGAAAGAAGCTTTCTGAGAAACTTCTTTGTGTTCTCTGAAATCATCTCACAGAGTTACAGCTTTCCCCACAAGAAGCCTTTCGCTAAGACAGTTCTTGTGGAATTGGCAAAGTGATATTTGGAAGCCCATAGAGGGCTATGGTGAAAAAGAAAATATCCTCCGATGAAATCTGGAAAGAAGCTTTCTGAGAAACTGCTTAGTGTTCTGTTAATTCATCTCACAGAGTTACATCTGTATTTCGTGGATCTTTTTGCTAGCCTTATTTCTGTGGAATCTGAGAAGAGATATTTTGGATCCCATTGAAGACTATAGGGCCAAAGGAAATATCCTCCGATAACAAAGAGAAAGAAGCTTTCTGAGAAACTTCTTTGTGTTCTGTGAAATCATCTCACAGAGTTACAGCTTTCCCCTCAAGAAGCCTTTCGCTAAGACAGTTCTTGTGGAATTGGCAAAGTGATATTTGGAACCCCTAGAGGGCTATGGTGAAAAAGGAAATATCCTCAGATGAAAACTGGAAGGAAGCTTTCTGAGAAAATGCTGAGTGTTCTGTTAATTCATCTCACAGAGTTACATCTCTATGTCGTGGATCTCTTTGCTAGCCTTTTTTCTGTGGAATCTGAGAACAGATATTTCGGATCCCATTGAAGACTACAGGGCCAAAGGAAATATCCTCCGATAACAAAGAGAAAGAAGCTTTCTGAGAAACTTCTTTGTGTTCTGTGAAATCATCTCACAGAGTTACAGCTTTCTCCTCAAGAAGCCTTTCGCTAAGACAGTTCTTGTGGAATTGGCAAAGTGATATTTGAAAGCCCTTAGAGGGCTATGTTGAAAAAGGAAATATACTCAGATGAAATCTGGAAAGAAGCTTTCTGAGAAACTGCTTAGTGTTCTCTTAATTCATCTCACAGAGTTACATCTGTATTTCGTGGATCTCTTTGCTAGCCTTATTTCTTTGGAATCTGAGAACAGATATTTCGGATCCCTTTGAAGACTATAGGGCCAAAGGAAATATCCTCCGATAACAAAGAGAAAGAAGCTTTCTGAGAAACTTCTTTGTGTTCTGTGAAATCATCTCACAGAGTTACAGCTTTCCCCTCAAGAAGCCTTTCGCTAAGACAGTTCTTGTGGAATTGGCAAAGTGATATTTGGAAGCCCATAGAGGGCTATGGTGAAAAAGGAAATATCCTCAGATGAAAACTGGAAGGAAGCTTTCTGAGAAAATGCTGAGTGTTCTGTTAATTCATCTCACAGAGTTACATCTGTATGTCGTGGATCTCTTTGCTAGCCTTATTTCTGTGGAATCTGAGAACACATATTTCGGATCCCATTGAAGACTACAGGGCCAAAGCAAATATCCTCCGATAACAAAGAGAAAGAAGCTTTCTGAGAAACTTCTTTGTGTTCTGTGAAATCATCTCACAGAGTTACAGCTTTCCCCTCAAGAAGCCTTTCGCTAAGACAGTTCTTGTGGAATTGGCAAAGTGATATTTGGAAGCCCATAGAGGGCTATGGTGAAAAAGGAAATATCCTTAGATGAAATCTGGAAAGAAGCTTTCTGAGAAACTGCTGAGTGTTCTGTTAATTCATCTCACAGAGTTACCTCTGTATTTCGTGGATCTCTTTGCTAGCCTTATTTCTGTGGAACCTGAGAACAGATATTTCAGATCTCATTTAAGACTATAGGGCCAAAGGAAATATCCTCCGATAACAAATAGAAAGAAGCTTTCTGAGAAACTTCTTTGTGTTCTGTGAAATCATCTCACAGAGTTACAGCTTTCCCCTCAAGAAGCCTTTCGCTAAGACAGTTCTTGTGGAATTGGCAAAGTGATATTTGGAAGCCCATAGAGTGCTAGGGTGAAAAAGGAAATATCCTCAGATGAAATCTGGAAAGAAGCTTTCTGAGAAACTGCTTAGTGTTCTGTTAATTCATCTCACAGAGTTACATCCGTATTTCGTGGATCTCTTTGCTAGCCTTATTTCTGTGGAATCTGAGAACAGATATTTCGGATCCCTTTGAAGACTATAGGGCCAAAGGAAATTTCCTCCGATAACAAAGAGAAAGAAGCTTTCTGAGAAACTTCTTTGTGTTCCGTGAAATCATCTCACAGAGTTACAGCTTTCCCCTCAAGAAGCCTTTCGGTAAGACAGTTCTTGTGGAATTGGCAAAGTGATATTTGGAAGCCCGTAGAGGGCTATGTTGAAAAAGGAAATATCCTCAGATGAAATCTGGAAAGAAGCTTTCTGAGAAACTGCTGAGTGTTCTGTTAATTCATCTCACAGAGTTACATCTGTATTTCGTGGATCTCTTTGCTAGCCTTATTTCTTTGGAATCTGAGAACAGATATTTCGGATCCCTTTGAAGACTATAGGGCCAAAGGAAATATCCTCCGATAACAAAGAGAAAGAAGCTTTCTGAGAAACTTCTTTGTGTTCTGTGAAATCATCTCACAGAGTTACAGCTTTCCCCTCAAGAAGCCTTTCGCTAAGACAGTTCTTGTGGAATTGGCAAAGTGATACTTGGAAGCCCATAGAGGGCTATGGTGAAAAAGGAAATATCCTCAGATGAAATCTGGAAAGAAGCTTTCTGAGAAACTGCTTAGTGTTCTGTTAATTCATCTCACAGAGTTACATCTGTATTTCGTGGATCTCTTTGCTAGCCTTATTTCTTTGGAATCTGAGAACAGATATTTCGGATCCCATTGAAGACTATAGGGCCAAAGGAAATATCCTCCGATAACAAAGAGAAAGAAGCTTTCTGAGAAACTTCTTTGTGTTCTGTGAAATCATCTCACAGAGTTACAGCTTTCCCCTCAAGAAGCCTTTCGCTAAGACAGTTCTTGTGGAATTGGCAAAGTGATATTTGGAACCCCTAGAGGGCTATGGTGAAAAAGGAAATATCCTCAGATGAAAACTGGAAGGAAGCTTTCTGAGAAAATGCTGAGTGTTCTGTTAATTCATCTCACAGAGTTACATCTCTATGTCGTGGATCTCTTGCTAGCCTTATTTCTGTGGAATCTGAGAACAGATATTTCGGATCCCATTGAAGACTACAGGGCCGAAGGAAATATCCTCCGATAACAAAGAGAAAGAAGCTTTCTGAGAAACTTCTTTGTGTTCTCTGAAATCATCTCACAGAGTTACAGCTTTCCCCACAAGAAGCCTTTCGCTAAGACAGTTCTTGTGGAATTGGCAAAGTGATATTTGGAAGCCCATAGAGGGCTATGGTGAAAAAGAAAATATCCTCCGATGAAATCTGGAAAGAAGCTTTCTGAGAAACTGCTTAGTGTTCTGTTAATTCATCTCACAGAGTTACATCTGTATTTCGTGGATCTTTTTGCTAGCCTTATTTCTGTGGAATCTGAGAAGAGATATTTTGGATCCCATTGAAGACTATAGGGCCAAAGGAAATATCCTCCGATAACAAAGAGAAAGAAGCTTTCTGAGAAACTTCTTTGTGTTCTGTGAAATCATCTCACAGAGTTACAGCTTTCCCCTCAAGAAGCCTTTCGCTAAGACAGTTCTTGTGGAATTGGCAAAGTGATATTTGGAACCCCTAGAGGGCTATGGTGAAAAAGGAAATATCCTCAGATGAAAACTGGAAGGAAGCTTTCTGAGAAAATGCTGAGTGTTCTGTTAATTCATCTCACAGAGTTACATCTCTATGTCGTGGATCTCTTTGCTAGCCTTTTTTCTGTGGAATCTGAGAACAGATATTTCGGATCCCATTGAAGACTACAGGGCCAAAGGAAATATCCTCCGATAACAAAGAGAAAGAAGCTTTCTGAGAAACTTCTTTGTGTTCTGTGAAATCATCTCACAGAGTTACAGCTTTCTCCTCAAGAAGCCTTTCGCTAAGACAGTTCTTGTGGAATTGGCAAAGTGATATTTGAAAGCCCTTAGAGGGCTATGTTGAAAAAGGAAATATACTCAGATGAAATCTGGAAAGAAGCTTTCTGAGAAACTGCTTAGTGTTCTCTTAATTCATCTCACAGAGTTACATCTGTATTTCGTGGATCTCTTTGCTAGCCTTATTTCTTTGGAATCTGAGAACAGATATTTCGGATCCCTTTGAAGACTATAGGGCCAAAGGAAATATCCTCCGATAACAAAGAGAAAGAAGCTTTCTGAGAAACTTCTTTGTGTTCTGTGAAATCATCTCACAGAGTTACAGCTTTCCCCTCAAGAAGCCTTTCGCTAAGACAGTTCTTGTGGAATTGGCAAAGTGATATTTGGAAGCCCATAGAGGGCTATGGTGAAAAAGGAAATATCCTCAGATGAAAACTGGAAGGAAGCTTTCTGAGAAAATGCTGAGTGTTCTGTTAATTCATCTCACAGAGTTACATCTGTATGTCGTGGATCTCTTTGCTAGCCTTATTTCTGTGGAATCTGAGAACACATATTTCGGATCCCATTGAAGACTACAGGGCCAAAGCAAATATCCTCCGATAACAAAGAGAAAGAAGCTTTCTGAGAAACTTCTTTGTGTTCTGTGAAATCATCTCACAGAGTTACAGCTTTCCCCTCAAGAAGCCTTTCGCTAAGACAGTTCTTGTGGAATTGGCAAAGTGATATTTGGAAGCCCATAGAGGGCTATGGTGAAAAAGGAAATATCCTTAGATGAAATCTGGAAAGAAGCTTTCTGAGAAACTGCTGAGTGTTCTGTTAATTCATCTCACAGAGTTACCTCTGTATTTCGTGGATCTCTTTGCTAGCCTTATTTCTGTGGAACCTGAGAACAGATATTTCAGATCTCATTTAAGACTATAGGGCCAAAGGAAATATCCTCCGATAACAAAGAGAAAGAAGCTTTCTGAGAAACTTCTTTGTGTTCTGTGAAATCATCTCACAGAGTTACAGCTTTCCCCTCAAGAAGCCTTTCGCTAAGACAGTTCTTGTGGAATTGGCAAAGTGATATTTGGAAGCCCATAGAGGGATACGGTGAAAAAGGAAATATCCTCAGAAGAAATCTGGAAAGAAGCTTTCTGAGAAACTGCTTAGTGTTCTGTTAATTCATCTCACAGAGTTACATCAGTATTTCGTGGATCTCTTTGCTAGCCTTATTTCTGTGGAATCTGAGAACAGATATTTCGGATCCCATTGAAGACTATAGGGCCAAAGGAAATATCCTCGGATAACAAAGAGAAAGAAGCTTTCTGAGAAACTTCTTTGTGTTCTGTGAAATCATCTCACAGAGTTACAGCTTTCCCCTCAAGAAGCCTTTCGCTAAGACAGTTCTTGTGGAATTGGCAAAGTGATATTTGGTAGCCCATAGAGGGCTATGGTGAAAAAGGAAATATCCTCAGATGAAAACTGGAAGGAAGCTTTCTGAGAAAATGCTGAGTGTTCTGTTAATTCATCTCACAGAGTTACATCTGTTTGTCGTGGATCTCTTTGCTAGCCTTATTTCTGTGGAATCTGAGAACAGATATTTCGGATCCCTTTGAAGACTACTGGGGCAAAGGAAATATCCTCCGATAACAAAGAGAAAGAAGCTTTCTGAGAAACTTCTTTGTGTTCTGTGAAATCATCTCACAGAGTTACAGCTTTCCCCTCAAGAAGCCTTTCGCTAAGACAGTTCTTGTGGAATTGGCAAAGTGATATTCGGAAGCCCATAGAGGGCTATGGTGAAAAAGGAAATATCCTCACATGAAATCTGGAAAGAAGCTTTCTGAGAAACTGCTGAGTGTTCTGTTAATTCTTCTCACAGAGTTACATCTGTATTTCGTGGATCTCTTTGCTAGCCTTATTTCTGTGGAACATGAGAACAGATATTTCAGATCTCATTTAAGACTATAGGGCCAAAGGAAATATCCTCCGATAACAAAGAGAAAGAAGCTTTCTGAGAAACTTCTTTGTGTTCTGTGAAATCATCTCACAGAGTTACAGCTTTCCCCTCAAGAAGCCTTTCGCTGAGACAGTTCTTGTGGAATTGGCAAAGTGATATTTGGAAGCCCATAGAGGGCTATGGTGAAAAAGGAAATATCCTCAGATGAAATCTGGAAAGAAGCTTTCTGAGAAACTGCTTAGTGTTCTGTTAATTCATCTCACAGAGTTACATCTGTATTTCGTGGATCTCTTTGCTAGCCTTATTTCTGTGGAATCTGAGAACAGATATTTCGGATCCCATTGAAGACTAACGGGCCAAAGGAAATATCCTCCGATAACAAAGAGAAAGAAGCTTTCTGAGAAACTTCTTTGTGTTCTGTGAAATCATCTCACAGAGTTACAGCTTTCCCCTCAAGAAGCCTTTCGCTAAGACAGTTCTTGTTGAATTGGCAAAGTGATATTTGGAACCCCTAGAGGGCTATGGTGAAAAAGGAAATATCCTCAGATGAAATCTGGAAAGAAGCTTTCTGAGAAACTACTTAGTGTTGTGTTAATTCATCTCACAGAGTTACATCCGTATGTCGTGGATCTCTTTGCTAGCCTTATTTCTGTGGAATCTGAGAAGAGATATTTCAAATCCCATTGAAGACTATAGGGCCAAAGGAAATATCTTCCGATAACAAAGAGAAAAAAGCTTTCTGAGAAACTTCTTTGTGTTCTGTGAAATCATCTCACAGAGTTACAGCTTTCCCCTCAAGAAGCCTTTCGCTAAGACAGTTCTTGTGGAATTGGCAAAGTGATATTTGGAATCCCACAGAGGGCTATGGTGAAAAAGGAAATATCCTCAGATGAAATCTGGAAAGAAGCTTTCTGAGAAACTGCTTAGTGTTCTGTTAATTCATCTCACAGAGTTACATCGGTGTTTCGTGGATCTCTTTGCTAGCCTTATTACTGTGGAATTTGAGAACAGATATTTCGGATCCCTTTGAAGACTATAGGGCCAAAGGAAATATCCTCCGATAACAAAGAGAAAGAAGCTTTCTGAGAAACTTCTTTGTGTTCTGTGAAATCATCTCACAGAGTTACAGCTTTCCCCTCAAGAAGCCTTTCGATAAGACAGTTCTTGTGGAATTGGCAAAGTGATATTTGGAAGCCCTTAGAGGGCTATGGTGAAAAAGGAAATATCCTCAGATGAAATCTGGAAGGAAGCTTTCTGAGAAACTGCTGAGCGTTCTGTTACTTCATCTCACAGAGTTACATCCGTATTTCGTGGATCTCTTTGCTAGACGTATTTCTGTGGAATCTGAGAAGAGATATTTTGGATCCCTTTGAAGACTATAGGGCCAAAGGAAATATCCTCCAATAACAAAGAGAAAGAAGCTTTCTGATAAACTTCTTTGTGTTCTGTGAAATCATCTAACAGAGTTACAGCTTTCCCCTCAAGAAGCCTTTCGCTAAGACAGTTCTTGTGGAATTGGCAAAGTGATATTTGGAAGCCCCTAGAGGGTATGGTGAAAAAGGAAATATCCTCAGATGAAATCTGGAAAGAAGGTTTCTGAGAAACTGCTTAGTGTTCTGTTAATTCACCTCACAGAGTTACATCCGTATTTCGTGGATCTCTTTGCTACACTTATTTCTGTGGAATCTGAGAACAGATATTTCGGATCCCTTTGAAGACTATAGGGCCAAAGGAAATATCCTCCGATAACAAAGAGAAAGAAGCTTTCTGAGAAACTTCTTTGTGTTCTGTGAAATCATCTCACAGAGTTACAGCTTTCCCCTCAAGAAGCCTTTCGCTAAGACAGTTCTTGTGGAATTGGCAAAGTGATATTTGGAAGCCCATAGAGGGCTATGGTGAAAAAGGAGATATCCTCAGATGAAATCTGGAAAGAAGCTTTCTGAGAAACTGCTTAGTGTTCTGTTAATTCTTCTCACAGAGTTACATCTGTATTTCGTGGATCTCTTTGCTAGCCTTATTTCTGTGGAATCTGAGAACAGATATTTCGGATCCCATTGAAGACTATAGGGCCAAAGGAAATATCTTCCGATAACAAAGAGAAAAAAGCTTTCAGAGAAACTTCTTTGTATTCTGTGAAATCATCTCACAGAGTTACAGCTTTCCCCTCAAGAATCCTTTCGCTAAGACAGTTCTTGTGGAATTGGCAAAGTGATATTTTGAATCCCATAGAGGGCTATGGTGAAAAAGGAAATATCCTCAGATGAAATGTGGAAAGAAGCTTTCTGAGAAACTGCTTAGTTTTCTGTTAATTCATCTCACAGAGTTACATCTGTGTTTCGTGGATCTCTTTGCTAGCCTTATTGCTGTGGAATCTGAGAACAGATATTTCGGATCCCTTTGAAGACTATAGGGCCAAAGGAAATATCCTCAGATAACAAAGAGAAAGAAGCTTTCTGAGAAACTTCTTTGTGTTCTGTGAAATCATCTCACAGAGTTACAGCTTTCCCCTCAAGAAGCCTTTCGCTAAGACAGTTCTTGTGGAATTGGCAAAGTGATATTTGGAAGCCCATAGAGTGCTATGGTGAAAAAGGAAATATCCTCAGATGAAATCTGGAAAGAAGCTTTCTGAGAAACTGCTTAGTGTTCTGTTAATTCATCTCACAGAGTTACATCCGTATTTCGTGGATCTCTTTGCTAGCCTTATTTCTGTGGAATCTGAGAACAGATATTTCGGATCCCTTTGAAGACTATAGGGCCAAAGGAAATTTCCTCCGATAACAAAGAGAAAGAAGCTTTCTGAGAAACTTCTTTGTGTTCTGTGAAATCATCTCACAGAGTTACAGCTTTCCCCTCAAGAAGCCTTTCGCTAAGACAGTTCTTGTGGAATTGGCAAAGTGATATTTGGAAGCCCATAGAGGGCTATGTTGAAAAAGGAAATATCCTCAGATGAAATCTGGAAAGAAGCTTTCTGAGAAACTGCTGAGTGTTCTGTTAATTCATCTCACAGAGTTACATCTGTATTTCGTGGATCTCTTTGCTAGCCTTATTTCTTTGGAATCTGAGAACAGATATTTCGGATCCCTTTGAAGACTATAGGGCCAAAGGAAATATCCTCGGATAACAAAGAGAAAGAAACTTTCTGAGAAACTTCTTTGTGTTCTGTGAAATCATCTCACAGAGTTACAGCTTTCCCCTCAAGAAGCCTTTCGCTAAGACAGTTCTTGTGGAATTGGCAAAGTGATATTTGGAAGCCCGTAGAGGTCTATGGTGAAAAAGGAAATATCCTCAGATGAAAACTGGAAGGAAGCTTTCTGAGAAAATGCTGAGTGTTCTGTTAATTCATCTCAAAGAGTTATATCTGTATGTCGTGGATCTCTTTGCTAGCCTTATTTCTGTGGAATCTGAGAACAGATATTTCGGATCCCTTTGAAGACTACAGGGACAAAGGAAATATCCTCCGATAACAAAGAGAAAGAAGCTTTCTGAGAAACTTCTTTGTGTTCTGTGAAATCATCTCACAGAGTTACAGCTTTCCACTCAAGAAGCCTTTCGCTAAGACAGTTCTTGTGGAATTGGCAAAGTGATATTTGGAAGCCCATAGAGGGCTATGGTGAAAAAGGAAATATCCTCAGATGAAATCTGGAAAGAAGCTTTCTGAGAAACTGCTGAGTGTTCTGTTAATTCTTCTCACAGAGTTACATCTGTATTTCGTGGATCTCTTTGCTAGCCTTATTTCTGTGGAACCTGAGAACAGATATTTCAGATCTCATTTAAGACTATAGGGCCAAAGGAAATATCCTCCGATAACAAAGAGAAAGAAGCTTACTGATAAACTTCTTTGTGTTCTGTGAAATCATCTCACAGAGTTACAGCTTTCCCCTCAAGAAGCCTTTCGCTAAGACAGTTCTTGTGGAATTGGCAAAGTGATATTTGGAAGCCCATAGAGGGATATGGTGAAAAAGGAAATATCCTCACATGAAATCTGGAAAGAAGCTTTCTGAGAAACTGCTTAGTGTTCTGTTAATTCATCTCACAGAGTTACATCAGTATTTCGTGGATCTCTTTGCTAGCCTTATTTCTGTGGAATCTGAGAACAGATATTTCGGATCCCATTGAAGACTATAGGGCCAAAGGAAATATCCTCGGATAACAAAGAGAAAGAAGCTTTCTGAGAAACTTCTTTGTGTTCTGTGAAATCATCTCACAGAGTTACAGCTTTCCCCTCAAGAAGCCTTTCTCTAAGACAGTTCTTGTGGAATTGGCAAAGTGATATTTTGAAGCCCATAGAGGGCTATGGTGAAAAAGGAAATATCCTCAGATGAAATCTGGAAAGAAGCTTTCTGAGAATCTGCTTAGTGTTCTGTTAATTCATCTCACAGAGTTACATCTGTATTTCGTGGATCTCTTTGCTAGCCTTATTTCTGTGGAATCTGAGAACAGATATTTCGGATCCCATTGAAGACTATAGGGCCAAAGGAAATATCTTCCGATAACAAAGAGAAAAAAGCTTCCTGAGAAACTTCTTTGTATTCTGTGAAATCATCTCACAGAGTTACAGCTTTCCCCTCAAGAAGCCTTTCGCTAAGACAGTTCTTGTGGAATTGGCAAAGTGATATTTGGAAGCCCCTAGAGGGCTATGGTGAAAAAGGAAATATCCTCAGATGAAATGTGGAAAGAAGCTTTCTGAGAAACTGCTTAGTTTTCTGTTAATTCATCTCACAGAGTTACATCTGTGTTTCGTGGATCTCTTTGGTAGCCTTATTTCTGTGGAATCTGAGAAGAGATATTTCGGATCCCTTTGAAGACTATAGGGCCAAAGGAAATATCCTCCGATAACAAAGAGAAAGAAGCTTTCTGAGAAACTTCTTTGTGTTCTGTGAAATCATCTCACAGAGTTACAGCTTTCCCCTCAAGAATCCTTTCGCTAAGACAGTTCTTGTGGAATTGGCAAAGTGATATTTGGAAGCCCATAGAGGGCTATGGTGAAAAAGGAGATATCCTCAGATGAAATCTGGAAAGAAGCTTTCTGAGAAACTGCTTAGTGTTCTGTTAATTCATCTCACAGAGTTACATCTGTATTTCGTGGATCTCTTTGCTAGCCTTATTTCTGTGGAATCTGAGAACAGATATTTCGGATCCCATTGAAGACTATAGGGCCAAAGGAAATATCTTCCGATAACAAAGAGAAAAAAGCTTTCAGAGAAACTTCTTTGTATTCTGTGAAATCATCTCACAGAGATACAGCTTTCCCCTCAAGAAGCCTTTCGCTAAGACAGTTCTTGTGGAATTGGCAAAGTGATATTTTGAATCCCATAGAGGGCTATGGTGAAAAAGGAAATATCCTCAGATGAAATGTGGAAAGAAGCTTTCTGAGAAACTGCTTAGTTTTCTGTTAATTCATCTCACAGAGTTACATCTGTGTTTCGTGGATCTCTTTGCTAGCCTTATTGCTGTGGAATCTGAGAACAGATATTTCGGATCCCTTTGAAGACTATAGGGCCAAAGGAAATATCCTCAGATAACAAAGAGAAAGAAGCTTTCTGAGAAACTTCTTTGTGTTCTGTGAAATCATCTCACAGAGTTACAGCTTTCCCCTCAAGAAGCCTTTCGCTAAGACAGTTCTTGTGGAATTGGCAAAGTGATATTTGGAAGCCCATAGAGTGCTATGGTGAAAAAGGAAATATCCTCAGATGAAATCTGGAAAGAAGCTTTCTGAGAAACTGCTTAGTGTTCTGTTAATTCATCTCACAGAGTTACATCCGTATTTCGTGGATCTCTTTGCTAGCCTTATTTCTGTGGAATCTGAGAACAGATATTTCGGATCCCTTTGAAGACTATAGGGCCAAAGGAAATTTCCTCCGATAACAAAGAGAAAGAAGCTTTCTGAGAAACTTCTTTGTGTTCTGTGAAATCATCTCACAGAGTTACAGCTTTCCCCTCAAGAAGCCTTTCGCTAAGACAGTTCTTGTGGAATTGGCAAAGTGATATTTGGAAGCCCATAGAGGGCTATGTTGAAAAAGGAAATATCCTCAGATGAAATCTGGAAAGAAGCTTTCTGAGAAACTGCTGAGTGTTCTGTTAATTCATCTCACAGAGTTACATCTGTATTTCGTGGATCTCTTTGCTAGCCTTATTTCTTTGGAATCTGAGAACAGATATTTCGGATCCCTTTGAAGACTATAGGGCCAAAGGAAATATCCTCGGATAACAAAGAGAAAGAAACTTTCTGAGAAACTTCTTTGTGTTCTGTGAAATCATCTCACAGAGTTACAGCTTTCCCCTCAAGAAGCCTTTCGCTAAGACAGTTCTTGTGGAATTGGCAAAGTGATATTTGGAAGCCCGTAGAGGTCTATGGTGAAAAAGGAAATATCCTCAGATGAAAACTGGAAGGAAGCTTTCTGAGAAAATGCTGAGTGTTCTGTTAATTCATCTCAAAGAGTTATATCTGTATGTCGTGGATCTCTTTGCTAGCCTTATTTCTGTGGAATCTGAGAACAGATATTTCGGATCCCTTTGAAGACTACAGGGACAAAGGAAATATCCTCCGATAACAAAGAGAAAGAAGCTTTCTGAGAAACTTCTTTGTGTTCTGTGAAATCATCTCACAGAGTTACAGCTTTCCACTCAAGAAGCCTTTCGCTAAGACAGTTCTTGTGGAATTGGCAAAGTGATATTTGGAAGCCCATAGAGGGCTATGGTGAAAAAGGAAATATCCTCAGATGAAATCTGGAAAGAAGCTTTCTGAGAAACTGCTGAGTGTTCTGTTAATTCTTCTCACAGAGTTACATCTGTATTTCGTGGATCTCTTTGCTAGCCTTATTTCTGTGGAACCTGAGAACAGATATTTCAGATCTCATTTAAGACTATAGGGCCAAAGGAAATATCCTCCGATAACAAAGAGAAAGAAGCTTTCTGAGAAACTTCTTTGTGTTCTGTGAAATCATCTCACAGAGTTACAGCTTTCCCCTCAAGAAGCCTTTCGCTAAGACAGTTCTTGTGGAATTGGCAAAGTGATATTTGGAAGCCCATAGAGGGATATGGTGAAAAAGGAAATATCCTCACATGAAATCTGGAAAGAAGCTTTCTGAGAAACTGCTTAGTGTTCTGTTAATTCATCTCACAGAGTTACATCAGTATTTCGTGGATCTCTTTGCTAGCCTTATTTCTGTGGAATCTGAGAACAGATATTTCGGATCCCATTGAAGACTATAGGGCCAAAGGAAATATCCTCGGATAACAAAGAGAAAGAAGCTTTCTGAGAAACTTCTTTGTGTTCTGTGAAATCATCTCACAGAGTTACAGCTTTCCCCTCAAGAAGCCTTTCTCTAAGACAGTTCTTGTGGAATTGGCAAAGTGATATTTTGAAGCCCATAGAGGGCTATGGTGAAAAAGGAAATATCCTCAGAAGAAATCTGGAAAGAAGCTTTCTGAGAATCTGCTTAGTGTTCTGTTAATTCATCTCTCAGAGTTACATCTGTATTTCGTGGATCTCTTTGCTAGCCTTATTTCTGTGGAATCTGAGAACAGATATTTCGGATCCCATTGAAGACTATAGGGCCAAAGGAAATATCTTCCGATAACAAAGAGAAAAAAGCTTCCTGAGAAACTTCTTTGTATTCTGTGAAATCATCTCACAGAGTTACAGCTTTCCCCTCAAGAAGCCTTTCGCTAAGACAGTTCTTGTGGAATTGGCAAAGTGATATTTTGAATCCCATAGAGGGCTATGGTGAAAAAGGAAATATCCTCAGATGAAATGTGGAAAGAAGCTTTCTGAGAAACTGCTTAGTTTTCTGTTAATTCATCTCACAGAGTTACATCTGTGTTTCGTGGATCTCTTTGGTAGCCTTATTTCTGTGGAATCTGAGAAGAGATATTTCGGATCCCTTTGAAGACTATAGGGCCAAAGGAAATATCCTCCGATAACAAAGAGAAAGAAGCTTTCTGAGAAACTTCTTTGTGTTCTGTGAAATCATCTCACAGAGTTACAGCTTTTCCCTCAAGAATCCTTTCGCTAAGACAGTTCTTGTGGAATTGGCAAAGTGATATTTGGAAGCCCATAGAGGGCTATGGTGAAAAAGGAAATATCCTCAGATGAAATCTGGAAAGAAGCTTTCTGAGAAACTGCTTAGTGTTCTGTTAATTCATCTCACAGAGTTACATCTGTATTTCGTGGATCTCTTTGCTAGCCTTATTTCTGTGGAATCTGAGAGCAGATATTTCGAATCCCATTGAAGACTACAGGGCCAAAGGAAATATCCTCCGATAACAAAGAGAAAGAAGCTTTCTGAGAAACTTCTTTGTGTTCTGTGAAATCATCTCACAGAGTTACAGCTTTCCCCTCAAGAAGCCTTTCGCTAAGACAGTTCTTGTGGAATTGGCAAAGTGATATTTGGAAGCCCATAGAGGGCTATGGTGAAAAAGGAAATATCCTCAGATGAAATCTGGAAAGAAGCTTTCTGAGAAACTGCTGAGTGTTCTCTTAATTCATCTCACAGAGTTACATCTGTATTTCGTGGATCTCTTTGCTAGCCTTATTTATGTGGAACCTGAGAACAGATAGTTCAGATCTCATTTAAGACTATACGGCCAAAGCAAATATCCTCCGATAACAAAGAGAAAGAAGCTTTCTGAGAAACTTCTTTGTGTTCTGTGAAATCATCTCACAGAGTTACAGCTTTCCCCTCAAGAAGCCTTTCGCTAAGACAGTTCTTGTGGAATTGGCAAAGTGATATTTGGAAGCCCATAGAGGGCTATGGTGAAAAAGGAAATATCCTCAGATGAATTCTGGAAAGAAGCTTTCTGAGAAACTGCTTAGTGTTCTGTTAATTCATCTCACAGAGTTACATCTGTATTTCGTGGATCTCTTTGCTAGCCTTATTTCTTTGGAATCTGAGAACAGATATTTCGGATCCCATTGAAGACTATAGGGCCAAAGGAAATATCCTCCGATAACAAATGGAAAGAAGCTTTCTGATTAACTTCTTTGTGTTCTGTGAAATCATCTCACAGAGTTACAGCTTTCCCCAAAAGAAGCCTTTCGCTAAGACAGTTCTTGTGTAATTGGCAAAGTGATATTTGGAACCCCTAGAGGGCTATGGTGAAAAAGGAAATATCCTCAGATGAAAACTGGAAGGAAGCTTTCTGAGAAAATGCTGAGTGTTGTGTTAATTCATCTCACAGAGTTACATCTGTATGTCGTGGATCTCTTTGCTAGCCTTATTTCTGTGGAATCTGAGAACAGATATTTCGGATCCCATTGAAGACTACAGGGCCAAAGGAAATATCCTCCGATAACAAAGAGAAAGAAGCTTTCTGAGAAACTACTTTGTGTTCTGTGAAATCATCTCACAGAGTTACAGCTTTCCCCTCAAGAAGCCTTTCGCTAAGACAGTTCTTGTGGAATTGGCAAAGTGATATTTTGAATCCCATAGAGGGCTATGGTGAAAAAGGAAATATCCTCAGATGAAATGTGGAAAGAAGCTTTCTGAGAAACTGCTTAGTTTTCTGTTAATTCATCTCACAGAGTTACATCTGTGTTTCGTGGATCTCTTTGGTAGCCTTATTTCTGTGGAATCTGAGAACAGATATTTCGGATCCCATTGAAGACTATAGGGCCAAAGAAAATATCCTCCGATAACAAAGAGAAAGAAGCTTTCTGAGAAACTTCTTTGTGTTCTGTGAAATCATCTCACAGAGTTACAGCTTTCCCCTCAAGAAGCCTTTCGCTAAGACAGTTCTTGTGGAATTGGCAAAGTGATATTTGGAAGCCCATAGAGGGCTATGGTGAAAAAGGAAATATCCTCAGATGCAATCTGGAAAGAAGCTTTCTGAGAAACTGCTTAGTGTTCTGTTAATTCATCTCACAGAGTTACATCTGTATTTCGTGGATCTCTTTGCTAGCCTTATTTCTGTGGAATCTGAGAGCAGATATTTCGAATCCCATTGAAGACTACAGGGCCAAAGGAAATATCCTCCGATAACAAAGAGAAAGAAGCTTTCTGAGAAACTTCTTTGTGTTCTGTGAAATCATCTCACAGAGTTACAGCTTTCCCCTCAAGAAGCCTTTCGCTAAGACAGTTCTTGTGGAATTGGCAAAGTGATATTTGGAAGCCCATAGAGGGCTATGGTGAAAAAGGAAATATCCTCAGATGAAATCTGGAAAGAAGCTTTCTGAGAAACTGCTGAGTGTTCTGTTAATTCATCTCACAGAGTTACATCTGTATTTCGTGGATCTCTTTGCTAGCCTTATTTATGTGGAACCTGAGAACAGATATTTCAGATCTCATTTAAGACTATACGGCCAAAGCAAATATCCTCCGATAACAAAGAGAAAGAAGCTTTCTGAGAAACTTCTTTGTGTTCTGTGAAATCATCTCACAGAGTTACAGCTTTCCCCTCAAGAAGCCTTTCGCTAAGACAGTTATTGTGGAATTGGCAAAGTGATATTTGGAAGCCCATAGAGGGCTATGGTGAAAAAGGAAATATCCTCAGATGAAATCTGGAAAGAAGCTTTCTGAGAAACTGCTTAGTGTTCTGTTAATTCATCTCACAGAGTTACATCTGTATTTCGTGGATCTCTTTGCTAGCCTTATTTCTGTGGAATCTGAGAACAGATATTTCGGATCCCATTGAAGACTACCGGGCCAAAGGAAATATCCTCCGATAACAAAGAGAAAGAAGCATTCTGAGAAACTTCTTTGTGTTCTGTGAAATCATCTCACAGAGTTACAGCTTTCCCCTCAAGAAGCCTTTCGCTAAGACAGTTCTTGTGTAATTGGCAAAGTGATATTTGGAACCCCTAGAGGGCTATGGTGAAAAAGGAAATATCCTCTGATGAAAACTGGAAGGAAGCTTTCTGAGAAAATGCTGAGTGTTCTGTTAATTCATCTCACAGAGTTACATCTGTATGTCGTGGATCTCTTTGCTAGCCTTATTTCTGTGGAATCTGAGAACAGATATTTCGGATCCCATTGAATACTACAGGGCCAAAGGAAATATCCTCCGATAACAAAGAGAAAGAAGCTTTCTGAGAAACTTCTTTGTGTTCTGTGAAATCATCTCACAGAGTTACAGCTTTCCCCTCAAGAAGCCTTTCGCTAAGACAGTTCTTGTGGAATTGGCAAAGTGATATTTGGAAGCCCATAGAGGGCTATGGTGAAAAAGGAAATATCCTCAGATGAAATCTGGATAGAAGCTTTCTGAGAAACTGCTTAGTGTTCTGTTAATTCATCTCATAGAGTTACATCTGTATTTCGTGGATCTCTTTGCTAGCCTGATTTCTGTGGAATCTGAGAACAGATATTTCGGATCCCTTTGAAGACTATAGGGCCAAAGGAAATATCCTCCGATAACAAAGAGAAAGAAGCTTTCTGAGAAACTTCTTTGTGTTCTCTGAAATCATCTCACAGAGTTACAGCTTTCCCCACAAGAAGCCTTTCGCTAAGACAGTTCTTGTGGAATTGGCAAAGTGATATTTGGAAGCCCATAGAAACTATGGTGAAAAAGAAAATATCCTCAGATGAAATCTGGAAAGAAGCTTTCTGAGAAACTGCTGAGTGTTCTGTTAATTCATCTCACAGAGTTACATCTGTATTTCGTGGATCTTTTTGCTAGCCTTATTTCTGTGGAATCTGAGAACAGATATTTTGGATCCCATTGAAGACTATAGGGCCAAAGGAAATATCCTCCGATAACAAAGAGAAAGAAGCTTTCTGAGAAACTTCTTTGTGTTCTGTGAAATCATCTCACAGAGTTACAGCTTTCCCCTCAAGAAGCCTTTCGCTAAGACAGTTCTTGTGGAATTGGCAAAGTGATACTTGGAAGCCCATAGAGGGCTATGGTGAAAAAGGAAATATCCTCAGATGAAATCTGGAAAGAAGCTTTCTGAGAAACTGCTTAGTGTTCTGTTAATTCATCTCACAGAGTTACATCTGTATTTCGTGGATCTCTTTGCTAGCCTTATTTCTTTGGAATCTGAGAACAGATATTTCGGATCCCATTGAAGACTATAGGGCCAAAGGAAATATCCTCCGATAACAAAGAGAAAGAAGCTTTCTGAGAAACTTCTTTGTGTTCTGTGAAATCATGTCACAGAGTTACAGCTTTCCCCTCAAGAAGCCTTTCGCTAAGACAGTTCTTGTGGAATTGGCAATGTGATATTTGGAACCCCTAGAGGGCTATGGTGAAAAAGGAAATATCCTCAGATGAAAACTGGAAGGAAGCTTTCTGAGAAAATGCTGAGTGTTCTGTTAATTCATCTCACAGAGTTACATCTCTATGTCGTGGATCTCTTTGCTAGCCTTATTTCTGTGGAATCTGAGAACAGATATTTCGGATCCCGTTGAAGACTACAGGGCCAAAGGAAATATCCTCCGATAACAAAGAGAAAGAAGCTTTCTGAGAAACTTCTTTGTGTTCTGTGAAATCATCTCACAGAGTTACAGCTTTCCCCTCAAGAAGCCTTTCGCTAAGACAGTTCTTGTGGAATTGGCAAAGTGATATTTGAAAGCCCTTAGAGGGCTATGGTGAAAAAGGAAATATCCTCAGATGAAATCTAGAAAGAAGCTTTCTGAGAAACTGCTTAGTGTTCTCTTAATTCATCTCACAGAGTTACATCTGTATTTCGTGGATCTCTTTGCTAGCCTTATTTCTTTGGAATCTGAGAACAGATATTTCGGATCCCATTGAAGACTATAGGGCCAAAGGAAATATCCTCCGATAACAAAGAGAAAGAAGCTTTCTGAGAAACTTCTTTGTGTTCTGTGAAATCATCTCACACAGTTACAGCTTTCCCCTCAAGAAGCCTTTCGCTAAGACAGTTCTTGTGGAATTGGCAAAGTGATATTTGGAAGCCCATAGAGGGCTATGGTGAAAAAGGAAATATCCTCAGATGAAAACTGGAAGGAAGCTTTCTGAGAAAATGCTGAGTGTTCTGTTAATTCATCTCACAGAGTTACCTCTGTATTGCGTGGATCTCTTTGCTAGCCTTATTTCTGTGGAACCTGAGAACAGATATTTCAGATCTCTTTTAAGACTATAGGGCCAAAGGAAATATCCTCCGATAACAAAGAGAAAGAAGCTTTCTGAGAAACTTCTTTGTGTTCTGTGAAATCATCTCACAGAGTTACAGCTTTCCCCTCAAGAAGCCTTTCGCTAAGACAGTTCTTGTGGAATTGGCAAAGTGATATTTGGAAGCCCATATAGGGATACGGTGAAAAAGGAAATATCCTCAGAAGAAATCTGGAAAGAAGCTTTCTGAGAAACTGCTTAGTGTTCTGTTAATTCATCTCACAGAGTTACATCAGTATTTCGTGGATCTCTTTGCTAGCCTTATTTCTGTGGAATCTGAGAGCAGATATTTCGGATCCCATTGAAGACTATAGGGCCAAAGGAAATATCCTCGGATAACAAAGAGAAAGAAGCTTTCTGAGAAACTTCTTTGTGTTCTGTGAAATCATCTCACAGAGTTACAGCTTTCCCCTCAAGAAGCCTTTCGCTAAGACAGTTCTTGTTGAATTGGCAAAGTGATATTTGGAAGCCCATAGAGGGCTGTGGTGAAAAAGGAAATATCCTCAGATGAAATCTGGAAGGAAGATTTCTGAGAAATTGCTGAGTGTTCTGTTAATTCATCTCACAGAGTTACATCTGTATTTCGTGGATCTCTTTGCTAGCCTTATTTCTGTGGAATCTGAGAACAGATATTTCGGATCCCATTGAAGACTATAGGGCCAAAGGAAATATCTTGCGATAACAAAGAGAAAAAAGCTTTCTGAGAAACTTCTTTGTATTCTGTGAAATCATCTCACAGAGTTACAGCTTTCCCCTCAAGAAGCCTTTCGCTAAGACAGTTCTTGTGGAATTGGCAAAGTGATATTTGGAAGCCCATAGAGGGCTATGGTGAAAAAGGAAATATCCTCAGATGAAATGTGTAAAAAAGCTTTCTGAGAAACTGCTTAGTTTTCTGTTAATTCATCTCACAGAGTTACATCTGTGTTTCGTGGATCTCTTTGCTAGCCTTATTTCTGTGGAATCTGAGAACAGATATTTCGGATCCCTTTGAAGACTATAGGGCCAAAGGAAATATCCTCCGATAACAAAGAGAAAGAAGCTTTCTGAGAAACTTCTTTGTGTTCTGTGAAATCATCTCACAGAGTTACAGCTTTCCCCTCAAGAATCCTTTCGCTAAGACAGTTCTTGTGGAATTGGCAAAGTGATATTTGGAAGCCCATAGAGGGATATGGTGAAAAAGGAAATATCCTCAGATGAATTCTGGAAAGAAGCTTTCTGAGAAACTGCTTAGTGTTCTGTTAATTCATCTCACAGAGTTACATCCGTATTTCGTGGATCTCTTTGCTAGCCTTATTTCTGTGGAATCTGAGAACAGATATTTCGGATCCCTTTGAAGACTATAGGGCCAAAGGAAATATCCTCCGATAACAAAGAGAAAGAAGCTTTCTGAGAAACTTCTTTGTGTTCCGTGAAATCATCTCACAGAGTTACAGCTTTCCCCTCAAGAAGCCTTTCGCTAAGACAGTTCTTGTGGAATTGGCAAAGTGATATTTGGAAGCCCTTAGAGGGCTATGGTGAAAAAGGAAATATCCTCAGATGAAATCTGGAAAGAAGCTTTCTGAGAAACTGCTTAGTGTTCTGTTAATTCATCTCACAGAGTTACATCTGTATTTCGTGGATCTCTTTGCTAGCCTTATTTCTTTGGAATCTGAGAACAGATATTTCGGATCCCATTGAAGACTACAGGGCCAAAGGAAATATCCTCCGATGACAAAGAGAAAGAAGCTTTCTGAGAAACTTCTTTGTCTTCTGTGAAATCATCTCACAGAGTTACAGCTTTCCCCTCAAGAAGCCTTTCGCTAAGACAGTTCTTGTGTAATTGGCAAAGTGATATTTGGAACCCCTAGAGGGCTATGGTGAAAAAGGAAATATCCTCAGATGAAAACTGGAAGGAAGCTTTCTGAGAAAATGCTGAGTGTTCTGTTAATTCATCTCACAGAGTTACATCTGTATGTCGTGGATCTCTTTGCTAGCCTTATTTCTGTGGAATCTGAGAACAGATATTTCGGATCCCTTTGAAGACTATAGGGCCAAAGGAAATATCCTCCGATAACAAAGAGAAAGAAGCTTTCTGAGAAACTTCTTTGTGTTCTGTGAAATCATCTCACAGAGTTACAGCTTTCCCCTCAAGAAGCCTTTCGCTAAGACAGTTCTTGTGGAATTGGCAAAGTGATATTTGGAAGCCCATAGAGGGCTATGGTGAAAAAGAAAATATCCTCAGATGAAATCTGGAAAGAAGCTTTCTGAGAAACTGCTTAGTGTTCTGTTAATTCATCTCACAGGGTTACATCTGTATTTCGTGGATCTTTTTGCTAGCCTTATTTCTGTGGAATCTGAGAACAGATATTTTGGATCCCATTGAAGACTATAGGGCCAAAGGAAATATCCTCCGATAACAAAGAGAAAGAAGCTTTCTGAGAAACTTCTTTGTGTTCTGTGAAATCATCTCACAGAGTTACAGCTTTCCCCTCAAGAAGCCTTTCGCTAAGACAGTTCTTGTTGAATTGGCAAAGTGATATTTGGAAGCCCATAGAGGGCTATGGTGAAAAAGGAAATATCCTCAGATGAAATCTGGAAAGAAGATTTCTGAGAAACTGCTGAGTGTTCTGTTAACTCATCTCACAGAGTTACATCTGTATTTCGTGGATCTCTGTGCTAGCCTTATTTCTGTGGAATCTGAGAACAGATATTTCGGATCCCATTGAAGACTATAGGGCCAAAGGAAATATCCTCCGATAACAAAGAGAAAGAAGCTTTCTGAGAAACTTCTTTGTGTTCTGTGAAATCATCTCACAGAGCTACAGCTTTCCCCTCAAGAAGCCTTTCGCTAAGACAGTTCTTGGGGAATTGGCAAAGTGATATTTGGAAGCCCATAGAGGGCTATGTTGAAAAAGGAAATATTCTCAGATGAAATCTGGAAGGAAGCTTTCTGTGAAACTGCTTAGTGTTCTGTTAATTCATCTCACAGAGTTACATCTGTATTTCGTGGATCTCTTTGCTAGCCTTATTTCTTTGGAATCTGAGAACAGATATTTCGGATCCCATTGAAGACTATAGGGCCAAAGGAAATATCCTCCGATAACAAAGAGAAAGAAGCTTTCTGAGAAACTTCTTTGTGTTCTGTGAAATCATCTCACAGAGTTACAGCTTTCCCCTCAAGAAGCCTTTCGCTATGACAGTTCTTGTGGAATTGGCAAAGTGATATTTGGAACCCCTAGAGGGCTATGGTGAAAAAGGAAATATCCTCAGATGAAAACTGGAAGGAAGCTTTCTGAGAAAATGCTGAGTGTTCTGTTAATTCATCTCACAGAGTTACATCTGTATGTCGTGGATCTCTTTGCTAGCCTTATTTCTGTGGAATCTGAGAACAGATATTTCGGATCCCATTGAAGACTACAGGGCCAAAGGAAATATCCTCCGATAACAAAGAGAAAGAAGCTTTCTGAGAAACTTCTTTGTGTTCTGTGAAATCATCTCACAGAGTTACAGCTTTCCCCTCAAGAAGCCTTTTGCTAAGACAGTTCTTGTGGAATTGGCAAAGTGATATTTGGAAGCCCATAGAGGGCTATGGTGAAAAAGGAAATATCCTCAGATGAAATCTGGATAGAAGCTTTCTGAGAAACTGCTTAGTGTTCTGTTAATTCATCTCATAGAGTTACATCTGTATTTCGTGGATCTCTTTGCTAGCCTGATTTCTGTGGAATCTGAGAACAGATATTTCGGATCCCTTTGAAGACTATAGGGCCAAAGGAAATATCCTCCGATAACAAAGAGAAAGAAGCTTTCTGAGAAACTTCTTTGTTTTCTGTGAAATCATCTCACAGAGTTACAGCTTTCCCCTCAAGAAGCCTTTCGCTAAGACAGTTCTTGTGGAATTGGCAAATTGACACTTGGAAGCCCATAGAGGGCTATGGTGAAAAATGAAATATCCTCAGATGAAATCTGGAAAGAAGCTTTCTGAGAAACTGCTTAGTGTTCTGTTAATTCATCTCACAGAGTTACATCTGTCTTTCGTGGATCTCTTTGCTAGCCTTATTTCTTTGGAATCTGAGAACAGATATTTCGGATCCCTTTGAAGACTATAGGGCCAAAGGAAATATCCTCCGATAACAAAGAGAAAGAAGCTTTCTGAGAAACTTCTTTGTGTTCTCTGAAATCATCTCACAGAGTTACAGCTTTCCCCTCAAGAAGCCTTTCGCTAAGACAGTTCTTGTGGAATTGGCAAAGTGATATTTGGAAGCCCATAGAGGGCTATGGTGAAAAAGGAAATATCCTCAGATGAAATCTGGAAAGAAGCTTTCTGAGAAACTGCTTAGTGTTCTGTTAATTCATCTCACAGAGTTACATCTGTATTTCGTGGATCTTTTTGCTAGCCTTATTTCTGTGGAATCTGAGAACAGATATTTTGTATCCCATTAATGACTATAGGGCCAAAGGAAATATCCTCCGATAACAAAGAGAAAGAAGCTTTCTGAGAAACTTCTTTGTGTTCTGTGAAATCATCTCACAGAGTTACAGCTTTCCCCTCAAGAAGCCTTTCGCTAAGACAGTTCTTGTGGAATTGGCAAAGTGATATTTGGAAGCCCATGGAGGGCTATGGTGAAAAAGGAAATATCCTCAGATGAAATCTGGAAAGAAGATTTCTGAGAAACTGCTGAGTGTTCTGTTAACTCATCTCACAGAGTTACATCTGTATTTCGTGGATCTCTTTGCTAGCCTTATTTCTGTGGAATCTAAGAACAGATATTTCGGATCCCATTGAAGACTATAGGGCCAAAGGAAATATCCTCCGATAACAAAGAGAAAGAAGCTTTCTGAGAAACTTCTTTGTGTTCTGTGAAATCATCTCACAGAGTTACAACTTTCCCCTCAAGAAGCCTTTCGCTAAGACAGTTCTTGTGGAATTGGCAAAGTGATATTTGGAAGCCCATAGAGGGCTATGGTGAAAAAGGAAATATCCTCAGATGAAATCTGGAAAGAAGCTTTCTGAGAAACTGCTGAGTGTTCTGTTAATTCATCTCACAGAGTTACATCTGTATTTCGTGGATCTCTTTGCTAGCCTTATTTATGTGGAACCTGAGAACAGATATTTCAGATCTCATTTAAGACTATACGGCCAAAGGAAATATCCTCCGATAACAAAGAGAAAGAAGCTTTCTGAGAAACTTCTTTGTGTTCTGTGAAATCATCTCACAGAGTTACAGCTTTCCCCTCAAGAAGCCTTTCGCTAAGACAGTTCTTGTGGAATTGGCAAAGTGATATTTGGAAGCCCATAGAGGGCTATGGTGAAAAAGGAAATGTCCTCAGATGAAATCTGGAAAGAAGCTTTCTGAGAAACTGCTTAGTGTTCTGTTAATTCATCTCACAGAGTTACATCTGTATTTCGTGGATCTCTTTGCTAGCCTTATTTCTTTGGAATCTGAGAACAGATATTTCGGATCCCATTGAAGACTATAGGGCCAAAGGAAATATCCTCCGATAACAAATGGAAAGAAGCTTTCTGATTAACTTCTTTGTGTTCTGTGAAATCATCTCACAGAGTTACAGCTTTCCCCTCAAGAAGCCTTTCGCTAAGACAGTTCTTGTGGAATTGGCAAAGTGATATTTGGAACCCCTAGAGGGCTATGGTGAAAAAGGAAATATCCTCAGATGAAATCTGGAAGGAAGCTTTCTGAGAAAATGCTGAGTGTTCTGTTAATTCATCTCACAGAGTTAAATCTGTATGTCGTGGATCTCTTTGCTGGCCTTATTTCTGTGGAATCTGAGAACAGATATTTCGGATCCCATTGAAGACTACAGGGCCAAAGGAAATATCCTCCGATAACAAAGAGAAAGAAGCTTTCTGAGAAACTTCTTTGTGTTCTGTGAAATCATCTCACAGAGTTACAGCTTTCCCCTCAAGAAGCCTTTCGCTAAGACAGTTCTTGTGGAATTGGCAAAGTGATATTTGGAAGCCCATAGAGGGCTACGGTGAAAAAGGAAATATCCTCACATGAAAGCTGGAAAGAAGCTTTCTGAGAAACTGCTGAGTGTTCTGTTAATTCATCTCACAGAGTTACATCTGTATTTCGTGGATCTCTTTGCTAGCCTTATTTCTGTGGAACCTGAGAACAGATATTTCAGATTTCATTTAAGACTATAGGGCCAAAGGAAATATCCTCCGATAACAAAGAGAAAGAAGCTTTCTGAGAAACTTCTTTGTGTTCTCTGAAGTCATCTCACAGAGATACAGCTTTCCCCTCAAGAAGCCTTTCACTAAGACAGTTCTTGTGGAATTGGCAAAGTGATATTTGGAAGCCCATAGAGGGCTATGGTGAAAAAGGAAATATCCTCAGATGAAATCTGGAAAGAAGCTTTCTGAGAAACTGCTTAGTGTTCTGTTAATTCATCTCACACAGTTACATCTGTATGTCGTGGATCTCTTTGCTAGCCTTATTTCTGAGGAATCTGAGAACAGATATTTCGGATCCCATTGAAGACTACAGGGCCAAAGGAAATATCCTCCGATAACAAAGAGAAAGAAGCTTTCTGAGAAACTTCTTTGTGTTCTGTGAAATCATCTCACAGAGTTACAGCTTTCCCCTCAAGAAGCCTTTCGCTAAGACAGTTCTTGTGGAATTGGCAAAGTGATATTTGGAATCCCACAGAGGGCTATGGTGAAAAAGGAAATATCCTCAGATGAAATCTGGAAAGAAGCTTTCTGAGAAACTGCTTAGTGTTCTGTTAATTCATCTCACAGAGTTACATCGGTGTTTCGTGGATCTCTTTGCTAGCCTTATTACTGTGGAATTTGAGAACAGATATTTCGGATCCCTTTGAAGACTATAGGGCCAAAGGAAATATCCTTCGATAACAAAGAGAAAGAAGCTTTCTGAGAAACTTCTTTGTGTTCTGTGAAATCATCTCACAGAGTTACAGCTTTCCCCTCAAGAAGCCTTTCGATAAGACAGTTCTTGTGGAATTGGCAAAGTGATATTTGGAAGCCCTTAGAGGGCTATGGTGAAAAAGGAAATATCCTCAGATGAAATCTGGAAGGAAGCTTTCTGAGAAACTGCTGAGCGTTCTGTTACTTCATCTCACAGAGTTACATCCGTATTTCGTGGATCTCTTTGCTAGACGTATTTCTGTGGAATCTGAGAAGAGATATTTTGGATCCCTTTGAAGACTATAGGGCCAAAGGAAATATCCTCCAATAACAAAGAGAAAGAAGCTTTCTGATAAACTTCTTTGTGTTCTGTGAAATCATCTCACAGAGTTACAGCTTTCCCCTCAAGAAGCCTTTCGCTAAGACAGTTCTTGTGGAATTGGCAAAGTGATATTTGGAAGCCCCTAGAGGGTATGGTGAAAAAGGAAATATCCTCAGATGAAATCTGGAAAGAAGGTTTCTGAGAAACTGCTTAGTGTTCTGTTAATTCACCTCACAGAGTTACATCCGTATTTCGTGGATCTCTTTGCTACACTTATTTCTGTGGAATCTGAGAACAGATATTTCGGATCCCTTTGAAGACTATAGGGCCAAAGGAAATATCCTCCGATAACAAAGAGAAAGAAGCTTTCTGAGAAACTTCTTTGTGTTCTGTGAAATCATCTCACAGAGTTACAGCTTTCCCCTCAAGAAGCCTTTCGCTAAGACAGTTCTTGTGGAATTGGCAAAGTGATATTTGGAAGCCCATAGAGGGCTATGGTGAAAAAGGAGATATCCTCAGATGAAATCTGGAAAGAAGCTTTCTGAGAAACTGCTTAGTGTTCTGTTAATTCATCTCACAGAGTTACATCTGTATTTCGTGGATCTCTTTGCTAGCCTTATTTCTGTGGAATCTGAGAACAGATATTTCGGATCCCATTGAAGACTATAGGGCCAAAGGAAATATCTTCCGATAACAAAGAGAAAAAAGCTTTCAGAGAAACTTCTTTGTATTCTGTGAAATCATCTCACAGAGTTACAGCTTTCCCCTCAAGAAGCCTTTCGCTAAGACAGTTCTTGTGGAATTGGCAAAGTGATATTTTGAATCCCATAGAGGGCTATGGTGAAAAAGGAAATATCCTCAGATGAAATGTGGAAAGAAGCTTTCTGAGAAACTGCTTAGTTTTCTGTTAATTCATCTCACAGAGTTACATCTGTGTTTCGTGGATCTCTTTGCTAGCCTTATTGCTGTGGAATCTGAGAACAGATATTTCGGATCCCTTTGAAGACTATAGGGCCAAAGGAAATATCCTCAGATAACAAAGAGAAAGAAGCTTTCTGAGAAACTTCTTTGTGTTCTGTGAAATCATCTCACAGAGTTACAGCTTTCCCCTCAAGAAGCCTTTCGCTAAGACAGTTCTTGTGGAATTGGCAAAGTGATATTTGGAAGCCCATAGAGTGCTATGGTGAAAAAGGAAATATCCTCAGATGAAATCTGGAAAGAAGCTTTCTGAGAAACTGCTTAGTGTTCTGTTAATTCATCTCACAGAGTTACATCCGTATTTCGTGGATCTCTTTGCTAGCCTTATTTCTGTGGAATCTGAGAACAGATATTTCGGATCCCTTTGAAGACTATAGGGCCAAAGGAAATTTCCTCCGATAACAAAGAGAAAGAAGCTTTCTGAGAAACTTCTTTGTGTTCCGTGAAATCATCTCACAGAGTTACAGCTTTCCCCTCAAGAAGCCTTTCGCTAAGACAGTTCTTGTGGAATTGGCAAAGTGATATTTGGAAGCCCATAGAGGGCTATGTTGAAAAAGGAAATATCCTCAGATGAAATCTGGAAAGAAGCTTTCTGAGAAACTGCTGAGTGTTCTGTTAATTCATCTCACAGAGTTACATCTGTATTTCGTGGATCTCTTTGCTAGCCTTATTTCTTTGGAATCTGAGAACAGATATTTCGGATCCCTTTGAAGACTATAGGGCCAAAGGAAATATCCTCGGATAACAAAGAGAAAGAAACTTTCTGAGAAACTTCTTTGTGTTCTGTGAAATCATCTCACAGAGTTACAGCTTTCCCCTCAAGAAGCCTTTCGCTAAGACAGTTCTTGTGGAATTGGCAAAGTGATATTTGGAAGCCCGTAGAGGTCTATGGTGAAAAAGGAAATATCCTCAGATGAAAACTGGAAGGAAGCTTTCTGAGAAAATGCTGAGTGTTCTGTTAATTCATCTCAGAGAGTTACATCTGTATGTCGTGGATCTCTTTGCTAGCCTTATTTCTGTGGAATCTGAGAACAGATATTTCGGATCCCTTTGAAGACTACAGGGACAAAGGAAATATCCTCCGATAACAAAGAGAAAGAAGCTTTCTGAGAAACTTCTTTGTGTTCTGTGAAATCATCTCACAGAGTTACAGCTTTCCACTCAAGAAGCCTTTCGCTAAGACAGTTCTTGTGGAATTGGCAAAGTGATATTTGGAAGCCCATAGAGGGCTATGGTGAAAAAGGAAATATCCTCAGATGAAATCTGGAAAGAAGCTTTCTGATAAACTGCTGAGTGTTCTGTTAATTCTTCTCACAGAGTTACATCTGTATTTCGTGGATCTCTTTGCTAGCCTTATTTCTGTGGAACCTGAGAACAGATATTTCAGATCTCATTTAAGACTATAGGGCCAAAGGAAATATCCTCCGATAACAAAGAGAAAGAAGCTTACTGATAAACTTCTTTGTGTTCTGTGAAATCATCTCACAGAGTTACAGCTTTCCCCTCAAGAAGCCTTTCGCTAAGACAGTTCTTGTGGAATTGGCAAAGTGATATTTGGAAGCCCATAGAGGGATATGGTGAAAAAGGAAATATCCTCACATGAAATCTGGAAAGAAGCTTTCTGAGAAACTGCTTAGTGTTCTGTTAATTCATCTCACAGAGTTACATCAGTATTTCGTGGATCTCTTTGCTAGCCTTATTTCTGTGGAATCTGAGAACAGATATTTCGGATCCCATTGAAGACTATAGGGCCAAAGGAAATATCCTCGGATAACAAAGAGAAAGAAGCTTTCTGAGAAACTTCTTTGTGTTCTGTGAAATCATCTCACAGAGTTACAGCTTTCCCCTCAAGAAGCCTTTCTCTAAGACAGTTCTTGTGGAATTGGCAAAGTGATATTTGGAAGCCCATAGAGGGCTATGGTGAAAAAGGAAATATCCTCAGATGAAATCTGGAAAGAAGCTTTCTGAGAATCTGCTTAGTGTTCTGTTAATTCATCTCACAGAGTTACATCTGTATTTCGTGGATCTCTTTGCTAGCCTTATTTCTGTGGAATCTGAGAACAGATATTTCGGATCCCATTGAAGACTATAGGGCCAAAGGAAATATCTTCCGATAACAAAGAGAAAAAAGCTTCCTGAGAAACTTCTTTGTATTCTGTGAAATCATCTCACAGAGTTACAGCTTTCCCCTCAAGAAGCCTTTCGCTAAGACAGTTCTTGTGGAATTGGCAAAGTGATATTTTGAATCCCATAGAGGGCTATGGTGAAAAAGGAAATATCCTCAGATGAAATGTGGAAAGAAGCTTTCTGAGAAACTGCTTAGTTTTCTGTTAATTCATCTCACAGAGTTACATCTGTGTTTCGTGGATCTCTTTGGTAGCCTTATTTCTGTGGAATCTGAGAACAGATATTTCGGATCCCTTTGAAGACTATAGGGCCAAAGGAAATATCCTCCGATAACAAAGAGAAAGAAGCTTTCTGAGAAACTTCTTTGTGTTCTGTGAAATCATCTCACAGAGTTACAGCTTTTCCCTCAAGAATCCTTTCGCTAAGACAGTTCTTGTGGAATTGGCAAAGTGATATTTGGAAGCCCATAGAGGGCTATGGTGAAAAAGGAAATATCCTCAGATGAAATCTGGAAAGAAGCTTTCTGAGAAACTGCTTAGTGTTCTGTTAATTCATCTCACAGAGTTACATCTGTATTTCGTGGATCTCTTTGCTAGCCTTATTTCTGTGGAATCTGAGAACAGATATTTCGAATCCCATTGAAGACTACAGGGCCAAAGGAAATATCCTCCGATAACAAAGAGAAAGAAGCTTTCTGAGAAACTTCTTTGTGTTCTGTGAAATCATCTCACAGAGTTACAGCTTTCCCCTCAAGAAGCCTTTCGCTAAGACAGTTCTTGTGGAATTGGCAAAGTGATATTTGGAAGCCCATAGAGGGCTATGGTGAAAAAGGAAATATCCTCAGATGAAATCTGGAAAGAAGCTTTCTGAGAAACTGCTGAGTGTTCTCTTAATTCATCTCACAGAGTTACATCTGTATTTCGTGGATCTCTTTGCTAGCCTTATTTCTGTGGAACCTGAGAACAGATAGTTCAGATCTCATTTAAGACTATACGGCCAAAGCAAATATCCTCCGATAACAAAGAGAAAGAAGCTTTCTGAGAAACTTCTTTGTGTTCTGTGAAATCATCTCACAGAGTTACAGCTTTCCCCTCAAGAAGCCTTTCGCTAAGACAGTTCTTGTGGAATTGGCAAAGTGATATTTGGAAGCCCATAGAGGGCTATGGTGAAAAAGGAAATATCCTCAGATGAAATCTGGAAAGAAGCTTTCTGAGAAACTGCTTAGTGTTCTGTTAATTCATCTCACAGAGTTACATCTGTATTTCGTGGATCTCTTTGCTAGCCTTATTTCTTTGGAATCTGAGAACAGATATTTCGGATCCCATTGAAGACTATAGGGCCAAAGGAAATATCCTCCGATAACAAATGGAAAGAAGCTTTCTGATTAACTTCTTTGTGTTCTGTGAAATCATCTCACAGAGTTACAGCTTTCCCCAAAAGAAGCCTTTCGCTAAGACAGTTCTTGTGTAATTGGCAAAGTGATATTTGGAACCCCTAGAGGGCTATGGTGAAAAAGGAAATATCCTCAGATGAAAACTGGAAGGAAGCTTTCTGAGAAAATGCTGAGTGTTCTGTTAATTCATCTCACAGAGTTACATCTGTATGTCGTGGATCTCTTTGCTAGCCTTATTTCTGTGGAATCTGAGAACAGATATTTCGGATCCCATTGAAGACTACAGGGCCAAAGGAAATATCCTCCGATAACAAAGAGAAAGAAGCTTACTGATAAACTTCTTTGTGTTCTGTGAAATCATCTCACAGAGTTACAGCTTTCCCCTCAAGAAGCCTTTCGCTAAGACAGTTCTTGTGGAATTGGCAAAGTGATATTTTGAATCCCATAGAGGGCTATGGTGAAAAAGGAAATATCCTCAGATGAAATGTGGAAAGAAGCTTTCTGAGAAACTGCTTAGTTTTCTGTTAATTCATCTCACAGAGTTACATCTGTGTTTCGTGGATCTCTTTGGTAGCCTTATTTCTGTGGAATCTGAGAACAGATATTTCGGATCCCATTGAAGACTATAGGGCCAAAGAAAATATCCTCCGATAACAAAGAGAAAGAAGCTTTCTGAGAAACTTCTTTGTGTTCTGTGAAATCATCTCACAGAGTTACAGCTTTCCCCTCAAGAAGCCTTTCGCTAAGACAGTTCTTGTGGAATTGGCAAAGTGATATTTGGAAGCCCATAGAGGGCTATGGTGAAAAAGGAAATATCCTCAGATGAAATCTGGAAAGAAGCTTTCTGAGAAACTGCTTAGTGTTCTCTTAATTCATCTCACAGAGTTACATCTGTATTTCGTGGATCTCTTTGCTAGCCTTATTTCTGTGGAATCTGAGAGCAGATATTTCGAATCCCATTGAAGACTACAGGGCCAAAGGAAATATCCTCCGATAACAAAGAGAAAGAAGCTTTCTGAGAAACTTCTTTGTGTTCTGTGAAATCATCTCACAGAGTTACAGCTTTCCCCTCAAGAAGCCTTTCGCTAAGACAGTTCTTGTGGAATTGGCAAAGTGATATTTGGAAGCCCATAGAGGGCTATGGTGAAAAAGGAAATATCCTCAGATGAAATCTGGAAAGAAGCTTTCTGAGAAACTGCTGAGTGTTCTGTTAATTCATCTCACAGAGTTACATCTGTATTTCGTGGATCTCTTTGCTAGCCTTATTTATGTGGAACCTGAGAACAGATATTTCAGATCTCATTTAAGACTATACGGCCAAAGCAAATATCCTCCGATAACAAAGAGAAAGAAGCTTTCTGAGAAACTTCTTTGTGTTCTGTGAAATCATCTCACAGAGTTACAGCTTTCCCCTCAAGAAGCCTTTCGCTAAGACAGTTATTGTGGAATTGGCAAAGTGATATTTGGAAGCCCATAGAGGGCTATGGTGAAAAAGGAAATATCCTCAGATGAAATCTGGAAAGAAGCTTTCTGAGAAACTGCTTAGTGTTCTGTTAATTCATCTCACAGAGTTACATCTGTATTTCGTGGATCTCTTTGCTAGCCTTATTTCTGTGGAATCTGAGAACAGATATTTCGGATCCCATTGAAGACTACCGGGCCAAAGGAAATATCCTCCGATAACAAAGAGAAAGAAGCATTCTGAGAAACTTCTTTGTGTTCTGTGAAATCATCTCACAGAGTTACAGCTTTCCCCTCAAGAAGCCTTTCGCTAAGACAGTTCTTGTGTAATTGGCAAAGTGATATTTGGAACCCCTAGAGGGCTATGGTGAAAACGGAAATATCCTCTGATGAAAACTGGAAGGAAGCTTTCTGAGAAAATGCTGAGTGTTCTGTTAATTCATCTCACAGAGTTACATCTGTATGTCGTGGATCTCTTTGCTAGCCTTATTTCTGTGGAATCTGAGAACAGATATTTCGGATCCCATTGAAGACTACAGGGCCAAAGGAAATATCCTCCGATAACAAAGAGAAAGAAGCTTTCTGAGAAACTTCTTTGTGTTCTGTGAAATCATCTCACAGAGTTACAGCTTTCCCCTCAAGAAGCCTTTCGCTAAGACAGTTCTTGTGGAATTGGCAAAGTGATATTTGGAAGCCCATAGAGGGCTATGGTGAAAAAGGAAATATCCTCAGATGAAATCTGGATAGAAGCTTTCTGAGAAACTGCTTAGTGTTCTGTTAATTCATCTCATAGAGTTACATCTGTATTTCGTGGATCTCTTTGCTAGCCTGATTTCTGTGGAATCTGAGAACAGATATTTCGGATCCCTTTGAAGACTATAGGGCCAAAGGAAATATCCTCCGATAACAAAGAGAAAGAAGCTTTCTGAGAAACTTCTTTGTGTTCTCTGAAATCATCTCACAGAGTTACAGCTTTCCCCACAAGAAGCCTTTCGCTAAGACAGTTCTTGTGGAATTGGCAAAGTGATATTTGGAAGCCCATAGAAACTATGGTGAAAAAGAAAATATCCTCAGATGAAATCTGGAAAGAAGCTTTCTGAGAAACTGCTGAGTGTTCTGTTAATTCATCTCACAGAGTTACATCTGTATTTCGTGGATCTTTTTGCTAGCCTTATTTCTGTGGAATCTGAGAACAGATATTTTGGATCCCATTGAAGACTATAGGGCCAAAGGAAATATCCTCCGATAACAAAGAGAAAGAAGCTTTCTGAGAAACTTCTTTGTGTTCTGTGAAATCATCTCACAGAGTTACAGCTTTCCCCTCAAGAAGCCTTTCGCTAAGACAGTTCTTGTGGAATTGGCAAAGTGATACTTGGAAGCCCATAGAGGGCTATGGTGAAAAAGGAAATATCCTCAGATGAAATCTGGAAAGAAGCTTTCTGAGAAACTGCTTAGTGTTCTGTTAATTCATCTCACAGAGTTACATCTGTATTTCGTGGATCTCTTTGCTAGCCTTATTTCTTTGGAATCTGAGAACAGATATTTCGGATCCCATTGAAGACTATAGGGCCAAAGGAAATATCCTCCGATAACAAAGAGAAAGAAGCTTTCTGAGAAACTTCTTTGTGTTCTGTGAAATCATCTCACAGAGTTACAGCTTTCCCCTCAAGAAGCCTTTCGCTAAGACAGTTCTTGTGGAATTGGCAATGTGATATTTGGAACCCCTAGAGGGCTATGGTTAAAAAGGAAATATCCTCAGATGAAAACTGGAAGGAAGCTTTCTGAGAAAATGCTGAGTGTTCTGTTAATTCATCTCACAGAGTTACATCTCTATGTCGTGGATCTCTTTGCTAGCCTTATTTCTGTGGAATCTGAGAACAGATATTTCGGATCCCGTTGAAGACTACAGGGCCAAAGGAAATATCCTCCGATAACAAAGAGAAAGAAGCTTTCTGAGAAACTTCTTTGTGTTCTGTGAAATCATCTCACAGAGTTACAGCTTTCCCCTCAAGAAGCCTTTCGCTAAGACAGTTCTTGTGGAATTGGCAAAGTGATATTTGAAAGCCCTTAGAGGGCTATGGTGAAAAAGGAAATATCCTCAGATGAAATCTAGAAAGAAGCTTTCTGAGAAACTGCTTAGTGTTCTCTTAATTCATCTCACAGAGTTACATCTGTATTTCGTGGATCTCTTTGCTAGCCTTATTTCTTTGGAATCTGAGAACAGATATTTCGGATCCCATTGAAGACTATAGGGCCAAAGGAAATATCCTCCGATAACAAAGAGAAAGAAGCTTTCTGAGAAACTTCTTTGTGTTCTGTGAAATCATCTCACACAGTTACAGCTTTCCCCTCAAGAAGCCTTTCGCTAAGACAGTTCTTGTGGAATTGGCAAAGTGATATTTGGAAGCCCATAGAGGGCTATGGTGAAAAAGGAAATATCCTCAGATGAAAACTGGAAGGAAGCTTTCTGAGAAAATGCTGAGTGTTCTGTTAATTCATCTCACAGAGTTACATCTGTATGTCGTGGATCTCTTTGCTAGCCTTATTTCTGTGGAATCTGAGAACAGATATTTCGGATCCCTTTGAAGACTACAGGGCCAAAGGAAATATCCTCCGATAACAAAGAGAAAGAAGCTTTCTGAGAAACTTCTTTGTGTTCTGTGAAATCATCTCACAGAGTTACAGCTTTCCCCTCAAGAAGCCTTTCGCTAAGACAGTTCTTGTGGAATTGGCAAAGTGATATTTGGAAGCCCATAGAGGGCTACGGTGAAAAAGGAAATATCCTCAGATGAAATCTGGAAAGAAGCTTTCTGAGAAACTGCTGAGTGTTCTGTTAATTCATCTCACAGAGTTACCTCTGTATTGCGTGGATCTCTTTGCTAGCCTTATTTCTGTGGAACCTGAGAACAGATATTTCAGATCTCTTTTAAGACTATAGGGCCAAAGGAAATATCCTCCGATAACAAAGAGAAAGAAGCTTTCTGAGAAACTTCTTTGTGTTCTGTGAAATCATCTCACAGAGTTACAGCTTTCCCCTCAAGAAGCCTTTCGCTAAGACAGTTCTTGTGGAATTGGCAAAGTGATATTTGGAAGCCCATATAGGGATACGGTGAAAAAGGAAATATCCTCAGAAGAAATCTGGAAAGAAGCTTTCTGAGAAACTGCTTAGTGTTCTGTTAATTCATCTCACAGAGTTACATCAGTATTTCGTGGATCTCTTTGCTAGCCTTATTTCTGTGGAATCTGAGAACAGATATTTCGGATCCCATTGAAGACTATAGGGCCAAAGGAAATATCCTCGGATAACAAAGAGAAAGAAGCTTTCTGAGAAACTTCTTTGTGTTCTGTGAAATCATCTCACAGAGTTACAGCTTTCCCCTCAAGAAGCCTTTCGCTAAGACAGTTCTTGTTGAATTGGCAAAGTGATATTTGGAAGCCCATAGAGGGCTATGGTGAAAAAGGAAATATCCTCAGATGAAATCTGGAAGGAAGATTTCTGAGAAATTGCTGAGTGTTCTGTTAATTCATCTCACAGAGTTACATCTGTATTTCGTGGATCTCTTTGCTAGCCTTATTTCTGTGGAATCTGAGAACAGATATTTCGGATCCCATTGAAGACTATAGGGCCAAAGGAAATATCTTGCGATAACAAAGAGAAAAAAGCTTTCTGAGAAACTTCTTTGTATTCTGTGAAATCATCTCACAGAGTTACAGCTTTCCCCTCAAGAAGCCTTTCGCTAAGACAGTTCTTGTGGAATTGGCAAAGTGATATTTTGAATCCCATAGAGGGCTATGGTGAAAAAGGAAATATCCTCAGATGAAATGTGTAAAAAAGCTTTCTGAGAAACTGCTTAGTTTTCTGTTAATTCATCTCACAGAGTTACATCTGTGTTTCGTGGATCTCTTTGCTAGCCTTATTTCTGTGGAATCTGAGAACAGATATTTCGGATCCCTTTGAAGACTATAGGGCCAAAGGAAATATCCTCCGATAACAAAGAGAAAGAAGCTTTCTGAGAAACTTCTTTGTGTTCTGTGAAATCATCTCACAGAGTTACAGCTTTCCCCTCAAGAATCCTTTCGCTAAGACAGTTCTTGTGGAATTGGCAAAGTGATATTTGGAAGCCCATAGAGGGATATGGTGAAAAAGGAAATATCCTCAGATGAATTCTGGAAAGAAGCTTTCTGAGAAACTGCTTAGTGTTCTGTTAATTCATCTCACAGAGTTACATCCGTATTTCGTGGATCTCTTTGCTAGCCTTATTTCTGTGGAATCTGAGAACAGATATTTCGGATCCCTTTGAAGACTATAGGGCCAAAGGAAATATCCTCCGATAACAAAGAGAAAGAAGCTTTCTGAGAAACTTCTTTGTGTTCCGTGAAATCATCTCACAGAGTTACAGCTTTCCCCTCAAGAAGCCTTTCGCTAAGACAGTTCTTGTGGAATTGGCAAAGTGATATTTGGAAGCCCTTAGAGGGCTATGGTGAAAAAGGAAATATCCTCAGATGAAATCTGGAAAGAAGCTTTCTGAGAAACTGCTTAGTGTTCTGTTAATTCATCTCACAGAGTTACATCTGTATTTCGTGGATCTCTTTGCTAGTCTTATTTCTTTGGAATCTGAGAACAGATATTTCGGATCCCTTTCAAGACTATAGGGCCAAAGGAAATATCCTCCGATAACAAAGAGAAAGAAGCTTTCTGAGAAACTTCTTTGTGTTCTGTGAAATCATCTCACAGAGTTACAGCTTTCCCCTCAAGAAGCCTTTCGCTAAGACAGTTCTTGTGGAATTGGCAAAGTGATATTTGGTAGCCCATAGAGGGCTATGGTGAAAAAGGAAATATCCTCAGATGAAAACTGGAAGGAAGCTTTCTGAGAAAATGCTGAGTGTTCTGTTAATTCATCTCACAGAGTTACATCTGTATGTCGTGGATCTCTTTGCTAGCCTTATTTCTGTGGAATCTGAGAACAGATATTTCGGATCCCTTTGAAGACTATAGGGCCAAAGGAAATATCCTCCGATAACAAAGAGAAAGAAGCTTTCTGAGAAACTTCTTTGTGTTCCGTGAAATCATCTCACAGAGTTACAGCTTTCCCCTCAAGAAGCCTTTCGCTAAGACAGTTCTTGTGGAATTGGCAAAGTGATATTTGGAAGCCCTTAGAGGGCTATGGTGAAAAAGGAAATATCCTCAGATGAAATCTGGAAAGAAGCTTTCTGAGAAACTGCTTAGTGTTCTGTTAATTCATCTCACAGAGTTACATCTGTATTTCGTGGATCTCTTTGCTAGTCTTATTTCTTTGGAATCTGAGAACAGATATTTCGGATCCCTTTCAAGACTATAGGGCCAAAGGAAATATCCTCCGATAACAAAGAGAAAGAAGCTTTCTGAGAAACTTCTTTGTGTTCTTTGAAATCATCTCACAGAGTTACAGCTTTCCCCTCAAGAAGCCTTTCGCTAAGACAGTTCTTGTGGAATTGGCAAAGTGATATTTGGTAGCCCATAGAGGGCTATGGTGAAAAAGGAAATATCCTCAGATGAAAACTGGAAGGAAGCTTTCTGAGAAAATGCTGAGTGTTCTGTTAATTCATCTCACAGAGTTACATTTGTATGTCGTGGATCTCTTTGCTAGCCTTATTTCTGTGGAATCTGAGAACAGATATTTCGGATCCCATTGAAGACTACAGGGCCAAAGGAAATATCCTCCGATAACAAAGAGAAAGAAGATTTCTGAGAAACTTCTTTGTGTTCTGTGAAATCATCTCACAGAGTTACAGCTTTCCCCTCAAGAAGCCTTTCGCTAAGACAGTTCTTGTGGAATTGGCAAAGTGATATTTGGAAGCCCATAGAGGGCTATGGTGAAAAAGGAAATATCCTCAGATGAAATCTGGAAAGAAGCTTTCTGAGAAACTGCTTAGTGTTCTGTTAATTCATCTCACAGAGTTACATCTGTATTTCGTGGATCTCTTTGCTAGCCTTATTTCTGTGGAATCTGAGAACAGATATTTCGGATCCCATTGAAGACTATAGGGCCAAAGGAAATATCTTCCGATAACAAAGAGAAAAAAGCTTTCGGAGAAACTTCTTTGTATTCTGTGAAATCATCTCACAGAGTTACAGCTTTCCCCTCAAGAAGCCTTTCGCTAAGACAGTTCTTGTGGAATTGGCAAAGTGATATTTTGAATCCCATAGAGGGCTATGGTGAAAAAGGAAATATCCTCAGATGAAATGTGGAAAGAAGCTTTCTGAGAAACTGCTTAGTTTTCTGTTAATTCATCTCACAGAGTTACATCTGTGTTTCGTGGATCTCTTTGCTAGCCTTATTTCTGTGGAATCTGAGAACAGATATTTCGGATCCCTTTGAAGACTATAGGGCCAAAGGAAATATCCTCAGATAACAAAGAGAAAGAAGCTTTCTGAGAAACTTCTTTGTGTTCTGTGAAATCATCTCACAGAGTTACAGCTTTCCCCTCAAGAAGCCTTTCGCTAAGACAGTTCTTGTGGAATTGGCAAAGTGATATTTGGAAGCCCATAGACTGCTATGGTGAAAAAGGAAATATCCTCAGATGAAATCTGGAAAGAAGCTTTCTGAGAAACTGCTTAGTGTTCTGTTAATTCATCTCACAGAGTTACATCCGTATTTCGTGGATCTCTTTGCTAGCCTTATTTCTGTGGAATCTGAGAACAGATATTTCGGATCCCTTTGAAGACTATAGGGCCAAAGGAAATTTCCTCCGATAACAAAGAGAAAGAAGCTTTCTGAGAAACTTCTTTGTGTTCCGTGAAATCATCTCACAGAGTTACAGCTTTCCCCTCAAGAAGCCTTTCGCTAAGACATTTCTTGTGGAATTGGCAAAGTGATATTTGGAAGCCCTTAGAGGGCTATGGTGAAAAACGAAATATCCTCAGATGAAAACTGGAAGGAAGCTTTCTGAGAAAATGCTGAGTGTTCTGTTAATTCATCTCACAGAGTTACATCTGTATGTCGTGGATCTCTTTGCTAGCCTTATTTCTGTGGAATCTGAGAACAGATATTTCGGATCCCTTTGAAGACTACAGGGCCAAAGGAAATATCCTCCGATAACAAAGAGAAAGAAGCTTTCTGAGAAACTTCTTTGTGTTCTGTGAAATCATCTCACAGAGTTACAGCTTTCCCCTCAAGAAGCCTTTCGCTAAGACAGTTCTTGTGGAATTGGCAAAGTGATATTTGGAACCCCTAGAGGGCTATGGTGAAAAAGGAAATATCCTCAGATGAAAACTGGAAGGAAGCTTTCTGAGAAAATGCTGAGTGTTCTGTTAATTCATCTCACAGAGTTACATCTCTATGTCGTGGATCTCTTTGCTAGCCTTATTTCTGTGGAATCTGAGAACAGATATTTCGGATCCCATTGAAGACTACAGGGCCAAAGGAAATATCCTCCGATAACAAAGAGAAAGAAGCTTTCTGAGAAACTTCTTTGTGTTCTGTGAAATCATCTCACAGAGTTACAGCTTTCCCCTCAATAAGCCTTTCGCTAAGACAGTTCTTGTGGAATTGGCAAAGTGATATTTGGAAGCCCATAGAGGGCTATGGTGAAAAAGAAAATATCCTCAGATGAAATCTGGAAAGAAGCTTTCTGAGAAACTGCTTAGTGTTCTGTTAATTCATCTCACAGATTTACATCTGTATTTCGTGGATCTTTTTGCTAGCCTTATTTCTGTGGAATCTGAGAACAGATATTTTGGATCCCATTGAAGACTATAGGGCCAAAGGAAATATCCTCCGATAACAAAGAGAAAGAAGCTTTCTGAGAAACTTCTTTGTGTTCTGTGAAATCATCTCACAGAGTTACAGCTTTCCCCTCAAGAAGCCTTTCGCTAAGACAGTTCTTGTGGAATTGGCAAAGTGATATTTGGAAGCCCATAGAGGGCTATGGTGATAAAGGAAATATCCTCAGATGAAATCTGGAAAGAAGATTTCTGAGAAACTGCTGAGTGTTCTGTTAACTCATCTCACAGAGTTACATCTGTATTTCGTGGATCTCTTTCCTAGCCTTATTTCTGTGGAATCTGAGAACAGATATTTCGGATCCCATTGAAGACTATAGGGCCAAAGGAAATATCCTCCGATAACAAAGAGAAAGAAGCTTTCTGAGAAACTTCTTTGTGTTCTGTGAAATCATCTCACAGAGTTACAGCTTTCCCCTCAAGAAGCCTTTCGCTAAGACAGTTCTTGTGGAATTGGCAAAGTGATATTTGGAAGCCCATAGAGGGCTATGTTGAAAAAGGAAATATTCTCAGATGAAATCTGGAAGGAAGCTTTCTGTGAAACTGCTTAGTGTTCTGTTAATTCATCTCACAGAGTTACATCTGTATTTCGTGGATCTCTTTGCTAGCCTTATTTCTTTGGAATCTGAGAACAGATATTTCTGATCCCATTGAAGACTATAGGGCCAAAGGAAATATCCTCCGATAACAAAGAGAAAGAAGCTTTCTGAGAAACTTCTTTGTGTTCTGTGAAATCATCTCACACAGTTACAGCTTTCCCCTCAAGAAGCCTTTCGCTAAGACAGTTCTTGTGGAATTGGCAGAGTGATATTTGGAACCCCTAGAGGGCTATGGTGAAAAAGGAAATATCCTCAGATGAAAACTGGAAGGAAGCTTTCTGAGAAAATGCTGAGTGTTCTGTTAAATCATCTCACAGAGTTACCTCGGTATGTCGTGGATCTCCTTGCTAGCCTTATTTCTATGGAATCTGTGAACAGATATTTCGAATCCCATTGAAGACTACAGGGCCAAAGGAAATATCCTCCGATAACAAAGAGAAAGAAGCTTTCTGAGAAACTTCTTTGTGTTCTGTGAAATCATCTCACAGAGTTACAGCTTTCACCTCAAGAAGCCTTTCGCTAAGACAGTTCTTGTGGAATTGGCAAAGTGATATTTGGAAGCCCATAGAGGGCTATGGTGAAAAAGGAAATATCCTCAGATGAAATCTGGAAAGAAGCTTTCTGAGAAACTGCTGAGTGTTCTGTTAATTCATCTCACAGAGTTACATCTGTATTTCGTGGATCTCTTTGCTAGCCTTATTTATGTGGAACCTGAGAACAGATATTTCAGATCTCATTTAAGACTATAGGGCCAAAGGAAATATCCTCCGATAACAAAGAGAAGGAAGCTTTCTGAGAAACTTCTTTGTGTTCTGTGAAATCATCTCACAGAGTTACAGCTTTCCCCTCAAGAAGCCTTTCGCTAAGACAGTTCTTGTGGAATTGGCAAAGTGATATTTGGAAGCCCATAGAGGGCTATGGTGAAAAAGGAAATATCCTCAGATGAAATCTGGAAAGAAGCTTTCTGAGAAACTGCTTAGTGTTCTGTTAATTCATCTCACAGAGTTACATCTGTGTTTCATGGATCTTTTTGCTAGCCTTATTTCTGTGGAATCTGAGAACAGATATTTTGGATCCCATTGAAGACTATAGGGCCAAAGGAAATATCCTCCGATAACAAAGAGAAAGAAGCTTTCTGAGAAACTTCTTTGTGTTCTGTGAAATCACCTCACAGAGTTACAGCTTTCCCCTCAAGAAACCTTTCGCTAAGACAGTTCTTGTGGAATTGGCAAAGTGATATTTGGAAGCCCATGGAGGGCTATGGTGAAAAAGGAAATATCCTCAGATGAAATCTGGAAAGAAGATTTCTGAGAAACTGCTGAGTGTTCTGTTAACTCATCTCACAGAGTTACATCTGTATTACGTGGATCTCTTTGCTAGCCTTATTTCTGTGGAATCTGAGAACAGATATTTCGGATCCCATTGAAGACTATAGGGCCAAAGGAAATATCCTCCGATAACAAAGAGAAAGAAGCTTTCTGAGAAACTTCTTTGTGTTCTGTGAAATCATCTCACAGAGTTACAGCTTTCCCCTCAAGAAGCCTTTCGCTAAGACAGTTCTTGTGGAATTGGCAAAGTGATATTTGGAAGCCCATAGAGGGCTATGTTGAAAAAGGAAATATTCTCAGATGAAATCTGGAAGGAAGCTTTCTGTGAAACTGCTTAGTGTTCTGTTAATTCATCTCACAGAGTTACATCTGTATTTCGTGGATCTCTTTGCTAGCCTTATTTCTTTGGAATCTGAGAACAGATATTTCGGATCCCATTGAAGACTATAGGGCCAAAGGAAATATCCTCCGATAACAAATGGAAAGAAGCTTTCTGATTAACTTCTTTGTGTTCTGTGAAATCATGTCACAGAGTTACAGCTTTCCCCTCAAGAAGCCTTTCGCTAAGACAGTTCTTGTGGAATTGGCAAAGTGATATTTGGAACCCCTAGAGGGCTATGGTGAAAAAGGAAATATCCTCAGATGAAAACTGGAAGGAAGCTTTCTGAGAAAATGCTGAGTGTTCTGTTAATTCATCTCACAGAGTTACATCTGTATGTCGTGGATCTCTTTGCTAGCCTTATTTCTGTGGAATCTGAGAACAGATATTTCGGATCCCATTGAAGACTACAGGGCCAAAGGAAATATCCTCCGATAACAAAGAGAAAGAAGCTTTCTGAGAAACTTCTTTGTGTTCTGTGAAATCATCTCACAGAGTTACAGCTTTCCCCTCAATAAGCCTTTCGCTAAGACAGTTCTTGTGGAATTGGCAAAGTGATATTTGGAAGCCCATAGAGGGCTACGGTGAAAAAGGAAATATCCTCAGATGAAATCTGGAAAGAAGCTTTCTGAGAAACTGCTGAGTGTTCTGTTAATTCATCTCACAGAGTTACATCTGTATTTCGTGGATCTCTTTGCTAGCCTTATTTCTGTGGAACCTGAGAACAGATATTTCAGATCTCATTTAAGACTATAGGGCCAAAGGAAATATCCTCCGATAACAAAGAGAAAGAAGCTTTCTGAGAAACTTCTTTGTGTTCTCTGAAATCATCTCACAGAGATACAGCTTTCCCCTCAAGAAGCCTTTCGCTAAGACAGTTCTTGTGGAATTGGCAAAGTGATATTTGGAAGCCCTTAGAGGGCTATAGTGAAAAAGGAAATATCCTCAGATGAAATCTGGAAAGAAGCTTTCTGAGAAACTGCTTAGTGTTCTGTTAATTCATCTCACAGAGTTACATCTGTATGTCGTGGATCTCTTTGCTAGCCTTATTTCTGAGGAATCTGAGAACAGATATTTCGGATCCCATTGAAGACTACAGGGCCAAAGGAAATATCCTCCGATGACAAAGAGAAAGAAGCTTTCTGAGAAACTTCTTTGTGTTCTGTGAAATCATCTCACAGAGTTACAGCTTTCCCCTCAAGAAGCCTTTCGCTAAGACAGTTCTTGTGTAATTGGCAAAGTGATATTTGGAACCCCTAGAGGGCTATGGTGAAAAAGGAAATATCCTCAGATGAAAACTGGAAGGAAGCTTTCTGAGAAAATGCTGAGTGTTCTGTTAATTCATCTCACAGAGTTACATCTGTATGTCGTGGATCTCTTTGCTAGCCTTATTTCTGTGGAATCTGAGAACAGATATTTCGGATCCCTTTGAAGACTATAGGGCCAAAGGAAATATCCTCCGATAACAAAGAGAAAGAAGCTTTCTGAGAAACTTCTTTGTGTTCTGTGAAATCATCTCACAGAGTTACAGCTTTCCCCTCAAGAAGCCTTTCGCTAAGACAGTTCTTGTGGAATTGGCAAAGTGATATTTGGAAGCCCATAGAGGGCTATGGTGAAAAAGAAAATATCCTCAGATGAAATCTGGAAAGAAGCTTTCTGAGAAACTGCTTAGTGTTCTGTTAATTCATCTCACAGGGTTACATCTGTATTTCGTGGATCTTTTTGCTAGCCTTATTTCTGTGGAATCTGAGAACAGATATTTTGGATCCCATTGAAGACTATAGGGCCAAAGGAAATATCCTCCGATAACAAAGAGAAAGAAGCTTTCTGAGAAACTTCTTTGTGTTCTGTGAAATCATCTCACAGAGTTACAGCTTTCCCCTCAAGAAGCCTTTCGCTAAGACAGTTCTTGTTGAATTGGCAAAGTGATATTTGGAAGCCCATAGAGGGCTATGGTGAAAAAGGAAATATCCTCACATGAAATCTGGAAAGAAGATTTCTGAGAAACTGCTGAGTGTTCTGTTAACTCATCTCACAGAGTTACATCTGTATTTCGTGGATCTCTGTGCTAGCCTTATTTCTGTGGAATCTGAGAACAGATATTTCGGATCCCATTGAAGACTATAGGGCCAAAGGAAATATCCTCCGATAACAAAGAGAAAGAAGCTTTCTGAGAAACTTCTTTGTGTTCTGTGAAATCATCTCACAGAGCTACAGCTTTCCCCTCAAGAAGCCTTTCGCTAAGACAGTTCTTGGGGAATTGGCAAAGTGATATTTGGAAGCCCATAGAGGGCTATGTTGAAAAAGGAAATATTCTCAGATGAAATCTGGAAGGAAGCTTTCTGTGAAACTGCTTAGTGTTCTGTTAATTCATCTCACAGAGTTACATCTGTATTTCGTGGATCTCTTTGCTAGCCTTATTTCTTTGGAATCTGAGAACAGATATTTCGGATCCCATTGAAGACTATAGGGCCAAAGGAAATATCCTCCGATAACAAAGAGAAAGAAGCTTTCTGAGAAACTTCTTTGTGTTCTGTGAAATCATCTCACAGAGTTACAGCTTTCCCCTCAAGAAGCCTTTCGCTATGACAGTTCTTGTGGAATTGGCAAAGTGATATTTGGAACCCCTAGAGGGCTATGGTGAAAAAGGAAATATCCTCAGATGAAAACTGGAAGGAAGCTTTCTGAGAAAATGCTGAGTGTTCTGTTAATTCATCTCACAGAGTTACATCTGTATGTCGTGGATCTCTTTGCTAGCCTTATTTCTGTGGAATCTGAGAACAGATATTTCGGATCCCATTGAAGACTACAGGGCCAAAGGAAATATCCTCCGATAACAAAGAGAAAGAAGCTTTCTGAGAAACTTCTTTGTGTTCTGTGAAATCATCTCACAGAGTTACAGCTTTCCCCTCAAGAAGCCTTTTGCTAAGACAGTTCTTGTGGAATTGGCAAAGTGATATTTGGAAGCAAATAGAGGGCTATGGTGAAAAAGGAAATATCCTCAGATGAAATCTGGATAGAAGCTTTCTGAGAAACTGCTTAGTGTTCTGTTAATTCATCTCATAGAGTTACATCTGTATTTCGTGGATCTCTTTGCTAGCCTGATTTCTGTGGAATCTGAGAACAGATATTTCGGATCCCTTTGAAGACTATAGGGCCAAAGGAAATATCCTCCGATAACAAAGAGAAAGAAGCTTTCTGAGAAACTTCTTTGTTTTCTGTGAAATCATCTCACAGAGTTACAGCTTTCCCCTCAAGAAGCCTTTCGCTAAGACAGTTCTTGTGGAATTGGCAAATTGATACTTGGAAGCCCATAGAGGGCTATGGTGAAAAATGAAATATCCTCAGATGAAATCTGGAAAGAAGCTTTCTGAGAAACTGCTTAGTGTTCTGTTAATTCATCTCACAGAGTTACATCTGTATTTCGTGGATCTCTTTGCTAGCCTTATTTCTTTGGAATCTGAGAACAGATATTTCGGATCCCTTTGAAGACTATAGGGCCAAAGGAAATATCCTCCGATAACAAAGAGAAAGAAGCTTTCTGAGAAACTTCTTTGTGTTCTCTGAAATCATCTCACAGAGTTACAGCTTTCCCCTCAAGAAGCCTTTCGCTAAGACAGTTCTTGTGGAATTGGCAAAGTGATATTTGGAAGCCCATAGAGGGCTATGGTGAAAAAGGAAATATCCACAGATGAAATCTGGAAAGAAGCTTTCTGAGAAACTGCTTAGTGTTCTGTTAATTCATCTCACAGAGTTACATCTGTATTTCGTGGATCTTTTTGCTAGCCTTATTTCTGTGGAATCTGAGAACAGATATTTTGGATCCCATTAATGACTATTGGGCCAAAGGAAATATCCTCCGATAACAAAGAGAAAGAAGCTTTCTGAGAAACTTCTTTGTGTTCTGTGAAATCATCTCACAGAGTTACAGCTTTCCCCTCAAGAAGCCTTTCGCTAAGACAGTTCTTGTGGAATTGGCAAAGTGATATTTGGAAGCCCATGGAGGGCTATGGTGAAAAAGGAAATATCCTCAGATGAAATCTGGAAAGAAGATTTCTGAGAAACTGCTGAGTGTTCTGTTAACTCATCTCACAGAGTTACATCTGTATTTCGTGGATCTCTTTGCTAGCCTTATTTCTGTGGAATCTGAGAACAGATATTTCGGATCCCATTGAAGACTATAGGGCCAAAGGAAATATCCTCCGATAACAAAGAGAAAGAAGCTTTCTGAGAAACTTCTTTGTGTTCTGTGAAATCATCTCACAGAGTTACAACTTTCCCCTCAAGAAGCCTTTCGCTAAGACAGTTCTTGTGGAATTGGCAAAGTGATATTTGGAAGCCCATAGAGGGCTATGGTGAAAAAGGAAATATCCTCAGATGAAATCTGGAAAGAAGCTTTCTGAGAAACTGCTGAGTGTTCTGTTAATTCATCTCACAGAGTTACATCTGTATTTCGTGGATCTCTTTGCTAGCCTTATTTATGTGGAACCTGAGAACAGATATTTCAGATCTCATTTAAGACTATACGGCCAAAGGAAATATCCTCCGATAACAAAGAGAAAGAAGCTTTCTGAGAAACTTCTTTGTGTTCTGTGAAATCATCTCACAGAGTTACAGCTTTCCCCTCAAGAAGCCTTTCGCTAAGACAGTTCTTGTGGAATTGGCAAAGTGATATTTGGAAGCCCATAGAGGGCTATGGTGAAAAAGGAAATGTCCTCAGATGAAATCTGGAAAGAAGCTTTCTGAGAAACTGCTTAGTGTTCTGTTAATTCATCTCACAGAGTTACATCTGTATTTCGTGGATCTCTTTGCTAGCCTTATTTCTTTGGAATCTGAGAACAGATATTTCGGATCCCATTGAAGACTATAGGGCCAAAGGAAATATCCTCCGATAACAAATGGAAAGAAGCTTTCTGATTAACTTCTTTGTGTTCTGTGAAATCATCTCACAGAGTTACAGCTTTCCCCTCAAGAAGCCTTTCGCTAAGACAGTTCTTGTGGAATTGGCAAAGTGATATTTGGAACCCCTAGAGGGCTATGGTGAAAAAGGAAATATCCTCAGATGAAATCTGGAAGGAAGCTTTCTGAGAAAATGCTGAGTGTTCTGTTAATTCATCTCACAGAGTTAAATCTGTATGTCGTGGATCTCTTTGCTGGCCTTATTTCTGTGGAATCTGAGAACAGATATTTCGGATCCCATTGAAGACTACAGGGCCAAAGGAAATATCCTCCGATAACAAAGAGAAAGAAGCTTTCTGAGAAACTTCTTTGTGTTCTGTGAAATCATCTCACAGAGTTACAGCTTTCCCCTCAAGAAGCCTTTCGCTAAGACAGTTCTTGTGGAATTGGCAAAGTGATATTTGGAAGCCCATAGAGGGCTACGGTGAAAAAGGAAATATCCTCACATGAAATCTGGAAAGAAGCTTTCTGAGAAACTGCTGAGTGTTCTGTTAATTCATCTCACAGAGTTACATCTGTATTTCGTGGATCTCTTTGCTAGACTTATTTCTGTGGAATCTGAGAACAGATATTTCGGATCCCTTTGAAGACTATAGGGCCAAAGGAAATATCCTCCGATAACAAAGAGAAAGAAGCTTTCTGAGAAACTTCTTTGTGTTCTGTGTAATCATCTCACAGAGTTACAGCTTTCCCCTCAAGAAGCCTTTCGCTAAGACAGTTCTTGTTGAATTGGCAAAGTGATATTTGGAAGCCCATAGAGGGCTATGTTGAAAAAGGAAATATTCTCAGATGAAATCTGGAAGGAAGCTTTCTGTGAAACTGCTTAGTGTTCTGTTAATTCATCTCACAGAGTTACATCTGTATTTCGTGGATCTCTTTGCTAGCCTTATTTCTTTGGAATCTGAGAACAGATATTTCCGATCCCATTGAAGACTATAGGGCCAAAGGAAATATAATCCGATAACAAAGAGAAAGAAGCTTTCTGAGAAACTTCTTTGTGTTCTCTGAAATCATCTCACAGAGTTACAGCTTTCCCCTCAAGAAGCCTTTCGCTAAGACAGTTCTTGTGGAATTGGCAAAGTGATATTTGGAACCCCTAGAGGGCTATGGTGAAAAAGGAAATATCCTCAGATGAAATCTGGAAAGAAGCTTTCTGAGAAACTGCTTAGTGTTCTGTTAATTCATCTCACAGAGTTACATCTGTATTTCGTGGATCTCTTTGCTAGACTTATTTCTGTGGAATCTGAGAACAGATATTTCGGATCCCTTTGAAGACTATAGGGCCAAAGGAAATGTCCTCCGATAACAAAGAGAAAGAAGCTTTCTGAGAAACTTATTTGTGTTCTGTGAAATCATCTCACAGAGTTACAGCTTTCCCCTCAAGAATCCTTTCTGTAAGACAGTTCTTGTGGAATTGGCAAAGTGATATTTGGAAGCCCATAGAGGGCTATGGTGAAAAAGGAAATATCCTCAGATGAAATCTGGAAAGAAGCTTTCTGAGAAACTGCTTAGTGTTCTGTTAATTTATCTCACAGAGTTACATCTGTAGTTCGTGGATCTCTTTGCTAGCCTTATTTCTGTGGAATCTGAGAACAGATATTTCGGATCCCATTGAAGACTATAGGGCCAAAGGAAATATCCTCCGATAACAAAGAGAAAGAAGCTTTCTGAGAAACTTCTTTGTGTTCTGTGAAATCATCTCACAGAGTTACAGCTTTCCCCTCGAGAAGCCTTTCGCTAAGACAGTTCTTGTGGAATTGGCAAAGTGATATTTGGAACCCCTAGAGGTCTATGGTGAAAAAGGAAATATCCTCAAATGAAATCTGGAAGGAAGCTTTCTGAGAAACTGCTGAGTGTTCTGTTAATTCATCAGACAGAGTTACATCTGTATGTCGTGGATCTCTTTGCTAGCCTTATTTCTGTGGAATCTGAGAACAGATATTTCGGATCCTATTGAAGACTATAGGGCCAAAGGAAATATCCTCCGATAACAAAGAGAAAGAAGCTTTCTGAGAAACTTCTTTGTGTTCTGTAAAATCATCTCACAGAGTTAGAGCTTTCCCCTCAAGAAGCCTTTCGCTAAGTCAGTTCTCGTGGAATTGGCAAAGTGATATTTGGAAGCCCATAGGGGGCTATGGTGAAAAAGGAAATATCCTCAGATGAAATCTGGAAAGAAGCTTTCTGAGAAACTGCTGAGTGTTCTGTTAATTCATCTCACAGAGTTACATCTGTATTTCGTGGATCTCTTTGCTAGATTTATTTCTGTGGAATCTGAGAACAGATATTTCGGATCCCTTTGAAGACTATAGGGCCAAAGGAAATATCCTCCGATAACAAAGAGAAAGAAGCTTTCTGAGAAACTTCTTTGTGTTCTCTGAAATCATCTCACAGAGTTACAGCTTTCCCCTCAAGAAGCCTTTCGCTAAGACAGTTCTTGTGGAATTGGCAAAGTGATATTTGGAACGCCTAGAGGGCTATGGTGAAAAAGGAAATATCCTCAGATGAAAACTGGAAGGAAGCTTTCTGAGAAAATGCTGAGTGTTCTGTTGATTCATCTCACAGAGTTACATCGGTATGTCGTGGATCTCTTTGCTAGCCTTATTTCTGTGGAATCTGAGAGCAGATATTTCGAATCCCATTGAAGACTACAGGGCCAAAGGAAATATCCTCCGATAACAAAGAGAAAGAAGCTTTCTGAGAAACTTCTTTGTGTTCTGTGAAATCATCTCACAGAGTTACAGCTTTCCCCTCAAGAAGCCTTTCGCCAAGACAGTTCTTGTGGAATTGGCAAAGTGATATTTGGAAGCCCATAGAGGGCTATGGTGAAAAAGGAATTATCCTCACATGAAATCTGGAAAGAAGCTTTCTGAGAAACTGCTTAGTGTTCTGTTAATTCATCTCACAGAGTTACATCTGTATTTCGTGGATCTCTTTGCTAGCCTTATTTCTGTGGAATCTGAGAACAGATATTTCGGATCCCATTGAAGACTATAGGGCCAAAGGAAATATCTTCCGATAACAAAGAGAAAAAAGCTTTCTGAGAAACTTCTTTGTGTTCTGTGAAATCATCTCACAGAGTGACAGCTTTCCACTCAAGAAGCCTTTCGCTAAGACAGTTCTTGTGGAATTGGCAAAGTGATATTTGGAATCCCTTAGAGGGCTATGGTGAAAAAGGAAATATCCTCAGATGAAATCTGGAAAGAAGCTTTCTGAGAAACTGCTTAGTGTTCTGTTAATTCATCTCACAGAGTTACATCTGTGTTTCGTGGATCTATTTGCTAGCCTTATTTCTGGGGAATCTGAGAACAGATATTTCGGATCCCTTTGAAGACTATGGGGCCAAAGGAAATATCCTCCGATAACAAAGAGAAAGTAGCTTTCTGAGAAACTTCTTTGTGTTCTGTGAAATCATCTCACAGAGTTACAGCTTTCCCCTCAAGAAGCCTTTCGCTAAGACAGTTCTTGTGGAATTGGCAAAGTGATATTGGGAAGCCCTTAGAGCGCTATGGTGAAAAAGGAAATATCCTCAGATGAAATCTGGAAAGAAGCTTTCAGAAAAACTGCTGAGGGTTCTGTTAATTAATCTCACAGAGTTACATCTGTATTTCGTGGATCTCTTTGCTAGCCTTATTTCTGTGGAATTCTGAGAACAGATATTTCCGATCCCTTTGAAGACTATAGGGCCAAAGGAAATATCCTCCTATAACAAAGAGAAACAAGCTTTCTGAGAAACTTCTTTGTGTTCTGTGAAATCATCTCACAGAGTTACAGCTTTCCCCTCAAGAAGCCTTTCGCTAAGACAGTTCTTGTGGAATTGGCAAAGTGATATTTGGAAGCCCTTTGAGGTCTATGGTGAAAAAGGAAATATCCTCAGATGAAATCTGGAAAGAAGCTTTCTGAGAAACTGCTTAGTGTTCTGTTAATTCATCTCACAGAGTTACATCTGTATTCCGTGGATCTCTTTGCTAGCCTTATTTCTTTGGAATCTGAGAACAGATATTTCGGATCCCTTTGAAGACTATAGGGCCAAAGGAAATATTCTCCGATAACAAAGAGAAAGAAGCTTTCTGAGAAACTTCTTTGTGTTCTGTGAAATCATCTCACAGAGTTACAGCATTCCCCTCAAGAAGCCTTTCGCTAAGACAGTTCTTGTGGAATTGGCAAAGTGATATTTGGAAGCCCATAGAGGGCTATGGTGAAAAAGGAAATATCCTCAGATGAAATCTGGAAAGAAGCTTTCTGAGAAACTGCTTAGTGTTCTGTTAATTCATCTCACAGAGTTACATCCGTATTTCGTGGATCTCTTTGCTAGCCTTATTTCTGTGGAATTTGAGAACAGATATTTCCGATCCCTTTGAAGACTATAGGGCCAAAGGAAATATCCTCCGATAACAAAGAGAAAGAAGCTTTCTGAGAAATTTCTTTGTGTTCTGTGAAATCATCTCACAGAGTAACAGCTTTCCCCTCAAGAAGCCTTTCGCTAAGACAGTTCTTGTGGAATTGGCAAAGTGATATTTGGAAGCCCTTAGAGGGCTATGGTGAAAAAGGAAATATCCTCAGATGAAATCTGGAAAGAAGCTTTCTGAGAAACTGCTTAGTGTTCCGTTAATTCATCTCACAGAGTTACATCTCTATGTCGTGGATCTCTTTGCTAGCCTTATTTCTGTGGAATCTGAGAACAGATATTTCGGATCCCATTGAAGACTACAGGGCCAAAGGAAATATCCTCCGATAACAAAGAGAAAGAAGCTTTCTGAGAAACTTCTTTGTGTTCTGTGAAATCATCTCACAGAGTTACAGCTTTCCCCTCAAGAAGCCTTTCGCTAAGACAGTTCTCGTGGAATTGGCAAAGTGATATTTGGAAGCCCATAGAGGGCTATGGTGAAAAAGGAAATATCCTCAGATGAAATGTGGAAAGAAGCTTTCTGAGAAACTGCTGAGTGTTCTGTTAATTCATCTCACAGAGTTACATCTGTATTTCGTGGATCTCTTTGCTAGCCTTATTTCTGGGGAATCTGAGAACAGATATTTCGGATCCCTTTGAAGACTATAGGGCCAAAGGAAATATCCTCCGATAACAAAGAGAAAGAAGCTTTCTGAGAAAGTTCTTTGTGTTCTGTGAAATCATCTCACAGAGTTACAGCTTTCCCCTCAAGAAGCCTTTCGCTAAGACAGTTCTTGTGGAATTGGCAAAGTGATATTTGGAAGCCCTTAGAGGGCTATGGTGAAAAAGGAAATATCCTCACATGAAATCTGGAAAGAAGCTTTCTGAGAAACTGCTTAGTGTTCTGTTAATTCATCTCACAGAGTTACATCTGTATTTCGTGGATCTCTTTGCTAGACTTATTTCTGTGGAATCTGAGAACAGATATTTCGGATCCCTTTGAAGACTATAGGGCCAAAGGAAATATCTTCCGATAACAAAGAGAAAAAAGCTTTGTGAGAAACTTCTTTGTGTTCTGTGAAATCATCTCACAGAGTTACAGCTTTTCACTCAAGAAGCCTTTCGCTAAGACAGTTCTTGTGGAATTGGCAAAGTGATATTTGGAATCCCTTAGAGGGCTATGGTGAAAAAGGAAATATCCTCAGATGAAATCTGGAAAGAAGCTTTCTGAATAACTGCTTAGTGTTCTGTTAATTCATCTCACAGAGTTACATCTGTGTTTCATGGATCTATTTGCTAGCCTTATTTCTGGGGAATCTGAGAACAGATATTTCGGATCCCTTTGAAGACTATAGGGCCAAAGGAAATATCCTCCGATAACAAAGAGAAAGAAGCTTTCTAAGAAACTTCTTTGTGTTCTGTGAAATCATCTCACAGAGTTACAGCTTTGCCCTCAAGAAGCCTTTCGCTACGACATTTCTTGTGGAAGTGGCAAAGTGATATTGGGAACCCCTAGAGGGTTATGGTGAAAAAGGAAATATCCTCAGCTGAAATAAGGAAAGAATCTTTCTTAGAAACTGCTTAGTGTTCTGTTAATTCATCTCACAGAGTTACATCTGTATTTCGTGGATCTCTTTGCTAGCCTTATTTCTGTGGAATCTGAGAACCGATATTTCCGATCCCTTTGAAGACTATAGGGACAAAGGAAATATCCTCCGATAACAAACAGAAAGTAGCTTTCTGAGAAACTTCTTTGTGTTCTGTGAAATCATCTCACAGAGTTACAGCTTTCCCCTCAAGAAGCCTTTCGCTAAGACAGTTCTTGTGGAATTGGCAAAGTGATATTGGGAAGCCCTTAGAGCGCTATGGTGAAAAAGGAAATATCCTCAGATGAAATCTGGAAAGAAGCTTTCAGAAAAACTGCTGAGGGTTCTGTTAATTAATCTCACAGAGTTACATCTGTATTTCGTGGATCTCTTTGCTAGCCTTATTTCTGTGGAATTCTGAGAACAGATATTTCCGATCCCTTTGAAGACTATAGGGCCAAAGGAAATATCCTCCTATAACAAAGAGAAACAAGCTTTCTGAGAAACTTCTTTGTGTTCTGTGAAATCATCTCACAGAGTTACAGCTTTCCCCTCAAGAAGCCTTTCGCTAAGACAGTTCTTGTGGAATTGGCAAAGTGATATTTGGAAGCCCTTTGAGGTCTATGGTGAAAAAGGAAATATCCTCAGATGAAATCTGGAAAGAAGCTTTCTGAGAAACTGCTTAGTGTTCTGTTAATTCATCTCACAGAGTTACATCTGTATTCCGTGGATCTCTTTGCTAGCCTTATTTCTTTGGAATCTGAGAACAGATATTTCGGATCCCTTTGAAGACTATAGGGCTAAAGGAAATATTCTCCGATAACAAAGAGAAAGAAGCTTTCTGAGAAACTTCTTTGTGTTCTGTGAAATCATCTCACAGAGTTACAGCATTCCCCTCAAGAAGCCTTTCGCTAAGACAGTTCTTGTGGAATTGGCAAAGTGATATTTGGAAGCACATAGAGGGCTATGGTGAAAAAGGAAATATCCTCAGATGAAATCTGGAAAGAAGCTTTCTGAGAAACTGCTTAGTGTTCTGTTAATTCATCTCACAGAGTTGCATCCGTATTTCGTGGATCTCTTTGCTAGCCTTATTTCTGTGGAATCTGAGAACAGATATTTCGGATCCCTTTGAAGACTATAGGGCCAAAGGAAATATCCTCCGATAACAAAGAGAAAGAAGCTTTCTGAGAAACTTCTTTGTGTTCTGTGAAATCATCTCACAGAGTTACAGCTTTCCCCTCAAGAAGTCTTTCGCTAAGACAGTTCTTGTGGAATTGGCAAAGTGATATTTGGAAGCCCATAGAGGGCTATGGTGAAAAAGGAAATATCCTCCGATGAAATCTGGAAAGAAGCTTTCTGAGAAACTGCTTAGTGTTCTGTTAATTCATCTCACAGAGTTACATCTGTATTTCGTGGATCTCTTTGCTAGCCTTATTTCTGTGGAATCTGAGAACCGATATTTCCGATCCCTTTGAAGACTATAGGGACAAAGGAAATATCCTCCGATAACAAACAGAAAGTAGCTTTCTGAGAAACTTCTTTGTGTTCTGTGAAATCATCTCACAGAGTTACAGCTTTCCCCTCAAGAAGCCTTTCGCTAAGACAGTTCTTGTGGAATTGGCAAAGTGATATTGGGAAGCCCTTAGAGCGCTATGGTGAAAAAGGAAATATCCTCAGATGAAATCTGGAAAGAAGCTTTCAGAAAAACTGCTGAGGGTTCTGTTAATTAATCTCACAGAGTTACATCTGTATTTCGTGGATCTCTTTGCTAGCCTTATTTCTGTGGAATTCTGAGAACAGATATTTCCGATCCCTTTGAAGACTATAGGGCCAAAGGAAATATCCTCCTATAACAAAGAGAAACAAGCTTTCTGAGAAACTTCTTTGTGTTCTGTGAAATCATCTCACAGAGTTACAGCTTTCGCCTCAAGAAGCCTTTCGCTACGACATTTCTTGTGGAAGTGGCAAAGTGATATTTGGAAGCCCTTTGAGGTCTATGGTGAAAAAGGAAATATCCTCAGATGAAATCTGGAAAGAAGCTTTCTGAGAAACTGCTTAGTGTTCTGTTAATTCATCTCACAGAGTTACATCTGTATTCCGTGGATCTCTTTGCTAGCCTTATTTCTTTGGAATCTGAGAACAGATATTTCGGATCCCTTTGAAGACTATAGGGCCAAAGGAAATATTCTCCGATAACAAAGAGAAAGAAGCTTTGTGAGAAACTTCTTTGTGTTCTGTGAAATCATCTCACAGAGTTACAGCATTCCCCTCAAGAAGCCTTTCGCTAAGACAGTTCTTGTGGAATTGGCAAAGTGATATTTGGAAGCCCATAGAGGGCTATGGTGAAAAAGGAAATATCCTCAGATGAAATCTGGAAAGAAGCTTTCTGAGAAACTGCTTAGTGTTCTGTTAATTCATCTCACAGAGTTACATCCGTATTTCGTGGATCTCTTTGCTAGCCTTATTTCTGTGGAATCTGAGAACAGATATTTCGGATCCCTTTGAAGACTATAGGGCCAAAGGAAATATCCTCCGATAACAAAGAGAAAGAAGCTTTCTGAGAAATTTCTTTGTGTTCTGTGAAATCATCTCACAGAGTTACAGCTTTCCCCTCAAGAAGCCTTTCGCTAAGACAGTTCTTGTGGAATTGGCAAAGTGATATTTGGAAGCCCATAGAGGGCTATGGTGAAAAAGGAAATATCCTCCGATGAAATCTGGAAAGAAGCTTTCTGAGAAACTGCTTAGTGTTCTGTTAATTCATCTCACAGAGTTACATCTGTATTTCGTGGATCTCTTTGCTAGCCTTATTTCTGTGGAATCTGAGAACAGATATTTCGGATCCCATTGAAGACTATAGGGCCAAAGGAAATATCTTCCGATAACAAAGAGAAAAAAGCTTTCTGAGAAACTTCTTTGTGTTCTGTGAAATCATCTCACAGAGTTACAGCTTTCCACTCAAGAAGACTTTCGCTAAGCCAGTTCTTGTGGAATTGGCAAAGTGATATTTGGAATCCCATAGAGGGCTATGGTGAAAAAGGAAATATCCCCAGATGAAATCTGGAAAGAAACTTTCTGAGAAACTGCTTAGTGTTCTGTTAATTCATCTCACAGAGTTACATCTGTGTTTCGTGGATCTCTTTGCTAGCCTTATTTCTGTGGAATCTGAGAACAGATATTTCGGATCCCTTTGAAGACTATAGGGCCAAAGGAAATATCCTCCGATAACAAAGAGAAAGAAGCTTTCTGAGAAACTTCTTTGTGTTCTGTGAAATCATCTCACAGAGTTACAGCTTTCCCCTCAAGAAGCCTTTCGCTACGACATTTCTTGTGGAATTGGCAAAGTGATATTTGGAACCCCTAGGGGGCTATGGTGAAAAAGGAAATATCCTCAGCTGAAATCTGGAAAGAATCTTTCTGAGAAACTGCTTAGTGTTCTGTTAATTCATCTCACAGAGTTACATCTGTATATCGTGGATCTCTTTGCTAGCCTTATTTCTGTGGAATCTGAGAACAGATATTTCCGATCCCTTTGAAGACTATAGGGCCAAAGGAAATATCCTCCGATAACAAACAGAAAGTAGCTTTCTGAGAAACTTCTTTGTGTTCTGTGAAATCATCTCACAGAGTTACAGCTTTCCGCTCAAGAAGCCTTTCGCTAAGACAGTTCTTGTGGAATTGGCAAAGTGATATTTGGAAGCCCATAGAGGGCTATGGTGAAAAAGGAAATATCCTCAGATGAAATCTGGAAAGAAGCTTTCTGAGAAACTGCTTAGTGTTCTGTTAATTCATCTCACAGAGTTACATCTGTATTTCGTGGGTCTCTTTGCTAGCCTTATTTCTTTGGAATCTGAGAACAGATATTTCGGATTCCTATGAAGACTATAGGGGCAAAGGAAATATCCTCCGATAACAAAGAGAAAGAAGCTTTCTGAGAAACTTCTTTGTGTTCTGTGAAATCATCTCACAGAGTTACAGCTTTCCCCTCAAGAAGCCTTTCGCTAAGACAGTTCTTGTGGAATTGGCAAAGTGATATTTGGAAGCCCATAGAGGGCTGTGGTGAAAAAGGAAATATCCTCAGATGAAATCTGGAAAGAAGCTTTCAGAAAAACTGCTGAGTGTTCTCTTAATTAATCTCACAGAGTTACATCTGTATTTCGTGGATCTCTTTGCTAGCCTTATTTCTGTGGAATCTGAGAACAGATATTTCCGATCCCTTTGAAGACTATAGGGCCAAAGGAAATATCCTCCGATAACAAAGAGAAAGAAGCTTTCTGAGAAACTTCTTTGTGTTCTGTGAAATCATCTCACAGAGTTACAGCTTTCCCCTCAAGAAGCCTTTCGCTAAGACAGTTCTTGTGGAATTGGCAAAGTGATATTTGGAACCCCTAGAGGGCTATGGTGACAAAGGAAATATCCTCAGATGAAAACTGGAAGGAAGCTTTCTTAGAAAATGCTGAGTGTTCTGTTAATTCATCTCACAGAGTTACATCGGTATGTCGTGGATCTCTTTGCTAGCCTTATTTCTGTGGAATCTGAGAACAGATATTTCGAATCCCATTGAAGACTACAGGGCCAAAGGAAATATCCTCCGATAACAAAGAGAAAGAAGCTTTCTGAGAAACTTCTTTGTGTTCTGTGAAATCATCTCACAGAGTTACAGCTTTCCCCTCAAGAAGCCTTTCGCTAAGACAGTTCTTGTGAAATTGGCAAAGTGATATTTGGAAGCCCATAGAGGGCTATGGTGAAAAAGGAAATATCCTCAGATGAAATCTGGAAAGAAGCTTTCTGAGAAACTGCTGAGTGTTCTGTTAATTCATCTCACAGAGTTACATCTGTATTTCGTGGATATCTTTGCTAGCCTTATTTATGTGGAACCTGAGAACAGATATTTCAGATCTCATTTAAGACTATACGGCCAAAGGAAATATCCTCCGATAACAAAGAGAAAGAAGCTTTCTGAGAAACTTCTTTGTGTTCTGTGAAATCATCTCACAGAGTTACAGCTTTCCCCTCAAGAAGCCTTTCGCTCAGACAGTTCTTGTGGAATTGGCAAAGTGATATTTGGAAGCCCATAGAGGGCTATGGTGAAAAAGGAAATATCCTCACATGAAATCTGGAAAGAAGCTTTCTGAGAAACTGCTTAGTGTTCTGTTAATTCATCTCACAGAGTTACATCTGTATTTCGTGGATCTCTTTGCTAGCCTTATTTCTTTGGAATCTGAGAACAGATATTTCGGATCCCATTGAAAACTATAGGGCCAAAGGAAATAACCTCCGATAACAAAGAGAAAGAAGCTTTCTGAGAAACTTCTTTGTGTTCTGTGAAATCATCTCACAGAGTTACAGCTTTCCCCTCAAGAAGCCTTTCGCTAAGACAGTTCTTGTGGAATTAGCAAAGTGATATTTGGAACCCCTAGAGGGCTATGGTGAAAAAGGAAATATCCTCAGATGAAATCTGGAAAGAAGCTTTCTGAGAAACTGCTTAGTGTTCTGTTAATTCATCTCACAGAGTTACATCTGTGTTTCGTGGATCTATTTGCTAGCCTTATTTCTGGGGAATCTGAGAACAGATATTTCGGATCCCTTTGAAGACTATAGGGCCAAAGGAAATATCCTCCGATAACAAAGAGAAAGAAGCTTTCTAAGAAACTTCTTTGTGTTCTGTGAAATCATCTCACAGAGTTACAGCTTTCGCCTCAAGAAGCCTTTCGCTACGACATTTCTTGTGGAAGTGGCAAAGTGATATTTGGAACCCCTAGAGGGCTATGGTGAAAAAGGAAATATCCTCAGCTGAAATCTGGAAAGAATCTTTCTGAGAAACTGCTTAGTGTTCTGTTAATTCATCTCACAGAGTTACATCTGTATTTCGTGGATCTCTTTGCTAGCCTTATTTCTGTGGAATCTGAGAACAGATATTTCGGATCCCATTGAAGACTATAGGGCCAAAGGAAATATCTTCCGATAACAAAGAGAAAAAAGCTTTCTGAGAAACTTCTTTGTGTTCTGTGAAATCATCTCACAGAGTTACAGCTTTCCACTCAAGAAGCCTTTCGCTAAGCCAGTTCTTGTGGAATTGGCAAAGTGATATTTGGAATCCCATAGAGGGCTATGGTGAAAAAGGAAATATCGCCAGATGAAATCTGGAAAGAAGCTTTCTGAGAAACTGCTTAATGTTCTGTTAATTCATCTCACAGAGTTACATCTGTGTTTCGTGGATCTCTTTGCTAGCCTTATTTCTGTGGAATCTGAGAACAGATATTTCGGATCCCTTTGAAGACTATAGGGCCAAAGGAAATATCCTCCGATAACAAAGAGAAAGAAGCTTTCTGAGAAACTTCTTTGTGTTCTGTGAAATCATCTCACAGAGTTACAGCTTTCCCTTCAAGAAGCCTTTCACTACGACATTTCTTGTGGAATTGGCAAAGTGATATTTGGAACCCCTAGAGGGCTATGGTGAAAAAGGAAATATCCTCAGCTGAAATCTGGAAAGAATCTTTCTGAAAAACTGCTTAGTGTTCTGTTAATTCATCTCACTGAGTTACATCTGTATTTCGTAGATCTCTTTGCTAGCCTTATTTCTGTGGAATCTGAGAACAGATATTTCCGATCCCTTTGAAGACTATAGGGCCAAAGGAAATATCCTCCGATAACAAACAGAAAGTAGCTTTCTGAGAAACTTCTTTGCGTTCTGTGAAATCATCTCACAGAGTTACAGCTTTCCCCTCAAGAAGCCTTTCGCTAAGACAGTTCTTGTGGAATTGGCAAAGTGATATTTGGAAGCCCATAGAGGGCTATGGTGAAAAAGGAAATATCCTCACATGAAATCTGGAAAGAAGCTTTCTGAGAAACTGCTTAGTGTTCCGTTAATTCATCTCACAGAGTTACATCTGTATTTCGTGGATCTCTTTGCTAGCCTTACTTCTTTGGAATCTGAGAACAGATATTTCGGATCCCATTGAAAACTATAGGGCCAAAGGAAATAACCTACGATAACAAAGAGAAAGAAGCTTTCTGAGAAACTTCTTTGTGTTCTGTGAAATCATCTCACAGAGTTACAGCTTTCCCCTCAAGAAGCCTTTCGCTAAGACAGTTCTTGTGGAATTGGCAAAGTGATATTTGGAAGCCCATAGAGGGCTATGGTGAAAAAGGAAATATCCTCAGATGAAATCTGGAAAGAAGCTTTCTGAGAAACTGCTTAGTGTTCTGTTAATTCATCTCACAGAGTTACATCTGTATTTCGTGGATCTCTTTGCTAGCCTTATTTCTGTGGAATCTGAGAACAGATATTTCCGATCCCTTTGAAGACTATAGGGCCAAAGGAAATATCCTCCTATAACAAAGAGAAAGAAGCTTTCTGAGAAACTTCTTTGTGTTCTGTGAAATCATCTCACAGAGTTACAGCTTTCCCCTCAAGAAGCCTTTCGCTAAGACAGTTCTCGTGGAATTGGCAAAGTGATATTTGGAAGCCCATAGAGGGCTATGGTGAAAAAGGAAATATCCTCAGATGAAATGTGGAAAGAAGCTTTCTGAGAAACTGCTGAGTGTTCTGTTAATTCATCTCACAGACTTACATCTGTATTTCGTGGATCTCTTTGCTAGACTTATTTCTGTGGAATCTGAGAACAGATATTTCGGATCCCTTTGAAGACTATAGGGCCAAAGGAAATATCCTCCGATAACAAAGAGAAAGAAGCTTTCTGAGAAAGTTCTTTGTGTTCTGTGAAATCATCTCACAGAGTTTCAGCTTTCCCCTCAAGAAGCCTTTCGCTAAGACAGTTCTTGTGGAATTGGCAAAGTGATATTTGGAAGCCCATAGAGGGCTATGGTGAAAAAGGAAATATCCTCACATGAAATCTGGAAAGAAGCTTTCTGAGAAACTGCTTAGTGTTCTGTTAATTCATCTCACAGAGTTACATCTGTATTTCGTGGATCTCTTTGCTAGCCTTATTTCTGTGGAATCTGAGAACAGATATTTCGGATCCCTTTGAAGACTATAGTTCCAAAGGAAATATCTTCCGATAACAAAGAGAAAAAAGCTTTCTGAGAAACTTCTTTGTGTTCTGTGAAATCATCTCACAGAGTTACAGCTTTCCACTCAAGAAGCCTTTCGCAAAGACACTTCTTGTGGAATTGTGAAAGTGATATTTGGAATCCCTTAGAGGGCTATGGTGAAAAAGGAAATATCCTCAGATGAAATCTGGAAAGAAGCTTTCTGAGAAACTGCTTAGTGTTCTGTTAATTCATCTCACAGAGTTACATCTGTGTTTCGTGGATCTATTTGCTAGCCTTATTTCTGGGGAATCTGAGAACAGATATTTCGGATCTCTTTGAAGACTATAGGGCCAAAGGAAATATCCTCCGATAACAAAGAGAAAGAAGCTTTCTAAGAAACTTCTTTGTGTTCTGTGAAATCATCTCACAGAGTTACAGCTTTCCCCTCAAGAAGCCTTTCGCTACGACATTTCTTGTGGAAGTGGCAAAGTGATATTTGGAACCCCTAGAGGGCTATGGTGAAAAAGGAAATATCCTCAGCTGAAATCTGGAAAGAATCTTTCTGAGAAACTGCTTAGTGTTCTGTTAATTCATCTCACAGAGTTACATCTGTATTTCGTGGATCTCTTTGCTAGCCTTATTTCTGTGGAATCTGAGAACAGATATTTCCGATCCCTTTGAAGACTATAGGGCCAAAGGAAATATCCTCCGATAACAAACAGAAAGTAGCTTTCTGAGAAACTTCTTTGTGTTCTGTGAAATCATCTCACAGAGTTACAGCTTTCCCCTCAAGAAGCCTTTCGCTAAGACAGTTCTTGTGGAATTGGCAAAGTGATAATGGGAAGCCCTTAGAGGGCTACGGTGAAAAAGGAAATATCCTCAGATGAAATCTGGAAAGAAGCTTTCTGAGAAACTGCTTAGTGTTCTGTTAATTCATCTCAAAGAGTTACATCTGTATTTCGTGAGTCTCTTTGCTAGCCTTATTTCTTTGGAACCTGAGAACAGATATTTCGGATTCCTATGAAGACTAAAGGGGCAAAGGAAATATCCTCCGATAACAAAGAGAAAGAAGCTTTCTGAGAAACTTCTTTGTGTTCTGTGAAATCATCTCACAGAGTTACAGCTTTCGCCTCAAGAAGCCTTTCGCTACGACAGTTCTTGTGGAATTCGCAAAGTGATATTTGGAAGCCCATAGAGCGCTATGGTGAAAAAGGTAATATCCTCAGATGAAATCTGGAAAGAAGCTTTCAGAAAAACTGCTGAGTGTTCTGTTAATTAATCTCACAGAGTTACATCTGTATTTCGTGGATCTCTTTGCTAGCCTTATTTCTGTGGAATCTGAGAACAGATATTTCCGATCCCTTTGAAGACTATACGGCCAAAGGAAATATCCTCCTATAACAAAGAGAAAGAAGCTTTCTGAGAAACTTCTTTGTGTTCTGTGAAATCATCTCACAGAGTTACAGCTTTCCCCTCAAGAAGCCTTTCGCTAAGACAGTTCTTGTGGAATTGGCAAAGTGATATTTGGAAGCCCTTTGAGGTCTATGGTGAAAAAGGAAATATCCTCAGATGAAATCTGGAAAGAAGCTTTCTGAGAAACTGCTTAGTGTTCTGTTAATTCATCTCACAGAGTTACATCTGTATTTCGTGGATCTCTTTGCTAGCCTTATTTCTTTGGAATCTGAGAACAGATATTTCGGATCCCTTTGAAGACTATAGGGCCAAAGGAAATATCCTCCGATAACAAAGAGAAAGAAGCTTTCTGAGAAACTTCTTTGTGTTCTATGAAATCATCTCACAGAGTTACAGCTTTCCCCTCAAGAAGCCTTTCGCTAAGACAGTTCTTGTGGAATTGGCAAAGTGATATTTGGAATCCCTTAGAGGGCTATGGTGAAAAAGGAAATATCCTCAGATGAAATCTGGAAAGAAGCTTTCTGAGAAACTGCTTAGTGTTCTGTTAATTCATCTCACAGAGTTACATCTGTATTTCGTGGATCTCTTTGCTAGCCTTATTTCTGTGGAATCTGAGAACAGATATTTCGGATCCCATTGAAGACTATAGGGCCAAAGGAAATATCTTCCGATAACAAAGAGAAAGAAGCTTTCTGAGAAACTTCTTTGTGTTCTGTGAAATCATCTCACAGAGTTACAGCTTTCCACTCAAGAAGCCTTTCGCTAAGCCAGTTCTTGTGGAATTGGCAAAGTGATATTTGGAATCCCATAGAGGGCTATGGTGAAAAAGGAAATATCCCCAGATGAAATCTGGAAAGAAGCTTTCTGAGAAACTGCTTAATGTTCTGTTAATTCATCTCACAGAGTTACATCTGTGTTTCGTGGATCTCTTTGCTAGCCTTATTTCTGTGGAATCTGAGAACAGATATTTCGGATCCCTTTGAAGACTATAGGGCCAAAGGAAATATCCTCCGATAACAAAGAGAAAGAAGCTTTCTGAGAAACTTCTTTGTGTTCTGTGAAATCATCTCACAGAGTTACAGCTTTCCCCTCAAGAAGCCTTTCACTACGACATTTCTTGTGGAATTGGCAAAGTGATATTTGGAACCCCTAGAGGGGTATGGTGAAAAAGGAAATATCCTCAGCTGAAATCTGGAAAGAATCTTTCTGAAAAACTGCTTAGTGTTCCGTTAATTCATCTCACAGAGTTACATCTCTATGTCGTGGATCTCTTTGCTAGCCTTATTTCTGTGGAATCTGAGAACAGATATTTCGGATCCCTTTGAAGACTATAGGGCCAAAGGAAATATCCTCCGATAACAAACAGAAAGTAGCTTTCTGAGAAACTTCTTTGCGTTCTGTGAAATCATCTCACAGAGTTACAGCTTTCCCCTCAAGAAGCCTTTCGCTAAGACAGTTCTTGTGGAATTGGCAAAGTGATATTTGGAAGCCCATAGAGGGCTATGGTGAAAAAGGAAATATCCTCACATGAAATCTGGAAAGAAGCTTTCTGAGAAACTGCTTAGTGTTCCGTTAATTCATCTCACAGAGTTACATCTGTATTTCGTGGATCTCTTTGCTAGCCTTACTTCTTTGGAATCTGAGAACAGATATTTCGGATCCCATTGAAAACTATAGGGCCAAAGGAAATAACCTCCGATAACAAAGAGAAAGAAGCTTTCTGAGAAACTTCTTTGTGTTCTGTGAAATCATCTCACAGAGTTACAGCTTTCCCCTCAAGAAGCCTTTCGCTAAGACAGTTCTTGTGGAATTGGCAAAGTGATATTTGGAAGCCCATAGAGGGCTATGGTGAAAAAGGAAATATCCTCAGATGAAATCTGGAAAGAAGCTTTCTGAGAAACTGCTTAGTGTTCTGTTAATTCATCTCACAGAGTTACATCTGTATTTCGTGGATCTCTTTGCTAGCCTTATTTCTGTGGAATCTGAGAACAGATATTTCCGATCCCTTTGAAGACTATAGGGCCAAAGGAAATATCCTCCGATAACAAAGAGAAAGAAGCTTTCTGAGAAACTTCTTTGTGTTCTGTGAAATCATCTCACAGAGTTACAGCTTTCCCCTCAAGAAGCCTTTCGCTAAGACAGTTCTTGTGGAATTGGCAAAGTGATATTTGGAAGCCCTTAGAGGGCTATGGTGAAAAAGGAAATATCCTCAGATGAAATCTGGAAAGAAGCTTTCTGAGAAACTGCTTAGTGTTCCGTTAATTCATCTCACAGAGTTACATCTCTATGTCGTGGATCTCTTTGCTAGCCTTATTTCTGTGGAATCTGAGAACAGATATTTCGGATCCCATTGAAGACTACAGGGCCAAAGGAAATATCCTCCGATAACAAAGAGAAAGAAGCTTTCTGAGAAACTTCTTTGTGTTCTGTGAAATCATCTCACAGAGTTACAGCTTTCCCCTCAAGAAGCCTTTCGCTAAGACAGTTCTTGTGGAATTGGCAAAGTGATATTTGGAAGCCCATAGAGGGCTATGGTGAAAAAGGAAATATCCTCAGATGAAATCTGGAAAGAAGCTTTCTGAGAAACTGCTGAGTGTTCTGTTAATCCATCTCACAGAGTTACATCTGTATTTCGTGGATCTCTTTGCTAGCCTTATTTATGTGGAACCTGAGAACAGATATTTCAGATCTCATTTAAGACTATACGGCCAAAGGAAATATCCTCCGATAACAAAGAGAAAGAAGCTTTCTGAGAAACTTCTTTGTGTTCTGTGAAATCATCTCACAGAGTTACAGCTTTCCCCTCAAGAAGCCTTTCGCTAAGACAGTTCTTGTGGAATTGGCAAAGTGATATTTGGAAGCCCATAGAGGGCTATGGTGAAAAAGGAAATATCCTCAGATGAAATCTGGAAAGAAGCTTTCTGAGAAACTGCTTAGTGTTCTGTTAATTCATCTCACAGAGTTACATGTGTATTTCGTGGATCTCTTTGCTAGCCTTATTTCTTTGGAATCTGAGAACAGATATTTCTGATCCCATTGAAGACTATAGGGCCAAAGGAAATATCCTCCGATAACAAAGAGAAAGAAGCTTTCGGAGAAACTTCTTTGTGTTCTCTGAAATCATCTCAGAGTTACAGCTTTCCCCTCAAGAAGCCTTTCGCTAAGACAGTTCTTGTGGAATTGGCAAAGTGATATTTGGAACCCCCAGAGGGCTATGGTGAAAAAGGAAATATCCTCAGATGAAATCTGGAAAGAAGCTTTCTGAGAAACTGCTTAGTGTTCTGTTAATTCATCTCACAGAGTTACATCTGTATTTCGTGGATCTCTTTGCTAGCCTTATTTCTGTGGAATCTGAGAACAGATATTTCGGATCCCTTTGAAGACTATAGGGCCAAAGGAAATGTCCTCCGATAACAAAGAGAAAGAAGCTTTCTGAGAAACTTCATTGTGTTCTGTAAAATCATCTCACAGAGTTACAGCTTTCCCCTCAAGAATCCTTTCTCTAAGACAGTTCTTGTGGAATTGGCAAAGTGATATTTGGAAGCCCCTAGAGGGCTATGGTGAAAAAGGAAATATCCTCAGATGAAATCTGGAAAGAAGCTTTCTGAGAAACTGCTTAGTGTTCTGTTAATTCATCTCACAGAGTTACATCTTTATTTCGTGGATGTCTTTGCTAGCCTTATTTCTGTGAAATCTGAGAACAGATATTTCGGATCCCATTGAAGACTATAGGGCCAAAGGAAATATCCTCCGATAACAAAGAGAAAGAAGCTTTCTGAGAAACTTCTTTGTGTTCTGTGAAATCATCTCACAGAGTTACAGCTTTCCCCTCAAGAAGCCTTTCGCTAAGACAGTTCTTGTGGAATTGGCAAAGTGATATTTGGAAGCCCATAGAGGGCTATGGTGAAAAAGGAAATATCCTCAAATGAAATCTGGAAGGAAGCTTTGTGAGAAACTGCTGAGTGTTCTGTTAATTCATCTCACAGAGTTACATCTGGATGTCGTGGATCTCTTTGCTAGCCTTATTTCTGTGGAATCTGAGAACAGATATTTCGGATCCTATTGAAGACTATAGGGCCAAAGGAATTATCCTCCGATAACAAAGAAAAAGAAGCTTTCTGAGAAACTTCTTTGTGTTCTGTGAAATCATCTCACAGAGTTACAGCTTTCCCCTCAAGAAGCCTTTCGCTAAGACAGTTCTCGTGGAATTGGCAAAGTGATATTTGGAAGCCCATAGAGGGCTATGGTGAAAAAGGAAATATCCTCAGATGAAATGTGGAAAGAAGCTTTCTGAGAAACTGCTGAGTGTTCTGTTAATTCATCTCAAAGACTTACATCTGTATTTCGTGGATCTCTTTGCTAGACTTATTTCTGTGGAATCTGAGAACAGATATTTCGGATCCCTTTGAAGACTATAGGGCCAAAGGAAATATCCTCCGATAACAAAGAGAAAGAAGCTTTCTGAGAAAGTTCTTTGTGTTCTGTGAAATCATCTCACAGAGTTTCTGCTTTCCCCTCAAGAAGCCTTTCGCTAAGACAGTTCTTGTGGAATTGGAAAAGTGATATTTGGAAGCCCATAGAGGGCTATGGTGAAAAAGGAAATATCCTCACATGAAATCTGGAAAGAAGCTTTCTGAGAAACTGCTTAGTGTTCTGTTAATTCATCTCACAGAGTTACATCTGTATTTCGTGGATCTCTTTGCTAGCCTTATTTCTGTGGAATCTGAGAACAGATATTTCGGATCCCTTTGAAGACTATAGGGCCAAAGGAAATATCTTCCGATAACAAAGAGAAAAAAGCTCTCTGAGAAACTTCTTTGTGTTCTGTGAAATCATCTCACAGAGTTACAGCTTTCCACTCAAGAAGCCTTTCGCAAAGACAGTTCTTGTGGAATTGGCAAAGTGATATTTGGAATCCCTTAGAGGGCTATGGTGAAAAAGGAAATATCCTCAGATGAAATCTGGAAAGAAGCTTTCTGAGAAACTGCTTAGTGTTCTGTTAATTCATCTCACAGAGTTACATCTGTGTTTCGTGGATCTATTTGCTAGCCTTATTTCTGGGGAATCTGAGAACAGATATTTCGGATCCCTTTGAAGACTATAGGGCCAAAGGAAATATCCTCCGATAACAAAGAGAAAGAAGCTTTCTAAGAAACTTCTTTGTGTTCTGGGAAATCATCTCACAGAGTTACAGCTTTCCCCTCAAGAAGCCTTTCGCTACGACATTTCTTGTGGAAGTGGCAAAGTGATATTTGGAACCCCTAGAGGGCTATGGTGAAAAAGGAAATATCCTAAGCTGAAATCTGGAAAGAATCTTTCTGAGAAACTGCTTAGTGTTCTGTTAATTCATCTCACAGAGTTACATCTGTATTTCGTGGATCTCTTTGCTAGCCTTATTTCTGTGGAATCTGAGAACAGATATTTCCGATCCCTTTGAAGACTATAGGGCCAAAGGAAATATCCTCCGATAACAAACAGAAAGTAGCTTTCTGTGAAACTTCTTTGTGTTCTGTGAAATCATCTCACAGAGTTACAGCTTTCCCCTCAAGAAGCCTTTCGCTAAGACAGTTCTTGTGGAATTGGCAAAGTGATATTGGGAAGCCCTTAGAGGGCTACGGTGAAAAAGGAAATATCCTCAGATGAAATCTGGAAAGAAGCTTTCTGAGAAACTGCTTAGTGTTCTGTTAATTCATCTCACAGAGTTACATCTGTATTTCGTGAGTCTCTTTGCTAGCCTTATTTCTTTGGAATCTGAGAACAGATATTTCGGATTCCTATGAAGACTATAGGGGCAAAGGAAATATCCTCCGATAACAAAGAGAAAGAAGCTTTCTGAGAAACTTCTTTGTGTTCTGTGAAATCATCTCACAGAGTTACAGCTTTCGCCTCAAGAAGCCTTTCGCTACGACAGTTCTTGTGGAATTGGCAAAGTGATATTTGGAAGCCCATAGAGCGCTATGGTGAAAAAGGTAATATCCTCAGATGAAATCTGGAAAGAAGCTTTCAGAAAAACTGCTGAGTGTTCTGTTAATTAATCTCACAGAGTTACATCTGTATTTCGTGGATCTCTTTGCTAGCCTTATTTCTGTGGAATCTGAGAACAGATATTTCCGATCCCTTTGAAGACTATAGGGCCAAAGGAAATATCCTCCTATAACAAAGAGAAAGAAGCTTTCTGAGAAACTTCTTTGTGTTCTGTGAAATCATCTCACAGAGTTACAGCTTTCCCCTCAAGAAGCCTTTCGCTAAGACAGTTCTTGTGGAATTGGCAAAGTGATATTTGGAAGCCCTTTGAGGTCTATGGTGAAAAAGGAAATATCCTCAGATGAAATCTGGAAAGAAGCTTTCTGAGAAACTGCTTAGTGTTCTGTTAATTCATCTCACAGAGTTACATCTGTATTCCGTGGATCTCTTTGCTAGCCTTATTTCTGTGGAATCTGAGAACAGATATTTCGGATCCCTTTGAAGACTATAGGGCCAAAGGAAATATCCTCCGATAACAAAGAGAAAGAAGCTTTCTGAGAAACCTCTTTGTGTTCTGTGAAATCATCTCACAGAGTTACAGCATTCCCCTCAAGAAACCTTTCGCTAAGACAGTTCTTGTGGAATTGGCAAAGTGATATTTGGAAGCCCATAGAGGGCTATGGTGAAAAAGGAAATATCCTCAGATGAAATCTGGAAAGAAGCTGTCTGAGAAACTGCTTAGTGTTCTGTTAATTCATCTCACAGAGTTACATCCGTATTTCGTGGATCTCTTTGCTAGCCTTATTTCTGTGGAATCTGAGAACAGATATTTCGGATCCCTTTGAAGACTATAGGGCCAAAGGAAATATCCTCCGATAACAAAGAGAAAGAAGCTTTCTGAGAAACTTCTTTGTGTTCTATGAAATCATCTCACAGAGTTACAGCTTTCCCCTCAAGAAGCCTTTCGCTAAGACAGTTCTTGTGGAATTGGCAAAGTGATATTTGGAATCCCTTAGAGGGCTATGGTGAAAAAGGAAATATCCTCACATGAAATCTGGAAAGAAGCTTTCTGAGAAACTGCTTAGTGTTCTGTTAATTCATCTCACAGAGTTACATCTGTATTCCGTGGATCTCTTTGCTAGCCTTATTTCTGTGGAATCTGAGAACAGATATTTCGCATCCCATTGAAGACTATAGGGCCAAAGGAAATATCTTCCGATAACAAAGAGAAAAAAGCTTTCTGAGACACTTCTTTGTGTTCTGTGAAATCATCTCACAGAGTTACAGCTTTCCACTCAAGAAGCCTTTCGCTAAGCCAGTTCTTGTGGAATTGGCAAAGTGATATTTGGAATCCCATAGAGGGCTATGGTGAAAAAGGAAATATCCCCAGATGAAATCTGGAAAGAAGCTTTCTGAGAAACTGCTTAATGTTCTGTTAATTCATCTCACAGAGTTACATCTGTGTTTCGTGGATCTCTTTGCTAGCCTTATTTCTGTGGAATCTGAGAACAGATATTTCGGATCCCTTTGAAGACTATAGGGCCAAAGGAAATATCCTCCGATAACAAAGAGAAAGAAGCTTTCTGAGAAACTTCTTTGTGTTCTGTAAAATCATCTCACAGAGTTACAGCTTTCCCCTCAAGAAGCCTTTCACTACGACATTTCTTGTGGAATTGGCAAAGTGATATTTGGAACCCCTAGAGGGCTATGGTGAAAAAGGAAATATCCTCATCTGAAATCTGGAAAGAATCTTTCTGAAAAACTGCTTAGTGTTCTGTTAATTCATCTCACAGAGTTACATCTGTATTTCGTGGATCTCTTTGCTAGCCTTATTTCTGTGGAATCTGAGAACAGATATTTCCGATCCCTTTGAAGACTATAGGGTCAAAGGAAATATCCTCCGATAACAAACAGAAAGTAGCTTTCTGAGAAACTTCTTTGCGTTCTGTGAAATCATCTCACAGAGTTACAGCTTTCCCCTCAAGAAACCTTTCGCTAAGACAGTTCTTGTGGAATTGGCAAAGTGATATTTGGAAGCCCATAGAGGGCTATGGTGAAAAAGGAAATATCCTCACATGAAATCTGGAAAGAAGCTTTCTGAGAAACTGCTTAGTGTTCCGTTAATTCATCTCACAGAGTTACATCTGTATTTCGTGGATCTCTTTGCTAGCCTTACTTCTTTGGAATCTGAGAACAGATATTTCGGATCCCATTGAAAACTATAGGGCCAAAGGAAATAACCTCCGATAACAAAGAGAAAGAAGCTTTCTGAGAAACTTCTTTGTATTCTGTGAAATCATCTCACAGAGTTACAGCTTTCCCCTGAAGAAGCCTTTCGCTAAGACAGTTCTTGTGGAATTGGCAAAGTGATATTTGGAAGCCCATAGAGGGCTATGGTGAAAAAGGAAATATCCTCAGATGAAATCTGGAAAGAAGCTTTCTGAGAAACTGCTTAGTGTTCTGTTAATTCATCTCACAGAGTTACATCTGTATTTCGTGGATCTCTTTGCTAGCCTTATTTCTGTGGAATCTGAGAACAGATATTTCCGATCCCTTTGAAGACTATAGGGCCAAAGGAAATATCCTCCTATAACAAAGAGAAAGAAGCTTTCTGAGAAACCTCTTTGTGTTCTGTGAAATCATCTCACAGAGTTACAGCTTTCCCCTCAAGAAGCCTTTCGCTAAGACAGTTCTTGTGGAATTGGCAAAGTGATATTTGGAAGCCCTTAGAGGGCTATGGTGAAAAAGGAAATATCCTCACATGAAATCTGGAAAGAAGCTTTCTGAGAAACTGCTTAGTGTTCCGTTAATTCATCTCACAGAGTTACATCTCTATGTCGTGGATCTCTTTGCTAGCCTTATTTCTGTGGAATCTGAGAACAGATATTTCGGATCCCATTGAAGACTACAGGGCCAAAGGAGATATCCTCCGATAACAAAGAGAAAGAAGCTTTCTGAGAAACTTCTTTGTGTTCTGTGAAATCATCTCACAGAGTTACAGCTTTCCCCTCAAGAAGCCTTTCGCTAAGACAGTTCTTGTGGAATTGGCAAAGTGATATTTGGAAGCCCATAGAGGGCTATGGTGAAAAAGGAAATATCCTCAGATGAAATCTGGAAAGAAGCTTTCTGAGAAACTGCTGAGTGTTCTGTTAATCCATCTCACAGAGTTACATCTGTATTTCGTGGATCTCTTTGCTAGCCTTATTTATGTGGAACCTGAGAACAGATATTTCAGATCTCATTTAAGACTATACGGCCAAAGGAAATATCCTCCGATAACAAAGAGAAAGAAGCTTTCTGAGAAACTTCTTTGTGTTCTGTGAAATCATCTCACAGAGTTACAGCTTTCCCCTCAAGAAGCCTTTCGCTAAGACAGTTCTTGTGGAATTGGCAAAGTGATATTTGGAAGCCCATAGAGGGCTATGGTGAAAAAGGAAATATCCTCAGATGAAATCTGGAAAGAAGCTTTCTGAGAAACTGCTTAGTGTTCTGTTAATTCATCTCACAGAGTAACATGTGTATTTCGGGGATCTCTTTGCTAGCCTTATTTCTTTGGAATCTGAGAACAGATATTTCTGATCCCATTGAAGACTATAGGGCCAAAGGAAATATCCTCCGATAACAAAGAGAAAGAAGCTTTCGGAGAAACTTCTTTGTGTTCTGTGAAATCATCTCACAGAGTTACAGCTTTCCCCTCAAGAAGCCTTTCGCTAAGACAGTTCTTGTGGAATTGGCAAAGTGATATTTGGAAGCCCATAGAGGGCTATGGTGAAAAAGGAAATATCCTCAAATGAAATCTGGAAGGAAGCTTTGTGAGAAACTGCTGAGTGTTCTGTTAATTCATCTCACAGAGTTACATCTGTATGTCGTGGATCTCTTTGCTAGCCTTATTTCTGTGGAATCTGAGAACAGATATTTCGGATCCTATTGAAGACTATAGGGCCAAAGGAAATATCCTCCGATAACAAAGAAAAAGAAGCTTTCTGAGAAACTTCTTTGTGTTCTGTAAAATCATCTCACAGAGTTACAGCTTTCCCCTCAAGAAGCCTTTCGCTAAGACAGTTCTTGTGGAATTGGCAAAGTGATATTGGGAAGCCCTTAGAGGGCTACGGTGAAAAAGGAAATATCCTCAGATGAAATCTGGAAAGAAGCTTTCTGAGAAACTGCTTAGTGTTCTGTTAATTCATCTCACAGAGTTACATCTGTATTTCGTGAGTCTCTTTGCTAGCCTTATTTCTTTGGAATCTGAGAACAGATATTTCGGATTCCTATGAAGACTATAGGGGCAAAGGAAATATCCTCCGATAACAAAGAGAAAGAAGCTTTCTGAGAAACTTCTTTGTGTTCTGTGAAATCATCTCACAGAGTTACAGCTTTCGCCTCAAGAAGCCTTTCGCTACGACAGTTCTTGTGGAATTGGCAAAGTGATATTTGGAAGCCCATAGAGCGCTATGGTGAAAAAGGTAATATCCTCAGATGAAATCTGGAAAGAAGCTTTCAGAAAAACTGCTGAGTGTTCTGTTAATTAATCTCACAGAGTTACATCTGTATTTCGTGGATCTCTTTGCTAGCCTTATTTCTGTGGAATCTGAGAACAGATATTTCCGATCCCATTGAAGACTATAGGGCCAAAGGAAATGTCCTCCTATAACAAAGAGAAAGAAGCTTTCTGAGAAACTTCTTTGTGTTCTGTGAAATCATCTCACAGAGTTACAGCTTTCCCCTCAAGAAGCCTTTCGCTAAGACAGTTCTTGTGGAATTGGCAAAGTGATATTTGGAAGCCCTTTGAGGTCTATGGTGAAAAAGGAAATATCCTCAGATGAAATCTGGAAAGAAGCTTTCTGAGAAACTGCTTAGTGTTCTGTTAATTCATCTCACAGAGTTACATCTGTATTCCGTGGATCTCTTTGCTAGCCTTATTTCTTTGGAATCTGAGAACAGATATTTCGGATCCCTTTGAAGACTATAGGGCCAAAGGAAATATCCTCCGATAACAAAGAGAAAGAAGCTTTCTGAGAAACTTCTTTGTGTTCTGTGAAATCATCTCACAGAGTTACAGCATTCCGCTCAAGAAACCTTTCGCTAAGACTGTTCTTGTGGAATTGGCAAAGTGATATTTGGAAGCCCATAGAGGGCTATGGTGAAAAAGGAAATATCCTCAGATGAAATCTGGAAAGAAGCTTTCTGAGAAACTGCTTAGTGTTCTGTTAATTCATCTCACAGAGTTACATCTGTATTTCGTGGATCTCTTTGCTAGCCTTATTTCTGTGGAATCTGAGAACAGATATTTCGGATCCCATTGAAGACTATAGGGCCAAAGGAAATATCTTCCGATAACAAAGAGAAAGAAGCTTTCTGAGAAACTTCTTTGTGTTCTGTGAAATCATCTCACAGAGTTACAGCTTTCCACTCAAGAAGCCTTTCGCTAAGCCAGTTCTTGTGGAATTGGCAAAGTGATATTTGGAATCCCATAGAGGGCTATGGTGAAAAAGGAAATATCCTCAGATGAAATCTGCAAAGAAGCTTTCTGAGAAACTGCTTAATGTTCTGTTAATTCATCTCACAGAGTTACATCTGTGTTTCGTGGATCTCTTTGCTAGCCTTATTTCTGAGGAATCTGAGAACAGATATTTCGGATCCCTTTGAAGACTATAGGGCCAAAGGAAATATCCTCCGATAACAAAGAGAAAGAAGCTTTCTGAGAAACTTCTTTGTGTTCTGTGAAATCATCTCACAGAGTTACAGCTTTCCCCTCAAGAAGCCTTTCGCTACGACATTTCTTGTGGAATTGGCAAAGTGATATTTGGAACCCCTAGAGGGCTATGGTGAAAAAGGAAATATCCTCAGCTGAAATCTGGAAAGAATCTTTCTGAAAAACTGCTTAGTGTTCTGTTAATTCATCTCACAGAGTTTCATCTGTATTTCGTGGATCTCTTTGCTAGCCTTATTTCTGTGGAATCTGAGAACAGATATTTCGGATCCCATTGAAAACTATAGGGCCAAAGGAAATAACCTCCGATAACAAACAGAAAGAAGCTTTCTGAGAAACTTCTTTGTGTTCTGTGAAATCATCTCACAGAGTTACAGCTTTCCCCTCAAGAAGCCTTTCGCTAAGACAGTTCTTGTGGAATTGGCAAAGTGATATTTGGAACCCCTAGAGGGCTATAGTGAAAAAGGAAATATCCTCAGATGAAAACTGGAAGGAAGCTTTCAGAGAAAATGCTGAGTGTTCTTTTAATTCATCTCACAGAGTTACATCTGTATGTCGTGGATCTCTTTGCTAGCCTTATTTCTGTGGAATCTGAGAACAGATATTTCGGATCCCTTTGAAGACTACAGGGCCAAAGGAAATATCCTCCGATAACAAAGAGAAAGAAACTTTCTGAGAAACTTCTTTGTGTTCTGTGAAATCATCTCACAGAGTTACAGCTTTCCCCTCAGGAAGCCTTTCGCTAAGACAGTTCTTGTGGAATTGGCAAAGTGATATTTGGAAGCCCATAGAGGGCTACGGTGAAAAAGGAAATATCCTCAGATGATATCTGGAAAGAAGCTTTCTGAGAAACTGCTGAGTGTTCTGTTAATTCATCTCACAGAGTTACATCTGTATTTCGTGGATCTCTTTGCTAGCCTTATTTCTGTGGAACCTGAGAACAGATATTTCAGATCTCATTTAAGACTATAGGGCCAAAGGAAATATCCTCCGATAACAAAGAGAAAGAAGATTTCTGAGAAACTTCTTTGTGTTCTGTGAAATCATCTCACAGAGATACAACTTTCCCCTCAAGAAGCCTTTCGCTAAGACAGTTCTTGTGGAATTGGCAAAGTGATATTTGGAAGCCCATAGAGGGCTATGGTGAAAAAGGAAATATCCTCAGATGAAATCTGGAAAGAAGCTTTCTGAGAAACTGCTCAGTGTTCTGTTAATTCATCTCACAGAGTTACATCTGTATGTCGTGGATCTCTTTGCTAGCCTTATTTCTGAGGAATCTGAGAACAGATATTTCGGATCCCATTGAAGACTACAGGGCCAAAGCAAATATCCTCCGATAACAAAGAGAAAGAAGCTTTCTGAGAAACTTCTTTGTGTTCTGTGAAATCATCTCACAGAGTTACAGCTTTCCCCTCAAGAAGCCTTTCGCTAAGACAGTTCTTGTGGAATTGGCAAAGTGACATTTGGAAGCCCATAGAGGGCTATGGTGAAAAAGGAAATATCCTCAGATGAAATCTGGAAAGAAGCTTTCTGAGAAACTGCTGAGTGTTCTGTTAATTCATCTCACAGAGTTACATATGTATTTCGTGGATCTCTTTGCTAGCCTTATTTTTGTGGAACCTGAGAACAGATATTTCAGATCTCATTTAAGACTATAGGGCCAAAGGAAATATCCTCCGATAACAAAGAGAAAGAAGCTTTCTGAGAAACTTCTTTGTGTTCTGTGAAATCATCTCACAGAGTTACAGCTTTCCCCTCGAGAAGCCTTTCGCTAAGACAGTTCTTGTGGAATTGGCAAAGTGATATTTGGAAGCCCATAGAGGGCTATGGTGAAAAAGGAAATATCCTCAAATGAAATCTGGAAGGAAGCTTTCTGAGAAACTGCTTAGTGTTCTGTTAATTCATCTCACAGAGTTACATCTGTATGTCGTGGATCTCTTTGCTAGCCTTATTTCTGTGGAATCTGAGAACAGATATTTCGGATCCTATTGAAGACTATAGGGCCAAAGGAAATATCCTCCGATAACAAAGAGAAAGAAGCTTTCTGAGAAACTTCTTTGTGTTCTGTAAAATCATCTCACAGAGTTACAGCTTTCCCCTCAAGAAGCCTTTGGCTAAGACAGTTCTTGTGGAATTGGCAAAGTGATATTTGGAAGCCCATAGAGGGCTATGGTGAAAAAGGAAATATCCTCACATGAAATCTGGAAAGAAGCTTTCTGAGAAACTGCTTAGTGTTCTGTTAATTCATCTCACAGAGTTACATCTGTATTTCGTGGATCTCTTTGCTAGCCTTATTTCTGTGGAATCTGAGAACAGATATTTCGGATCCCATTGAAGACTATAGGGCCAAAGGAAATATCTTCCGATAACAAAGAGAAAAAAGCTTTCTGAGAAACTTCTTTGTGTTCTGTGAAATCATCTCACAGAGTTACAGCTTTCCACTCAAGAAGCCTTTCGCTAAGACAGTTCTTGTGGAATTGGCAAAGTGATATTTGGAATCCCTTAGAGGGCTATGGTGAAAAAGGAAATATCCTCAGATGAAATCTGGAAAGAAGCTTTCTGAGAAACTGCTTAGTGTTCTGTTAATTCATCTCACAGAGTTACATCTGTGTTTCGTGGATCTCTTTGCTAGCCTTATTTCTGGGGAATCTGAGAACAGATATTTCGGATCCCTTTGAAGACTATAGGGCCAAAGGAAATATCCTCCGATAACAAAGAGAAAGAAGCTTTCTAAGAAACTTCTTTGTGTTCTGTGAAATCATCTCACAGAGTTACAGCTTTCCCCTCAAGAAGCCTTTCGCTACGACATTTCTTGTGGAAGTGGCAAAGTGATATTTGGAACCCCTAGAGGGCTATGGTGAAAAAGGAAATATCCTCAGCTGAAATCTGGAAAGAATCTTTCTGAGAAACTGCTTAGTGTTCTGTTAATTCATCTCACAGAGTTACATCTGTATTTCGTGGATCTCTTTGCTAGCCTTATTTCTGTGGAATCTGAGAACAGATATTTCCGATCCCTTTGAAGACTATAGGGCCAAAGGAAATATCCTCCGATAACAAACAGAAAGTAGCTTTCTGAGAAACTTCTTTGTGTTCCGTGAAATCATCTCACAGAGTTACAGCTTTCCCCTCAAGAAGCCTTTCGCTAAGACAGTTCTTGTGGAATTGGCAAAGTGATATTGGGAAGCCCTTAGAGGGCTACGGTGAAAAAGGAAATATCCTCAGATGAAATCTGGAAAGAAGCTTTCTGAGAAACTGCTTAGTGTTCTGTTAATTCATCTCACAGAGTTACATCTGTATTTCGTGGATCTCTTTGCTAGCCTTTTTTCTGTGGAATCTGAGAACAGATATTTCCGATCCCTTTTAAGACTATAGGGCCAAAGGAAATATCCTCCGATAACAAACAGAAAGTAGCTTTCTGAGAAACTTCTTTGTGTTCCGTGAAATCACCTCACAGAGTTACAGCTTTCCCCTCAAGAAGCCTTTCGCTAAGACAGTTCTTGTGGAATTGGCAAAGTGATATTGGGAAGCCCTTAGAGGGCTACGGTGAAAAAGGAAATATCCTCAGATGAAATCTGGAAAGAAGCTTTCTGAGAAACTGCTTAGTGTTCTGTTAATTCATCTCACAGAGTTACATCTGTATTTCGTGAGTCTCTTTGCTAGCCTTATTTCTTTGGAATCTGAGAACAGATATTTCGGATTCCTATGAAGACTAAAGGGGCAAAGGAAATATCCTCCGATAACAAAGAGAAAGAAGCTTTCTGAGAAACTTCTTTGTGTTCTGTGAAATCATCTCACAGAGTTACAGCTTTCCCCTCAAGAAGCCTTTCGCTACGACAGTTCTTGTGGAATTGGCAAAGTGATATTTGGAAGCCCATAGAGCGCTATGGTGAAAAAGGAAATATCCTCAGATGAAATCAGGAAAGAAGCTTTCAGAAAAACTGCTGAGTGTTCTGTTAATTAATCTCACAGAGTTACATCTGTATTTCGTGCATCTCTTTGCTAGCCTTATTTCTGTGGAATCTGAGAACAGATATTTCGGATCCCATTGAAGACTATAGGGCCAAAGGAAATATCCTCCTATAACAAAGAGAAAGAAGCTTTCTGAGAAACTTCTTTGTGTTCTGTGAAATCATCTCACAGAGTTACAGCTTTCCCCTCAAGAAGCCTTTCGCTAAGACAGTTCTTGTGGAATTGGCAAAGTGATATTTGGAAGCCCTTTGAGGTCTATGGTGAAAAAGGAAATATCCTCAGATGAAATCTGGAAAGAATCTTTCTGAGAAACTGCTTAGTGTTCTGTTAATTCATCTCACAGAGTTACATCTGTATGTCGTGGATCTCTTTGCTAGCCTTATTTCTGTGGAATCTGAGAACAGATATTTCCGATCCCATTGAAGACTATAGGGCCAAAGGAAATATCCTCCGATAACAAACAGAAAGTAGCTTTCTGAGAAACTTCTTTGTGTTCTGTGAAATCATCTCACAGAGTTACAGCTTTCCCCTCAAGAAGCCTTTCGCTAAGACAGTTCTTGTGGAATTGGCAAAGTGATATTTGGAAGCCCTTAGAGGGCTATGGTGAAAAAGGAAATATCCTCAGATGAAATCTGGAAAGAAGCTTTCTGAGAAACTGCTTAGTGTTCTGTTAATTCATCTCACAGAGTTACATCTGTATTTCGTGGGTCTCTTTGCTAGCCTTATTTCTTTGGAATCTGAGAACAGATATTTCGGATTCCTATGAAGACTATAGGGGCAAAGGAAATATCCTCCGATAACAAAGAGAAGGAAGCTTTCTGAGAAACTTCTTTGTGTTCTGTGAAATCATCTCACAGAGTTACAGCTTTCGCCTCAAGAAGTCTTTCGCTACGACAGTTCTTGTGGAATTGGCAAAGTGATATTTGGAAGCCCTTAGAGCGCTATGGTGAAAAAGGAAATATCCTCAGATGAAATCTGGAAAGAAGCTTTCAGAAAAACTGCTGAGTGTTCTGTTAATTAATCTCACAGAGTTACATCTGTATTTCGTGTATCTCTTTGCTAGCCTTATTTCTGTGGAATCTGAGAACAGATATTTCCGATCCCTTTGAAGACTATAGGGCCAAAGGAAATATCCTCCTATAACAAAGAGAAAGAAGCTTTCTGAGAAACTTCTTTGTGTTCTGTGAAAACATCTCACAGAGTTACAGCTTTCCCCTCAAGAAGCCTTTCGCTAAGACAGTTCTTGTGGAATTGGCAAAGTGATATTTGGAAGCCCTTAGAGGGCTATGGTGAAAAAGGAAATATCCTCAGATGAAATCTGGAAAGAAGCTTTCTGAGAAACTGCTTAGTGTTCCGTTAATTCATCTCACAGAGTTACATCTCTATGTCGTGGATCTCTTTGCTAGCCTTATTTCTGTGGAATCTGAGAACAGATATTTCGGATCCCATTGAAGACTACAGGGCCAAAGGAAATATCCTCCGATAACAAAGAGAAAGAAGCTTTCTGAGAAACTTCTTTGTGTTCTGTGAAATCATCTCACAGAGTTACAGCTTTCCCCTCAAGAAGCCTTTCGCTAAGACAGTTCTTGTGGAATTTGCAAAGTGATATTTGGAAGCCCATAGAGGGCTATGGTGAAAAAGGAAATATCCTCAGATGAAATCTGGAAAGAAGCTTTCTGAGAAACTGCTTAGTGTTCTGTTAATTCATCTCACAGAGTTACATCTGTATTTCGTGGATCTTTTTGCTAGCCTTATTTCTGTGGAATCTGAGAACAGATATTTTGGATCCCTTTGAAGACTATAGGGCCAAAGGAAATATCCTCCGATAACAAAGAGAAAGAAGCTTTCTGAGAAACTTCTTTGTGTTCTGTGAAATCATCTCACAGAGTTACAGCTTTCCCCTCAAGAAGCCTTTCGCTAAGACAGTTCTTGTTGAATTGGCAAAGTGATATTTGGAAGCCCATAGAGGGCTATGGTGAAAAAGGAAATATCCTCAGATGAAATCTGGAAAGAAGATTTCTGAGAAACTGCTGAGTGTTCTGTTAACTCATCTCACAGAGTTACATCTGTATTTCGTGGATCTCTTTGCTAGCCTTATTTCTGGGGAATCTGAGAACAGATATTTCGGATCCCATTGAAGACTATTGGGCCAAAGGAAATATCCTCCGATAACAAAGAGAAAGAAGCTTTCTGAGAAACTTCTTTGTGTTCTGTGAAATCATCTCACAGAGTTACAGCTTTCCCCTCAAGAAGCCTTTCGCTAAGAGTTCTTGTGGAATTGGCAAAGTGATATTTGGAAGCCCATAGAGGGCTATGTTGAAAAAGGAAATATTCTCAGATGAAATCTGGAAGGAAGCTTTCTGTGAAACTGCTTAGTGTTCTGTGAATTCATCTCACAGAGTTACATCTGTATTTCGTGGATCTCTTTGCTAGCCTTATTTCTTTGGAATCTGAGAACAGATATTTCTGATCCCATTGAAGACTATAGGGCCAAAGGAAATATCCTCCGATAACAAAGAGAAAGAAGCTTTCTGAGAAAGTTCTTTGTGTTCTGTGAAATCATCTCACAGAGTTACAGCTTTCCCCTCAAGAAGCCTTTCGCTAAGACAGTTCTTGTGGAATTGGCAAAGTGATACTTGGAACCCCTAGAGGGCTATGGTGAAAAAGGAAATATCCTCAGATGAAAACTGGAAGGAAGCTTTCTGAGAAAATGCTGAGTGTTCTGTTAATTCATCTCACAGAGTTACATCGGTATGTCGTGGATCTCTTTGCTAGCCTTATTTCTGTGGAATCTGAGAACAGATATTTCGAATCCCATTGAAGACTACAGGGCCAAAGGAAATATCCTCCGATAACAAAGAGAAAGAAGCTTTCTGAGAAACTTCCTTGTGTTCTGTGAAATCATCTCACAGAGTTACAGCTTTCCCCTCAAGAAGCCTTTCGCTAAGACAGTTCTTGTGGAATTGGCAAAGTGATATTTGGAAGCCCATAGAGGGCTATGGTGAAAAAGGAAATATCCTCAGATGAAATCTGGAAAGAAGCTTTCTGAGAAACTGCTGAGTGTTCTGTTAATTCATCTCACAGAGTTACATCTGTATTTCGTGGATCTCTTTGCTAGCCTTATTTATGTGGAACCTGAGAACAGATATTTCAGATCTCATTTAAGACTATACGGCCAAAGGAAATATCCTCCGATAACAAAGAGAAAGAAGCTTTCTGAGAAACTTCTTTGTGTTCTGTGAAATCATCTCACAGAGTTACAGCTTTCCCCTCAAGAAGCCTTTCGCTAAGACAGTTCTTGTGGAATTGGCAAAGTGATATTTGGAAGCCCATAGAGGGCTATGGTGAAAAAGGAAATACCCTCAGATGAAATCTGGAAAGAAGCTTTCTGAGAAACTGCTTAGTGTTCTGTTAATTCATCTCACAGAGTTTCATCTGTATTTCGTGGATCTCTTTGCTAGCCTTATTTCTTTGGAATCTGAGAACAGATATTTCGGATCCCATCGAAAACTATAGGGCCAAAGGAAATAACCTACGATAACAAAGAGAAAGAAGCTTTCTGATTAACTTCTTTGTGTTCTGTGAAATCATGTCACAGAGTTACAGCTTTCCCCTCAAGAAGCCTTTCGCTAAGACAGTTCTTGTGGAATTGGCAAAGTGATATTTGGAACCCCTAGAGGGCTATAGTGAAAAAGGAAATATCCTCAGATGAAAACTGGAAGGAAGCTTTCTGAGAAAATGCTGAGTGTTCTGTTAATTCATCTCACAGAGTTACATCTGTATGTCGTGGATCTCTTTGCTAGCCTTATTTCTGTGGAATCTGAGAACAGATATTTCGGATCCCTTTGAAGACTACAGGGCCAAAGGAAATATCCTCCGATAACAAAGAGAAAGAAGCTTTCTGAGAAACTTCTTTGTGTTCTGTGAAATCATCTCACAGAGTTACAGCTTTCCCCTCAAGAAGCCTTTCGCTAAGACAGTTCTTGTGGAATTGGCAAAGTGATATTTGGAAGCCCTTAGAGGGCTATGGTGAAAAAGGAAATATCCTCAGATGAAATCTGGAAAGAAGCTTTCTGAGAAACTGCTGAGTGTTCTGTTAATTCATCTCACAGAGTTACATCTGTATTTCGTGGATCTCTTTGCTAGCCTTATTTCTGTGGAACCTGAGAACAGATATTTCAGATCTCATTTAAGACTATAGGGCCAAAGGAAATATCCTCCGATAACAAAGAGAAAGAAGCTTTCTGAGAAACTTCTTTGTGTTCTGTGAAATCATCTCACAGAGATACAGCTTTCCCCTCAAGAAGCCTTTCGCTAAGAGAGTTCTTGTGGAATTGGCAAAGTGATATTTGGAAGCCCATAGAGGGCTATGGTGAAAAAGGAAATATCCTCAGATGAAATCTGGAAAGAAGCTTTCTGAGAAACTGCTTAGTGTTCTGTTAATTCATCTCACAGAGTTACATCTGTATGTCGTGGATCTCTTTGCTAGCCTTATTTCTGAGGAATCTGAGAACAGATATTTCGGATCCCATTGAAGACTACAGGGCCAAAGGAAATATCCTCCGATAACAAAGAGAAAGAAGCTTTCTGAGAAAGTTCTTTGTGTTCTGTGAAATCATCTCACAGAGTTACAGCTTTCCCCTCAAGAAGCCTTTCGCTAAGACAGTTCTTGTGGAATTGGCAAAGTGATATTTGGAAGCCCATAGAGGGCTATGGTGAAAAAGGAAATATCCTCAGATGAAATCTGGAAAGAAGCTTTCTGAGAAACTGCTGAGTGTTCTGTTAATTCATCTCACAGAGTTACATCTGTATTTCGTGGATCTCTTTGCTAGCCTTATTTTTGTGGAACCTGAGAACAGATATTTCAGATCTCATTTAAGACTATAGGGCCAAAGGAAATATCCTCCGATAAAAAAGAGAAAGAAGCTTTCTGAGAAACTTCTTTGTGTTCTGTGAAATCATCTCACAGAGTTACAGCTTTCCCCTCGAGAAGCCTTTCGCTAAGACAGTTCTTGTGGAATTGGCAAAGTGATATTTGGAAGCCCATAAAGGGCTATGGTGAAAAAGGAAATATCCTCAAATGAAATCTGGAAGGAAGCTTTCTGAGAAACTGCTTAGTGTTCTGATAATTCATCTCACAGAGTTACATCTGTATGTCGTGGATCTCTTTGCTCGCCTTATTTCTTTGGAATCTGAGAACAGATATTTCTGATCCCATTGAAGACCATAGGGCCAAAGGAAATATCCTCCGATAACAAAGAGAAAGAAGCTTTCTGAGAAACTTCTTTGTGTTCTGTGAAATCATCTCACAGAGTTACAGCTTTCCCCTCAAGAAGCCTTTCGCTAAGACAGTTCTTGTGGAATTGGCAAAGTGATATTTGGAACCCCTAGAGGGCTATGGTGAAAAAGGAAATATCCTCAGATGAAAACTGGAAGGAAGCTTTCTGAGAAAATGCTGAGTGTTCTGTTAATTCATCTCACAGAGTTACATCGGCATGTCGTGGATCTCTTTGCTAGCCTTATTTCTGTGGAATCTGAGAACAGATATTTCGAATCCCATTGAAGACTACAGGGCCAAAGGAAATATCCTCCGATAACAAAGAGAAGGAAGCTTTCTGAGAAACTTCTTTGTGTTCTGTGAAATCATCTCACAGAGTTACAGCTTTCCCCTCAAGAAGCCTTTCGCTAAGACAGTTCTTGTGGAATTGGCAAAGTGATATTTGGAAGCCCATAGAGGGCTATGGTGAAAAAGGAAATATCCTCAGATGAAATCTGGAAAGAAGCTTTCTGAGAAACTGCTGAGTGTTCTGTTAATTCATCTCACAGAGTTACATCTGTATTTCGTGGATCTCTTTGCTAGCCTTATTTATGTGGAACCTGAGAACAGATATTTCAGATCTCATTTAAGACTATACGGCCAAAGGAAATATCCTCCGATAACAAAGAGAAAGAAGCTTTCTGAGAAACTTCTTTGTGTTCTGTGAAATCATCTCACAGAGTTACAGCTTTCCCCTCAAGAAGCCTTTCGCTAAGACAGTTCTTGTGGAATTGGCAAAGTGATATTTGGAAGCCCATAGAGGGCTATGGTGAAAAAGGAAATATCCTCAGATGAAATCTGGAAAGAAGCTTTCAGAGAAACTGCTTAGTGTTCTGTTAATTCATCTCACAGAGTTACATCTGTATTTCGTGGATCTCTTTGCTAGCCTTATTTCTTTGGAATCTGAGAACAGATATTTCGGATCCCATTGAAGACTATAGGGCCAAAGGAAATATCCTCCGATAACAAATGGAAAGAAGCTTCCTGATTAACTTCTTTGTGTTCTGTGATATCATCTCACAGAGTTACAGCTTTACCCTCAAGAAGCCTTTGGCTAAGACAGTTCTTGTGGAATTGGCAAAGTGATATTTGGAACCCCTAGAGGGCTATGGTGAAAAAGGAAATATCCTCAGATGAAAACTGGAAGGAAGCTTTCTGAGAAAATGCTGAGTGTTCTGTTAATTCATCTCACAGAGTTACATCTGTATGTCGTGAATCTCTTTGCTAGCCTTATTTCTGTGGAATCTGAGAACAGATATTTCGGATCCCATTGAAGACTACAGGGCCAAAGGAAATATCCTCCGATAACAAAGAGAAAGAAGCTTTCTGAGAAACTTCTTTGTGTTCTGTGAAATCATCTCACAGAGTTACAGCTTTCCCCTCAAGAAGCCTTTCGCTAAGACAGTTCTTGTGGAATTGGCAAAGTGATATTTGGAAGCCCATTGAGGGCTATGGTGAAAAAGGAAATATCCTCAGATGAAATCTGGAAAGAAGCTTTCTGAGAAACTGCTGAGTGTTCTGTTAATTCATCTCACAGAGTTACATCTGTATTTCGTGGATCTCTTTGCTAGCCTTATTTCTGTGGAACCTGAGAACAGATATTTCAGATCTCATTTAAGACTATAGGGCCAAAGGAAATATCCTCCGATAACAAAGAGAAAGAAGCTTTCTGAGAAACTTCTTTGTGTTCTGTGAAATCATCTCACAGAGATACAGCTTTCCCCTCAAGAAGCCTTTCGCTAAGAGAGTTCTTGTGGAATTGGCAAAGTGATATTTGGAAGCCCATAGAGGGCTATGGTGAAAAAGGAAATATCCTCAGATGAAATCTGGAAAGAAGCTTTCTGAGAAACTGCTTAGTGTTCTGTTAATTCATCTCACAGAGTTACATCTGTATGTCGTGGATCTCTTTGCTAGCCTTATTTCTGAGGAATCTGAGAACAGATATTTCGGATCCCATTGAAGACTACAGGGCCAAAGGAAATATCCTCCGATAACAAAGAGAAAGAAGCTTTCTGAGAAACTTCTTTGTGTTCTGTGAAATCATCTCACAGAGTTACAGCTTTCCCCTCAAGAAGCCTTTCGCTAAGACAGTTCTTGTGGAATTGGCAAAGTGATATTTGGAAGCCCATAGAGGGCTATGGTGAAAAAGGAAATATCCTCAGATGAAATCTGGAAAGAAGCTTTCTGAGAAACTGCTGAGTGTTCTGTTAATTCATCTCACAGAGTTACATCTGTATTTCGTGGATCTCTTTGCTAGCCTTTTTTCTGTGGAATCTGAAAACAGATATTTCCGATCCCTTTGAAGACTATAGGGCCAAAGGAAATATCCTCCGATAACAAACAGAAAGTAGCTTTCTGAGAAACTTCTTTGTGTTCCGTGAAATCATCTCACAGAGTTACAGCTTTCCCCTCAAGAAGCCTTTCGCTAAGACAGTTCTTGTGGAATTGGCAAAGTGATATTGGGAAGCCCTTAGAGGGCTACGGTGAAAAAGGAAATATCCTCAGATGAAATCTGGAAAGAAGCTTTCTGAGAAACTGCTTAGTGTTCTGTTAATTCATCTCACAGAGTTACATCTGTATTTCGTGAGTCTCTTTGCTAGCCTTAATTCTTTGGAATCTGAGAACAGATATTTCGGATTCCTATGAAGACTATAGGGGCAAAGGAAATATCCTCCGATAACAAAGAGAAAGAAGCTTTCTGAGAAACTTCTTTGTGTTCTGTGAAATCATCTCACAGAGTTACAGCTTTACCCTCAAGAAGCCTTTCGCTACGACAGTTCTTGTGGAATTGGCAAAGTGATATTTGGAAGCCCATAGAGCGCTATGGTGAAAAAGGAAATATCCTCAGATGAAATCAGGAAAGAAGCTTTCAGAAAAACTGCAGAGTGTTCTGTTAATTAATCTCACAGAGTTACATCTGTATTTCGTGCATCTCTTTGCTAGCCTTATTTCTGTGGAATCTGAGAACAGATATTTCGGATCCCATTGAAGACTATAGGGCCAAAGGAAATATCCTCCTATAACAAAGAGAAAGAAGCTTTCTGAGAAACTTCTTTGTGTTCTGTGAAATCATCTCACAGAGTTACAGCTTTCCCCTCAAGAAGCCTTTCGCTAAGACAGTTCTTGTGGAATTGGCAAAGTGATATTTGGAAGCCCTTTGAGGTCTATGGTGAAAAAGGAAATATCCTCAGATGAAATCTGGAAAGAATCTTTCTGAGAAACTGCTTAGTGTTCTGTTAATTCATCTCACAGAGTTACATCTGTATGTCGTGGATCTCTTTGCTAGCCTTATTTCTGTGGAATCTGAGAACAGATATTTCCGATCCCATTGAAGACTATAGGGCCAAAGGAAATATCCTCCGATAACAAACAGAAAGTAGCTTTCTGAGAAACTTCTTTGTGTTCTGTGAAATCATCTCACAGAGTTACAGCTTTCCCCTCAAGAAGCCTTTCGCTAAGACAGTTCTTGTGGAATTGGCAAAGTGATATTTGGAAGCCCTTAGAGGGCTATGGTGAAAAAGGAAATATCCTCAGATGAAATCTGGAAAGAAGCTTTCTGAGAAACTGCTTAGTGTTCTGTTAATTCATCTCACAGAGTTACATCTGTATTTCGTGGGTCTCTTTGCTAGCCTTATTTCTTTGGAATCTGAGAACAGATATTTCGGATTCCTATGAAGACTATAGGGGCAAAGGAAATATCCTCCGATAACAAAGAGAAGGAAGCTTTCTGAGAAACTTCTTTGTGTTCTGTGAAATCATCTCACAGAGTTACAGCTTTCGCCTCAAGAAGTCTTTCGCTACGACAGTTCTTGTGGAATTGGCAAAGTGATATTTGGAAGCCCTTAGAGCGCTATGGTGAAAAAGGAAATATCCTCAGATGAAATCTGGAAAGAAGCTTTCAGAAAAACTGCTGAGTGTTCTGTTAATTAATCTCACAGAGTTACATCTGTATTTCGTGTATCTCTTTGCTAGCCTTATTTCTGTGGAATCTGAGAACAGATATTTCCGATCCCTTTGAAGACTATAGGGCCAAAGAAAATATCCTCCTATAACAAAGAGAAAGAAGCTTTCTGAGAAACTTCTTTGTGTTCTGTGAAAACATCTCACAGAGTTACAGCTTTCCCCTCAAGAAGCCTTTCGCTAAGACAGTTCTTGTGGAATTGGCAAAGTGATATTTGGAAGCCCTTAGAGGGCTATGGTGAAAAAGGAAATATCCTCAGATGAAATCTGGAAAGAAGCTTTCTGAAAAACTGCTTAGTGTTCCGTTAATTCATCTCACAGAGTTACATCTCTATGTCGTGGATCTCTTTGCTAGCCTTATTTCTGTGGAATCTGAGAACAGATATTTCGGATCCCATTGAAGACTACAGGGCCAAAGGAAATATCCTCCGATAACAAAGAGAAAGAAGCTTTCTGAGAAACTTCTTTGTGTTCTGTGAAATCATCTCACAGAGTTACAGCTTTCCCCTCAAGAAGCCTTTCGCTAAGACAGTTCTTGTGGAATTTGCAAAGTGATATTTGGAAGCCCATAGAGGGCTATGGTGAAAAAGGAAATATCCTCAGATGAAATCTGGAAAGAAGCTTTCTGAGAAACTGCTTAGTGTTCTGTTAATTCATCTCACAGAGTTACATCTGTATTTCGTGGATCTTTTTGCTAGCCTTATTTCTGTGGAATCTGAGAACAGATATTTTGGATCCCTTTGAAGACTATAGGGCCAAAGGAAATATCCTCCGATAACAAAGAGAAAGAAGCTTTCTGAGAAACTTCTTTGTGTTCTGTGAAATCATCTCACAGAGTTACAGCTTTCCCCTCAAGAAGCCTTTCGCTAAGACAGTTCTTGTTGAATTGGCAAAGTGATATTTGGAAGCCCATAGAGGGCTATGGTGAAAAAGGAAATATCCTCAGATGAAATCTTGAAAGAAGATTTCTGAGAAACTGCTGAGTGTTCTGTTAACTCATCTCACAGAGTTACATCTGTATTTCGTGGATCTCTTTGCTAGCCTTATTTCTGTGGAATCTGAGAACAGATATTTCGGATCCCATTGAAGACTATTGGGCCAAAGGAAATATCCTCCGATAACAAAGAGAAAGAAGCTTTCTGAGAAACTTCTTTGTGTTCTGTGAAATCATCTCACAGAGTTACAGCTTTCCCCTCAAGAAGCCTTTCGCTAAGAGTTCTTGTGGAATTGGCAAAGTGATATTTGGAAGCCCATAGAGGGCTATGTTGAAAAAGGAAATATTCTCAGATGAAATCTGGAAGGAAGCTTTCTGTGAAACTGCTTAGTGTTCTGTGAATTCATCTCACAGAGTTACATCTGTATTTCGTGGATCTCTTTGCTAGCCTTATTTCTTTGGAATCTGAGAACAGATATTTCTGATCCCATTGAAGACTATAGGGCCAAAGGAAATATCCTCCGATAACAAAGAGAAAGAAGCTTTCTGAGAAAGTTCTTTGTGTTCTGTGAAATCATCTCACAGAGTTACAGCTTTCCCCTCAAGAAGCCTTTCGCTAAGACAGTTCTTGTGGAATTGGCAAAGTGATACTTGGAACCCCTAGAGGGCTATGGTGAAAAAGGAAATATCCTCAGATGAAAACTGGAAGGAAGCTTTCTGAGAAAATGCTGAGTGTTCTGTTAATTCATCTCACAGAGTTACGTCGGTATGTCCTGGATCTCTTTGCTAGCCTTATTTCTGTGGAATCTGAGAACAGATATTTCGAATCCCATTGAAGACTACAGGGCCAAAGGAAATATCCTCCGATAACAAAGAGAAAGAAGCTTTCTGAGAAACTTCCTTGTGTTCTGTGAAATCATCTCACAGAGTTACAGCTTTCCCCTCAAGAAGCCTTTCGCTAAGACAGTTCTTGTGGAATTGGCAAAGTGATATTTGGAAGCCCATAGAGGGCTATGGTGAAAAAGGAAATATCCTCAGATGAAATCTGGAAAGAAGCTTTCTGAGAAACTGCTGAGTGTTCTGTTAATTCATCTCACAGAGTTACATCTGTATGTCGTGGATCTCTTTGCTAGCCTTATTTATGTGGAACCTGAGAACAGATATTTCAGATCTCATTTAAGACTATACGGCCAAAGGAAATATCCTCCGATAACAAAGAGAAAGAAGCTTTCTGAGAAACTTCTTTGTGTTCTGTGAAATCATCTCACAGAGTTACAGCTTTCCCCTCAAGAAGCCTTTCGCTAAGACAGTTCTTGTGGAATTGGCAAAGTGATATTTGGAAGCCCATAGAGGGCTATGGTGAAAAAGGAAATATCCTCAGATGAAATCTGGAAAGAAGCTTTCTGAGAAACTGCTTAGTGTTCTGTTAATTCATCTCACAGAGTTTCATCTGTATTTCGTGGATCTCTTTGCTAGCCTTATTTCTTTGGAATCTGAGAACAGATATTTCGGATCCCATCGAAAACTGTAGGGCCAAAGGAAATAACCTCCGATAACAAAGAGAAAGAAGCTTTCTGATTAACTTCTTTGTGTTCTGTGAAATCATCTCATAGAGTTACAGCTTTCCCCTCAAGAAGCCTTTCGCTAAGACAGTTCTTGTGGAATTGGCAAAGTGATATTTGGAACCCCTAGAGGGCTATAGTGAAAAAGGAAATATCCTCAGATGAAAACTGGAAGGAAGCTTTCTGAGAAAATGCTGAGTGTTCTGTTAATTCATCTCACAGAGTTACATCTGTATGTCGTGGATCTCTTTGCTAGCCTTATTTCTGTGGAATCTGAGAACAGATATTTCGGATCCCTTTGAAGACTACAGGGCCAAAGGAAATATCCTCCGATAACAAAGAGAAAGAAGCTTTCTGAGAAACTTCTTTGTGTTCTGTGAAATCATCTCACAGAGTTACAGCTTTCCCCTCAAGAAGCCTTTCGCTAAGACAGTTCTTGTGGAATTGGCAAAGTGATATTTGGAAGCCCATAGAGGGCTATGGTGAAAAAGGAAATATCCTCAGATGAAATCTGGAAAGAAGCTTTCTGCGAAACTGCTGAGTGTTCTGTTAATTCATCTCACAGAGTTACATCTGTATTTCGTGGATCTCTTTGCTAGCCTTATTTCTGTGGAACCTGAGAACAGATATTTCAGATCTCATTTAAGACTATAGGGCCAAAGGAAATATCCTCCGATAACAAAGAGAAAGAAGCTTTCTGAGAAACTTCTTTGTGTTCTGTGAAATCATCTCACAGAGATACAGCTTTCCCCTCAAGAAGCCTTTCGCTACGAGAGTTCTTGTGGAATTGGCAAAGTGATATTTGGAAGCCCATAGAGGGCTATGGTGAAAAAGGAAATATCCTCAGATGAAATCTGGAAAGAAGCTTTCTGAGAAACTGCTTAGTGTTCTGTTAATTCATCTCACAGAGTTACATCTGTATGTCGTGGATCTCTTTGCTAGCCTTATTTCTGAGGAATCTGAGAACAGATATTTCGGATCCCATTGAAGACTACAGGGCCAAAGGAAATATCCTCCGATAACAAAGAGAAAGAAGCTTTCTGAGAAACTTCTTTGTGTTCTGTGAAATCATCTCACAGAGTTACAGCTTTCCCCTCAAGAAGCCTTTCGCTAAGACAGTTCTTGTGGAATTGGCAAAGTGATATTTGGAAGCCCATAGAGGGCTATGGTGAAAAAGGAAATATCCTCAGATGAAATCTGGAAAGAAGATTTCTGAGAAACTGCTGAGTGTTCTGTTAACTCATCTCACAGAGTTACATCTGTATTTCGGGGATCTCTTTGCTAGCCTTATTTATGTGGAACCTGAGAACAGATATTTCAGATCTCATTTAAGACTATACGGCCAAAGGAAATATCCTCCGATAACAAAGAGAAAGAAGCTTTCTGAGAAACTTCTTTGTGTTCTGTGAAATCATCTCACAGAGTTACAGCTTTCCCCTCAAGAAGCCTTTCGCTAAGACCGTTCTTGTGGAATTGGCAAAGTGATATTTGGAAGCCCATAGAGGGCTATGGTGAAAAAGGAAATATCCTCAGATGAAATCTGGAAAGAAGCTTTCTGAGAAACTGCTGAGTGTTCTGTTAATTCATCTCACAGAGTTACATCTGTATTTCGTGGATCTCTTTGCTAGCCTTATTTATGTGGAACCTGAGAACAGATATTTCAGATCTCATTTAAGACTATACGGCCAAAGGAAATATCCTCCGATAACAAAGAGAAAGAAGCTTTCTGAGAAACTTCTTTGTGTTCTGTGAAATCATCTCACAGAGTTACAGCTTTCCCCTCAAGAAGCCTTTCGCTAAGACAGTTCTTGTGGAATTGGCAAAGTGATATTTGGAAGCCCATAGAGGGCTATGGTGAAAAAGGAAATATCCTCAGATGAAATCTGGAAAGAAGCTTTCTGAGAAACTGCTTAGTGTTCTGTTAATTCATCTCACAGAGTTTCATCTGTATTTCGTGGATCTCTTTGCTAGCCTTATTTCTTTGGAATCTGAGAACAGATATTTCGGATCCCATCGAAAACTATAGGGCCAAAGGAAATAACCTCCGATAACAAAGAGAAAGAAGCTTTCTGATTAACTTCTTTGTGTTCTGTGAAATCATCTCACAGAGTTACAGCTTTCCCCTCAAGAAGCCTTTCGCTAAGACAGTTCTTGTGGAATTGGCAAAGTGATATTTGGAACCCCTAGAGGGCTATAGTGAAAAAGGAAATATCCTCAGATGAAAACTGGAAGGAAGCTTTCTGAGAAAATGCTGAGTGTTCTGTTAATTCATCTCACAGAGTTACATCTGTATGTCGTGGATCTCTTTGCTAGCCTTATTTCTGTGGAATCTGAGAACAGATATTTCGGATCCCTTTGAAGACTACAGGGCCAAAGGAAATATCCTCCGATAACAAAGAGAAAGAAGCTTTCTGAGAAACTTCTTTGTGTTCTGTGAAATCATCTCACAGAGTTACAGCTTTCCCCTCAAGAAGCCTTTCGCTAAGACAGTTCTTGTGGAATTGGCAAAGTGATATTTGGAAGCCCATAGAGGGCTATGGTGAAAAAGGAAATATCCTCAGATGAAATCTGGAAAGAAGCTTTCTGAGAAACTGCTGAGTGTTCTGTTAATTCATCTCACAGAGTTACATCTGTATTTCGTGGATCTCTTTGCTAGCCTTATTTCTGTGGAACCTGAGAACAGATATTTCAGATCTCATTTAAGACTATAGGGCCAAAGGAAATATCCTCCGATAACAAAGAGAAAGAAGCTTTCTGAGAAACTTCTTTGTGTTCTGTGAAATCATCTCACAGAGATACAGCTTTCCCCTCAAGAAGCCTTTCGCTAAGAGAGTTCTTGTGGAATTGGCAAAGTGATATTTGGAAGCCCATAGAGGGCTATGGTGAAAAAGGAAATATCCTCAGATGAAATCTGGAAAGAAGCTTTCTGAGAAACTGCTTAGTGTTCTGTTAATTCATCTCACAGAGTTACATCTGTATGTCGTGGATCTCTTTGCTAGCCTTATTTCTGAGGAATCTGAGAACAGATATTTCGGATCCCATTGAAGACTACAGGGCCAAAGGAAATATCCTCCGATAACAAAGAGAAAGAAGCTTTCTGAGAAACTTCTTTGTGTTCTGTGAAATCATCTCACAGAGTTACAGCTTTCCCCTCAAGAAGCCTTTCGCTAAGACAGTTCTTGTGGAATTGGCAAAGTGATATTTGGAAGCCCATAGAGGGCTATGGTGAAAAAGGAAATATCCTCAGATGAAATCTGGAAAGAAGCTTTCTGAGAAACTTCTGAGTTTTCTGTTAATTCATCTCACAGAGTTACATCTGTATTTCGTGGATCTCTTTGCTAGCCTTATTTTTGTGGAACCTGAGAACAGATATTTCAGATCTCATTTAAGACTATAGGGCCAAAGGAAATATCCTCCGATAAAAAAGAGAAAGAAGCTTTCTGAGAAACTTCTTTGTGTTCCGTGAAATCATCTCACAGAGTTACAGCTTTCCCCTCGAGAAGCCTTTCGCTAAGACAGTTCTTGTGGAATTGGCAAAGTGATATTTGGAAGCCCATAAAGGGCTATGGTGAAAAAGGAAATATCCTCAAATGAAATCTGGAAGGAAGCTTTCTGAGAAACTGCTTAGTGTTCTGATAATTCATCTCACAGAGTTACATCTGTATGTCGTGGATCTCTTTGCTCGCCTTATTTCTTTGGAATCTGAGAACAGATATTTCTGATCCCATTGAAGACCATAGGGCCAAAGGAAATATCCTCCGATAACAAAGAGAAAGAAGCTTTCTGAGAAACTTCTTTGTGTTCTGTGAAATCATCTCACAGAGTTACAGCTTTCCCCTCAAGAAGCCTTTCGCTAAGACAGTTCTTGTGGAATTGGCAAAGTGATATTTGGAACCCCTAGAGGGCTATGGTGAAAAAGGAAATATCCTCAGATGAAAACTGGAAGGAAGCTTTCTGAGAAAATGCTGAGTGTTCTGTTAATTCATCTCACAGAGTTACATCGGTATGTCGTGGATCTCTTTGCTAGCCTTATTTCTGTGGAATCTGAGAACAGATATTTCGAAACCCATTGAAGACTACAGGGCCAAAGGAAATATCCTCCGATAACAAAGAGAAGGAAGCTTTCTGAGAAACTTCTTTGTGTTCTGTGAAATCATCTCACAGAGTTACAGCTTTCCCCTCAAGAAGCCTTTCGCTAAGACAGTTCTTGTGGAATTGGCAAAGTGATATTTGGAAGCCCATAGAGGGCTATGTTGAAAAAGGAAATATCCTCAGATGAAATCTGGAAAGAAGCTTTCTGAGAAACTGCTGAGTGTTCTGTTAATTCATCTCACAGAGTTACATCTGTATTTCGTGGATCTCTTTGCTAGCCTTATTTATGTGGAACCTGAGAACAGATATTTCAGATCTCATTTAAGACTATACGGCCAAAGGAAATATCCTCCGATAACAAAGAGAAAGAAGCTTTCTGAGAAACTTCTTTGTGTTCTGTGAAATCATCTCACAGAGTTACAGCTTTCCCCTCAAGAAGCCTTTCGCTAAGACAGTTCTTGTGGAATTGGCAAAGTGATATTTGGAAGCCCATAGAGGGCTATGGTGAAAAAGGAAATATCCTCAGATGAAATCTGGAAAGAAGCTTTCAGAGAAACTGCTTAGTGTTCTGTTAATTCATCTCACAGAGTTACATCTGTATTTCGTGGATCTCTTTGCTAGCCTTATTTCTTTGGAATCTGAGAACAGATATTTCGGATCCCATTGAAGACTATAGGGCCAAAGGAAATATCCTCCGATAACAAATGGAAAGAAGCTTCCTGATTAACTTCTTTGTGTTCTGTGATATCATCTCACAGAGTTACAGCTTTCCCCTCAAGAAGCCTTTCGCTAAGACAGTTCTTGTGGAATTGGCAAAGTGATATTTGGAACCCCTAGAGGGCTATGGTGAAAAAGGAAATATCCTCAGATGAAAACTGGAAGGAAGCTTTCTGAGAAAATGCTGAGTGTTCTGTTAATTCATCTCACAGAGTTACATCTGTATGTCGTGAATCTCTTTGCTAGCCTTATTTCTGTGGAATCTGAGAACAGATATTTCGGATCCCTTTGAAGACTACAGGGCCAAAGGAAATATCCTCCGATAACAAAGAGAAAGAAGCTTTCTGAGAAACTTCTTTGTGTTCTGTGAAATCATCTCACAGAGTTACAGCTTTCCCCTCGAGAAGCCTTTCGCTAAGACAGTTCTTGTGGAATTGGCAAAGTGATATTTGGAATCCCTTAGAGGGCTATGGTGAAAAAGGAAATATCCTCAGATGAAATCTGGAAAGAAGCTTTCTGAGAAACTGCTTAGTGTTCTGTTAATTCATCTCACAGAGTTACATCTGTGTTTCGTGGATCTCTTTGCTAGCCTTATTTCTGGGGAATCTGAGAACAGATATTTCGGATCCCTTTGAAGACTATAGGGCCAAAGGAAATATCCTCCGATAACAAAGAGAAAGAAGCTTTCTAAGAAACTTCTTTGTGTTCTGTGAAATCATCTCACAGAGTTACAGCTTTCCCCTCAAGAAGCCTTTCGCTACGACATTTCTTGTGGAAGTGGCAAAGTGATATTTGGAACCCCTAGAGGGCTATGGTGAAAAAGGAAATATCCTCAGCTGAAATCTGGAAAGAATCTTTCTGAGAAACTGCTTAGTGTTCTGTTAATTCATCTCACAGAGTTACATCTGTATTTCGTGGATCTCTTTGCTAGCCTTATTTCTGTGGAATCTGAGAACAGATATTTCCGATCCCTTTGAAGACTATAGGGCCAAAGGAAATATCCTCCGATAACAAACAGAAAGTAGCTTTCTGAGAAACTTCTTTGTGTTCCGTGAAATCATCTCACAGAGTTACAGCTTTCCCCTCAAGAAGCCTTTCGCTAAGACAGTTCTTGTGGAATTGGCAAAGTGATATTGGGAAGCCCTTAGAGGGCTACGGTGAAAAAGGAAATATCCTCAGATGAAATCTGGAAAGAAGCTTTCTGAGAAACTGCTTAGTGTTCTGTTAATTCATCTCACAGAGTTACATCTGTATTTCGTGGATCTCTTTGCTAGCCTTTTTTCTGTGGAATCTGAGAACAGATATTTCCGATCCCTTTGAAGACTATAGGGCCAAAGGAAATATCCTCCGATAACAAACAGAAAGTAGCTTTCTGAGAAACTTCTTTGTGTTCCGTGAAATCATCTCACAGAGTTACAGCTTTCCCCTCAAGAAGCCTTTCGCTAAGACAGTTCTTGTGGAATTGGCAAAGTGATATTGGGAAGCCCTTAGAGGGCTACGGTGAAAAAGGAAATATCCTCAGATGAAATCTGGAAAGAAGCTTTCTGAGAAACTGCTTAGTGTTCTGTTAATTCATCTCACAGAGTTACATCTGTATTTCGTGAGTCTCTTTGCTAGCCTTATTTCTTTGGAATCTGAGAACAGATATTTCGGATTCCTATGAAGACTATAGGGGCAAAGGAAATATCCTCCGATAACAAAGAGAAAGAAGCTTTCTGAGAAACTTCTTTGTGTTCTGTGAAATCATCTCACAGAGTTACAGCTTTCCCCTCAAGAAGCCTTTCGCTACGACAGTTCTTGTGGAATTGGCAAAGTGATATTTGGAAGCCCATAGAGCGCTATGGTGAAAAAGGAAATATCCTCAGATGAAATCAGGAAAGAAGCTTTCAGAAAAACTGCTGAGTGTTCTGTTAATTAATCTCACAGAGTTACATCTGTATTTCGTGCATCTCTTTGCTAGCCTTATTTCTGTGGAATCTGAGAACAGATATTTCGGATCCCATTGAAGACTATAGGGCCAAAGGAAATATCCTCCTATAACAAAGAGAAAGAAGCTTTCTGAGAAACTTCTTTGTGTTCTGTGAAATCATCTCACAGAGTTACAGCTTTCCCCTCAAGAAGCCTTTCGCTAAGACAGTTCTTGTGGAATTGGCAAAGTGATATTTGGAAGCCCTTTGAGGTCTATGGTGAAAAAGGAAATATCCTCAGATGAAATCTGGAAAGAATCTTTCTGAGAAACTGCTTAGTGTTCTGTTAATTCATCTCACAGAGTTACATCTGTATGTCGTGGATCTCTTTGCTAGCCTTATTTCTGTGGAATCTGAGAACAGATATTTCCGATCCCATTGAAGACTATAGGGCCAAAGGAAATATCCTCCGATAACAAACAGAAAGTAGCTTTCTGAGAAACTTCTTTGTGTTCTGTGAAATCATCTCACAGAGTTACAGCTTTCCCCTCAAGAAGCCTTTCGCTAAGACAGTTCTTGTGGAATTTTCAAAGTGATATTTGGAAGCCCTTAGAGGGCTATGGTGAAAAAGGAAATATCCTCAGATGAAATCTGGAAAGAAGCTTTCTGAGAAACTGCTTAGTGTTCTGTTAATTCATCTCACAGAGTTACATCTGTATTTCGTGGGTCTCTTTGCTAGCCTTATTTCTTTGGAATCTGAGAACAGATATTTCGGATTCCTATGAAGACTATAGGGGCAAAGGAAATATCCTCCGATAACAAAGAGAAGGAAGCTTTCTGAGAAACTTCTTTGTGTTCTGTGAAATCATCTCACAGAGTTACAGCTTTCGCCTCAAGAAGTCTTTCGCTACGACAGTTCTTGTGGAATTGGCAAAGTGATATTTGGAAGCCCTTAGAGCGCTAAGGTGAAAAAGGAAATATCCTCAGATGAAATCTGGAAAGAAGCTTTCAGAAAAACTGCTGAGTGTTCTGTTAATTAATCTCACAGAGTTACATCTGTATGTCGTGTATCTCTTTGCTAGCCTTATTTCTGTGGAATCTGAGAACAGATATTTCCGATCCCTTTGAAGACTATAGGGCCAAAGGAAATATCCTCCTATAACAAAGAGAAAGAAGCTTTCTGAGAAACTTCTTTGTGTTCTGTGAAAACATCTCACAGAGTTACAGCTTTCCCCTCAAGAAGCCTTTCGCTAAGACAGTTCTTGTGGAATTGGCAAAGTGATATTTGGAAGCCCTTAGAGGGCTATGGTGAAAAAGGAAATATCCTCAGATGAAATCTGGAAAGAAGCTTTCTGAGAAACTGCTTAGTGTTCCGTTAATTCATCTCACAGAGTTACATCTCTATGTCGTGGATCTCTTTGCTAGCCTTATTTCTGTGGAATCTGAGAACAGATATTTCGGATCCCATTGAAGACTACAGGGCCAAAGGAAATATCCTCCGATAACAAAGAGAAAGAAGCTTTCTGAGAAACTTCTTTGTGTTCTGTGAAATCATCTCACAGAGTTACAGCTTTCCCCTCAAGAAGCCTTTCGCTAAGACAGTTCTTGTGGAATTTGCAAAGTGATATTTGGAAGCCCATAGAGGGCTATGGAGAAAAAGGAAATATCCTCAGATGAAATCTGGAAAGAAGCTTTCTGAGAAACTGCTTAGTGTTCTGTTAATTCATCTCACAGAGTTACATCTGTATTTCGTGGATCTTTTTGCTAGCCTTATTTCTGTGGAATCTGAGAACAGATATTTTGGATCCCTTTGAAGACTATAGGGCCAAAGGAAATATCCTCCGATAACAAAGAGAAAGAAGCTTTCTGAGAAACTTCTTTGTGTTCTGTGAAATCATCTCACAGAGTTACAGCTTTCCCCTCAAGAAGCCTTTCGCTAAGACAGTTCTTGTTGAATTGGCAAAGTGATATTTGGAAGCCCATAGAGGGCTATGGTGAAAAAGGAAATATCCTCAGATGAAATCTGGAAAGAAGATTTCTGAGAAACTGCTGAGTGTTCTGTTAACTCATCTCACAGAGTTACATCTGTATTTCGTGGATCTCTTTGCTAGCCTTATTTCTGTGGAATCTGAGAACAGATATTTCGGATCCCATTGAAGACTATTGGGCCAAAGGAAATATCCTCCGATAACAAAGAGAAAGAAGCTTTCTGAGAAACTTCTTTGTGTTCTGTGAAATCATCTCACAGAGTTACAGCTTTCCCCACAAGAAGCCTTTCGCTAAGAGTTCTTGTGGAATTGGCAAAGTGATATTTGGAAGCCCATAGAGGGCTATGTTGAAAAAGGAAATATTCTCAGATGAAATCTGGAAGGAAGCTTTCTGTGAAACTGCTTAGTGTTCTGTGAATTCATCTCACAGAGTTACATCTGTATTTCGTGGATCTCTTTGCTAGCCTTATTTCTTTGGAATCTGAGAACAGATATTTCTGATCCCATTGAAGACTATAGGGCCAAAGGAAATATCCTCCGATAACAAAGAGAAAGAAGCTTTCTGAGAAAGTTCTTTGTGTTCTGTGAAATCATCTCACAGAGTTACAGCTTTCCCCTCAAGAAGCCTTTCGCTAAGACAGTTCTTGTGGAATTGGCAAAGTGATACTTGGAACCCCTAGAGGGCTATGGTGAAAAAGGAAATATCCTCAGATGAAAACTGGAAGGAAGCTTTCTGAGAAAATGCTGAGTGTTCTGTTAATTCATCTCACAGAGTTACATCGGTATGTCGTGGATCTCTTTGCTAGCCTTATTTCTGTGGAATCTGAGAACAGATATTTCGAATCCCATTGAAGACTACAGGGCCAAAGGAAATATCCTCCGATAACAAAGAGAAAGAAGCTTTCTGAGAAACTTCCTTGTGTTCTGTGAAATCATCTCACAGAGTTACAGCTTTCCCCTCAAGAAGCCTTTCGCTAAGACAGTTCTTGTGGAATTGGCAAAGTGATATTTGGAAGCCCATAGAGGGCTATGGTGAAAAAGGAAATATCCTCAGATGAAATCTGGAAAGAAGCTTTCTGAGAAACTGCTGAGTGTTCTGTTAATTCATCTCACAGAGTTACATCTGTATTTCGTGGATCTCTTTGCTAGCCTTATTTATGTGGAACCTGAGAACAGATATTTCAGATCTCATTTAAGACTATACGGCCAAAGGAAATATCCTCCGATAACAAAGAGAAAGAAGCTTTCTGAGAAACTTCTTTGTGTTCTGTGAAATCATCTCACAGAGTTATAGCTTTCCCCTCAAGAAGCCTTTCGCTAAGACAGTTCTTGTGGAATTGGCAAAGTGATATTTGGAAGCCCATAGAGGGCTATGGTGAAAAAGGAAATATCCTCAGATGAAATCTGGAAAGAAGCTTTCTGAGAAACTGCTTAGTGTTCTGTTAATTCATCTCACAGAGTTTCATCTGTATTTCGTGGATCTCTTTGCTAGCCTTATTTCTTTGGAATCTGAGAACAGATATTTCGGATCCCATCGAAAACTATAGGGCCAAAGGAAATAACCTCCGATAACAAAGAGAAAGAAGCTTTCTGATTAACTTCTTTGTGTTCTGTGAAATCATCTCACAGAGTTACAGCTTTCCCCTCAAGAAGCCTTTCGCTAAGACAGTTCTTGTGGAATTGGCAAAGTGATATTTGGAACCCCTAGAGGGCTATAGTGAAAAAGGAAATATCCTCAGATGAAAACTGGAAGGAAGCTTTCTGAGAAAATGCTGAGTGTTCTGTTAATTCATCTCACAGAGTTACATCTGTATGTCGTGGATCTCTTTGCTAGCCTTATTTCTGTGGAATCTGAGAACAGATATTTCGGATCCCTTTGAAGACTACAGGGCCAAAGGAAATATCCTCCGATAACAAAGAGAAAGAAGCTTTCTGAGAAACTTCTTTGTGTTCTGTGAAATCATCTCACAGAGTTACAGCTTTCCCCTCAAGAAGCCTTTCGCTAAGACAGTTCTTGTGGAATTGGCAAAGTGATATTTGGAAGCCCATAGAGGGCTATGGTGAAAAAGGAAATATCCTCAGATGAAATCTGGAAAGAAGCTTTCTGAGAAACTGCTGAGTGTTCTGTTAATTCATCTCACAGAGTTACATCTGTATTTCGTGGATCTCTTTGCTAGCCTTATTTCTGTGGAACCTGAGAACAGATATTTCAGATCTCATTTAAGACTATAGGGCCAAAGGAAATATCCTCCGATAACAAAGAGAAAGAAGCTTTCTGAGAAACTTCTTTGTGTTCTGTGAAATCATCTCACAGAGATACAGCTTTCCCCTCAAGAAGCCTTTCGCTAAGAGAGTTCTTGTGGAATTGGCAAAGTGATATTTGGAAGCCCATAGAGGGCTATGGTGAAAAAGGAAATATCCTCAGATGAAATCTGGAAAGAAGCTTTCTGAGAAACTGCTTAGTGTTCTGTTAATTCATCTCACAGAGTTACATCTGTATGTCGTGGATCTCTTTGCTAGCCTTATTTCTGAGGAATCTGAGAACAGATATTTCGGATCCCATTGAAGACTACAGGGCCAAAGGAAATATCCTCCGATAACAAAGAGAAAGAAGCTTTCTGAGAAACTTCTTTGTGTTCTGTGAAATCATCTCACAGAGTTACAGCTTTCCCCTCAAGAAGCCTTTCGCTAAGACAGTTCTTGTGGAATTGGCAAAGTGATATTTGGAAGCCCATAGAGGGCTACGGTGAAAAAGGAAATATCCTCAGATGAAATCTGGAAAGAAGCTTTCTGAGAAACTGCTGAGTGTTCTGTTAATTCATCTCACAGAGTTACATCTGTATTTCGTGGATCTCTTTGCTAGCCTTATTTTTGTGGAACCTGAGAACAGATATTTCAGATCTCATTTAAGACTATAGGGCCAAAGGAAATATCCTCCGATAAAAAAGAGAAAGAAGCTTTCTGAGAAACTTCTTTGTGTTCCGTGAAATCATCTCACAGAGTTACAGCTTTCCCCTCGAGAAGCCTTTCGCTAAGACAGTTCTTGTGGAATTGGCAAAGTGATATTTGGAAGCCCATAAAGGGCTATGGTGAAAAAGGAAATATCCTCAAATGAAATCTGGAAGGAAGCTTTCTGAGAAACTGCTTAGTGTTCTGATAATTCATCTCACAGAGTTACATCTGTATGTCGTGGATCTCTTTGCTCGCCTTATTTCTTTGGAATCTGAGAACAGATATTTCTGATCCCATTGAAGACCATAGGGCCAAAGGAAATATCCTCCGATAACAAAGAGAAAGAAGCTTTCTGAGAAACTTCTTTGTGTTCTGTGAAATCATCTCACAGAGTTACAGCTTTACCCTCAAGAAGCCTTTCGCTAAGACAGTTCTTGTGGAATTGGCAAAGTGATATTTGGAACCCCTAGAGGGCTATGGTGAAAAAGGAAATATCCTCAGATGAAAACTGGAAGGAAGCTTTCTGAGAAAATGCAGAGTGTTCTGTTAATTCATCTCACAGAGTTACATCGGTATGTCGTGGATCTCTTTGCTAGCCTTATTTCTGTGGAATCTGAGAACAGATATTTCGAATCCCATTGAAGACTACAGGGCCAAAGGAAATATCCTCCGATAACAAAGAGAAGGAAGCTTTCTGAGAAACTTCTTTGTGTTCTGTGAAATCATCTCACAGAGTTACAGCTTTCCCCTCAAGAAGCCTTTCGCTAAGACAGTTCTTGTGGAATTGGCAAAGTGATATTTGGAAGCCCATAGAGGGCTATGGTGAAAAAGGAAATATCCTCAGATGAAATCTGGAAAGAAGCTTTCTGAGAAACTGCTGAGTGTTCTGTTAATTCATCTCACAGAGTTACATCTGTATTTCGTGGTTCTCTTTGCTAGCCTTATTTATGTGGAACCTGAGAACAGATATTTCAGATCTCATTTAAGACTATACGGCCAAAGGAAATATCCTCCGATAACAAAGAGAAAGAAGCTTTCTGAGAAACTTCTTTGTGTTCTGTGAAATCATCTCACAGAGTTACAGCTTTCCCCTCAAGAAGCCTTTCGCTAAGACAGTTCTTGTGGAATTGGCAAAGTGATATTTGGAAGCCCATAGAGGGCTATGGTGAAAAAGGAAATATCCTCAGATGAAATCTGGAAAGAAGCTTTCAGAGAAACTGCTTAGTGTTCTGTTAATTCATCTCACAGAGTTACATCTGTATTTCGTGGATCTCTTTGCTAGCCTTATTTCTTTGGAATCTGAGAACAGATATTTCGGATCCCATTGAAGACTATAGGGCCAAAGGAAATATCCTCCGATAACAAATGGAAAGAAGCTTCCTGATTAACTTCTTTGTGTTCTGTGATATCATCTCACAGAGTTACAGCTTTCCCCTCAAGAAGCCTTTCGCTAAGACAGTTCTTGTGGAATTGGCAAAGTGATATTTGGAACCCCTAGAGGGCTATGGTGAAAAAGGAAATATCCTCAGATGAAAACTGGAAGGAAGCTTTCTGAGAAAATGCTGAGTGTTCTGTTAATTCATCTCACAGAGTTACATCTGTATGTCGTGAATCTCTTTGCTAGCCTTATTTCTGTGGAATCTGAGAACAGATATTTCGGATCCCATTGAAGACTACAGGGCCAAAGGAAATATCCTCCGATAACAAAGAGAAAGAAGCTTTCTGAGAAACTTCTTTGTGTTCTGTGAAATCATCTCACAGAGTTACAGCTTTCCCCTCGAGAAGCCTTTCGCTAAGACAGTTCTTGTGGAATTGGCAAAGTGATATTTGGAAGCCCATAGAGGGCTACGGTGAAAAAGGAAATATCCTCAGATGAAATCTGGAAAGAACCTTTCTGAGAAACTGCTGAGTGTTCTGTTAATTCATCTCACAGAGTTACATCTGTATTTCGTGCATCTCTTTGCTAGCCTTATTTCTGTGGAACCTGAGAACAGATATTTCAGATCTCATTTAAGACTATAGGGCCAAAGGAAATATCCTCCGATAACAAAGAGAAAGAAACTTTCTGAGAAACTTCTTTGTGTTCTGTGAAATCATCACACAGAGATACAGCGTTCCCCTCAAGAAGCCTTTCGCTAAGACAGTTCTTGTGGAATTGGCAAAGTGATATTTGGAAGCCCATAGAGGGCTATGGTGAAAAAGGAAATATCCTCAGATGAAATCTGGAAAGAAGCTTTCTGAGAAACTGCTTAGTGTTCTGTTAATTCATCTCACAGAGTTACATCTGTATGTCGTGGATCTCTTTGCTAGCCTTATTTCTGAGGAATCTGAGAACAGATATTTCGGATCCCATTCAAGACTACAGGGCCAAAGGAAATATCCTCCGATAACAAAGAGAAAGAAGCTTTCTGAGAAACTTCTTTGTGTTCTGTGAAATCATCTCACGGAGTTACAGCTTTCCCCTCAAGAATCCTTTCGCTAAGACAGTTCTTGTGGAATTGGCAAAGTGATATTTGGAAGCCCATAGAGGGCTATGGTGAAAAAGGAAATATCCTCAGATGAAATCTGGAAAGAAGATTTCTGAGAAACTGCTGAGTGTTCTGTTAACTCATCTCACAGAGTTACATCTGTATTTCGTGGATCTCTTTGGTAGTCTTATTTATGTGGAACCTGAGAACAGATATTTCAGATCTCATTTAAGACTATACGGCCAAAGGAAATATCCTCCGATAACAAAGAGAAAGAAGCTTTCTGAGAAACTTCTTTGTGTTCTGTGAAATCATCTCACAGAGTTACAGCTTTCCCCTCAAGAAGCCTTTCGCTAAGACAGTTCTTGTGGAATTGGCAAAGTGATATTTGGAAGCCCATAGAGGGCTATGGTGAAAAAGGAAATATCCTCAGATGAAATCTGGAAAGAAGCTTTCTGAGAAACTGCTTAGTGTTCTGTTAATTCATCTCACAGAGTTACATCTGTATTTCGTGGATCTCTTTGCTAGCCTTATTTCTGTGGAATCTGAGAACAGATATTTCGGATCCCATTGAAGACTATAGGGCCAAAGGAAATATCCTCCGATAACAAATGGAAAGAAGCTTTCTGATTAACTTCTTTGTGTTCTGTGAAATCATCTCACAGAGTTACAGCTTTCCCCTCAAGAAGCCTTTCGCTAAGACAGTTCTTGTGGAATTGGCAAAGTGATATTTGGAACCCCTAGAGGGCTATGGTGAAAAAGGAAATATCCTCAGATGAAAACTGGAAGGAAGCTTTCTGAGAAAATGCTGAGTGTTCTGTTAATTCATCTCACAGAGGTACATCTGTATGTCGTGGATCTCTTTGCTAGCCTTATTTCTGTGGAATCTGAGAACAGATATTTCGGATCCCATTGAAGACTACAGGGCCAAAGGAAATATCCTCCGATAACAAAGAGAAAGAAGCTTTCTGAGAAACTTCTTTGTGTTCTGTGAAATCATCTCACAGAGTTACAGCTTTCCCCTCGAGAAGCCTTTCGCTAAGACAGTTCTTGTGGAATTGGCAAAGTGATATTTGGAAGCCCATAGAGGGCTACGGTGAAAAAGGAAATATCCTCAGATGAAATCTGGAAAGAAGCTTTCTGAGAAACTGCTGAGTGTTCTGTTAATTCATCTCACAGAGTTACATCTGTATTTCGTGGATCTCTTTGCTAGCCTTATTTCTGTGGAACCTGAGAACAGATATTTCAGATCTCATTTAAGACTATAGGGCCAAAGGAAATATCCTCCGATAACAAAGAGAAAAAAGCTTTCTGAGAAACTTCTTTGTGTTCTGTGAAATCATCTCACAGAGATACAGCTTTCCCCTCAAGAAGCCTTTCGCTAAGACAGTTCTTGTGGAATTGGCAAAGTGATATTTGGAAGCCCATAGAGGGCTATGGTGAAAAAGGAAATATCCTCACATGAAATCTGGAAAGAACCTTTCTGAGAAACTGCTTAGTGTTCTCTTAATTCATCTCACAGAGTTACATCTGTATTTCGTGGATCTTTTTGCTAGCCTTATTTCTGTGGAATCTGAGAAGAGATATTTCGGATCCCATTGAAGACTATAGGGCCAAAGGAAATATCTTCCGATAACAAAGAGAAAGAAGCTTTCTGAGAAACTTCTTTGTGTTCTGTGAAATCATCTCACAGAGTTACAGCTTTCCCCTCAAGAAGCCTTTCGCTACGACATTTCTTGTGGAATTGGCAAAGTGATATTTGGAACCCCTAGAGGGCTATGGTGAAAAAGGAAATATCCTCAGCTGAAATCTGGAAAGAATCTTTCTGAGAAACTGCTTAGTGTTCTGTTAATTCATCTCACAGAGTTACATCTGTATTTCGTGGGTCTCTTTGCTAGCCTTATTTCTTTGGAATCTGAGAACAGATATTTCGGATCCCTTTGAAGACTACAGGGCCAAAGGAAATATCCTCCGATAACAAAGAGAAAGAAGCTTTCTGAGAAACTTCTTTGTGTTCTGTGAAATCATCTCACAGAGTTACAGCTTTCCCCTCAAGAAGCCTTTCGCTAAGACAGTTCTTGTTGAATTGGCAAAGTGATATTTGGAAGCCCATAGAGGGCTATGGTGAAAAAGGAAATATCCTCAGATGAAATCTGGAAAGAAGATTTCTGAGAAACTGCTGAGTGTTCTGTTAACTCATCTCACAGAGTTACATCTGTATTTCGTGGATCTCTTTGCTAGCCTTATTTCTGTGGAATCTGAGAACAGATATTTCGGATCCCTTTGAAGACTATAGGGCCAAAGGAAATATCCTCCGATAACAAAGAGAAAGAAGCTTTCTGAGAAACTTCTTTGTGTTCTGTGAAATCATCTCACAGAGTTACAGCTTTCCCCTCAAGAAGCCTTTCGCTAAGACAGTTCTTGTGGAATTGGCAAAGTGATATTTGGAAGCCCATAGAGGGCTATGTTGAAAAAGGAAATATTCTCAGATGAAATCTGGAAGGAAGCTTTCTGTGAAACTGCTTAGTGTTCTGTTAATTCATCTCACAGAGTTACATCTATATTTCGTGGATCTCTTTGCTAGCCTTATTTCTTTGGAATCTGAGAACAGATATTTCTGATCCCATTGAAGACTATAGGGCCAAAAGAAATATCCTCCGATAACAAAGAGAAAGAAGCTTTCTGAGAAACTTCTTTGTGTTCTCTGAAATCATCTCACAGAGTTACAGCCTTCCCCTCAAGAAGCCTTTCGCTAAGACAGTTCTTGTGGAATTGGCAAAGTGATATTTGGAACCCCTAGAGGGCTATGGTGAAAAAGGAAATATCCTCAGAAGAAATCTGGAAAGAAGCTTTCTGAGAAACTGCTTAGTGTTCTGTGAATTCATCTCACAGAGTTACATCTGTATTTCGTGGATCTCTTTGCTAGCCTTATTTCTGTGGAATCTGAGAACAGATATTTCGGATCCCTTTGAAGACTATAGGGCCAAAGGAAATAACCTCCGATAACAAAGAGAAAGAAGCTTTCTGAGAAACTTCTTTGTGTTCTGTGAAATCATCTCACAGAGTTACAGCTTTCCCCTCAAGAATCCTTTCGCTAAGACAGTTCCTGTGGAATTGGCAAAGTGATATTTGGAAGCCCATAGAGGGCTATGGTGAAAAAGGAAATATCCTCAGGTGAAATCTGGAAAGAAGCTTTCTGAGAAACTGCTTAGTGTTCTGTTAATTCATCTCACAGAGTTACATCTGTATTTCGTGGATCTCTTTGCTAGCCTTATTTCTGTGGAATCTGAGAACAGATATTTCGGATCCCTTTGAAGACTATAGGGCCAAAGGAAATATCCTCCGATAACAAAGAGAAAGAAGCTTTCTGAGAAACTTCTTTGTGTTCTGTGAAATCATCTCACAGAGTTACAGCTTTCCCCTCTAGAAGCCTTTCGCTAAGACAGTTCTTGTGGAATTGGCAAAGTGATATTTGGAAGCCCATAGAGGGCTATGGTGAAAAAGGAAATATCCTCAAATGAAATCTGGAAGGAAGCTTTCTGAGAAACTGCTGAGTGTTCTGTTAATTCATCTCACAGAGTTACATCTGTATGTCATGGATCTCTTTGCTATCCTTATTTCTGTGGAATCTGAGAACAGATATTTCCGATCCTACTGAAGACAATAGGGCCAAAGGAAATATCCTCCGATAACAAAGAGAAAGAAGCTTTCTGAGAAACTTCTTTGTGTTCTGTAAAATCATCTCACAGAGTTACAGCTTTCCCCTCAAGAAGCCTTTCGCTAAGACAGTTCTCGTGGAATTGGCAAAGTGATATTTGGAAGCCCATAGAGGGCTATGGTGAAAAAGGAAATATCCTCAGATGAAATGTGGAAAGAAGCTTTCTGAGAAACTGCTGAGTGTTCTGTTAATTCGTCTCACAGAGTTACATCTGTATTTCGTGGATCTCTTGGCTAGCCTTATTTCTGTGGAATCTGAGAACAGATATTTCGGATCCCTTTGAAGACTATAGGGCCAAAGGAACTATCCTCCGATAACAAAGAGAAAGAAGCTTTCTGAGAAACTTCTTTGTGTTCTGTGAAATCATCTCACAGAGTTACAGCTTTCCCCTCAAGAAGCCTTTCGCTAAGACAGTTCTTGTGGAATTGGCAAAGTGATATTTGGAAGCCCACAGAGGGCTATGGTTGAAAAGGAAATATCCTCAGATGAAATCTGGAAAGAAGCTTTCTGAGAAACTGCTCTGTGATGTGTGACGTCCACTCACAGAGTTACATCTGTATTTCGTGGATCTCTTTGCTAGCCTTATTTCTGTGGAATCTGAGAACAGATATTTCGGATCCCTTTGAAGACCATAGGGCCAAAGAAAATATCCTCCGATAACAAAGAGAAAAAAGCTTTCTGAGAAACTTCTTTGTGTTCTGTGAAATCATCTCACAGAGTTACAGCTTTCCCCTCAAGAAGCCTTTCGCTAAGACAGTTCTTGTGGAATTGGCAAAATGATATTTGGAAGCCCATAGAGGGCTATGGTGAAAAAGGAAATATCCTCAGATGAAATCTGGAAAGAAGCTTTCTGAGAAACTGCTGAGTGTTCTGTTAATTCATCTCACAGAGTTACATCTGTATTTCGTGGATCTCTTTGCTAGCCTTATTTTTGTGGAACCTGAGAACAGATATTTCAGATCTCATTTAAGACTATAGGGCCAAAGGAAATATCCTCCGATAACAAAGAGAAAGAAGCTTTCGGAGAAACTTCTTTGTGTTCTGTGAAATCATCTCACAGAGTTACAGCTTTCCCCTCGAGAAGCCTTTCGCTAAGACAGTTCTTGTGGAATTGGCAAAGTGATATTTGGAAGCCCATAGAGGGCTATGGTGAAAAAGGAAATATCCTCAAATGAAATCTGGAAGGAAGCTTTCTGAGAAACTGCTGAGTGTTCTGTTAATTCATCTCACAGAGTTACATCTGTATGTCGTGGATCTCTTGGCTAGCCTTATTTCTGTGGAATCTGAGAACAGATATTTCGGTCCTATTGAAGACTATAGGGCCAAAGGAAATATCCTCCGATAACAAAGAGAAAGAAGCTTTCTGAGAAACTTCTTTGTGTTCTGTAAAATCATCTCACAGAGTTACAGCTTTCCCCTCAAGAAGCCTTTCGCTAAGACAGTTCTCGTGGAATTGGCAAAGTGATATTTGGAAGCCCATAGAGGGCTATGGTGAAAAAGGAAATATCCTCAGATGAAATGTGGAAAGAAGCTTTCTGAGAAACTGCTGAGTGTTCTGTTAATTCATCTCACAGAGTTACATCTGTATTTCGTGGATCTCTTTGCTAGACTTATTTCTGTGGAATCTGAGAACAGATATTTCGGATCCCTTTGAAGACTATAGGGCCAAAGGAAATATCCTCCGATAACAAAGAGAAAGAAGCTTTCTGAGAAACTTCTTTGTGTTCTGTGAAATCATCTCACAGATTTACAGCTTTCCCCTCAAGAAGCCTTTCGCTAAGACAGTTCTTGTGGAATTGGCAAAGTGATATTTGGAAGCCCATGGAGGGCTATGGTGAAAAAGGAAATATCCTCACATGAAATCTGGAAAGAACCTTTCTGAGAAACTGCTTAGTGTTCTGTTAATTCATCTCACAGAGTTACATCTGTATTTCGTGGATCTTTTTGCTAGCCTTATTTCTGTGGAATCTGAGAAGAGATATTTCGGATCCCATTGAAGACTATAGGCCCAAAGGAAATATCTTCCGATAACAAAGAGAAAAAAGCTTTCTGAGAAACTTCTTTGTGTTCTGTGAAATCATCTCACAGAGTCACAGCTTTCCACTCAAGAAGCCTTTCGCTAAGACAGTTCTTGTGGAATTGGCAAAGTGATATTTGAAATCCCATAGAGGGCTATGGTGAAAAAGGAAATATCCTCAGATGAAATCTGGAAAGAAGCTTTCTGAGAAACTGCTTAGTGTTCTGTTAATTCATCTCACAGAGTTACATCTGTGTTTCGTGGATCTCTTTGTTAGCCTTATTTCTGGGGAATCTGAGAACAGATATTTCGGATCCCTTTGAAGACTATAGGGCCAAGGAAATATCCTCAGATAACAAAGAGAAAGAAGCTTTCTGAGAAACTTCTTTGTGTTCTGTGAAATCATCTCACAGAGTTACAGCTTTCCCCTCAAGAAGCCTTTCGCTACGACATTTCTTGTGGAATTGGCAAAGTGATATTTGGAACCCCTAGAGGGCTATGGTGAAAAAGGAAATATCCTCAGCTGAAATCTGGAAAGAATCTTTCTGAGAAACTGCTTAGTGTTCTGTTAATTCATCTCACAGAGTTACATCTGTATTCCGTGGATCTCTTTGCTAGCCTTATTTCTTTTGAATCTGAGAACAGATATTTCGGATCCCATTGAAGACTATAGGGCCAAAGGAAATATCCTCCGATAACAAAGAGAAAGAAGCTTTCTGAGAAACTTCTTTGTGTTCTGTGAAATCATCTCACGGAGTTACAGCATTCCCATCAAGAAGCATTTCGCTAAGACAGTTCTTGTGGAATTGGCAAAGTGATATTCGGAAGCCCATAGAGGGCTATGGTGAAAAAGGAAATATCCTCAGATGAAATCTGGAAGGAAGCTTTCTGAGAAACTGCTGAGTGTTCTGTTAATTCATCTCACAGAGTTACATCTGTATGTCGTGGATCTCTTTGCTAGCCTTATTTCTGTGGAATCTGAGAACAGATATTTCGGATCCTATTGAAGACTATAGGGCCAAAGGAAATATCCTCCGATAACAAAGAGAAAGAAGCTTTCTGAGAAACTTCTTTGTGTTCTGTGAAATCATCTCACAGAGTTACAGCTTTCCCCTCAAGAAGCCTTTCGCTAAGACAGTTCTCGTGGAATTGGCAAAGTGATATTTGGAAGCCCATAGAGGGCTATGGTGAAAAAGGAAATATCCTCAGATGAAATGTGGAAAGAAGCTTTCTGAGAAACTGCTGAGTGTTCTGTTAATTCATCTCACAGAGTTACATCTGTATTTCGTGGATCTCTTTGCTAGACTTATTTCTGTGGAATCTGAGAACAGATATTTCGGATCCCTTTGAAGACTATAGGGCCAAAGGAAATATCCTCCGATAACAAAGAGAAAGAAGCTTTCTGAGAAACTTCTTTGTGTTCTGTGAAATCATCTCACAGAGTTACAGCTTTCCCCTCAAGAAGCCTTTCGCTAAGACAGTTCTTGTGGAATTGGCAAAGTGATATTTGGAAGCCCATAGAGGGCTATGGTGAAAAAGGAAATATCCTCAGATGAAATCTGGAAAGAAGATTTCTGAGAAACTGCTGAGTGTTCTGTTAACTCATCTCACAGAGTTACATCTGTATTTCGTGGATCTCTTTGCTAGCCTTATTTCTGTGGAATCTGAGAACAGATATTTCGGATCCCTTTGAAGACTATAGGGCCAAAGGAAATATCCTCCGATAACAAAGAGAAAGAAGCTTTCTGAGAAACTTCTTTGTGTTCTGTGAAATCACCTCACAGAGTTACAGCTTTCCCCTCAAGAAGCCTTTCGCTAAGACAGTTCTTGTGGAATTGGCAAAGTGATATTTGGAAGCCCATAGAGGGCTATGTTGAAAAAGGAAATATTCTCATATGAAATCTGGAAGGAAGCTTTCTGTGAAACTGCTTAGTGTTCTGTTAATTCATCTCACAGAGTTACATCTATATTTCGTGGATCTCTTTGCTAGCCTTATTTCTTTGGAATCTGAGAACAGATATTTCTGATCCCATTGAAGACTATAGGGCCAAAAGAAATATCCTCCGATAACAAAGAGAAAGAAGCTTTCTGAGAAACTTCTTTGTGTTCTCTGAAACCATCTCACAGAGTTACAGCTTTCCCCTCAAGAAGCCTTTCGCTAAGACAGTTCTTGTGGAATTGGCAAAGTGATATTTGGAACCCCTAGAGGGCTATGGTGAAAAAGGAAATATCCTCAGAAGAAATCTGGAAAGAAGCTTTCTGAGAAACTGCTTAGTGTTCTGTGAATTCATCTCACAGAGTTACATCTGTATTTCGTGGACCTCTTTGCTAGCCTTATTTCTGTGGAATCTGAGAACAGATATTTCGGATCCCTTGGAAGACTATAGGGCCAAAGGAAATATCCTCCGATAACAAAGAGAAAGAAGCTTTCTGAGAAACTTCTTTGTGTTCTGTGAAATCATCTCACAGAGTTACAGCTTTCCCCTCTAGAAGCCTTTCGCTAAGACAGTTCTTGTGGAATTGGTAAAGTGATATTTGGAAGCCCATAGAGGGCTATGGTGAAAAAGGAAATATCCTCAAATGAAATCTGAAAGGAAGCTTTCTGAGAAACTCCTGAGTGTTCTGTTAATTCATCTCACAGACTTACATCTGTATGTCGTGGATCTCTTTGCTAGCCTTATTTCTGTGGAATCTGAGAACAGATATTTCGGATCCTACTGAAGACAATAGGGCCAAAGGAAATATCCTCCGATAACAAAGAGAAAGAAGCTTTCTGAGAAACTTCTTTGTGTTCTGTAAAATCATCTCACAGAGTTACAGCTTTCCCCTCAAGAAGCCTTTCGCTAAGACAGTTCTCGTGGAATTGGCAAAGTGATATTTGGAAGCCCATAGAGGGCTATGGTGAAAAAGGAAATATCCTCAGATGAAATGTGGAAAGAAGCTTTCTGAGAAACTGCTGAGTGTTCTGTTAATTCGTCTCACAGAGTTACATCTGTATTTCGTGGATCTCTTGGCTAGCCTTATTTCTGTGGAATCTGAGAACAGATATTTCGGATCCCTTTGAAGACTATAGGGCCAAAGGAAATATCCTCCGATAACAAAGAGAAAGAAGCTTTCTGAGAAACTTCTTTGTGTTCTGTGAAATCATCTCACAGAGTTACAGCTTTCCCCTCAAGAAGCCTTTCGCTAAGACAGTTCTTGTGGAATTGACAAAGTGATATTTGGAAGCCCTTAGAGGGCTATGGTGAAAAAGGAAATATCCTCAGATGAAATCTGGAAAGAAGCTTTCTGAGAAACTGCTTAGTGTTCCGTTAATTCATCTCACAGAGTTACATCTCTATGTCGTGGATCTCTTTGCTAGCCTTATTTCTGTGGAATCTGAGAACAGATATTTCGGATCCCATTGAAGACTACAGGGCCAAAGGAAATATCCTCCGATAACAAAGAGAAAGAAGCTTTCTGAGAAACTTCTTTGTGTTCTGTGAAATCATCTCACAGAGTTACAGCTTTCCCCTCAAGAAGCCTTTCGCTAAGACAGTTCTTGTGGAATTGGCAAAATGATATTTGGAAGCCCAAAGAGGGCTATGGTGAAAAAGGAAATATCCTCAGATGAAATCTGGAAAGAAGCTTTCTGAGAAACTGCTTATTGTTCTGTTAATTCATCTCACAGAGTTACATCTGTATTTCGTGGATCTTTTTGCTAGCCTTATTTCTGTGGAATCTGAGAACAGATATTTTGGATCCCTTTGAAGACTACAGGGCCAAAGGAAATATCCTCCGATAACAAAGAGAAAGAAGCTTTCTGAGAAACTTCTTTGTGTTCTGTGAAATCATCTCACAGAGTTACAGCTTTCCCCTCAAGAAGCCTTTCGCTAAGACAGTTCTTGTTGAATTGGCAAAGTGATATTTGGAAGCCCATAGAGGGCTATGGTGAAAAAGGAAATATCCTCAGATGAAATCTGGAAAGAAGATTTCTGAGAAACTGCTGAGTGTTCTGTTAACTCATCTCACAGAGTTACATCTGTATTTCGTGGATCTCTTTGCTAGCCTTATTTCTTTGGAATCTGAGAACAGATATTTCTGATCCCATTGAAGACTATAGGGCCAAAGGAAATATCCTCCGATAACAAAGAGAAAGAAGCTTTCTGAGAAACTTCTTTGTGTTCTGTGAAATCATCTCACAGAGTTACAGCTTTCCCCTCAAGAAGCCTTTCGCTAAGACAGTTCTTGTGGAATTGGCAAAGTGATATTTGAAACCCCTAGAGGGCTATGGTGAAAAAGGAAATATCCTCAGATGAAAACTGGAAGGAAGCTTTCTGTGAAACTGCTGAGTGTTCTGTTAATTCATCTCACAGAGTTACATCGGTATGTCGTGGATCTCTTTGCTAGCCTTATTTCTGTGGAATCTGAGAACAGATATTTCGAATCCCATTGAAGACTACAGGGCCAAAGGAAATATCCTCCGATAACAAAGAGAAAGAAGCTTTCTGAGAAACTTCTTTGTGTTCTCTGAAATCATCTCACAGAGTTACAGCTTTCCCCTCAAGAAGCCTTTCGCTAAGACAGTTCTTGTGGAATTGGCAAAGTGATATTTGGAAGCCCATAGAGGGCTATGGTGAAAAAGGAAATATCCTCAGATGAAATCTGGAAAGAAGCTTTCTGAGAAACTGCTGAGTGTTCTGTTAATTCATCTCACAGAGTTACATCTGTATTTCGTGGATCTCCTTGCTAGCCTTATTTATGTGGAACCTGAGAACAGATATTTCAGATCTCATTTAAGACTATACGGCCAAAGGAAATATCCTCCGATAACAAAGAGAAAGAAGCTTTCTGAGAAACTTCTTTGTGTTCTGTGAAATCATCTCACAGAGTTACAGCTTTCCCCTCAAGAAGCCTTTCTCTAAGACAGTTCTTGTGGAATTGGCAAAGTGATATTTGGAAGCCCATAGAGGGCTATGGTGAAAAAGGAAATATCCTCAGATGAAATCTGGAAAGAAGCTTTCTGAGAAACTGCTTAGTGTTCTGTTAATTCATCTCAGAGAGTTACATCTGTATTTCGTGGATCTCTTTGCTAGCCTTATTTCTTTGGAATCTGAGAACAGATATTTCGGATCCCATTGAAGACTATAGGGCCAAAGGAAATATCCTCCGATAACAAAGAGAAAGAAGCTTTCTGATTAACTTCTTTGTGTTCTGTGAAATCATCTCACAGAGTTACAGCTTTCCCCTCAAGAAGCCTTTCGCTAAGACAGTTCTTGTGGAATTGGCAAAGTGATATTTGGAACCCCTAGAGGGCTATGGTGAAAAAGGAAATATCCTCAGATGAAAACTGGAAGGAAGCTTTCTGAGAAAATGCTTAGTGTTCTGTTAATTCATCTCACAGAGTTACATCTGTATGTCGTGGATCTCTTTGCTAGCCTTATTTCTGTGGAATCTGAGAACAGATATTTCGGATCCCATTGAAGACTACAGGGCCAAAGGAAATATCCTCCGATAACAAAGAGAAAGAAGCTTTCTGAGAAACTTCTTTGTGTTCTGTGAAATCATCTCACAGAGTTACAGCTTTACCCTCAAGAAGCCTTTCGCTAAGACAGTTCTTGTGGAATTGGCAAAGTGATATTTGGAAGCCCATAGAGGGCTATGGTGAAAAAGGAAATACCCTCACATGAAATCTGGAAAGAAGCTTTCTGAGAAACTGCTGAGTGTTCTGTTAATTCATCTCACAGAGTTACATCTGTATTTCGTGGATCTCTTTGCTAGCCTTATTTTTGTGGAACCTGAGAACAGATATTTCAGATCTCATTTAAGACTATAGGGCCAAAGGAAATATCCTCCGATAACAAAGAGAAAGAAGCTTTCTGAGAAACTTCTTTGTGTTCTGTGAAATCATCTCACAGAGTTACAGCTTTCCCCTCCAGAAGCCTTTCGCTAAGACAGTTCTTGTGGAATTGGCAAAGTGATATTTGGAAGCCCATAGAGGGCTATGGTGAAAAAGGAAATATCCTCAGATGAAATCTGGAAAGAAGCTTTCTGAGAAACTGCTTAGTGTTCTGTTAGTTCATCTCACAGAGTTACATCTGTGTTTCGTGGATCTCTTTGCTAGCCTTATTTCTGTGGAATCTGAGAACAGATATTTCGGATCCCTTTGAAGACTATAGGGCCAAAGGAAATATCCTCCGATAACAAAGAGAAAGAAGCTTTCTGAGAAACTTCTTTGTGTTCTGTGAAATCATCTCACAGAGTTACAGCTTTCCCCTCAATAATCCTTTCGCTAAGACAGTTCTTGTGGAATTGGCAAAGTGATATTTGGAAGCCCATAGAGGGATATGGTGAAAAAGGAAATATCCTCAGATGAAATCTGGAAACAAGTTTTCTGAGAAACTGCTTAGTGTTATGTTAATTCATCTCACAGAGTTACATCCGTATTTCGTGGATCTCTTTGCTAGCCTTATTCCTGTGGAATCTGAGAACAGATATTTCGGATCCCTTTGAAGACTATAGGGCCAAAGGAAATATCCTCCGATAACAAAGAGAAAGAAGCTTTCTGAGAAACTTCTTTGTGTTCTGTGAAATCATCTCACAGAGTTACAGCTTTCCCCTCAAGAAGCCTTTCGCTAAGACAGTTCTTGTGGAATTGGCAAAGTGATATTTGGAAGCCCATAGAGGGCTATGGTGAAAAAGGAAATATCCTCAGACGAAATCTGGAAAGAAGCTTTCTGAGAAACTGCTTAGTGTTCTGTTAATTCATCTCACAGAGTTACATCTGTATTTCCTGGATCACTTTGCTAACCTTATTTCTGCGGAATCTGAGAACAGATATTTGGGATCCCTTTGAAGACTATAGGGCCAAAGCAAATATCCTCCGATAACAAAGAGAAAGAAGCTTTCTGAGAAACTTCTTTGTGTTCTGTGAAATCATCTCACAGAGTTACAGTTTTCCCCTCAAGAAGCCTTTTGCTAAGACAGTTCTTGTGGAATTGGCAAAGTGATATTTGGAAGCCCATAGAGGGCTATGGTGAAAAAGGAAATGTCCTCAGACGAAATCAGGAAAGAAGCTTTCTGAGAAACTGCTTAGTGTTCTGTTAATTCATCACACAGAGTTACATCTGTATTTCGTGGATCTCTTTGCTAGCCTTATTTCTGTGGAATCTTAGAACAGATATTTCGGATCCTTTTGAAGACCATAGGGCCAAAGGAAATATCCTCCGATAACAAAGAGAAAGAAGACTTCTGAAAAACTTCTTTGTGTTCTGTGAAATCATCTCACAGAGTTACAGCTTTCCCCTCAAGAAGCCTTTCGCTAAGACAGTTCTTGTGGAATTGGCAAAGTGATATTTGGAAGCCCATAGAGGGCTATGGTGAAAAAGGAAATATCCTCAGACGAAATCTGGAAAGAAGCTTTCTGAGAAACTGCTTAGTGTTCTGTTAATTCATCTCACAGTGTTACATCTGTATTTCGTTGATCCCTTTGCTAGCCTTACTTCTTTGGAATCTGAGAACAGATATTTCGGATCCCTTTGAAGACGATAGGGCCAAAGGAAATATCCTCCGATAACAAAGAGAAAGAAGCTTTCTGAGAAACTTCTTTGTGTTCTGTGAAATCATCTCACAGAGTTACACCTTTCCCCTCAACAAGCCTTTCGCTAAGACAGTTCTTGTGGAATTAGCAAAGTGATATTGGGAATCCCATAGAGGGCTATGGTGAAAAAGGAAATATCCTCATATGAAATCTGGAAAGAAGCTTTCTGAGAAAGTGCTTAGAGTTCTGTTAATTCATCTCACAGAGTTACATCTGTATTTCGAGGATCTCTTTGCTAGCCTTATTTCTTTGGAATCTGAGAAGAGATATTTCGGATCCCTTTGAAGACTATAGGGCCAAAGGAAATATCCTCCGATAACAAAGAGAAAGAAGCTTTCTGAGAAACTTCTTTGTGTTCTGTGAAATCATCTCATAGAGTTACAACTTTCCCCTCAATAAGCCTTTCGCTAAGAGAGCTCTTGTGGAATTGGCAAAGTGATATTGGGAAGCCCCTGGAGGGCGTTGGTGAAAAAGGAAATATCCTCAGATGAAATCTGGAAAGAAGCTTTCTGAGAAACTGCTTAGTGTTCTATTAATTCATCTCACAGGGTTTCATCTGTATTTCGTGGATCTCTTTGCTAGCCTTATTTCTGTGGAATCTGAGAACAGGTATTTCGGATCCCTTTTAAGACTATAGGGCCAAAGGAAATATCCTCCAATAACAAAGAGAAAGAAGCTTTCTGAGAAACTTCTTTGTGTTCTGTGAAATCATCTCACAGAGTTACAGCTTTCCCCTCAACAAGCCTTTCGGTAAGACAGTTCTTGTGGAGTTGCCAAAGTGATATTTGGAAGCCCAAAGAGCGCTATGGTGAAAAAGGAAATATCCTCAGATGAAATCTGGAAAGAAGCTTTCTGAGAAACTGCTTAGTGTTCTGTTAATTCATCTCACAATGTTACATCTGTATTTCGTGGATTTCTTTGCTAGCCTTATTTCTGTGGAATCTGAGAACAGATATTTTGGATCCATTTGAAGACTATAGGGCCAAAGGAAATATCCTCCGATAACAAAGAGAAAGAAGCTTTCTGAGAAACTTCTTTGTGTTCTGTGAAATCATCTCACAGAGTTACATTTTTCCCCTCAAGAAGCCTTTCGGAAAAACAGTTCTTGTGGAATTGGCAAACTGATATTTGGAAGCCCATAGAGGGCTAGGGTGAAAAACGAAATATCCGCACATGAAATCGGGAAAGAAGCATTCCTAAGAACTGCTTAGTGTTCTGTTAATTCATCTCACCAAGTTACATCTGTATTTCGTGGATCTCTTTGCTAGCCTTATTTCTGTGGGATCTGAGAAGAGATATTTCGTATCCCTTTGAAGACTATAGGGCAAAAGGAAATATCTTCCGATAACAAAGAGAAAGAAGCTTTCTGAGAAACTTCTTTGTGTTCTGTATAATCATCTCACAGAGTTACAGCTTTCCCCTCCACAAGCCTTTCGGTAAGACAGTTCTTGTGGAATTGGCAAAGTGATATTCGGAAGCCCATAGAGGGCTATGGTGAAAAAGGAAATATCCTCAGATGAAATCTGGAAAGAAGCTTTCTGAGAAACTGCTTAGTGTTCTGTTAATTCATCTCACAGAGTTACATCTGTATTTCCTGGATCTCTTTGCTAGCCTTATTTCTGTGGAATCTGAGAAGAGATATTTCGGATCCCTTTGAAGACTATAGGGCCAAAGGAAATATCTTCCGAAAACAAAGAGAAAGAAGCTTTCTGAGAAAATTCTTTATATTTTGTGAAATCATGTCACAGAGGTACAGCTTTCCCTAGAAGAAGCCATTCGCTAAGACAGTTCTTGTGGAATTGGCAAAGTGATATTTGCATGCCCATAGAGGGCTATGGTGAAAAAGGAAATATCCTCAGATGAAATCTGGAAAGAAGCTTTCTGAGAAAGTGCTGACTGTTGTGTTAATACATCTCACCGAGTTACATCGGTATTTCGTGGATCTATTTGCTAGCCTTATTTCTGTGGAATCTGAGAACAGATATTTCGTATCCCTTTGAAGACTATAGGGCCAAAGGAAATATCCTCCGATAACAAAGAGAAAGAAGCTTTCTGAGAAACTTCTTTGTGTTCTGTGAAATCATCTCACAGAGTTACATCTGTATTTCGTGGATCTCTTTGCTAGCCTTATTTCTTTGGAATCTGAGAAGAGATATTTCGGATCCCTTTGGAGACTATAGGGCCAAAGGAAATATCCTCCGATAACAAAAAGGAAAGTAGCTTTCTGAGAAACTTCCTTGTGTTCTGTGAAATCATCTCAGAGAGTTACAGCTTTCCCCTCAAGAAGCCTTTCCCTAAGACAGTTCTTGTGGAATTGGCAAAGTGACATTTGGAGGCCCTTAGAGGGCTATGGTGAAAAAGGAAATATCCTCAGATGAAATCTGGAAAGAAGCTTTCTGAGAAACTGCTTAGTGTTCTGTTAATTCATCTCACAGAGTTACATCTGTATTTCGTGGATCCCTTTGCTAGCCTTATTTCTGTGGAATCTGAGAACAGATATTTCGCATCCCTTTGAAGATTACAGGGCCAAAGGAAATATCCTGTGATAACAAAGAGAAAGAAGCTTTCTGAGAAACTTCCTTGTGTTCTGTGAAATCATCTCACAGAGTTACAGCTTTCCCCTCAACAAGCCTTTCGCTAAGACAGTTCTTGTGGAATTAGCAAAGTGATATTGGGAAGCCCATAGAGGGCTATGGTGAAAAAGGAAATATCCTCATATGAAATCTGGAAAGAAGCTTTCTGAGAAACTGCTTAGTGTTCTGTTAATTCATCTCACAGAGTTACATCTGTATTTCGTGGATCTCTTTGCTAGCCTTATTTCTTTGGAATCTGAGAAGAGATATTTCGGATCCCTTTGGAGACTATAGGGCCAAAGGAAATATCCTCCGATAACAAAAAAGAAAGTAGCTTTCTGAGAAACTTCTTTGTGTTCTGTGAAATCATCTCAGAGAGTTACAGCTTTCCCCTCAAGAAGCCTTTCCCTAAGACAGTTCTTGTGGATTTGGCAAAGTGACATTTGGAAGCCCATAGAGGGCTATGGTGAAAAAGGAAATATCCTCAGATGAAATCTGGAAAGAACCTTTCTGAGAAACTGCTTAGTGTTCTGTTAATTCATCTCACAGACTTACATCTGTATTTCCTGGATCTCTTTGCTAGCCTTATTTCTGTGGAATCTGAGAAGAGATATTTCGGATCCCTTTGAAGACTACAGGGCCAAAGGAAACATCCTCCGATAACAAAGAGAAAGAAGCTTTCTGAGAAACTTCTTTATGTTCTGTGAAATCATCTCAGAGAGTTACAACTTTCCCCTCAAAAAGCCTTTCGCTAAGACAGTTCTTGTGGAATTGGCAAAGTGATATTGGGAAGCCCCTAGAGGGCGTTGGTGAAAAAGGAAATATCCTCAGATGAAATCTGGAAGAAGCTTTCTGAGAAACTGCTTAGTGTTCTGTTAATTCATCTCACCGAGTTACATCGGTATTTCGTGGATCTATTTGCTAGCCTTATTTCTGTGGAATCTGAGAACAGATATTTCGGATCCCTTTGAAGATTATAGGGCCAAAGGAAATATCCTCCGATAACAAAGAGAAAGAAGCTTTCTGAGAAACTTCTTTGTGTTCTGTGAAATCATCTCACAGAGTTACATCTGTATTTCGTGGATCTCTTTGCTAGCCTTATTTCTTTGGAATCTGAGAAGAGATATTTCGGATCCCTTTGGAGACTATAGGGCCAAAGGAAATATCCTCCGATAACAAAAAAAAAGTAGCTTTCTGAGAAACTTCCTTGTGTTCTGTGAAATCATCTCAGAGAGTTACAGCTTTCCCCTCAAGAAGCCTTTCCCTAAGACAGTTCTTGTGGAATTGGCAAAGAGATATTTGGAAGCCCATAGAGGGCTATGGTGAAAAAGGAAATACCCTCAGATGAAATCTGGAAAGAAGCTTTCTGAGAAACTGCTTAGTGTTCTGTTAATTCATCTCACAGACTTACATCTGTATTTCCTGGATCTCTTTGCTAGCCTTATTTCTGTGGAATCTGAGAACAGATATTTCGGATCCCTTTGAAGACTATAGGGCCAAAGGAAATATCCTCCGATAACAAAGAGAAAGAAGCTTTCTGAGAAACTTCTTTGTGTTCTGTGAAATCATCTCACAGAGTTACAGCTTTCCCCTCAAGAAGACTCTCGCTAAGACAGTTCTTGTGGAATTAGCAAAGTGATATTGGGAAGCCCATAGAGCGCTATGGTGAAAAAGGAAATATCCTCAGATGAAATCTGGAAAGAAGCTTTCTGAGAAACTGCTTAGAGTACTGTTAATTCATCTCACAGAGTTACATCTGTATTTCGTGGATCTCCTTGCTAGCCTTATTTCTGTGGAATCTGAGAAGAGATATTTCGGATCCCTTTGGAGACTACAGGGCCAAAGGAAATATCCTCCGATAACAAAGAGAAAGAAGCTTTCTGAGAAACTTCTTTGTGTTCTGTGAAATCATGTCAGAGAGTTACAGCTTTCCCCTCAAGAAGCCTTTCCCTAAGACAGTTCTTGTGGAATTGGCAAAGTGATATTTGCATGCCCATAGAGGGTTATGGTGAAAAAGGAAATATCCTCTTATGAAATCTGGAAAGAAGCTCTCTGAGAAACTCCTTAGTGTTCTGTTAATTCATCTCACAGAGTTACATCTGTATTTCCTGGATCTCTTTGCTAGCCTTATTTCTGTGGAATCTGAGAACAGATATTTCGGATCCCTTTGAAGACTATAGGGCCAAAGGAAATATCCTCCGATAACAAAGAGAAAGAAGCTTTCTGAGAAACATCTTTGTGTTCTGTGAAATCATCTCAGAGAGTTACAACTTTCCCCTCAATAAGACTTTCGCTAAGACAGTTCTTGTGGAATTGGCAAAGTGATATTGGGAAGCCCCTAGAGGGCGTTGGTGAAAAAGGAAATATCCTCAGATGAAATCTGGAAAGAAGCTTTCTGAGAAACTGCTGAGTGTTCTGTTAATTCATATCACAGAGTTACATCTGTATTTCGTGGATCTCTTTGCTAGCCTTATTTCTGTGGAATCTGAGAACAGATATTTCGGATCCCTTTGGAGACTATAGGGCCAAAGGAAATATCCTCCGATAACAAAGAGAAAGAAGATTTCTGAGAAACTTCTTTGTGTTCTGTGAAATAATCTCACAGAGTTAGAGCTTTCCCGTCAAGAAGCCTTTCTCTAAGACAGTTCTTGTGGAATTGGCAAAGTGATATTCGGAAGCCCATAGAGGGCAATCGTGAAAAAGGAAATATCCTCAGATGAAATCTGGAAAGAAGCTTTCTGAGAAACTGCTTAGTGTTCTGTTAATTCATCTCACAGAGTTACATCTGTATTTCGTGGATCTCTTTGCTAGCCTTATTTCTGTGGAATCTGAGAACAGATATTTCGGATCCCTTTGGAGACTATAGGGCCAAAGGAAATATCCTCCGATAAAAAAGAGAAAGAAGCTTTCTGAGAAACTTCTTTGTGTTCTGTGAAATCATCTCAGAGAGTTACAGCTTTCCCCTCAAGAAGCCTTTCGCTAAGACAGTTCTTGTGGAATTGGCAAAGTGATATTTGGAAGCCCATAGAGGGCTATGGTGAAAAAGGAAATATCCTCAGATGAAATCTGGAAAGAAGCTTTCTGAGAAACTGCTTAGTGTTCTGTTAATTCATCTCACAGACTTACATCTGTATTTCCTGGATCTCTTTGCTAGCCTTATTTCTGTGGAATCTGAGAAGAGATATTGCGGATCTCTTTGAAGACTATAGGGCCAAAGGAAATATCCTCCGATAACAAAGAGAAAGAAGCTTTCTGAGAAACTTCTTTTTGTTCTGTGAAATCATCTCACAGAGTTAAAGCTTTCCCCTCAAGAAGCTTTTCGCTAAGACAGTTCTTGTGGAATTGGCAAAGTGATATTTGCATGCCCATAGAGGGCTATGGTGAAAAAGGAAATATCCTCAGACGAAATCTGGAAAGAAGCTTTCTGAGAAACTGCTTAGTGTTCTGTTAATTCATCTCACAGAGTTACATCTGTATTTCGTGGATCTCTTTGTAGCCTTATTTCTGTGGAATCTGAGAACAGATATTTCGGATCCCTTTGAAGACTATAGGGCCAAAGGAAATATCCTCCGATAACAAAGAGAAAGAAGCTTTCTGAGAAACTTCTTTGTGTTCTGTGAAATCATCTCACAGAGTTACAGCTTTCCCCTCAACAAGCCTTTCGCTAAGACAGTTCTTGTGGAATTGGCAAAGTGATAGTGGGAATCCCATAGAGGGCTATGGTGAAAAAGGAAATATCCTCAGACGAAATCTGGAAAGAAGCTTTCTGAGAAACTGCTTAGTGTTCTGTTAATTCATCTCACAGAGTTACATCTGTATTTCGTGGATCTCTTTGCTAGCCTTATTTCTGTGGAATCTGAGAACAGATATTTCGGATCCCTTTGAAGACTATAGGGCCAAAGGAAATATACTCCGATAACAAAGAGATAGAAGCTTTCTGAGAAACTTCTTTGTGTTCTGTCAAATCATCTCACAGAAGAACAGCTTTCCATAGAAGAAGCCATTCGCTAAGACAGTTCTTGTGGAATTGGCAAAGTGATATTTGGAAGCCCATAGAGGGCTATGGTGAAAAAGGAAATATCCTCAGATGAAATCTGGAAAGAAGCTTTCTGAGAAACTGCTTAGTGTTCTGTTAATTCATCTCACAGAGTTACATCTGTATTTCGTGGATCTCTTTGCTAGCCTTATTTCTGTGGGATCTGAGAAGAGATATTTCGGATCCCTTTGATGACTATAGGGCCAAAGGAAATATCTTCCGATAACAAAGAGAAAGAAGCTTTCTGAGAAATTTCTTTATGTTCTGTGAAATCATCTCACAGTGGTACAGCTTTCCCTAGAAGAAGCCATTCGCTAAGACAGTTCTTGTGGAATTGGCAAAGTGATATTTGCATGCCCATAGAGGGCTATGGTGAAAAAGGAAATATCCTCAGATGAAATCTGGAAAGAAGCTTTCTGAGAAACTGCTGAGTGTTCTGTTAATTCATCTCACAGGGTTACATCTGTATTTCGTGGATCTCTTTGCTAGCCTTATTTCTGTGGAATCTGAGAACAGGTATTTCGGATCCCTTTGAAGACTATAGGGCCAAAGGAAATATCCTCCGAAAACAAAGAGAAAGAAGCTTTCTGAGAAACTTCTTTGTGTTCTGTGAAATCATCTCACAGAGTTACAGCTTTCCCCTCAACAAGCCTTTCGGTAAGACAGTTCTTGTGGAATTGGCAAAGTGATATTTGGAAGCTGAAAGAGCGCTATGGTGAAAAAGGAAATATCCTCCGATGAAATATGGAAAGAAGCTTTCTGAGAAACTGCTTAGTGTTCTGTTAATTCATCTCACAATGTTACATCTGTATTTCGTGGATCTCTTTGCTAGCCTTATTTCTGTGGAATCTGAGAACAGATATTTCGGATCCCTTTGAAGACTATAGGGCCAAAGGAAATATCCTCCGATAACAAAGAGAAAGAAGCTTTCTGAGAAACTTCTTTGTGTTCTGTGAAATCATCTCACAGAGTTACAGCTTTCCCCTCAATAAGCCTTTCGCTAAAACAGTTCTTGTGGAATTGGCAAAGTGATATTTGGAAGCCCATAGAGGGCTAGGGTGAAAAATGAAATATCCTCACATGAAATCTGGAAAGAAGCATTCCTAAGAACTGCTTAGTGTTCTGTTAATTCATCTCACAGAGTTTCATCTGTATTTCGTGGATCTCTTTGCTAGCCTTATTTCTGTGGAATCTGAGAACAGATATTTCGGATCCCTTTGGAGACTATAGGGCCAAAGGAAATATCCTCCGATAACAAAGAGAAAGAAGCTTTCTGAGAAACTTCTTTGTGTTCTGTGAAATCTTCTCACAGAGTTACAGTTTTCCCCTCAATAAGCCTTTCGCTAAGACAGTTCTTGTAGAATTGGCAAAGTGATATTTGCATGCCCATAGAGGGTTATGGTGAAAAAGGAAATATCCTCAGATGAAATCTGGAAAGAAGCTTTCTGAGAAACTGCTTAGTGTTCTGTTAATTCATCTCACAGAGTTACATCTGTATTTCCTGGATCTCTTTGCTAGACTTATTTCTGTGGAATCTGAGAACAGATATTTCGGATCCCTTTGAAGACTATAGGGCCAAAGGAAATATCCTCCGATAACAAAGAGAAAGAAGCTTTCTGAGAAACTTCTTTGTGTTCTGTGAAATCATCTCACAGAGTTACAACTTTCCCCTCAATAAGACTTTCGCTAAGACAGTTCTTGTGGAATTGGCAAAGTGATATTGGGAAGCCCCTAGAGGGCGTTGGTGAAAAAGGAAATATCCTCAGATGAAATCTGGAAAGAAGCTTTCTGAGAAACTGCTGAGTGTTCTTTTAATTCATATCACAGAGTTACATCTGTATTTCGTGGATCTCTTTGCTAGCCTTATTTCTGTGGAATCTGAGAACAGATATTTCGGATCCCTTTGGAGACTATAGGGCCAATGGAAATATCCTCCGATAACAAAGAGAAAGAAGATTTCTGAGAAACTTCTTTGTGTTCTGTGAAATCATCTCACAGAGTTACAGCTTTCCCCTCAAGAAGCCTTTCGCTAAGACAGTTCTTGTGGAATTGGCAAAGTGATATTCGGAAGCCCATAGACGGCAATCGTGAAAAAGGAAATATCCTCAGATGAAATCTGGAAAGAATCTTTCTGAGAAACTGCTTAGTGTTCTGTTAATTCCTCTCAACGAGTTACATCTGTATTTCGTGGATCCCTTTGCCAGCCTTATTTCTTTGGAATCTGAGAAGAGATATTTCGGATCCCTTTGGAGACTATAGGGCCAAAGGAAATATCCTGGGATAGCAAAAAAGAAAGAAGCTTTCTGAGAAACTTCTTTGTGTTCTGTGAAATCATCTCAGAGAGTTACAGCTTTACCCTCTAGAAGCCTTTCCCTAAGACAGTTCTTGTGGAATTGGCAAAGTGATATTTGGAAGCCCATAGAGCGCTATGGTGAAAAAGGAAATATCCTCAGACGAATTCTGGAAAGAAGCTTTCTGAGAAACTGCTTAGTGTTCTGTTAATTCATCTCACAGAGTTACATCTGTATTTCGTGGATCTCTTTGCTAGCCTTATTTCTGTGGAATCTGAGAGCAGATATTCGGATGCCTTTGAAGACTATAGGGCCAAAGGAAATATCATCCGATAACAAAGAGAAAGAAGCTTTCTGAGAAACTTCTTTGTGTTCTGTCAAATCATCTCACAGAAGTACAGCTTTCCATAGAAGAAGCCATTCGCTAAGACAGTTCTTGTGGAATTGGCAAAGTGATATTCGGAAGCCCATAGAGGGCTACGGTGAAAAAGGAAATATCCTCAGATGAAATCTGGAAAGAAGCTTTCTGAGAAACTGCTTTGTGTTCTGTTAATTCATCTCACAGAGTTACATCTGTATTTCCTGGATCTCTTTGCTAGCCTTATTTCTGTGGAATCTGAGAAGAGATATTTCGGATCCCTTTGAAGACTATACGGCCAAAGTAAATATCTTCCGATAACAAAGAGAAAGAAGCTTTCTCAGAAACTTCGTTATATTCTGTGAAATCATGTCACAGAGGTACAGCTTTCCCTACAAGAAGCCATTCGCTAAGACAGTTCTTGTGGAATTGGCAAAGTGATATTTGCATGCCCATAGAGGGCTATGGTGAAAAAGGAAATATCCTCAGATGAAATCTGGAAAGAAGCTTTCTGAGAAAGTGCTGACTGTTGTGTTAATTCATCTCACCGAGTTACATCGGTATTTCGTGGATCTATTTGCTAGCCTTATTTCTGTGGAATCTGAGAACAGATATTTCGGATCCCTTTGAAGACTATAGGGCCAAAGGAAATATCCTCCGATAACAAAGAGAAAGAAGCTTTCTGAGAAACTTCTTTGTGTTCTGTGAAATCATCTCACAGAGTTACATCTGTATTTCGTGGATCTCTTTGCTAGCCTTATTTCTTTGGAATCTGAGAAGAGATATTTCGGATCCCTTTGGAGACTATAGGGCCAAAGGAAATATCCTCCGATAACAAAAAAGAAGGTAGCTTTCTGAGAAACTTCTTTGTGTTCTGTGAAATCATCTCACAGAGTTACAGCTTTCCCCTCAAGAAGCCTCTCGCTAAGACAGTTCTTGTGGAATTGGCAAAGTGATATTTGTAAGCCCCTAGAGGGCTATGGTGAAAAAGGAAATATCATCAGATGAAATCTGGAAAGAAGATTTCTGAGAAACTGCTTAGTGTTCTCTTAATTCATCTAACCGAGTTACATCTGTATTTCGTGGATCTCTTTGCTAGCCTTATTTCTGTGGAATCTGAGAACAGATATTTCGGATCCCTTTGAAGACTATAGGGCCAAAGGAAATATCCTGTGATAACAAAGAGAAAGAAGATTTCTGAGAAACTTCTTTGTGTTCTGTGTAATCATCTCACAGAGTTACAGCTTTCCCCTGAAGAAGCCTTTCGCTAAGAGAATTCTTGTGGAATTGGCAAAGTGATATTTGGAAGCCCATAGAGGGCTATGGTGAAAAAGGAAATATCCTCAGACGAAATCTGGAAAGAAGCTTTCTGACAAACTGCTTAGTGTTCTGTTAATTCATCTCACAGATTTACATCTGTATTTCGTGGATCTTTGCTAGCCTTATTTCTGCGGAATCTGAGAACAGATATTTCGGATCCCTTTGAAGACGATAGGGCCAAAGGAAATATCCTCCGATAACAAAGAGAAAGAAGCTTTCTGAGAAACTTCTTTGTGTTCTGTGAAATCATCTCACAGAGTTACAGCTTTCCCCTCAAGAAGACTCTCGCTAAGACAGTTCTTGTGGAATTAGCAAAGTGATATTGGGAAGCCCATAGAGCGCTATGGTGATAAAGGAAATATCCTCAGATGAAATCTGGAAAGAAGCTTTCTGAGAAACTGCTTAGAGTACTGTTAATTCATCTCACAGAGTTACATCTGTATTTCGTGGATCTCCTTGCTAGCCTTATTTCTGTGGAATCTGAGAAGAGATATTTCGGATCCCTTTGGAGACTATAGGGCCAAAGGAAATATCCTCCGATAACAAAGAGAAAGAAGCTTTCTGAGAAACTTCTTTGTGTTCTGTGAAATCATGTCAGAGAGTTACAGCTTTCCCCTCAAGAAGCCTTTCCCTAAGACAGTTCTTGTGGAATTGGCAAAGTGATATTTGCATGCCCATAGAGGGTTATGGTGAAAAAGGAAATATCCTCAGATGAAATCTGGAAAGAAGCTTTCTGAGAAACTGCTTAGTGTTCTGTTAATTCATCTCACAGAGTTACATCTGTATTTCCTGGATCTCTTTGCTAGCCTTATTTCTGTGGAATCTGAGAACAGATATTTCGGATCCCTCTGAAGACTATAGGGCCAAAGGAAATATCCTCCGATAACAAAGAGAAAGAAGCTTTCTGAGAAACTTCTTTGTGTTCTGTGAAATCATCTCAGAGAGTTACAACTTTCCCCTCAATAAGACTTTCGCTAAGACAGTTCTTGTGGAATTGGCAAAGTGATATTGGGAAGCCCCTAGAGGGCGTTGGTGAAAAAGGAAATATCCTCAGATGAAATCTGGAAAGAAGCTTTCTGAGAAACTGCTTAGTGTTCTGTTAATTCATATCACAGAGTTACATCTGTATTTCGTGGATCTCTTTGCTAGCCTTATTTCTGTGGAATCTGAGAACAGATATTTCGGATCCCTTTGGAGACTATAGGGCCAAAGGAAATATCCTCCGATAACAAAGAGAAAGAAGATTTCTGAGAAACTTCTTTGTGTTCTGTGAAATCATCTCACAGAGTTACAGCTTTCCCCTCAAGAAGCCTTTCGCTAAGACAGTTCTTGTGGAATTGGCAAAGTGATATTCGGAAGCCCATAGAGGGCAATCGTGAAAAAGGAAATATCCTCAGATGAAATCTGGAAAGAAGCTTTCTGAGAAACTGCTTAGTGTTCTGTTAATTCATCTCACAGAGTTACATCTGTATTTCGTGGATCTCTTTGCTAGCCTTATTTCTGTGGAATCTGAGAACAGATATTTCGGATCCCTTTGGAGACTATAGGGCCAAAGGAAATATCCTCCGATAACAAAGAGAAAGAAGCTTTCTGAGAAACTTCTTTGTGTTCTGTGAAATCATCTCACAGAGTTACAGCTTTCCCCTCAAGAAGCCTTTCGCTAAGACAGTTCTTGTGTAATTGGCAAAGTGATATTTGCATGCCCATAGAGGGCTATGGTGAAAAAGGAAATATCCTCAGACGAAATCTGGAAAGAAGCTTTCTGAGAAACTGCTTAGTGTTCTGTTAATTCATCTCACAGAGTTACATCTGTATTTCGTGGATCTCTTTGCTAGCCTTATTTCTGTGGAATCTGAGAACAGATATTTCGGATCCCTTTGAAGACTATAGGGCCAAAGGAAATATACTCCGATAACAAAGAGAAAGAAGCTTTCTGAGAAACTTCTTTGTGTTCTGTCAAATCATCTCACAGAAGAACAGCTTTCCATAGAAGAAGCCATTCGCTAAGACAGTTCTTGTGGAATTGGCAAAGTGATATTTGGAAGCCCATAGAGGGCTATGGTGAAAAAGGAAATATCCTCAGATGAAATCTGGAAAGAAGCTTTCTGAGAAACTGCTTAGTGTTCTGTTAATTCATCTCACAGAGTTACATCTGTATTTCGTGGATCTCTTTGCTAGCCTTATTTCTGTGGGATCTGAGAAGAGATATTTCGGATCCCTTTGAAGACTATAGGACCAAAGGAAATATCCTCCGATAACAAAGAGAAAGAAGCTTTCTGAGAAACTTCTTTGTGTTCTGTGAAATCATCTCACAGAGTTACAGCTTTTCCCTCAATAAGCCTTTCGCTAAGACAGTTCTTGTGGAATTGGCAAAGTGATATTTGGAAGCCCATAGAGGGCTAGGGTGAAAAATGAAATATCCTCACATGAAATCTGGAAAGAAGCATTCCTAAGAACTGCTTAGTGTTCTGTTAATTCATCTCACAGAGTTACATCTGTATTTCGTGGATCTCTTTGCTAGCCTTATTTCTGTGGAATCTGAGAACAGATATTTCGGATCCCTTTGGAGACTATAGGGCCAAAGGAAATATCCTCCGATAACAAAGAGAAAGAAGCTTTCTGAGAAACTTCTTTGTGTTCTGTGAAATCATCTCACAGAGTTACAGCTTTCCCCTCAAGAAGCCTTTCCCTAAGACAGTTCTTGTGGAATTGGCAAAGTGATATTTGGAAGCCCATAGAGGGCTATGGTGAAAAAGGAAATACCCTCAGATGAAATCTGGAAAGAAGCTTTCTGAGAAACTGCTTAGTGTTCTGTTAATTCATCTCACAGACTTACATCTGTATTTCCTGGATCTCTTTGCTAGCCTTATTTCTGTGGAATCTGAGAACAGATATTTCGGATCCCTTTGAAGACTATAGGGCCAAAGGAAATATCCTCCGATAACAAAGAGAAAGAAGCTTTCTGAGAAACTTCTTTGTGTTCTGTGAAATCATCTCACAGAGTTACAACTTTCCCTTCAAGAAGCTTTTCGCTAACACAGTTCTTGTGGAATTGGCAAAGTGATATTTGGAAGCCCATAGAGGGCTATCGTGAAAAAGGAAATATCCTCAGACGAATTCTGGAAAGAAGCTTTCTGAGAAACTGCTTAGTGTTCTGTTAATTCATCTCACAGAGTTACATCTGTATTTCGTGGATCTCTTTGCTAGCCTTATTTCTGTGGAATCTGAGAACAGATATTTCGGATCCCTTTGAAGACTATAGGGCCAAAGGAAATATCATCCGATAACAAAGAGAAAGAATGTTTCTGAGAAACTTCTTTGTGTTCTGTCAAATCATCTCACAGAAGTACAGCTTTCCATAGAAGAAGCCATTCGCTAAGACAGTTCTTGTGGAATTGGCAAAGTGATATTCGGAAGCCCATAGAGGGCTATGGTGAAAAAGGAAATATCCTCAGATGAAATCTGGAAAGAAGCTTTCTGAGAAACTGCTTAGTGTTCTGTTAATTCATCTCACAGAGTTACATCTGTATTTCCTGGATCTCTTTGCTAGCCTTATTTCTGTGGAATCTGAGAAGAGATATTTCGGATCCCTTTGAAGACTTTAGGGCCAAAGGAAATATCTTCCGATAACAAAGAGAAAGAAGCTTTCTGAGAAACTTCTTTATATTCTATGAAATCATGTCACAGAGGTACAGCTTTCCCTAGAAGAAGCCATTCGCTAAGACAGTTCTTGTGGAATTGGCAAAGTGATATTTGCATGCCCATAGAGGGCTATGGTGAAAAAGGAAATATCCTCAGATGAAATCTGGAAAGAAGCTTTCTGAGAAAGTGCTGACTGTTGTGTTAACTCATCTCACCGAGTTACATCTGTATTTCGTGGATCTCTTTGCTAGCCTTATTTCTGTGGAATCTGAGAACAGATATTTCGGATCCCTTTGAAGACTATGGGGCAAAAGGAAATATCTTCCGATAACAAAGAGAAAGAAGCTTTCTGAGAAACTTCTTTGTGTTCTGTGAAATCATCTCACAGAGTTACAGTTTTCCCCTCAATAAGCCTTTCGCTAAGACAGTTCTTGTAGAATTGGCAAAGTGATATTAGGAAGCCCCTAGAGGGCGTTGGTGAAAAAGGAAGTATCCTCAGATGAAATCTGGAAAGAAGCTTTCTGAGAAACTGCTTAGAGTTCTGTTAATTCATCTCACAGAGTTACATCTGTATTTCGTGGATCTCTTTGCTAGCCTTATTTCTGTGGAATCTGAGAACAGATATTTCGGATCCCTTTGGAGACTATAGGGCCAAAGGAAATATCCTCCGATAACAAAGAGAAAGAAGCTTTCTGAGAAACTTCTTTGTGTTCTGTGAAATCATCTCAGAGAGTTCCAGCTTTCCCCTCAAGAAGCCTTTCCCTAAGACAGTTCTTGTGGAATTGGCAAAGTGATATTTGGAAGCCCATAGAGGGCTATGGTGAAAAAGGAAATACCCTCAGATGAAATCTGGAAAGAAGCTTTCTGAGAAACTGCTTAGTGTTCTGTTAATTCATCTCACAGACTTACATCTGTATTTCCTGGATCTCTTTGCTAGCCTTATTTCTGTGGAATCTGAGAACAGATATTTCGGATCCCTTTGAAGACTATAGGGCCAAAGGAAATATCCTCCGATAACAAAGAGAAAGAAGCTTTCTGAGAAACTTCTTTGTGTTCTGTGAAATCATCTCACAGAGTTTCAACTTTCCCTTCAAGAAGCTTTTCGCTAACACAGTTCTTGTGGAATTGGCAAAGTGATATTTGGAAGCCCATAGAGGGCTATCGTGAAAAAGGAAATATCCTCAGACGAATTCTGGAAAGAAGCTTTCTGAGAAACTGCTTAGTGTTCTGTTAATTCATCTCACAGAGTTACATCTGTATTTCGTGGATCTCTTTGCTAGCCTTATTTCTGTGGAATCTGAGAAGAGATATTTCGGATCCCTTTGAAGACTATAGGGCCAAAGGAAATATCATCCGATAACAAAGAGAAAGAATGTTTCTGAGAAACTTCTTTGTGTTCTGTCAAATCATCTCACAGAAGTACAGCTTTCCATAGAAGAAGCCATTCGCTAAGACAGTTCTTGTGGAATTGGCAAAGTGATATTCGGAAGCCCAGAGAGGGCTATGGTGAAAAAGGAAATATCCTCAGATGAAATCTGGAAAGAAGATTTCTGAGAAACTGCTTAGTGTTCTGTTAATTCATCTCACAGAGTTACATCTGTATTTCCTGGATCTCTTTGCTAGCCTTATTTCTGTGGAATCTGAGAGGAGATATTTCGGATCCCTTTGAAGACTTTAGGGCCAAAGGAAATATCTTCCGATAACAAAGAGAAAGAAGCTTTCTGAGAAACTTCTTTATATTCTGTGAAATCATGTCACAGAGGTACAGCTTTCCCTAGAAGAAGCCATTCGCTAAGACAGTTCTTGTGGAATTGGCAAAGTGATATTTGCATGCCCATAGAGGGCTATGGTGAAAAAGGAAATATCCTCAGATGAAATCTGGAAAGAAGCTTTCTGAGAAAGTGCTGACTGTTGTGTTAACTCATCTCACCGAGTTACATCGGTATTTCGTGGATCTATTTGCTAGCCTTATTTCTGTGTAATCTGAGAACAGATATTTCGGATCCCTTTGAAGACTATAGGGCCAAAGGAAATATCCTCCGATAACAAAGAGAAAGAAGCTTTCTGAGAAACTTCTTTGTGTTCTGTGAAATCATCTCACAGAGTTACATCTGTATTTCGTGGATCTCTTTGCTAGCCTTATTTCTTTGGAATCTGAGAAGAGATATTTCGGATCCCTTTGGAGACTATAGGGCCAAAGGAAACATCCTCCGATAACAAAAAAGAAAGTAGCTTTCTGAGAAACTTCCTTGTGTTCTGTGAAATCATCTCAGAGAGTTACAGCTTTCCCCTCAAGAAGCCTTTCCCTAAGACAGTTCTTGTGGAATTGGCAAAGTGATATCTGGAAGCCCATAGAGGGCTATGGTGAAAAAGGAAATACCCTCAGATGAAATCTGGAAAGAAGCTTTCTGAGAAACTGCTTAGTGTTCTGTTAATTCATCTCACTGACTTACATCTGTATTTCGTGGATCTCTTTGTAGCCTTATTTCTGTGGATTCTGAGAACAGATATTTCGGATCCCTTTGAAGACTATAGGGCCAAAGGAAATATCCTCCGATAACAAAGAGAAAGAAGCTTTCTGAGAAACTTCTTTGTGTTCTGTGAAATCATCTCACAGAGTTACAGCTTTCCCCTCAAGAAGCCTTTCGCTAAGACAGTTCTTGTGGAATTGGCAAAGTGATAGTGGGAATCCCATAGAGGGCTATGGTGAAAAAGGAAATATCCTCAGACGAAATCTGGAAAGAAGCTTTCTGAGAAACTGCTTAGTGTTCTGTTAATTCATCTCACAGAGTTACATCTGTATTTCGTGGATCTCTTTGCTAGCCTTATTTCTGTGGAATTTGAGAACAGATATTTCGGATCCCTTTGAAGACTATAGGGCCGAAGGAAATATACTCCGATAACAAAGAGAAAGAAGCTTTCTGAGAAACTTCTTTGTGTTCTGTCAAATCATCTCACAGAAGAACAGCTTTCCATAGAAGAAGCCATTCGCTAAGACAGTTCTTGTGGAATTGGCAAAGTGATATTTGGAAGCCCATAGAGGGCTATGGAGAAAAAGGAAATATCCTCAGATGAAATCTGGAAAGAAGCTTTCTGAGAAACTGCTTAGTGTTCTGTTAATTCATCTCACAGAGTTACATCTGTATTTCCTGGATCTCTTTGCTAGCCTTATTTCTGTGGGATCTGAGAAGAGATATTTCGGATCCCTTTGAAGACTATAGGGCCAAAGGAAATATCTTCCGATAACAAAGAGAAAGAAGCTTTCTGAGAAATTTCTTTATGTTCTGTGAAATCATCTCACAGTGGTACAGCTTTCCCTAGAAGAAGCCATTCGCTAAGACAGTTCTTGTGTAATTGGCAAAGTGATATTTGCATGCCCATAGAGGGCTATGGTGAAAAAGGAAATATCCTCAGATGAAATCTGGAAAGAAGCTTTCTGAGAAACTGCTGAGTGTTCTGTTAATTCATCTCACAGGGTTACATCTGTATTTCGTGGATCTCTTTGCTAGCCTTATTTCTGTGGAACCTGAGAACAGGTATTTCGGATCCCTTTGAAGACTATAGGGCCAAAGGAAATATCCTCCGAAAACAAAGAGAAAGAAGCTTTCTGAGAAACTTCTTTGTGTTCTGTGAAATCATCTCACAGAGTTACAGCTTTCCCCTCAACAAGCCTTTCGGTAAGACAGTTCTTGTGGAATTGGCAAAGTGATATTTGGAAGCTGAAAGAGCGCTATGGTGAAAAAGGAAATATCCTCAGATGAAATATGGAAAGAAGCTTTCTGAGAAACTGCTTAGTGTTCTGTTAATTCACCTCACAATGTTACATCTGTATTTCGTGGATCTCTTTGCTAGCCTTATTTCTGTGGAATCTGAGAACAGATATTTCGGATCCCTTTGAAGACTATAGGGCCAAAGGAAATATCCTCCGATAACAAAGAGAAAGAAGCTTTCTGAGAAACTTCTTTGTGTTCTGTGAAATCATCTCACAGAGTTACAGCTTTCCCCTCAATAAGCCTTTCGCTAAAACAGTTCTTGTGGAATTGGCAAGTGATATTTGGAAGCCCATAGAGGGCTAGGGTGAAAAATGAAATATCCTCACATGAAATCTGGAAAGAAGCATTCCTAAGAACTGCTTAGTGTTCTGTTAATTCATCTCACAGAGTTACATCTGTATTTCGTGGATCTCTTTGCTAGCCTTATTTCTGTGGAATCTGAGAACAGATATTTGGGATCCCTTTGGAGACTATAGGGCCAAAGGAAATATCCTCCGATAACAAAGAGAAAGAAGCTTTCTGAGAAACTGCTTAGTGTTCTGTTAATTCATCTCACAGACTTACATCTGTATTTCCTGGATCTCTTTGCTAGCCTTATTTCTGTGGAATCTGAGAAGAGATATTGCGGATCCCTTTGAAGACTATAGGGCCAAAGGAAATATCCTCCGATAACAAAGAGAAAGAAGCTTTCTGAGAAACTTCTTTTTGTTCTGTGAAATCATCTCACAGAGTTAAAGCTTTCCCCTCAAGAAGCTTTTCGCTAAGACAGTTCTTGTGGAATTGGCAAAGTGATATTTGCATGCCCATAGAGGGCAATGGTGAAAAAGGAAATATCCTCAGATGAAATCTGGAAAGAAGCTTTCTGAGAAACTGCTTAGTGTTCTGTTAATTCATCTCACAGAGTTACATCTGTATTTCGTGGATCTCTTTGTAGCCTTATTTCTGTGGATTCTGAGAACAGATATTTCGGATCCCTTTGAAGACTATAGGGCCAAAGGAAATATCCTCCGATAACAAAGAGAAAGAAGCTTTCTGAGAAACTTCTTTGTGTTCTGTGAAATCATCTCACAGAGTTACAGCTTTCCCCTCAAGAAGCCTTTCGCTAAGACAGTTCTTGTGGAATTGGCAAAGTGATAGTGGGAATCCCATAGAGGGCTATGGTGAAAAAGGAAATATCCTCAGACGAAATCTGGAAAGAAGCTTTCTGAGAAACTGCTTAGTGTTCTGTTAATTCATCTCACAGAGTTACATCTGTATTTCGTGGATCTCTTTGCTAGCCTTATTTCTGTGGAATCTGAGAACAGATATTTCGGATCCCTTTGAAGACTATAGGGCCAAAGGAAATATCCTCCGATAACAAAGAGAAAGAAGCTTTCTGAGAAACTTCTTTGTGTTCTGTGAAATCATCTCACAGAGTTACAGCTTTCCCCTCAATAAGCCTTTCGCTAAAACAGTTCTTGTGGAATTGGCAAAGTGATATTTGGAAGCCCATAGAGGGCTAGGGTGAAAAATGAAATATCCTCACATGAAATCTGGAAAGAAGCATTCCTAAGAACTGCTTAGTGTTCTGTTAATTCATCTCACAGAGTTTCATCTGTATTTCGTGGATCTCTTTGCTAGCCTTATTTCTGTGGAATCTGAGAACAGATATTTCGGATCCCTTTGGAGACTATAGGGCCAAAGGAAATATCCTCCGATAACAAAGAGAAAGAAGCTTTCTGAGAAACTTCTTTGTGTTCTGTGAAATCTTCTCACAGAGTTACAGTTTTCCCCTCAATAAGCCTTTCGCTAAGACAGTTCTTGTAGAATTGGCAAAGTGATATTTGCATGCCCATAGAGGGTTATGGTGAAAAAGGAAATATCCTCAGATGAAATCTGGAAAGAAGCTTTCTGAGAAACTGCTTAGTGTTCTGTTAATTCATCTCACAGAGTTACATCTGTATTTCCTGGATCTCTTTGCTAGACTTATTTCTGTGGAATCTGAGAACAGATATTTCGGATCCCTTTGAAGACTATAGGGCCAAAGGAAATATCCTCCGATAACAAAGAGAAAGAAGCTTTCTGAGAAACTTCTTTGTGTTCTGTGAAATCATCTCAGAGAGTTACAACTTTCCCCTCAATAAGACTTTCGCTAAGACAGTTCTTGTGGAATTGGCAAAGTGATATTGGGAAGCCCCTAGAGGGCGTTGGTGAAAAAGGAAATATCCTCAGATGAAATCTGGAAAGAAGCTTTCTGAGAAACTGCTGAGTGTTCTTTTAATTCATATCACAGAGTTACATCTGTATTTCGTGGATCTCTTTGCTAGCCTTATTTCTGTGGAATCTGAGAACAGATATTTCGGATCCCTTTGGAGACTATAGGGCCAATGGAAATATCCTCCGATAACAAAGAGAAAGAAGATTTCTGAGAAACTTCTTTGTGTTCTGTGAAATCATCTCACAGAGTTACAGCTTTCCCCTCAAGAAGCCTTTCGCTAAGACAGTTCTTGTGGAATTGGCAAAGTGATATTCGGAAGCCCATAGACGGCAATCGTGAAAAAGGAAATATCCTCAGATGAAATCTGGAAAGAATCTTTCTGAGAAACTGCTTAGTGTTCTGTTAATTCCTCTCAACGAGTTACATCTGTATTTCGTGGATCCCTTTGCCAGCCTTATTTCTTTGGAATCTGAGAAGAGATATTTCGGATCCCTTTGGAGACTATAGGGCCAAAGGAAATATCCTGGGATAGCAAAAAAGAAAGAAGCTTTCTGAGAAACTTCTTTGTGTTCTGTGAAATCATCTCAGAGAGTTACAGCTTTACCCTCTAGAAGCCTTTCCCTAAGACAGTTCTTGTGGAATTGGCAAAGTGATATTTGGAAGCCCATAGAGCGCTATGGTGAAAAAGGAAATATCCTCAGACGAATTCTGGAAAGAAGCTTTCTGAGAAACTGCTTAGTGTTCTGTTAATTCATCTCACAGAGTTACATCTGTATTTCGTGGATCTCTTTGCTAGCCTTATTTCTGTGGAATCTGAGAGCAGATATTCGGATCCCTTTGAAGACTATAGGGCCAAAGGAAATATCATCCGATAACAAAGAGAAAGAAGCTTTCTGAGAAACTTCTTTGTGTTCTGTCAAATCATCTCACAGAAGTACAGCTTTCCATAGAAGAAGCCATTCGCTAAGACAGTTCTTGTGGAATTGGCAAAGTGATATTCGGAAGCCCATAGAGGGCTACGGTGAAAAAGGAAATATCCTCAGATGAAATCTGGAAAGAAGCTTTCTGAGAAACTGCTTAGTGTTCTGTTAATTCATCTCACAGAGTTACATCTGTATTTCCTGGATCTCTTTGCTAGCCTTATTTCTGTGGAATCTGAGAAGAGATATTTCGGATCCCTTTGAAGACTATACGGCCAAAGTAAATATCTTCCGATAACAAAGAGAAAGAAGCTTTCTCAGAAACTTCGTTATATTCTGTGAAATCATGTCACAGAGGTACAGCTTTCCCTAGAAGAAGCCATTCGCTAAGACAGTTCTTGTGGAATTGGCAAAGTGATATTTGCATGCCCATAGAGGGCTATGGTGAAAAAGGAAATATCCTCAGATGAAATCTGGAAAGAAGCTTTCTGAGAAAGTGCTGACTGTTGTGTTAATTCATCTCACCGAGTTACATCGGTATTTCGTGGATCTATTTGCTAGCCTTATTTCTGTGGAATCTGAGAACAGATATTTCGGATCCCTTTGAAGACTATAGGGCCAAAGGAAATATCCTCCGATAACAAAGAGAAAGAAGCTTTCTGAGAAACTTCTTTGTGTTCTGTGAAATCATCTCACAGAGTTACATCTGTATTTCGTGGATCTCTTTGCTAGCCTTATTTCTTTGGAATCTGAGAAGAGATATTTCGGATCCCTTTGGAGACTATAGGGCCAAAGGAAATATCCTCCGATAACAAAAAAGAAGGTAGCTTTCTGAGAAACTTCTTTGTGTTCTGTGAAATCATCTCACAGAGTTACAGCTTTCCCCTCAAGAAGCCTCTCGCTAAGACAGTTCTTGTGGAATTGGCAAAGTGATATTTGTAAGCCCCTAGAGGGCTATGGTGAAAAAGGAAATATCATCAGATGAAATCTGGAAAGAAGATTTCTGAGAAACTGCTTAGTGTTCTCTTAATTCATCTAACCGAGTTACATCTGTATTTCGTGGATCTCTTTGCTAGCCTTATTTCTGTGGAATCTGAGAACAGATATTTCGGATCCCTTTGAAGACTATAGGGCCAAAGGAAATATCCTGTGATAACAAAGAGAAAGAAGATTTCTGAGAAACTTCTTTGTGTTCTGTGTAATCATCTCACAGAGTTACAGCTTTCCCCTGAAGAAGCCTTTCGCTAAGAGAATTCTTGTGGAATTGGCAAAGTGATATTTGGAAGCCCATAGAGGGCTATGGTGAAAAAGGAAATATCCTCAGACGAAATCTGGAAAGAAGCTTTCTGACAAACTGCTTAGTGTTCTGTTAATTCATCTCACAGATTTACATCTGTATTTCGTGGATCTTTGCTAGCCTTATTTCTGCGGAATCTGAGAACAGATATTTCGGATCCCTTTGAAGACGATAGGGCCAAAGGAAATATCCTCCGATAACAAAGAGAAAGAAGCTTTCTGAGAAACTTCTTTGTGTTCTGTGAAATCATCTCACAGAGTTACAGCTTTCCCCTCAAGAAGACTCTCGCTAAGACAGTTCTTGTGGAATTAGCAAAGTGATATTGGGAAGCCCATAGAGCGCTATGGTGATAAAGGAAATATCCTCAGATGAAATCTGGAAAGAAGCTTTCTGAGAAACTGCTTAGAGTACTGTTAATTCATCTCACAGAGTTACATCTGTATTTCGTGGATCTCCTTGCTAGCCTTATTTCTGTGGAATCTGAGAAGAGATATTTCGGATCCCTTTGGAGACTATAGGGCCAAAGGAAATATCCTCCGATAACAAAGAGAAAGAAGCTTTCTGAGAAACTTCTTTGTGTTCTGTGAAATCATGTCAGAGAGTTACAGCTTTCCCCTCAAGAAGCCTTTCCCTAAGACAGTTCTTGTGGAATTGGCAAAGTGATATTTGCATGCCCATAGAGGGTTATGGTGAAAAAGGAAATATCCTCAGATGAAATCTGGAAAGAAGCTTTCTGAGAAACTGCTTAGTGTTCTGTTAATTCATCTCACAGAGTTACATCTGTATTTCCTGGATCTCTTTGCTAGCCTTATTTCTGTGGAATCTGAGAACAGATATTTCGGATCCCTCTGAAGACTATAGGGCCAAAGGAAATATCCTCCGATAACAAAGAGAAAGAAGCTTTCTGAGAAACTTCTTTGTGTTCTGTGAAATCATCTCAGAGAGTTACAACTTTCCCCTCAATAAGACTTTCGCTAAGACAGTTCTTGTGGAATTGGCAAAGTGATATTGGGAAGCCCCTAGAGGGCGTTGGTGAAAAAGGAAATATCCTCAGATGAAATCTGGAAAGAAGCTTTCTGAGAAACTGCTTAGTGTTCTGTTAATTCATATCACAGAGTTACATCTGTATTTCGTGGATCTCTTTGCTAGCCTTATTTCTGTGGAATCTGAGAACAGATATTTCGGATCCCTTTGGAGACTATAGGGCCAAAGGAAATATCCTCCGATAACAAAGAGAAAGAAGATTTCTGAGAAACTTCTTTGTGTTCTGTGAAATCATCTCACAGAGTTACAGCTTTCCCCTCAAGAAGCCTTTCGCTAAGACAGTTCTTGTGGAATTGGCAAAGTGATATTCGGAAGCCCATAGAGGGCAATCGTGAAAAAGGAAATATCCTCAGATGAAATCTGGAAAGAAGCTTTCTGAGAAACTGCTTAGTGTTCTGTTAATTCATCTCACAGAGTTACATCTGTATTTCGTGGATCTCTTTGCTAGCCTTATTTCTGTGGAATCTGAGAACAGATATTTCGGATCCCTTTGGAGACTATAGGGCCAAAGGAAATATCCTCCGATAACAAAGAGAAAGAAGCTTTCTGAGAAACTTCTTTGTGTTCTGTGAAATCATCTCACAGAGTTACAGCTTTCCCCTCAAGAAGCCTTTCGCTAAGACAGTTCTTGTGTAATTGGCAAAGTGATATTTGCATGCCCATAGAGGGCTATGGTGAAAAAGGAAATATCCTCAGACGAAATCTGGAAAGAAGCTTTCTGAGAAACTGCTTAGTGTTCTGTTAATTCATCTCACAGAGTTACATCTGTATTTCGTGGATCTCTTTGCTAGCCTTATTTCTGTGGAATCTGAGAACAGATATTTCGGATCCCTTTGAAGACTATAGGGCCAAAGGAAATATACTCCGATAACAAAGAGAAAGAAGCTTTCTGAGAAACTTCTTTGTGTTCTGTCAAATCATCTCACAGAAGAACAGCTTTCCATAGAAGAAGCCATTCGCTAAGACAGTTCTTGTGGAATTGGCAAAGTGATATTTGGAAGCCCATAGAGGGCTATGGTGAAAAAGGAAATATCCTCAGATGAAATCTGGAAAGAAGCTTTCTGAGAAACTGCTTAGTGTTCTGTTAATTCATCTCACAGAGTTACATCTGTATTTCGTGGATCTCTTTGCTAGCCTTATTTCTGTGGGATCTGAGAAGAGATATTTCGGATCCCTTTGAAGACTATAGGACCAAAGGAAATATCCTCCGATAACAAAGAGAAAGAAGCTTTCTGAGAAACTTCTTTGTGTTCTGTGAAATCATCTCACAGAGTTACAGCTTTTCCCTCAATAAGCCTTTCGCTAAGACAGTTCTTGTGGAATTGGCAAAGTGATATTTGGAAGCCCATAGAGGGCTAGGGTGAAAAATGAAATATCCTCACATGAAATCTGGAAAGAAGCATTCCTAAGAACTGCTTAGTGTTCTGTTAATTCATCTCACAGAGTTACATCTGTATTTCGTGGATCTCTTTGCTAGCCTTATTTCTGTGGAATCTGAGAACAGATATTTCGGATCCCTTTGGAGACTATAGGGCCAAAGGAAATATCCTCCGATAACAAAGAGAAAGAAGCTTTCTGAGAAACTTCTTTGTGTTCTGTGAAATCATCTCACAGAGTTACAGCTTTCCCCTCAAGAAGCCTTTCCCTAAGACAGTTCTTGTGGAATTGGCAAAGTGATATTTGGAAGCCCATAGAGGGCTATGGTGAAAAAGGAAATACCCTCAGATGAAATCTGGAAAGAAGCTTTCTGAGAAACTGCTTAGTGTTCTGTTAATTCATCTCACAGACTTACATCTGTATTTCCTGGATCTCTTTGCTAGCCTTATTTCTGTGGAATCTGAGAACAGATATTTCGGATCCCTTTGAAGACTATAGGGCCAAAGGAAATATCCTCCGATAACAAAGAGAAAGAAGCTTTCTGAGAAACTTCTTTGTGTTCTGTGAAATCATCTCACAGAGTTACAACTTTCCCTTCAAGAAGCTTTTCGCTAACACAGTTCTTGTGGAATTGGCAAAGTGATATTTGGAAGCCCATAGAGGGCTATCGTGAAAAAGGAAATATCCTCAGACGAATTCTGGAAAGAAGCTTTCTGAGAAACTGCTTAGTGTTCTGTTAATTCATCTCACAGAGTTACATCTGTATTTCGTGGATCTCTTTGCTAGCCTTATTTCTGTGGAATCTGAGAACAGATATTTCGGATCCCTTTGAAGACTATAGGGCCAAAGGAAATATCATCCGATAACAAAGAGAAAGAATGTTTCTGAGAAACTTCTTTGTGTTCTGTCAAATCATCTCACAGAAGTACAGCTTTCCATAGAAGAAGCCATTCGCTAAGACAGTTCTTGTGGAATTGGCAAAGTGATATTCGGAAGCCCATAGAGGGCTATGGTGAAAAAGGAAATATCCTCAGATGAAATCTGGAAAGAAGCTTTCTGAGAAACTGCTTAGTGTTCTGTTAATTCATCTCACAGAGTTACATCTGTATTTCCTGGATCTCTTTGCTAGCCTTATTTCTGTGGAATCTGAGAAGAGATATTTCGGATCCCTTTGAAGACTTTAGGGCCAAAGGAAATATCTTCCGATAACAAAGAGAAAGAAGCTTTCTGAGAAACTTCTTTATATTCTATGAAATCATGTCACAGAGGTACAGCTTTCCCTAGAAGAAGCCATTCGCTAAGACAGTTCTTGTGGAATTGGCAAAGTGATATTTGCATGCCCATAGAGGGCTATGGTGAAAAAGGAAATATCCTCAGATGAAATCTGGAAAGAAGCTTTCTGAGAAAGTGCTGACTGTTGTGTTAACTCATCTCACCGAGTTACATCTGTATTTCGTGGATCTCTTTGCTAGCCTTATTTCTGTGGAATCTGAGAACAGATATTTCGGATCCCTTTGAAGACTATGGGGCAAAAGGAAATATCTTCCGATAACAAAGAGAAAGAAGCTTTCTGAGAAACTTCTTTGTGTTCTGTGAAATCATCTCACAGAGTTACAGTTTTCCCCTCAATAAGCCTTTCGCTAAGACAGTTCTTGTAGAATTGGCAAAGTGATATTAGGAAGCCCCTAGAGGGCGTTGGTGAAAAAGGAAGTATCCTCAGATGAAATCTGGAAAGAAGCTTTCTGAGAAACTGCTTAGAGTTCTGTTAATTCATCTCACAGAGTTACATCTGTATTTCGTGGATCTCTTTGCTAGCCTTATTTCTGTGGAATCTGAGAACAGATATTTCGGATCCCTTTGGAGACTATAGGGCCAAAGGAAATATCCTCCGATAACAAAGAGAAAGAAGCTTTCTGAGAAACTTCTTTGTGTTCTGTGAAATCATCTCAGAGAGTTCCAGCTTTCCCCTCAAGAAGCCTTTCCCTAAGACAGTTCTTGTGGAATTGGCAAAGTGATATTTGGAAGCCCATAGAGGGCTATGGTGAAAAAGGAAATACCCTCAGATGAAATCTGGAAAGAAGCTTTCTGAGAAACTGCTTAGTGTTCTGTTAATTCATCTCACAGACTTACATCTGTATTTCCTGGATCTCTTTGCTAGCCTTATTTCTGTGGAATCTGAGAACAGATATTTCGGATCCCTTTGAAGACTATAGGGCCAAAGGAAATATCCTCCGATAACAAAGAGAAAGAAGCTTTCTGAGAAACTCCTTTGTGTTCTGTGAAATCATCTCACAGAGTTTCAACTTTCCCTTCAAGAAGCTTTTCGCTAACACAGTTCTTGTGGAATTGGCAAAGTGATATTTGGAAGCCCATAGAGGGCTATCGTGAAAAAGGAAATATCCTCAGACGAATTCTGGAAAGAAGCTTTCTGAGAAACTGCTTAGTGTTCTGTTAATTCATCTCACAGAGTTACATCTGTATTTCGTGGATCTCTTTGCTAGCCTTATTTCTGTGGAATCTGAGAAGAGATATTTCGGATCCCTTTGAAGACTATAGGGCCAAAGGAAATATCATCCGATAACAAAGAGAAAGAATGTTTCTGAGAAACTTCTTTGTGTTCTGTCAAATCATCTCACAGAAGTACAGCTTTCCATAGAAGAAGCCATTCGCTAAGACAGTTCTTGTGGAATTGGCAAAGTGATATTCGGAAGCCCAGAGAGGGCTATGGTGAAAAAGGAAATATCCTCAGATGAAATCTGGAAAGAAGATTTCTGAGAAACTGCTTAGTGTTCTGTTAATTCATCTCACAGAGTTACATCTGTATTTCCTGGATCTCTTTGCTAGCCTTATTTCTGTGGAATCTGAGAGGAGATATTTCGGATCCCTTTGAAGACTTTAGGGCCAAAGGAAATATCTTCCGATAACAAAGAGAAAGAAGCTTTCTGAGAAACTTCTTTATATTCTGTGAAATCATGTCACAGAGGTACAGCTTTCCCTAGAAGAAGCCATTCGCTAAGACAGTTCTTGTGGAATTGGCAAAGTGATATTTGCATGCCCATAGAGGGCTATGGTGAAAAAGGAAATATCCTCAGATGAAATCTGGAAAGAAGCTTTCTGAGAAAGTGCTGACTGTTGTGTTAACTCATCTCACCGAGTTACATCGGTATTTCGTGGATCTATTTGCTAGCCTTATTTCTGTGTAATCTGAGAACAGATATTTCGGATCCCTTTGAAGACTATAGGGCCAAAGGAAATATCCTCCGATAACAAAGAGAAAGAAGCTTTCTGAGAAACTTCTTTGTGTTCTGTGAAATCATCTCACAGAGTTACATCTGTATTTCGTGGATCTCTTTGCTAGCCTTATTTCTTTGGAATCTGAGAAGAGATATTTCGGATCCCTTTGGAGACTATAGGGCCAAAGGAAACATCCTCCGATAACAAAAAAGAAAGTAGCTTTCTGAGAAACTTCCTTGTGTTCTGTGAAATCATCTCAGAGAGTTACAGCTTTCCCCTCAAGAAGCCTTTCCCTAAGACAGTTCTTGTGGAATTGGCAAAGTGATATCTGGAAGCCCATAGAGGGCTATGGTGAAAAAGGAAATACCCTCAGATGAAATCTGGAAAGAAGCTTTCTGAGAAACTGCTTAGTGTTCTGTTAATTCATCTCACTGACTTACATCTGTATTTCGTGGATCTCTTTGTAGCCTTATTTCTGTGGATTCTGAGAACAGATATTTCGGATCCCTTTGAAGACTATAGGGCCAAAGGAAATATCCTCCGATAACAAAGAGAAAGAAGCTTTCTGAGAAACTTCTTTGTGTTCTGTGAAATCATCTCACAGAGTTACAGCTTTCCCCTCAAGAAGCCTTTCGCTAAGACAGTTCTTGTGGAATTGGCAAAGTGATAGTGGGAATCCCATAGAGGGCTATGGTGAAAAAGGAAATATCCTCAGACGAAATCTGGAAAGAAGCTTTCTGAGAAACTGCTTAGTGTTCTGTTAATTCATCTCACAGAGTTACATCTGTATTTCGTGGATCTCTTTGCTAGCCTTATTTCTGTGGAATTTGAGAACAGATATTTCGGATCCCTTTGAAGACTATAGGGCCAAAGGAAATATACTCCGATAACAAAGAGAAAGAAGCTTTCTGAGAAACTTCTTTGTGTTCTGTCAAATCATCTCACAGAAGAACAGCTTTCCATAGAAGAAGCCATTCGCTAAGACAGTTCTTGTGGAATTGGCAAAGTGATATTTGGAAGCCCATAGAGGGCTATGGAGAAAAAGGAAATATCCTCAGATGAAATCTGGAAAGAAGCTTTCTGAGAAACTGCTTAGTGTTCTGTTAATTCATCTCACAGAGTTACATCTGTATTTCCTGGATCTCTTTGCTAGCCTTATTTCTGTGGGATCTGAGAAGAGATATTTCGGATCCCTTTGAAGACTATAGGGCCAAAGGAAATATCTTCCGATAACAAAGAGAAAGAAGCTTTCTGAGAAATTTCTTTATGTTCTGTGAAATCATCTCACAGTGGTACAGCTTTCCCTAGAAGAAGCCATTCGCTAAGACAGTTCTTGTGTAATTGGCAAAGTGATATTTGCATGCCCATAGAGGGCTATGGTGAAAAAGGAAATATCCTCAGATGAAATCTGGAAAGAAGCTTTCTGAGAAACTGCTGAGTGTTCTGTTAATTCATCTCACAGGGTTACATCTGTATTTCGTGGATCTCTTTGCTAGCCTTATTTCTGTGGAACCTGAGAACAGGTATTTCGGATCCCTTTGAAGACTATAGGGCCAAAGGAAATATCCTCCGAAAACAAAGAGAAAGAAGCTTTCTGAGAAACTTCTTTGTGTTCTGTGAAATCATCTCACAGAGTTACAGCTTTCCCCTCAACAAGCCTTTCGGTAAGACAGTTCTTGTGGAATTGGCAAAGTGATATTTGGAAGCTGAAAGAGCGCTATGGTGAAAAAGGAAATATCCTCAGATGAAATATGGAAAGAAGCTTTCTGAGAAACTGCTTAGTGTTCTGTTAATTCACCTCACAATGTTACATCTGTATTTCGTGGATCTCTTTGCTAGCCTTATTTCTGTGGAATCTGAGAACAGATATTTCGGATCCCTTTGAAGACTATAGGGCCAAAGGAAATATCCTCCGATAACAAAGAGAAAGAAGCTTTCTGAGAAACTTCTTTGTGTTCTGTGAAATCATCTCAGAGAGTTACAGCTTTCCCCTCAATAAGCCTTTCGCTAAAACAGTTCTTGTGGAATTGGCAAGTGATATTTGGAAGCCCATAGAGGGCTAGGGTGAAAAATGAAATATCCTCACATGAAATCTGGAAAGAAGCATTCCTAAGAACTGCTTAGTGTTCTGTTAATTCATCTCACAGAGTTACATCTGTATTTCGTGGATCTCTTTGCTAGCCTTATTTCTGTGGAATCTGAGAACAGATATTTGGGATCCCTTTGGAGACTATAGGGCCAAAGGAAATATCCTCCGATAACAAAGAGAAAGAAGCTTTCTGAGAAACTGCTTAGTGTTCTGTTAATTCATCTCACAGACTTACATCTGTATTTCCTGGATCTCTTTGCTAGCCTTATTTCTGTGGAATCTGAGAAGAGATATTGCGGATCCCTTTGAAGACTATAGGGCCAAAGGAAATATCCTCCGATAACAAAGAGAAAGAAGCTTTCTGAGAAACTTCTTTTTGTTCTGTGAAATCATCTCACAGAGTTAAAGCTTTCCCCTCAAGAAGCTTTTCGCTAAGACAGTTCTTGTGGAATTGGCAAAGTGATATTTGCATGCCCATAGAGGGCAATGGTGAAAAAGGAAATATCCTCAGATGAAATCTGGAAAGAAGCTTTCTGAGAAACTGCTTAGTGTTCTGTTAATTCATCTCACAGAGTTACATCTGTATTTCGTGGATCTCTTTGTAGCCTTATTTCTGTGGATTCTGAGAACAGATATTTCGGATCCCTTTGAAGACTATAGGGCCAAAGGAAATATCCTCCGATAACAAAGAGAAAGAAGCTTTCTGAGAAACTTCTTTGTGTTCTGTGAAATCATCTCACAGAGTTACAGCTTTCCCCTCAAGAAGCCTTTCGCTAAGACAGTTCTTGTGGAATTGGCAAAGTGATAGTGGGAATCCCATAGAGGGCTATGGTGAAAAAGGAAATATCCTCAGACGAAATCTGGAAAGAAGCTTTCTGAGAAACTGCTTAGTGTTCTGTTAATTCATCTCACAGAGTTACATCTGTATTTCGTGGATCTCTTTGCTAGCCTTATTTCTGTGGAATTTGAGAACAGATATTTCGGATCCCTTTGAAGACTATAGGGCCAAAGGAAATATACTCCGATAACAAAGAGAAAGAAGCTTTCTGAGAAACTTCTTTGTGTTCTGTCAAATCATCTCACAGAAGAACAGCTTTCCATAGAAGAAGCCATTCGCTAAGACAGTTCTTGTGGAATTGGCAAAGTGATATTTGGAAGCCCATAGAGGGCTATGGAGAAAAAGGAAATATCCTCAGATGAAATCTGGAAAGAAGCTTTCTGAGAAACTGCTTAGTGTTCTGTTAATTCATCTCACAGAGTTACATCTGTATTTCGTGGATCTCTTTGCTAGCCTTATTTCTGTGGGATCTGAGAAGAGATATTTCGGATCCCTTTGAAGACTATAGGGCCAAAGGAAATATCTTCCGATAACAAAGAGAAAGAAGCTTTCTGAGAAATTTCTTTATGTTCTGTGAAATCATCTCACAGTGGTACAGCTTTCCCTAGAAGAAGCCATTCGCTAAGACAGTTCTTGTGTAATTGGCAAAGTGATATTTGCATGCCCATAGAGGGCTATGGTGAAAAAGGAAATATCCTCAGATGAAATCTGGAAAGAAGCTTTCTGAGAAACTGCTGAGTGTTCTGTTAATTCATCTCACAGGGTTACATCTGTATTTCGTGGATCTCTTTGCTAGCCTTATTTCTGTGGAACCTGAGAACAGGTATTTCGGATCCCTTTGAAGACTATAGGGCCAAAGGAAATATCCTCCGAAAACAAAGAGAAAGAAGCTTTCTGAGAAACTTCTTTGTGTTCTGTGAAATATCTCACAGAGTTACAGCTTTCCCCTCAACAAGCCTTTCGGTAAGACAGTTCTTGTGGAATTGGCAAAGTGATATTTGGAAGCTGAAAGAGCGCTTTGGTGAAAAAGGAAATATCCTCAGATGAAATATGGAAAGAAGCTTTCTGAGAAACTGCTTAGTGTTCTGTTAATTCACCTCACAATGTTACATCTGTATTTCGTGGATCTCTTTGGTAGCCTTATTTCTGTGGAATCTGAGAACAGATATTTCGGATCCCTTTGAAGACTATAGGGCCAAAGGAAATATCCTCCGATAACAAAGAGAAAGAAGCTTTCTGAGAAACTTCTTTGTGTTCTGTGAAATCATCTCACAGAGTTACAGCTTTCCCCTCAATAAGCCTTTCGCTAAAACAGTTCTTGTGGAATTGGCAAGTGATATTTGGAAGCCCATAGAGGGCTAGGGTGAAAAATGAAATATCCTCACATGAAATCTGGAAAGAAGCATTCCTAAGAACTGCTTAGTGTTCTGTTAATTCATCTCACAGAGTTACATCTGTATTTCGTGGATCTCTTTGCTAGCCTTATTTCTGTGGAATCTGAGAACAGATATTTGGGATCCCTTTGGAGACTATAGGGCCAAAGGAAATATCCTCCGAAAACAAAGAGAAAGAAGCTTTCTGAGAAACTTCTTTGTGTTCTGTGAAATCTTCTCACAGAGTTACAGTTTTCCCCTCAATAAGCCTTTCGCTAAGACAGTTCTTGTAGAATTGGCAAAGTGATATTTGCATGCCCATAGAGGGTTATGGTGAAAAAGGAAATATCCTCAGATGAAATCTGGAAAGAAGCTTTCTGAGAAAGTGCTTAGTGTTCTGTTAATTCATCTCACAGAGTTACATCTGTATTTCCTGGATCTCTTTGCTAGCCTTATTTCTGTGGAATCTGAGAACAGATATTTCGGATCCCTTTGAAGACTATAGGGCCAAAGGAAATATCCTCCGATAACAAAGAGAAAGAAGCTTTCTGAGAAACTTCTTTGTGTTCTGTGAAATCATCTCAGAGAGTTACAACTTTCCCCTCAGTAAGACTTTCGCTAAGACAGTTCTTGTGGAATTGGCAAAGTGATATTGGGAAGCCCCTAGAGGGCGTTGGTGAAAAAGGAAATATCCTCAGATGAAATCTGGAAAGAAGCTTTCTGAGAAACTGCTGAGTGTTCTTTTAATTCATATCACAGAGTTACATCTGTATTTCGTGGATCTCTTTGCTAGCCTTATTTCTGTGGATTCTGAGAACAGATATTTCGGATCCCTTTGGAGACTATAGGGCCAAAGGAAATATCCTCCGATAACAAAGAGAAAGAAGATTTCTGAGAAACTTCTTTGTGTTCTGTGAAATCATCTCACAGAGTTACAGCTTTCCCCTCAAGAAGCCTTTCGCTAAGACAGTTCTTGTGGAATTGGCAAAGTGATATTCGGAAGCCCATAGAGGGCAATCGTGAAAAAGGAAATATCCTCAGATGAAATCTGGAAAGAATCTTTCTGAGAAACTTCTTAGTGTTCTGTTAATTCCTCTCAACGAGTTACATCTGTATTTCGTGGATCCCTTTGCCAGCCTTATTTCTTTGGAATCTGAGAAGAGATATTTCGGATCCCTTTGGAGACTATAGGGCCAAAGGAAATATCCTGGGATAACAAAAAAGAAAGAAGCTTTCTGAGAAACTTCTTTGTGTTCTGTGAAATCATCTCAGAGAGTTACAGCTTTCCCCTCTAGAAGCCTTTCCCTAAGACAGTTCTTGTGGAATTGGCAAAGTGATATTTGGAAGCCCATAGAGCGCTATGGTGAAAAAGGAAATATCCTCAGACGAATTCTGGAAAGAAGCTTTCTGAGAAACTGCTTAGTGTTCTGTTAATTCATCTCACAGAGTTACATCTGTATTTCGTGGATCTCTTTGCTAGCCTTATTTCTGTGGAATCTGAGAGCAGATATTCGGATCCCTTTGAAGACTATAGGGCCAAAGGAAATATCATCCGATAACAAAGAGAAAGAAGCTTTCTGAGAAACTTCTTTGTGTTCTGTCAAATCATCTCACAGAAGTACAGCTTTCCATAGAAGAAGCCATTCGCTAAGACAGTTCTTGTGGAATTGGCAAAGTGATATTCGGAAGCCCATAGAGGGCTATGGTGAAAAAGGAAATATCCTCAGATGAAATCTGGAAAGAAGCTTTCTGAGAAACTGCTTAGTGTTCTGTTAATTCATCTCACAGAGTTACATCTGTATTTCCTGGATCTCTTTGCTAGCCTTATTTCTGTGGAATCTGAGAAGAGATATTTCGGATCCCTTTGAAGACTATAGGGCCAAAGGAAATATCTTCCGATAACAAAGAGAAAGAAGCTTTCTCAGAAACTTCGTTATATTCTGTGAAATCATGTCACAGAGTTACAGCTTTCCCTAGAAGAAGCCATTCGCTAAGACAGTTCTTGTGGAATTGGCAAAGTGATATTTGCATGCCCATAGAGGGCTATGGTGAAAAAGGAAATATCCTCAGATGAAATCTGGAAAGAAGCTTTCTGAGAAAGTGCTGACTGTTGTGTTAATTCATCTCACCGAGTTACATCGGTATTTCGTGGTTCTATTTGCTAGCCTTATTTCTGTGGAATCTGAGAACAGATATTTCGGATCCCTTTGAAGACTATAGGGCCAAAGGAAATATCCTCCGATAACAAAGAGAAAGAAGCTTTCTGAGAAACTTCTTTGTGTTCTGTGAAATCATCTCACAGAGTTACATCTGTATTTCGTGGATCTCTTTGCTAGCCTTATTTCTTTGGAATCTGAGAAGAGATATTTCGGATCCCTTTGGAGACTATAGGGCCAAAGGAAATATCCTCCGATAACAAAAAAGAAAGTAGCTTTCTGAGAAACTTCTTTGTGTTCTGTGAAATCATCTCACAGAGTTACAGCTTTCCCCTCAAGAAGGCTCTCGCTAAGACAGTTCTTGTGGAATTGCAAAGTGATATTTGTAAGCCCATAGAGGGCTATGGTGAAAAAGGAAATATCATCAGATGAAATCTGGAAAGAAGATTTCTGAGAAACTGCTTAGTGTTCTCTTAATTCATCTAACCGAGTTACATCTGTATTTCGTGGATCTCTTTGCTAGCCTTATTTCTGTGGAATCTGAGAACAGATATTTCGGATCCCTTTGAAGACTATAGGGCCAAAGGAAATATCCTGTGATAACAAAGAGAAAGAAGATTTCTGAGAAACTTCTTTGTGTTCTGTGTAATCATATCACAGAGTTACAGCTTTCCCCTGAAGAAGCCTTTCGCTAAGAGAGTTCTTGTGGAATTGGCAAAGTGATATTTGGAAGCCCATAGAGGGCTATGGTGAAAAAGGAAATATCCTCAGACGAAATCTGGAAAGAAGCTTTCTGACAAACTGCTTAGAGTACTGTTAATTCATCTCACAGAGTTACATCTGTATTTCGTGGATCTCCTTGCTAGCCTTATTTCTGTGGAATCTGAGAAGAGATATTTCGGATCCCTTTGGAGACTATAGGGCCAAAGGAAATATCCTCCGATAACAAAGAGAAAGAAGCTTTCTGAGAAACTTCTTTGTGTTCTGTGAAATCATGTCAGAGAGTTACAGCTTTCCCCTCAAGAAGCCTTTCCCTAAGACAGTTCTTGTGGAATTGGCAAAGTGATATTTGCATGCCCATAGAGGGTTATGGTGAAAAAGGAAATATCCTCAGATGAAATCTGGAAAGAAGCTTTCTGAGAAACTGCTTAGTGTTCTGTTAATTCATCTCACAGAGTTACATCTGTATTTCCTGGATCTCTTTGCTAGCCTTATTTCTGTGGAATCTGAGAACAGATATTTCGGATCCCTTTGAAGACTATAGGGCCAAAGGAAATATCCTCCGATAACAAAGAGAAAGAAGCTTTCTGAGAAACTTCTTTGTGTTCTGTGAAATCATCTCACAGAGTTACAGCTTTCCCCTCAATAAGCCTTTCGCTATAACAGTTCTTGTGGAATTGGCAAAGTGATATTTGGAAGCCCATAGAGGGCTAGGGTGAAAAATGAAATATCCTCACATGAAATCTGGAAAGATGCATTCCTAAGAACTGCTTAGTGTTCTGTTAATTCATCTCACAGAGTTACATCTGTATTTCGTGGATCTCTTTGCTAGCCTTATTTCTGTGGAATCTAAGAACAGATATTTCGGATCCCTTTGGAGACTATAGGGCCAAAGGAAATATCCTCCGATAACAAAGAGAAAAAAGCTTTCTGAGAAACTTCTTTGTGTTCCGTGAAATCATCTCACAGAGTTAGAGCTTTCCCCTCAAGAAGCCTTTTGCTAAGACAGTTCTTGTGGAATTGGCAATGTGATATTTGGAAGCCCATAGAGGGCTATGGTGAAAAAGGAAATATCCTCAGATGAAATCTGGAAAGAAGCTTTCTGAGAAACTGCTGAGTGTTCTGTTAATTCATATCACAGAGTTACATCTGTATTTCGTGGATCTCTTTGCTAGCCTTATTTCTGTGGAATCTGAGAACAGATATTTCGGATCCCTTTGGAGACTATAGGGCCAAAGGAAATATCCTCCGATAACAAAGAGAAAGAAGATTTCTGAGAAACTTCTTTGTGTTCTGTGAAATCATCTCACAGAGTTACAGCTTTCCCCTCAAGAAGCCTTTCGCTAAGACAGTTCTTGTGGAATTGGCAAAGTGATATTCGGAAGCCCATAGAGGGCAATCGTGAAAAAGGAAATATCCTCAGATGAAATCTGGAAAGAAGCTTTCTGAGAAACTGCTTAGTGTTCTGTTAATTCATCTCACAGAGTTACATCTGTATTTCGTGGATCTCTTTGCTAGCCTTATTTCTGTGGAATCTGAGAACAGATATTTCGGATCCCTTTGGAGACTATAGGGCCAAAGGAAATATCCTCCGATAACAAAGAGAAAGAAGCTTTCTGAGAAACTTCTTTGTGTTCTGTGAAATCATCTCACAGAGTTACAGCTTTCCCCTCAAGAAGCCTTTCGCTAAGACAGTTCTTGTGGAATTGGCAAAGTGATAGTGGGAAGCCCATAGAGGGCTATGGTGAAAAAGGAAATATCCTCAGACGAAATCTGGAAAGAAGCTTTCTGAGAAACTGCTTAGTGTTCTGTTAATTCATCTCACAGGGTTACATCTGTATTTCGTGGATCTCTTTGCTAGCCTTATTTCTGTGGAATCTGAGAACAGATATTTCGGATCCCTTTGAAGACTATAGGGCCAAAGGAAATATACTCCGATAACAAAGAGAAAGAAGCTTTCTGAGAAACTTCTTTGTGTTCTGTCAAATCATCTCACAGAAGAACAGCTTTCCATAGAAGAAGCCATTCGCTAAGACAGTTCTTGTGGAATTGGGAAAGTGATATTTGGAAGCCCATAGAGGGCTATGGTGAAAAAGGAAATATCCTCAGATGAAATCTGGAAAGAAGCTTTCTGAGAAACTGCTTAGTGTTCTGTTAATTCATCTCACAGAGTTACATCTGTATTTCGTGGATCTCTCTGCTAGCCTTATTTCTGTGGGATCTGAGAAGAGATATTTCGGATCCCTTTGAAGACTATAGGTCCAAAGGAAATATCTTCCGATAACAAAGAGAAAGAAGCTTTCTGAGAAATTTCTTTATGTTCTGTGAAATCATCTCACAGAGGTACAGCTTTCCCTAGAAGAAGCCATTCGCTAAGACAGTTATTGTGTAATTGGCAAAGTGATATTTGCATGCCCATAGAGGGCTATGGTGAAAAAGGAAATATCCTCAGATGAAATATGGAAAGAAGCTTTCTGAGAAACTGCTTAGTGTTCTGTTAATTCATCTCACAATGTTACATCTGTATTTCGTGGATCTCTTTGCTAGCCTTATTTCTGTGGAATCTGAGAACAGATATTTCGGATCCCTTTGAAGACTATTGGACCAAAGGAAATATCCTCCGATAACAAAGAGAAAGAAGCTTTCTGAGAAACTTCTTTGTGTTCTGTGAAATCATCTCACAGAGTTACAGCTTTCCCCTCAATAAGCCTTTCGCTAAAACAGTTCTTGTGGAATTGGCAAAGTGATATTTGGAAGCCCATAGAGGGCTAGGGTGAAAAATGAAATATCCTCACATGAAATCTGGAAAGAAGCATTCCTAAGAACTGCTTAGTGTTCTGTTAATTCATCTCACAGAGTTACATCTGTATTTCGTGGATATCTTTGCTAGCCATATTTCTGTGGAATCTGAAAACAGATATTTCGGATCCCTTTAGACTACAGGGTAAAAGGAAATATCCTCCGATAACAAAGAGAAAGAAGCTCTCTGAGAAACTTCTTTGTGTTCCGTGAAATCATCTCACAGAGTTAGAGCTTTCCCCTCAAGAAGCCTTTTGCTAAGACAGTTCTTGTGGAATTGGCAAAGTGATATTTGGATGCCCATAGAGGGCTATGGTGAAAAAGGAAATATCCTCAGACGAAATCTGGAAAGAAGCTTTCTGAGAAACTGCTCAGTGTTCTGTTAATTCATCTCACAGAGTTACATCTGTATTTCGTGGATTTCTTTGCTAGCCTTATTTCTGTGGAATCTGAGAACAAATATTTCGGATCCTATTGAAGACTACAGGGCCAAAGGAAATATCCTCCGATAACACAGACAAAGAAGCTTTCTGAGAAACTTCTTTGTGTTCTGTGAAATCATCTCACAGAGTTACTGCTTACCCCTCAACAAGCCTTTCGCTAAGCCAGTTCTTGTGGAATTGGCAAAGTGATATTGGGAAGCCCTTAGAGGGCTATGGTGAAAAAGGAAATATTCTCAGTTGAAATCTGGAAAGAGGCATTCCGAGAAACTGCTTAGTGTTCTGTTAATTCATCTCACAGAGTTACATCTGTATTTCGTGGATCTCTTTGCTAGCCTTATTTCTGCGGAATCTGAGAACAGATATTACGGATCCCTTTGAAGATCATAGGGCCAAAGGAAATATCGTCCGATAACAAAGAGAAAGAAGCTTTCTGAGAAACTTCTTTGTGTTCTGTGAAATCATCTCACAGAGTTACAGATTTCCCCTCAAGAAGCCTTTCGCTAAGACAGTTCTTGTGGAATTGGCAAAGTGATAGTTTGGAAGCCCATAGAGGGCTATGGTGAAAAAGGAAATATCCTCAGATGAAATCTGGAAAGAAGCTTTCTGAGAAACTGCTGAGTGTTCTGTTCATTCATCTCACAGAGTTCCATCTGTATTTCGTGGATCTCTTTGCTAGCCTTATATCTGTGGAATCTGAGAACAGATATTTCGGATCCCATTGAAGACTATAGGGCCAAAGGAAATATCCTCTGATAACAAACAGAAAGAAGCTTTCTGAGAAACTTCTTTGTGTTCTGTGAAATCATCTCACAGAGTTACAGCTTTCCTCTCAAGAAGCCTTTCGCTAAGACATTTCTTGTGGAATTGCAAAGAGATATTTGGAAGCCCATAGATGGCTATGGTGAAAAAGGAAATATCCTCAGATGAAATCTGGAAAGAAGCTTTCTGTGAAACTGCTTAGTGTTCTGTTAATTCATCTCACAGAGTTACATCTGTATTTCGTGGATCTCTTTGCTAGCCTTATTTCTGTGGAATCTGAGAACAGATATTTCGGATCCCTGTGACGACCATAGGGCCAAACGAAATATACTCCGATAACAAAGAGAAAGAAGCTTTCTGAGAAACTTCTTTGTGTTCTGTGAAATCATCTCACAGAGTTACAGCTTTCCCCCCAAGAAGCCTTTCGCTAAGACAGTTCTTGTGGAATTGGCAAAGTGATATTTCGATGCCCATAGAAGGCTGTGGTGAAAAAGGAAATATCCTCAGATGAAATCTGGAAAGAAGCTTTCTGAGAAACTGCTTAGTGTTCTGTTAATTCATCTCACCGAGTTACATCTGTATTTCGTGGATGTCTTTGCTAGACTTATTTCTGTGGAATCTGAGAACAGATATTTCGGATCCCTTTGAAGACTATTGGGACAAAGGAAATATCCTGCGATAACAAAGAGAAAAAGCTTTCTGAGAAACTTCTTTGTGTTCTGTGAAATCATCTCACAGAGATACAGCTTTCCCCTCAAGAAGCCTTTCGCTAAGACAGTTCTTGTGGAATTGGCAAAGTGATATTGGGAAGCCCATAGAGGGCTATGGTGAAAAAGGAAATATCCTCAGTTGAAATCTGAAAAGAAGCTTTCTGAGAAACTGCTTAAAGTTCTGTTAATTCACCTCACAGAGTTACATCTGTATTTCGTGGATCTCTTTAGTAGCCTTATTTCTGTGGAATCTGAGAACAGATATTTCGGATCCCTTTGAAGACTATAGGGCCAAAGTAAATATCCTCCGATAACATAGAGAAAGAAGCTTTCTGAGAAACTACTTTGTGTTCTGTGAAATCATCTCAGAGAGTTACAGCTTTCCCCTGAAGAAGCCTTTCGCTAAGACAGTTCTTGTGGAATTGGCAAAGTGATATTTGGAAGCCCGTAGAGTGCTATGGTGAAAAAGGGAATATCCTGAGATGAAATCTGGAAAGAACCTTTCTGAGAAACTGCTTAGTGTTCTGTTAATTCATCTCATAGAGTTACATCTGTATTTCCTGGATCTCTTTGCTAGCCTTATTTCTGTGGAATCTGAGAACAGATATTTCGGATCCCTTTGAAGACTATAGGGCCAAAGGAAATATCCTCCGATAACAAAGACAAAGAAGCTTTCTGAGAAACTTCTTTGTGTTCTGTGAAATCATCTCACAGAGTTACAGCTTTCCCCTCAACAAGACGTTCACTAAGCCAGTTCTTGTGGAATTGGAAAAGTGATATTGGGAAGCCCATAGAGGGCTATGGTGAAAAAGGAAATATCCTCAGTTGAAATCTGGAAAGAAGATTTCTGAGAAACTGCTTAGTGTTCTGTTAATTCATCTCACACAGTTACATCTGTATTTCGTGGATCTCTTTGCTAGCCTTATTTCTGTGGAATCGGAGAACAGATATTTCGGATCCCTTTGAAGACTATAGGGCCAAAGGAAATATCCTCCGATAACAAAGAGAAAGAAGCTTTCTGAGAAACTTCTTTGTGTTCTGTGAAATCATCTCAGAGAGTTACAGCTTTCCCCTCAACAAGCCTTTCGCTAAGACAGTTCTTGTGGAATTGGCAAAGTGATATTGGGAAGCCCATAGAGGGCTAAGGTGAAAAAGGAAATATCCTCAGATGAAATCTGGAAAGAAGTTTTCTGAGAAACTGCTTAGTGTTCTGTTAATTCATCTCACAGAGTTACATCTGTATTTCGTGGATGTCTTTGCTAGCCTTATTTCTGGGGAAAGTGAGAACAGATATTTCTGATCCCTTTGGAGAATATAGGGCCAAAGGAAATATCCAACGATAACAAAGAGAAAGAAGCTTTCTGAGAATCTACTTTGTGTTCTGTGTAATCATCCCAGAGAGTTACAGCTTTCCCCTCATGAAGGCTTTCGCAAAGACAGTTCTTGTGGAATTGGCAAAGTGATATTGGGAAGCCCATAGAGGGCTATGGTGAAAAAGGAAATATCCTCAGATGAAATCTGGAAAGAACCTTTCTGAGAAACTGCTTAGTGTTCTGTTAATTCATCTCACAGAGTTACATCTGTATTTCCTGGATCTCTTTGCTAGCCTTATTTCTGTGGAATCTGAGAACAGATATATCGGATCCCTTTGAAGACTATAGGGCCAAAGGAAATATGCTCCGATAACAAAGAGAAAGAAGCTTTCTGAGAAACGTCTTTGTATTCTGTGAAATCATCTCACAGTGTTACAGCTTTCCCCTCAAGAAGCCTTTTGCTAAGACAGTTCTTGTGGAATTGGCAAAGTGATATTTGGAAGCCCATAGAGGGCTATGGTGAAAAAGGAAATACCCTCAGACGAAATCTGGAAAGAAGCTTTCTGATTAACTGCTTAGTGTTCTGTTAATTCATCTCACAGAGTTACATCTGTATTTCGTGGATCTCTTTGCAAGCCTTATTTCTGTGGAATCTGAGAACAGATATTTCGGATCCCTTTGAAGACTATAGGGCCAAAGGAAATATCCTGTGATAACAAAGAGAAAGAAGCTTTCTGAGAAACTTCTTTGTGTTCTGTGAAATCATCTCACAGAGTTAGTGCTTTCCCTTCAAGAAGCCTTTTGCCAAGACAGTTCTTGTGGAATTGGCAAAGTGATATTGGGAAGCCCATAGAGGGCTATGGTGAAAAAGGAAATATCCTCAGACGAAATCTGGAAAGAGGCATTCCGAGAAACTGCTTAGTGTTCTGTTAATTCATCTCACAGAGTTACATCTGTATTTCGTGGATCTCTTTGCTAGCCTTATTTCTGCGGAATCTGAGAACAGATATTACGGATCCCTTTGAAGATCATAGGGCCAAAGGAAATATCGTCCGATAACAAAGAGAAAGAAGCTTTCTGAGAAACTTCTTTGTGTTCTGTGAAATCATCTCACAGAGTTACAGATTTCCCCTCAAGAAGCCTTTCGCTAAGACAGTTCTTGTGGAATTGGCAAAGTGATAGTTTGGAAGCCCATAGAGGGCTATGGTGAAAAAGGAAATATCCTCAGATGAAATCTGGAAAGAAGCTTTCTGAGAAACTGCTGAGTGTTCTGTTCATTCATCTCACAGAGTTACATCTGTATTTCGTGGATCTCTTTGCTAGCCTTATATCTGTGGAATCTGAGAACAGATATTTCGGATCCCATTGAAGACTATAGGGCCAAAGGAAATATCCTCTGATAACAAAGAGAAAGAAGCTTTCTGAGAAACTTCTTTGTGTTCTGTGAAATCATCTCACAGAGTTACAGCTTTCCTCTCAAGAAGCCTTTCGCTAAGACATTTCTTGTGGAATTGCAAAGAGATATTTGGAAGCCCATAGATGGCTATGGTGAAAAAGGAAATATCCTCAGATGAAATCTGGAAAGAAGCTTTCTGTGAAACTGCTTAGTGTTCTGTTAATTCATCTCACAGAGTTACATCTGTATTTCGTGGATCTCTTTGCTAGCCTTATTTCTGTGGAATCTGAGAACAGATATTTCGGATCCCTGTGACGACCATAGGGCCAAACGAAATATACTCCGATAACAAAGAGAAAGAAGCTTTCTGAGAAACTTCTTTGTGTTCTGTGAAATCATCTCACAGAGTTACAGCTTTCCCCCCAAGAAGCCTTTCGCTAAGACAGTTCTTGTGGAATTGGCAAAGTGATATTTCGATGCCCATAGAAGGCTGTGGTGAAAAAGGAAATATCCTCAGATGAAATCTGGAAAGAAGCTTTCTGAGAAACTGCTTAGTGTTCTGTTAATTCATCTCACCGAGTTACATCTGTATTTCGTGGATGTCTTTGCTAGACTTATTTCTGTGGAATCTGAGAACAGATATTTCGGATCCCTTTGAAGACTATTGGGACAAAGGAAATATCCTGCGATAACAAAGAGAAAAAGCTTTCTGAGAAACTTCTTTGTGTTCTGTGAAATCATCTCACAGAGATACAGCTTTCCCCTCAAGAAGCCTTTCGCTAAGACAGTTCTTGTGGAATTGGCAAAGTGATATTGGGAAGCCCATAGAGGGCTATGGTGAAAAAGGAAATATCCTCAGTTGAAATCTGAAAAGAAGCTTTCTGAGAAACTGCTTAAAGTTCTGTTAATTCACCTCACAGAGTTACATCTGTATTTCGTGGATCTCTTTAGTAGCCTTATTTCTGTGGAATCTGAGAACAGATATTTCGGATCCCTTTGAAGACTATAGGGCCAAAGTAAATATCCTCCGATAACATAGAGAAAGAAGCTTTCTGAGAAACTACTTTGTGTTCTGTGAAATCATCTCAGAGAGTTACAGCTTTCCCCTGAAGAAGCCTTTCGCTAAGACAGTTCTTGTGGAATTGGCAAAGTGATATTTGGAAGCCCGTAGAGTGCTATGGTGAAAAAGGGAATATCCTGAGATGAAATCTGGAAAGAACCTTTCTGAGAAACTGCTTAGTGTTCTGTTAATTCATCTCATAGAGTTACATCTGTATTTCCTGGATCTCTTTGCTAGCCTTATTTCTGTGGAATCTGAGAACAGATATTTCGGATCCCTTTGAAGACTATAGGGCCAAAGGAAATATCCTCCGATAACAAAGACAAAGAAGCTTTCTGAGAAACTTCTTTGTGTTCTGTGAAATCATCTCACAGAGTTACAGCTTTCCCCTCAACAAGACGTTCACTAAGCCAGTTCTTGTGGAATTGGAAAAGTGATATTGGGAAGCCCATAGAGGGCTATGGTGAAAAAGGAAATATCCTCAGTTGAAATCTGGAAAGAAGATTTCTGAGAAACTGCTTAGTGTTCTGTTAATTCATCTCACACAGTTACATCTGTATTTCGTGGATCTCTTTGCTAGCCTTATTTCTGTGGAATCGGAGAACAGATATTTCGGATCCCTTTGAAGACTATAGGGCCAAAGGAAATATCCTCCGATAACAAAGAGAAAGAAGCTTTCTGAGAAACTTCTTTGTGTTCTGTGAAATCATCTCAGAGAGTTACAGCTTTCCCCTCAACAAGCCTTTCGCTAAGACAGTTCTTGTGGAATTGGCAAAGTGATATTGGGAAGCCCATAGAGGGCTAAGGTGAAAAAGGAAATATCCTCAGATGAAATCTGGAAAGAAGTTTTCTGAGAAACTGCTTAGTGTTCTGTTAATTCATCTCACAGAGTTACATCTGTATTTCGTGGATGTCTTTGCTAGCCTTATTTCTGGGGAAAGTGAGAACAGATATTTCTGATCCCTTTGGAGAATATAGGGCCAAAGGAAATATCCAACGATAACAAAGAGAAAGAAGCTTTCTGAGAATCTACTTTGTGTTCTGTGTAATCATCCCAGAGAGTTACAGCTTTCCCCTCATAAAGCCTTTCGCAAAGACAGTTCTTGTGGTATTGGCAAAGTGATATTTGGAAGCCCATAGAGGGCTATGGTGAAAAAGGAAATATCCTCAGATGAAATCTGGAAAGAACCTTTCTGAGAAACTGCTTAGTGTTCTGTTAATTCATCTCACAGAGTTACATCTGTATTTCGTGGATCTCTTTGCTAGCCTTATTTCTGTGGAATCTGAGAACAGATATTTCGGATCCCTTTGGAGACTATAGGGCCAAAGGAAATATCCTCCGATAACAAAGAGAAAGAAGCTTTCTGAGAAACTTCTTTGTGTTCTGTGAAATCATCTCACAGAGTTACAGCTTTCCCCTCAAGAAGCCTTTCGCTAAGACAGTTCTTGTGGAATTGGCAAAGTGATAGTGGGAAGCCCATAGAGGGCTATGGTGAAAAAGGAAATATCCTCAGACGAAATCTGGAAAGAAGCTTTCTGAGAAACTGCTTAGTGTTCTGTTAATTCATCTCACAGAGTTACATCTGTATTTCGTGGATCTCTTTGCTAGCCTTATTTCTGTGGAATCTGAGAACAGATATTTCGGATCCCTTTGAAGACTATAGGGCCAAAGGAAATATACTCCGATAACAAAGAGAAAGAAGCTTTCTGAGAAACTTCTTTGTGTTCTGTCAAATCATCTCACAGAAGAACAGCTTTCCATAGAAGAAGCCATTCGCTAAGACAGTTCTTGTGGAATTGGGAAAGTGATATTTGGAAGCCCATAGAGGGCTATGGTGAAAAAGGAAATATCCTCAGATGAAATCTGGAAAGAAGCTTTCTGAGAAACTGCTTAGTGTTCTGTTAATTCATCTCACAGAGTTACATCTGTATTTCGTGGATCTCTCTGCTAGCCTTATTTCTGTGGGATCTGAGAAGAGATATTTCGGATCCCTTTGAAGACTATAGGTCCAAAGGAAATATCTTCCGATAACAAAGAGAAAGAAGCTTTCTGAGAAATTTCTTTATGTTCTGTGAAATCATCTCACAGAGGTACAGCTTTCCCTAGAAGAAGCCATTCGCTAAGACAGTTCTTGTGTAATTGGCAAAGTGATATTTGCATGCCCATAGAGGGCTATGGTGAAAAAGGAAATATCCTCAGATGAAATATGGAAAGAAGCTTTCTGAGAAACTGCTTAGTGTTCTGTTAATTCATCTCACAATGTTACATCTGTATTTCGTGGATCTCTTTGCTAGCCTTATTTCTGTGGAATCTGAGAACAGATATTTCGGATCCCTTTGAAGACTATAGGACCAAAGGAAATATCCTCCGATAACAAAGAGAAAGAAGCTTTCTGAGAAACTTCTTTGTGTTCTGTGAAATCATCTCACAGAGTTACAGCTTTCCCCTCAATAAGCCTTTCGCTAAAACAGTTCTTGTGGAATTGGCAAAGTGATATTTGGAAGCCCATAGAGGGCTAGGGTGAAAAATGAAATATCCTCACATGAAATCTGGAAAGAAGCATTCCTAAGAACTGCTTAGTGTTCTGTTAATTCATCTCACAGAGTTACATCTGTATTTCGTGGATCTCTTTGCTAGCCATATTTCTGTGGAATCTGAAAACAGATATTTCGGATCCCTTTAGACTACAGGGTAAAAGGAAATATCCTCCGATAACAAAGAGAAAGAAGCTCTCTGAGAAACTTCTTTGTGTTCCGTGAAATCATCTCACAGAGTTAGAGCTTTCCCCTCAAGAAGCCTTTTGCTAAGACAGTTCTTGTGGAATTGGCAAAGTGATATTTGGATGCCCATAGAGGGCTATGGTGAAAAAGGAAATATCCTCAGACGAAATCTGGAAAGAAGCTTTCTGAGAAACTGCTCAGTGTTCTGTTAATTCATCTCACAGAGTTACATCTGTATTTCGTGGATTTCTTTGCTAGCCTTATTTCTGTGGAATCTGAGAACAGATATTTCGGATCCTATTGAAGACTACAGGGCCAAAGGAAATATCCTCCGATAACACAGACAAAGAAGCTTTCTGAGAAACTTCTTTGTGTTCTGTGAAATCATCTCACAGAGTTACTGCTTACCCCTCAACAAGCCTTTCGCTAAGCCAGTTCTTGTGGAATTGGCAAAGTGATATTGGGAAGCCCTTAGAGGGCTATGGTGAAAAAGGAAATATTCTCAGTTGAAATCTGGAAAGAGGCATTCCGAGAAACTGCTTAGTGTTCTGTTAATTCATCTCACAGAGTTACATCTGTATTTCGTGGATCTCTTTGCTAGCCTTATTTCTGCGGAATCTGAGAACAGATATTACGGATCCCTTTGAAGATCATAGGGCCAAAGGAAATATCGTCCGATAACAAAGAGAAAGAAGCTTTCTGAGAAACTTCTTTGTGTTCTGTGAAATCATCTCACAGAGTTACAGATTTCCCCTCAAGAAGCCTTTCGCTAAGACAGTTCTTGTGGAATTGGCAAAGTGATAGTTTGGAAGCCCATAGAGGGCTATGGTGAAAAAGGAAATATCCTCAGATGAAATCTGGAAAGAAGCTTTCTGAGAAACTGCTGAGTGTTCTGTTCATTCATCTCACAGAGTTCCATCTGTATTTCGTGGATCTCTTTGCTAGCCTTATATCTGTGGAATCTGAGAACAGATATTTCGGATCCCATTGAAGACTATAGGGCCAAAGGAAATATCCTCTGATAACAAAGAGAAAGAAGCTTTCTGAGAAACTTCTTTGTGTTCTGTGAAATCATCTCACAGAGTTACAGCTTTCCTCTCAAGAAGCCTTTCGCTAAGACATTTCTTGTGGAATTGCAAAGTGATATTTGGAAGCCCATAGATGGCTATGGTGAAAAAGGAAATATCCTCAGATGAAATCTGGAAAGAAGCTTTCTGTGAAACTGCTTAGTGTTCTGTTAATTCATCTCACAGAGTTACATCTGTATTTCGTGGATCTCTTTGCTAGCCTTATTTCTGTGGAATCTGAGAACAGATATTTCGGATCCCTGTGACGACCATAGGGCCAAACGAAATATACTCCGATAACAAAGAGAAAGAAGCTTTCTGAGAAACTTCTTTGTGTTCTGTGAAATCATCTCACAGAGTTACAGCTTTCCCCCCAAGAAGCCTTTCGCTAAGACAGTTCTTGTGGAATTGGCAAAGTGATATTTCGATGCCCATAGAAGGCTGTGGTGAAAAAGGAAATATCCTCAGATGAAATCTGGAAAGAAGCTTTCTGAGAAACTGCTTAGTGTTCTGTTAATTCATCTCACCGAGTTACATCTGTATTTCGTGGATGTCTTTGCTAGACTTATTTCTGTGGAATCTGAGAACAGATATTTCGGATCCCTTTGAAGACTATTGGGACAAAGGAAATATCCTGCGATAACAAAGAGAAAAAGCTTTCTGAGAAACTTCTTTGTGTTCTGTGAAATCATCTCACAGAGATACAGCTTTCCCCTCAAGAAGCCTTTCGCTAAGACAGTTCTTGTGGAATTGGCAAAGTGATATTGGGAAGCCCATAGAGGGCTATGGTGAAAAAGGAAATATCCTCAGTTGAAATCTGAAAAGAAGCTTTCTGAGAAACTGCTTAAAGTTCTGTTAATTCACCTCACAGAGTTACATCTGTATTTCGTGGATCTCTTTAGTAGCCTTATTTCTGTGGAATCTGAGAACAGATATTTCGGATCCCTTTGAAGACTATAGGGCCAAAGTAAATATCCTCCGATAACATAGAGAAAGAAGCTTTCTGAGAAACTACTTTGTGTTCTGTGAAATCATCTCAGAGAGTTACAGCTTTCCCCTGAAGAAGCCTTTCGCTAAGACAGTTCTTGTGGAATTGGCAAAGTGATATTTGGAAGCCCGTAGAGTGCTATGGTGAAAAAGGGAATATCCTGAGATGAAATCTGGAAAGAACCTTTCTGAGAAACTGCTTAGTGTTCTGTTAATTCATCTCATAGAGTTACATCTGTATTTCCTGGATCTCTTTGCTAGCCTTATTTCTGTGGAATCTGAGAACAGATATTTCGGATCCCTTTGAAGACTATAGGGCCAAAGGAAATATCCTCCGATAACAAAGACAAAGAAGCTTTCTGAGAAACTTCTTTGTGTTCTGTGAAATCATCTCACAGAGTTACAGCTTTCCCCTCAACAAGACGTTCACTAAGCCAGTTCTTGTGGAATTGGAAAAGTGATATTGGGAAGCCCATAGAGGGCTATGGTGAAAAAGGAAATATCCTCAGTTGAAATCTGGAAAGAAGATTTCTGAGAAACTGCTTAGTGTTCTGTTAATTCATCTCACACAGTTACATCTGTATTTCGTGGATCTCTTTGCTAGCCTTATTTCTGTGGAATCGGAGAACAGATATTTCGGATCCCTTTGAAGACTATAGGGCCAAAGGAAATATCCTCCGATAACAAAGAGAAAGAAGCTTTCTGAGAAACTTCTTTGTGTTCTGTGAAATCATCTCAGAGAGTTACAGCTTTCCCCTCAACAAGCCTTTCGCTAAGACAGTTCTTGTGGAATTGGCAAAGTGATATTGGGAAGCCCATAGAGGGCTAAGGTGAAAAAGGAAATATCCTCAGATGAAATCTGGAAAGAAGTTTTCTGAGAAACTGCTGAGTGTTCTGTTAATTCATCTCACAGAGTTACATCTGTATTTCCTGGATCTCTTTGCTAGCCTTATTTCTGTGGAATCTGAGAACAGATATATCGGATCCCTTTGAAGACTATAGGGCCAAAGGAAATATGCTCCGATAACAAAGAGAAAGAAGCTTGCTGAGAAACTTCTTTGTATTCTGTGAAATCATCTCACAGTGTTACAGCTTTCCCCTCAAGAAGCCTTTTGCTAAGACAGTTCTTGTGGAATTGGCAAAGTGATATTTGGAAGCCCATAGAGGGCTATGGTGAAAAAGGAAATACCCTCAGACGAAATCTGGAAAGAAGCTTTCTGATTAACTGCTTAGTGTTCTGTTAATTCATCTCACAGAGTTACATCTGTATTTCGTGGATCTCTTTGCAAGCCTTATTTCTGTGGAATCTGAGAACAGATATTTCGGATCCCTTTGAAGACTATAGGGCCAAAGGAAATATCCTGTGATAACAAAGAGAAAGAAGCTTTCTGAGAAACTTCTTTGTGTTCTGTGAAATCATCTCACAGAGTTAGTGCTTTCCCTTCAAGAAGCCTTTTGCCAAGACAGTTCTTGTGGAATTGGCAAAGTGATATTGGGAAGCCCATAGAGGGCTATGGTGAAAAAGGAAATATCCTCAGACGAAATCTGGAAAGAGGCATTCCGAGAAACTGCTTAGTGTTCTGTTAATTCATCTCACAGAGTTACATCTGTATTTCGTGGATCTCTTTGCTAGCCTTATTTCTGCGGAATCTGAGAACAGATATTACGGATCCCTTTGAAGATCATAGGGCCAAAGGAAATATCGTCCGATAACAAAGAGAAAGAAGCTTTCTGAGAAACTTCTTTGTGTTCTGTGAAATCATCTCACAGAGTTACAGATTTCCCCTCAAGAAGCCTTTCGCTAAGACAGTTCTTGTGGAATTGGCAAAGTGATAGTTTGGAAGCCCATAGAGGGCTATGGTGAAAAAGGAAATATCCTCAGATGAAATCTGGAAAGAAGCTTTCTGAGAAACTGCTGAGTGTTCCGTTCATTCATCTCACAGAGTTACATCTGTATTTCGTGGATCTCTTTGCTAGCCTTATATCTGTGGAATCTGAGAACAGATATTTCGGATCCCATTGAAGACTATAGGGCCAAAGGAAATATCCTCTGATAACAAAGAGAAAGAAGCTTTCTGAGAAACTTCTTTGTGTTCTGTGAAATCATCTCACAGAGTTACAGCTTTCCTCTCAAGAAGCCTTTCGCTAAGACATTTCTTGTGGAATTGCAAAGAGATATTTGGAAGCCTATAGATGGCTATGGTGAAAAAGGAAATATCCTCAGATGAAATCTGGAAAGAAGCTTTCTGTGAAACTGCTTAGTGTTCTGTTAATTCATCTCACAGAGTTACATCTGTATTTCGTGGATCTCTTTGCTAGCCTTATTTCTGTGGAATCTGAGAACAGATATTTCGGATCCCTGTGACGACCATAGGGCCAAACGAAATATACTCCGATAACAAAGAGAAAGAAGCTTTCTGAGAAACTTCTTTGTGTTCTGTGAAATCATCTCACAGAGTTACAGCTTTCCCCCCAAGAAGCCTTTCGCTAAGACAGTTCTTGTGGAATTGGCAAAGTGATATTTCGATGCCCATAGAAGGCTGTGGTGAAAAAGGAAATATCCTCAGATGAAATCTGGAAAGAAGATTTCTGAGAAACTACTTAGTGTTCTGTTAATTCATCTCACACAGTTACATCTGTATTTCGTGGATCTCTTTGCTAGCCTTATTTCTGTGGAATCGGAGAACAGATATTTCGGATCCCTTTGAAGACTATAGGGCCAAAGGAAATATCCTCCGATAACAAAGAGAAAGAAGCTTTCTGAGAAACTTCTTTGTGTTCTGTGAAATCATCTCAGAGAGTTACAGCTTTCCCCTCAACAAGCCTTTCGCTAAGACAGTTCTTGTGGAATTGGCAAAGTGATATTGGGAAGCCCATAGAGGGCTAAGGTGAAAAAGGAAATATCCTCAGATGAAATCTGGAAAGAAGTTTTCTGAGAAACTGCTTAGTGTTCTGTTAATTCATCTCACAGAGTTACATCTGTATTTCGTGGATGTCTTTGCTAGCCTTATTTCTGGGGAAAGTGAGAACAGATATTTCTGATCCCTTTGGAGAATATAGGGCCAAAGGAAATATCCAACGATAACAAAGAGAAAGAAGCTTTCTGAGAATCTACTTTGTGTTCTGTGTAATCATCCCAGAGAGTTACAGCTTTCCCCTCATAAAGCCTTTCGCAAAGACAGTTCTTGTGGAATTGGCAAAGTGATATTTGGAAGCCCATAGAGGGCTATGGTGAAAAAGGAAATATCCTCAGATGAAATCTGGAAAGAACCTTTCTGAGAAACTGCTTAGTGTTCTGTTAATTCATCTCACAGAGTTACATCTGTGTTTCCTGGATCTCTTTGCTAGCCTTATTTCTGTGGAATCTGAGAACAGATATATCGGATCCCTTTGAAGACTATAGGGCCAAAGGAAATATGCTCCGATAACAAAGAGAAAGAAGCTTTCTGAGAAACTTCTTTGTATTCTGTGAAATCATCTCACAGTGTTACAGCTTTCCCCTCAAGAAGCCTTTTGCTAAGACAGTTCTTGTGGAATTGGCAAAGTGATATTTGGAAGCCCATAGAGGGCTATGGTGAAAAAGGAAATACCCTCAGACGAAATCTGGAAAGAAGCTTTCTGATTAACTGCTTAGTGTTCTGTTAATTCATCTCACAGAGTTACATCTGTATTTCGTGGATCTCTTTGCAAGCCTTATTTCTGTGGAATCTGAGAACAGATATTTCGGATCCCTTTGAAGACTATAGGGCCAAAGGAAATATCCTGTGATAACAAAGAGAAAGAAGCTTTCTGAGAAACTTCTTTGTGTTCTGTGAAATCATCTCACAGAGTTAGTGCTTTCCCTTCAAGAAGCCTTTTGCCAAGACAGTTCTTGTGGAATTGGCAAAGTGATATTGGGAAGCCCATAGAGGGCTATGGTGAAAAAGGAAATATCCTCAGACGAAATCTGGAAAGAAGCTTTCTGAGAAACTGCTTAGTGTTCTGTTAATTCATCTCACAGAGTTACATCTGTATTTCGTGGATCTCTTTGCTAGCCTTATTTCTGTGGAATCTGAGAACAGATATTTCGGATCCCTTTGAAGACTATAGGGCCAAAGGAAATATCCTCCGATAACAAAGTGAAAGAAGCCTTCTGAGAAACTTCTTTGTGTTTTGTGAAATCATCTCACAGAGTTACAGCTTTCCCCCCAAGAAGCCTTTCCCTAAGACAGTTCTTGTGGAATTGGCAAAGTGATATTGGGAAGCCCATAGAGGGCTATGGTGAAAAAGAAAATATCCTCAGATGAAATCTGGAAAGAAGCTTTCTGAGAAACTGCTTAGTGTTCTGTTAATTCATCTCACAGAGTTACATCTGTATTTCGTGGATCTCTTTGCTAGCCTTATTTCTCTGGAATCTGAGAACAGATATTTCGGATCCCTTTGAAGACTATAGGGCCAAAGGAAATATCCTTTGATAACAAAGAGAAAGAAGCTTTCTGAGAAACTTCTTTGTGTTCGGAGAAATCATCTCACAGAGTTGGAGCTTTCCCCTCAAGAAGCCTTTCGCTAAGACAGTTGTTGTGGAATTGGCAAAGTGATATTTGGAAGCCCATAGAGTGCTATGGTGAAAAAGGAAATATCCTCCGATGAAATCTGGAAAGAAGCTTTCTGAGAAAGTGCTGACTGTTGTGTTAATTCATCCCACCGAGTTACATCTGTATTTCGTGGATCTATTTGCTAGCCTTATTTCTGTGGAATCTGAGAACAGATATTTCGGATCCCTTTGAAGACTCTAGGGCCAAAGGAAATACCTTCCGATAACAAAGAGAAAGAAGCTTTCTGAGAAACTTCTTTGTGTTCTGTGAAACCATCTCACAGAGTTACAGCTTTCCCCTCAAGAAGCCTTTCGCTAAGACAGTTCTTGTGGAATTGGCAAAGTGATATTGGGAAGCCCCTAGAGGGCGTTGGTGAAAAAGGAAATATCCTCAGATGAAATCTGGAAAGAAGCTTTCTGAGAAACTGCTTAGTGTTCTGTTAATTCATCTCAGAGAGTTACAACTGTATTTCGTGGATCTCTTTGCTAGCCTTATTTCTGTGGTATCTGAGAACAGATATTTCGGATCCCTTTGAAGACTATAGGGCCAAAGGTAATATCCTCTGATAACAAAGAGAAAGAAGCTTTCTGAGAAACTTCTTTGTGTTCCGTGAAATCATCTCACAGAGTTAGAGCTTTCCCCTCAAGAAGCCTTTTGCTAAGACAGTTCTTGTGGAATTGGCAAAGTGATATTTGGAAGCCCCTAGTGGGCTACGGTGAAAAAGGAAATATCCTCAGACGAAATCTTGAAAGAAGCTTTCTGAGAAACTGCTTAGTGTTCTCTTAATTCATCTCACAGAGTTACATCAGTATTTCGTGGATCTCTTTGCTAGCCTTATTTCTGTGGTATCTGAGAAGAGATATTTCGGATCCCTTTGAAGACTACAGGGCCAAAGGAAATATCCTCCGATAACACAGACAAAGAAGCTTTCTGAGAAACTTCTTTGTGTTCTGTGAAATCATATCACAGAGTTACAGCTTTCCCCCCAAGAAGCCTTTCCCTAAGACAGTTCTTGTGGAATTGGCAAAGTGATATTGGGAAGCCCATAGAGGGCTATGGTGAAAAAGAAAATATCCTCAGATGAAATCTGGAAAGAAGCTTTCTGAGAAACTGCTTAGTGTTCTGTTAATTCATCTCACAGAGTTACATCTGTATTTCGTGGATTTCTTTGCTAGCCTTCTTTCTCTGGAATCTGAGAACAGATATTTCGGATCCCTTTGAAGACTATAGGGCCAAAGGAAATATCCTGTGATAACAAAGAGAAAGAAGCTTTCTGAGAAACTTCTTTGTGTTCCGTGAAATCATCTCACAGAGTTAGAGCTTTCCCCTCAAGAAGCCTTTCGCTAAGACAGTTGTTGTGGGATTGACAAAGTGATATTTGGAAGCCCATAGAGGGCTACGGTGAAAAAGGAAATATCCTCCGATGAAATCTGGAAAGAAGCTTTCTGAGAAAGTGCTGACTGTTGTGTTAATTTATCTCACCGAGTTACATCTGTATTTCGTGGATCTATTTGCTAGCCTTATTTCTGTGGAATCTGAGAACAGATATTTCGGATCCCTTTGAAGACTCTAGGGCCAAAGGAAATACCTTCCGATAACAAAGAGAAAGAAGCTTTCTGAGAAACTTCTTTGTGTTCTGTGAAACCATCTCACAGAGTTACAGCTTTCCCCTCAAGAAGCCTTTCGCTAAGACAGTTCTTGTGGAATTGGCAAAGTGATATTGGGAAGCCCATAGAGGGCTATGGTGAAAAAGGAAATATCCTCAGATGAAATCTGGAAAGAAGCTTTCTGAGAAACTGCTTAGTGTTCTGTTAATTCATCTCACAGAGTTACAACTGTATTTCGTGGATCTCTTTGCTAGCCTTATTTCTGTGGTATCTGAGAACAGATATTTCGGATCCCTTTGCAGACTATAGGGCCAAAGGAAATATCCTCCGATAACAAAGAGAAAGAAGCTTTCTGAGAAACTTGTTTGTGTTCTGTGAAATCATCTCACAGAGTTACAGCTTTCCCCTCAAGAAGCCTTTCGCTAAGACAGTTCTTGTGGAATTGGCAAAGTGATATTGGGAAGCCCATAGAGGGCTATGGTGAAAAAGGAAATATCCTCAGACGAAATCTGGAAAGAAGCTTTCTGAGAAACTGCTTAGTGTTCTGTTAATTCATCTCACAGAGTTACATCAGTAATTCGTGAATCTCTTTGCTAGCCTTATTTCTGTGGAATCTGAGAACAGATATTTCGGATCCCTTTGAAGACTATAGGGCCAAAGGAAATATCCTCCGATAACAAAGAGAAAGAAGCTTTCTGAGAAACTTCTTAGTGTTCCGTGAAATCATCTCACAGAGTTAGAGCTTTCCTCTCAAGAAGCCTTTTGCTAAGACAGTTCTTGTGGAATTGGGAAAGTGATATTTGGAAGCCCCTAGAGGGCCAGGGTGAAAAAGGAAATATCCTCAGATGAAATCTGGAAGGAAGCTTTCTGAGAAACTGCTGAGTGTTCTGTTAATTCCTCTCACAGAGTTACATCTGTATTTCGTGGATCTCTTTGCTAGCTTTATTTCTGTGGAATCTGAGAACAGATATTTCGGATCCCATTGAAGACTATAGGGCCAAAGGAAATATCCTCCGATAACAAAGAGAAAGAAGCTTTCTGAGAAACTTCTTTGTGTTCTGTGAAATCATCTCACAGAGTTACAGCTTTCCCCTCAAGAAGCCTTTCGCTAAGACAGTTCTTGTGGAATTGGCAAAGTGATATTTGGAAGCCCATAGAGGGCTATGGTGAAAAAGGAAATATCCTCAGATGAAATCTGGAAGGAAGCTTTCTGAGAAACTGCTGAGTGTTCTGTTAATTCATCTCACAGTGTTACATCTGTATTTCGTGGATCTCTTTGCTAGCCTTATTTCTGTGGAATCTGAGAACAGATATTTCGGATCCCATTGAAGACTATAGGGCCAAAGGAAACATCCTCCGATAACAAGGAGAAAGAAGCTTTCTGAGAAACTTCTTTGTGTTCTGTGAAATCATCTCACAGAGTTACAGCTCTCCCCTCAAGAAGCCTTTCGCTAGGACAGTTCTTGTGGAATTGGCAGAGTGATATTCGGAAGCCCATAGGGCTTCGGTGAAAAAGGAAATATCCTCAGATGAAATCTCGAAAGAAGATTTCTGAGAAACTGCTGAGTGTTCTGTTAATTCATCTCACAGAGTTACATCTGTATTTCTTGGATCTCTTTGCTAGCCTTATTTCTGTGGAATCGGAGAACAGATATTTCGGATCCCCTTGAAGACTATAGGGCCAAAGGAAATATCCTCCGATAACAAAGAGAAAGAAGCTTTCTGAGAAACTTCTTTGTGTTCTGTGAAATCATCTCACAGAGTTACAGCTTTCGCCTCAGGAAGCCTTTCGCTAAGACAGTTCTTGTGGAATTGGCAAAGTGATATTTGGAAGCCCTTAGAGGGCTATGGTGAAAAAGGAAATATCCTCAGATGAAATCTGGAAAGAAGCTTTCTGAGAAACTGCTTAGTGTTCTGTTAATTCAACTCACAGAGTTACATCTGTATTTCGTGGATCTCTTTGCTAGCCTTATTTCTTTGGAATCTGAGAACAGATATTTCGGATCCCATTGAAGACTATAGGGCCAAAGGAAATATCCTCCGATAACAAAGAGAAAGAAGCTTTCTGAGAAACTACTTTGTGTAGTGTGAAATCATCTCACAGAGTTACAGCTTTCCCCTCAAGAAGCCTTTCCTTAAGACAGTTCTTGTGGAATTGGCAGAGTGATATTTGGAAGCCCTTATAGGGCTATGGTGAAAAAGGAAATATCCTCAGATGAAATCTGGAAAGAAGCTTTCTGAGAAACTGCTTAGTGTTCTGTTAATTCATCTCACAGAGTTACATCTGTATTTCGTGGATCTCTTTGCTAGCCTTATTTCTTTGGAATCTGAGAACAGATATTTCGGATTCCTATGAAGACTATAGGGTCAAAGGAAATATCCTCCGATAACAAAGAGAAAGAAGCTTAATGAGAAACTTCTTTGTGTTCTGTGAAATCATCTCACAGAGTTACAGCTTTCCCCTCAAGAAGCCTTTCGCTAAGACAGTTCTTGTGGAATTGGCAAAGTGATATTTGGAAGCCCATAGAGGGCTACGGTGAAAAAGGAAATATCCTCACATGAAATCTGGAAAGAAGCTTTCTGAGAAACTGCTTAGTGTTCTGTTAATTCATCTCACAGAGTTACATCTGTATTTCGTGGATCTCTTTGCTAGCCTTATTAATGTGGAATCTGAGAACAGATATTTCGGATCCCATTGAAGACTATAGGGCCAAAGGAAATATCCTCCGATAACAAGAGAAAGAAGCTTTCTGAGAAACTTCTTTGTGTTCTCTGAAATCATCTCACAGAGTTGCAGCTTTCCCCTCAAGAAGCCTTTCGCTAATACAGTTCTTGTGGAATTGGCAAAGTGATATTTGGAAGCCCATAGAGGGCTATGGTGAAAAAGGAAATATCCTCAGATGAAATCTGGAAAGAAGCTTTCTGTGAAACTGCTTAGTGTTCTGTTAATTCATCTCACAGAGTTACATCTGTATTTCGTGGATCTCTTTGCTAGCCTTATTTCTTTGGAATCTGAGAACAGATATTTGGGATTCCATTGAAGACTATAGGGCCAAAGGAAATATCCTCCGATAACAAAGAGAAAGAAGCTTTCTGAGAAACTTCTTTGTGTTCTGTGAAATCATCTCACAGAGTTCCAGCTTTCCCCTCAAGAAACCTTTCGCTAGGACAGTTCTTCTGGTATTGGCAAAGTGATATTTGGAAGCCCATAGAGGGCTATGGTGAAAAAGGAAATATCCTCAGATGAAATCTGGAAGGAAGCTTTCTGAGAAACTGCTGAGTGTTCTGCTAATTCATCTCACAGAGTTACATCTGTATTTCGTTTATCTTTTGCTAGCCTTATATCTGTGGAATCTGAGAACAGATATTTCCGATCCCTTTGAAGACTATAAGGCCAAAGTTAATATCCTCCGATAACAAAGAGAAAGAAGCTTTCTGAGAAACTTCTTTGTGTTCTCTGAAATCAACTCACAGAGTTACAGCTTTCCCCTCAAGAAGCCTTTCGCTAAGACAGTTCTTGTGGAATTGGCAAAGCGATATTTGGAAGCCCATAGAGGGCTATGGTGAAAAAGGAAATATCCTCAGATGAAATCTGGAAAGAAGCTTTATGAGAAACTGCTTAGTGTTCTGTGAATTCATCTCACAGAGTTACATCTGTATTTCGTGGATCTCTTTGCTAGCCTTATTTCTGTGGAATCTGAGAACAGATATTTCGGATCCCATTGAAGACTATAGGGCCAAAGGAAATATCCTCCGATAACAAAGAGAAAGAAGCTTTCTGAGAAACTTCTTTGTGTTCTGTGAAATCATCTCACAGAGTTACAGCTTTCCCCTCAAGAAGCCTTTCGCTAAGACAGTTCTTGTGGAATTGGCAAAGTGATATTTGGAAGCCCATAGAGGGCTATGGTGAAAAAGGAAATATCCTCAGATGAAATCTGGAAAGAAGCTTTCTGAGAAACTGCTGAGTGTTCTGTTAATTCATCTCACAGAGTTGCATCTGTGTTTCGTGGATCTCTTTGCTTGCTTTATTTCTGTGGAATCTGAGAACAGATATTTCGGATCCCATTGAAGACGATAGGGCCAAAGGAAATATCCTCCGATAACAAAGAGAAAGAAGCTTTCTGAGAAACTTCCTTGTGTTCTGTGAAATCATCTCACAGAGTTACAGCTTTCCCCTCAAGAAGCCTTTCGCTAAGACAGTTCTTGTGGAATTGGCAAAGTGATATTTGGAAGCCCACAGAGGGCTATGTTGAAAAAGGAAATATCCTCAGATGAAATCTGGAAAGAAGCTCTCTGAGAAACTGCTTAGTGTTCTGTTAATTCATCTCACAGAGTTACATCTGTATTTCGTGCATCTCTTTGCTAGCTTTATTTCTGTGGAATCTGAGAACAGATATTTCGGATCCCATTGAAGACTATAAGGCCAAAGGAAATATCCTCCGAAAACAAAGAGAAAGAAGCTTTCTGAGAAACTTCTTTGTGTTCTGTGAAATCATCTCACAGAGTTACAGCTTTCCCCTCAAGAAGCCTTTCGCTAAGACAGTTCTTGTGGAATTGGCAAAGTGATATTTGGAAGCCCATAGAGGGCTATGGTGAAAAAGGAAATATCCTCAGATGGAATCTGGAAGGAAGCTTTCTGAGAAACTGCTGAGTGTTCTGTTAATTCATCTCACAGAGTTACATCTGTATTTCGTGGATCTCTTTGCTAGCCTTATATCTGTGGAATCTGAGAACAGATATTTCGGATCCCATTGAAGACTATAGGGCCAAAGGAAATATCCTCCGATAACAAAGAGAAAGAAGCTTTCTGAGAAACTTCTTTGTGTTCTGTGAAATCATCTCACCGAGTTACAGCTTTCCCCTCAAGAAGCCTTTCACTAAGACAGTTCCTGTGGAATTGGCAAAGTGATATTTGGAAGCCCATAGAGGGCTATGGTGAAAAAGGAAATATCCTCAGATGGAATCTGGAAAGAAGCTTTCTGTGAAACTGCTTAGTGTTCTGTTAATTCATCTCACAGAGTTACATCTGTATTTCGTGGATCTCTTTGCTAGCCTTATTTCTTTGGAATCTGAGAACAGATATTTCGGATCCCATTGAAGACTATAGGGCCAAAGGAAATATCCTCCGATAACAAAGAGAAAGAAGCTTTCTGAGAAACTTCTTTGTGTTCTGTGAAATCATCTCACAGAGCTACAGCTTTCCCCTCAAGAAACCTTTCGCTAGGACAGTTCTTCTGGAATTGGCAAAGTGATATTTGGAAGTCCATAGAGGACTATGGTGAAAAAGGAAATATCCTCAAATGAAATCTGGAAGGAAGCTTTCTGAGAAACTGCTGAGTGTTCTGTTAATTCATCTCACAGAGTTACATCTGTATTTCGTGGATCTCTTTGCTAGCCTTATATCTGTGGAATCTGAGAACAGATATTTCGGATCCCTTTGAAGACTATAGGGCCAAAGTTAATATCCTCCGATAACAAAGAGAAAGAAGCTTTCTGAGAAACTTCTTTGTGTTCTGTGAAATCATCTCACAGAGTTACAGCTTTCCCATCAAGAAGCCTTTCGCTAAGACAGTTCTTGTGGAATTGGCAAAGCGATATTTGGAAGCCCATAGAGGGCTATGGTGAAAAAGGAAATATCCTCAGATGAAATCTGGAAAGAAGCTTTATGAGAAACTGCTTAGTGTTCTGTGAATTCATCTCACAGAGTTACATCTGTATTTCGTGGATCTCATTGCTAGCCTTATTTCTGTGGAATCTGAGAACAGATATTTCGGATCCCATAGAAGACTAGAGGGCCAAAGGAAATATCCTCCGATAACAAAGAGAAAGAAGCTTTCTGAGAAACTTCTTTGTGTTCTGTGAAATCATCTCACAGAGTTACAGCTTTTCCCTCAAGAAGCCTTTCGCTAAGACAGTTCTTGTGGAATTGTTAAAGTGATATTTGGAAGCCCCTAGAGGGCCAGGGTAAAAAAAAAAATATCCTCAGATGAAATCTGGAAGGAAGCTTTCTGAGAAACTGCTGAGTGTTCTGTTAATTCATCTCACAGAGTTACATCTGTATTTCGTGGATCTCTTTGATAGCTTTATTTCTGTGGAAATGAGAACAGATATTTCGGATCCCATTGAAGACTATAGGGCCAAAGGAAATGTCCTCCGATAACAAAGAGAAAGTAGCTTTCTGAGAAACTTCGTGTTCTCTGAAATCATCTCACAGAGTTACAGCTTTCCCCTCAAGAAGCCTTTCGCTAAGACAGTTCTTGTGGAATTGGCAAAGTGATATTTGGAAGCCCATAGAGGGCTATGGTGAAAAAGGAAATATCCTCAGATGAAATCTGGAAGGAAGCTTTCTGAGAAACTGCTGAGTGTTCTGTTAATTCATCTCACAGAGTTACATCTGTATTTCGTGGATCTCTTTGCTAGCCTTATTTCTGTGGAATCTGAGAACAGATATTTCGGATCCCATTGAAGACTATAGGGCCAAAGGAAACATCCTCCGATAACAAAGAGAAAGAAGCTTTCTGAGAAACTTCTTTGTGTTCTGTGAAATCACCTCACAGAGTTACAGCTTTCCCCTCAAGAACCCTTTCGCTAAGACAGTTCTTGTGGAATTGGCAGAGTGATATTTGGAAGCCCATAGAGGGCTACGGTGAAAAAGGAAATATCCTCAGATGAAATCTGGAAAGAAGATTTCTGAGAAACTGCTGAGTGTTCTGTTAATTCATCTCACAGAGTTACATCTGTATTTCGTGGATCTCTTTGCTAGCTTTATTTCTGTGGAATCTGAGAACAGATATTTCGGATCCCATTGAAGACTATAGGGCCAAAGGAAATATCCTCCGATAACAAAGAGAAAGAAGCTTTCTGAGAAACTTCTTTGTGTTCTGTGAAATCATCTCACAGAGTTACAGCTTTCCCCTCAAGAAGCCTTTCGCTAGGACAGTTCTTCTGGAATTGGCAAAGTGATATTTGGAAGCCCACAGAGGGCTATGGTGAAAAAGGATATATCCTCAGATGAAATCTGGAAAGAAGCTTTCTGAGAAACTGCTTAGTGTTCTGTTAATTCATCTCACAGAGTTACATCTGTATTTCGTGCATCTCTTTGCTAGCCTTATTTCTGTGGAATCTGAGAACAGATATTTCGGATCCCGTTGAAGACTATACGGCCAAAGGAAATATCCTCCGATAACAAAGAGAAAGAAGCTTTCTGAGAAACTTCTTTGTGTTCTGTGAAATCATCTCACAGAGTTACAGCTTTCCCCTCAAGAAGCCTTTCGCTAAGACAGTTCTTGTGGAATTGGCAAAGTGATATTTGGAAGCCCATAGAGGGCTATGGTGAAAAAGGAAATATCCTCAGATGAAATCTGGAAAGAAGCTTTCTGTGAAACTGCTTAGTGTTCTGTTAATTCATCTCACAGAGTTACATCTGTATTTCGTGGATCTCTTTGCTAGCCTTATTTCTTTGGAATCTGAGAACAGATATTTCTGATCCCATTGAAGACTATAGGGCCAAAGGAAATATCCTCCGACAACAAAGAGAAAGAAGCTTTCTGAGAAACTTCTTTGTGTTCTGTGAAATCATCTCACAGAGTTACAGCTTTCCCCTCAAGAAAACTTTCGCTAGGACAGTTCTTCTGGAATTGGCAAAGTGATATTTGGAAGCCCATAGAGGGCTATGGTGAAAAAGGAAATATCCTCATATGAAATCTGGAAGGAAGCTTTCTGAGAAACTGCTGAGTGTTCTGTTAATTCATCTCACAGAGTTACATCTGTATTTCGTGGATCTCTTTGCTAGCCTTATATCTGTGGAATCTGAGAACAGATATTTCGGATCCCATTGAAGACTATTGGGCCAAAGGAAATATCCTCCGAAAACAAAGAGAAAGAAGCTTTCTGAGAAACTTCTTTGTGTTCTGTGAAATCATCTCACAGAGTTACAGCTTTCCCCTCAAGAAGCCTTTCGCTAAGACAGTTCTTGTGGAATTGGCAAAGTGATATTTGGAAGCCCATAGAGGGCTATGGTGAAAAAGGAAATATCCTCAGATGAAATCTGGAAGGAAGCTTTCTGAGAAACTGCTGAGTGTTCTGTTAATTCATCTCACAGAGTTACATCTGTATTTCGTGGATCTCTTTGCTAGCTTTATTTCTGTGGAATCTGAGAACAGATATTTCGGATCCCTTTGAAGACTATAGGGCCAAAGGAAATAATCTCCCATAACAAAGAGAAAGAAGCTTTCTGAGAAACTTCTTTGTGTTCTGTGAAATCATCTCACAGAGTTACAGCTTTCCCCTCAAGAAGCCTTTCGCTAAGACAGTTCTTGTGGAATTGGCAAAGTGATATTTGGAAGCCCACAGAGGGCTATGGTGAAAAAGGAAATATCCTCAGATGAAATCTGGAAAGAAGCTTTCTGAGAAACTGCTTAGTGTTCTGTTAATTCATCTCACAGAGTTACATCTGTATTTCGTGGATCTCTTTGCTAGACTTATATCTGTGGAATCTGAGAACAGATATTTCGGATCCCATTGAAGACTATAGGGCCAAAGGAAATATCCTCCGATAACAAAGAGAAAGAAGCTTTATGAGAAACTTCTTTGTGTTCTGTGAAATCATCTCACAGAGTTACAGCTTTCCCCTCAAGAAGCCTTTCGCTAAGACATTTCTCGTGGAATTGGCAAAGTGATATTTGCAAGCCCATAGAGGGCTATGGTGAAAAAGGAAATATCCTCAGATGAAATATGGAAAGAAGCTTTCTGAGAAACTGCTTAGTGTTCTGTTAATTCATCTCACAGAGTTACATCTGTATTTCGTGGATCTCTTTGCTAGCCTTATTTCTGTGGAATCGGAAAACAGATATTTCGGATCCCCTTGAAGACTATAGGGCCAAAGGAAATATCCTCCGATAACAAAGAGAAAGAAGCTTTCTGAGAAACTTCTTTGTGTTCTGTGAAATCATCTCACAGAGTTACAGCTTTCCCCTCAGGAAGCCTTTCGTTAAGACAGTTCGTGTGGATTTGGCAAAGTGATATTTGGAAGCCCTTAGAGGGCTATGGTGAAAAAGGAAATATCCTCAGATGAAATCTGGAAAGAAGCTTTCTGAGAAACTGCTTAGTGTTCTGTTAATTCACCTCACAGAGTTACATCTGTATTTCGTGGATCTCTTTGCTAGCCTTATTTCTTTGGAATCTGAGAACAGATATTTCGGATCCCATTGAAGACTATAGGGCCAAAGGAAATATCCTCCGATAACAAAGAGAAAGAAGCTTTTTGAGAAACTACTTTGTGTACTGTGAAATCATCTCACAGAGTTACAGCTTTCCCCTCAAGAAGCCTTTCCTTAAGACAGTTCTTCTGGAATTGGCAGAGTGATATTTGGAAGCCCTTATAGGGGTATGGTGAAAAAGGAAATATCCTCAGATGAAATCTGGAAAGAAGCTTTCTGAGAAACTGCTTAGTGTTCTGTTAATTCATCTCACAGAGATACATCTGTATTTCGTGGATCTCTTTGCTAGCCTTATTTCTTTGGAATCTGAGAACAGATATTTCGGATTCCTATGAAGACTATAGGGGCAACGGAAATATCCTCCGATAACAAAGAGAAAGAAGCTTTCTGAGAAACTTCTTTGTGTTCTGTGAAATCATCTCACAGAGTTACAGCTTTCCCCTCAAGAAGCCTTTCGCTAAGACAGTTCTTGTGGAATTGGCAAAGTGATATTTGGAATCCCATGGAGGGCTATGGTGAAAATGGAAAGATCCTCACATGAAATCTGGAAAGAAGCTTTCTGAGAAACTGCTTAGTGTTCTGTTAATTCATCTCACAGAGTTACATCTGTATTTCGTGGATCTCTTTGCTAGCCTTATTTCTGTGGAATCTGAGAACAGATATTTCGGTTCCCATTGAAGACTATAGGGCCAAAGGAAATATCCTCCGATAACAAAGAGAAAGAAGCTTTCTGAGAAACTTCTTTGTGTTCTGTGAAATCATCTCACAGAGTTACAGCTTTCCCCTCAAGAAGCCTTTCGCTAAGACATTTCTCGTGGAATTGGCAAAGTGATATTTGGAAGCCCATAGAGGGCTATGGTGAAAAAGGAAATATCCTCAGATGAAATCTGGAAAGAAGCTTTCTGAGAAACTGCTTACTGTTCTGTTAATTCATCTCACAGAGTTACATCTGTATTTCGTGGATCTCTTTGCTAGCCTTATTTCTGTGGAATCGGAAAACAGATATTTCGGATCCCCTTGAAGACTATAGGGCCAAAGGAAATATCCTCCGATAACAAAGAGAAAGAAGCTTTCTGAGAAACTTCTTTGTGTTCTGTGAAATCATCTCACAGAGTTACAGCTTTCCCCTCAGGAAGCCTTTCGTTAAGACAGTTCTTGTGGATTTGGCAAAGTGATATTTGGAAGCCCTTAGAGGGCTATGGTGAAAAAGGAAATATCCTCAGATGAAATCTGGAAAGAAGCTTTCTGAGAAACTGCTTAGTGTTCTGTTAATTCACCTCACAGAGTTACATCTGTATTTCGTGGATCTCTTTGCTAGCCTTATTTCTTTGGAATCTGAGAACAGATATTTCGGATCCCTTTGAAGACTATAGGGCCAAAGGAAATATCCTCCGATAACAAAGAGAAAGAAGCTTTCTGAGAAACTACTTTGTGTACTGTGAAATCATCTCACAGAGTTACAGCTTTCCCCTCAAGAAGCCTTTCCTTAAGACAGTTCTTGTGGAATTGGCAGAGTGATATTTGGAAGCCCTTATAGGGCTATGGTGAAAAAGGAAATATCCTCAGATGAAATCTGGAAAGAAGCTTTCTGAGAAACTGCTTAGTGTTCTGTTAATTCATCTCACAGAGATACATCTGTATTTCGTGGATCTCTTTGCTAGCCTTATTTCTTTGGAATCTGAGAACAGATATTTCGGATTCCTATGAAGACTATAGGGGCAACGGAAATATCCTCCGATAACAAAGAGAAAGAAGCTTTCTGAGAAACTTCTTTGTGTTCTGTGAAATCATCTCACAGAGTTACAGCTTTCCCCTGAAGAAGCCTTTCGCTAAGACAGTTCTTGTGGAATTGGCAAAGTGATATTTGGAATCCCATAGAGGGCTATGGTGAAAATGGAAAGATCCTCACATGAAATCTGGAAAGAAGCTTTCTGAGAAACTGCTTAGTGTTCTGTTAATTCATCTCACAGAGTTACATCTGTATTTCGTGGATCTCTTTGCTAGCCTTATTTCTGTGGAATCTGAGAACAGATATTTCGGATCCCATTGAAGACTATAGGGCCAAAGGAAATATCCTCCGATAACAAAGAGAAAGAAGCTTTCTGAGAAACTTCTTTGTGTTCTGTGAAATCATCTCACAGAGTTACAGCTTTCCCCTCAAGAAGCCTTTTGCTAAGACAGTTCTTGTGGAATTGGGAAAGTGATATTTGGAAGCCCTTAGAGGGCTAGGGTGAAAAAGGAAATATCCTCAGATGAAATCTGGAAGGAAGCTTTCTGAGAAACTGCTGAGTGTTCTGTTAATTCATCTCACAGAGTTACATCTGTATTTCGTGGATCTCTTTGCTAGCTTTATTTCTGTGGAATCTGAGAACAGATACTTCGGATCCCATTGAAGACTATAGGGCCAAAGGAAATATCCTCCGATATCAAAGAGAAAGAAGCTTTCCGAGAAACTTCTTTGTATTCTGTGAAATCATCTCACAGAGTTACAGCTTTCCCCTCAAGAAGCCTTTCGCTAAGACAGTTCTTGTGGAATTGGCAAAGTGATATATGGAAGCCCATAGAGGGCTATGGTGAAAAAGGAAATATCCTCAGATGAAATCTGTAAGGAAGCTTTTTGAGAAACTGCTGAGTGTTCTGTTAATTCATCTCACAGAGTTACATCTGTATTTCGTGGATCTCTTTGCTAGCTTTATTTCTGTGGAATCTGAGAACAGATATTTCGGATCCCATTGAAGACTATAGGGCCAAAGGAAATATCCTCCGATAACAAAGAGAAAGAAGCTTTCTGAGAAACTTCTTTGTGTTCTGTGAAATCATCTCACAGAGTTACAGCTTTCCCCTCAAGAAGCCTTTCGCTAAGACAGTTCTTGTGGAATTGGCAAAGTGATATTTGGAAGCCCACAGAGGGCTATGGTGAAAAAGGAAATATCCTCAGATGAAATCTGGAAAGCAGCTTTCTCAGAAACTGCTTAGTGTTCTGTTGATTCATCTCACAGAGTTACATCTGTATTTCGTGCATCTCTTTGCTAGCCTTATTTCTGTGGAATCTGAGAACAGATATTTCGGATCCCATTGAAAACTATAGGGCCAAAGGAAATATCCTCCGATAACAAAGAGAAAGAAGCTTTCTGAGAAACTTCTTTGTGTTCTGTGAAATCATCTCACAGAGTTACAGCTTTCCCCTCAAGAAGCCTTTCGCTAAGGCAGTTCTTGTGGAATTGGCAAAGTGATATTTGGAAGCCCATAGAGGGCTATGGTGAAAAAGGAAATATCCTCAGATGAAATCTGGAAGGAAGATTTCTGAGAAACTGCTGAGTGTTCTGTTAATTCATCTCACAGAGTTACATCTGTATTTCGTGGATCTCTTTGCTAGCCTTATTTCTGTGGAATCTGAGAACAGATATTTCGGATCCCATTGAAGACTACAGGGCCAAAGGAAACATCCTCCGATAACAAAGAGAAAGAAGCTTTCTGAGAAACTTCTTTGTGTTCTGTGAAATCATCTCACAGAGTTACAGCTTTCCCCTCAAGAAGCCTTTCACTAAGACAGTTCTTGTGGAATTGGCAAAGCGATATTTGGAAGCCCGTAGAGGGCTATGGTGAAAAAGGAAATATCCTCAGATGAAATCTGGAAAGAAGCTTTATGAGAAACTGCTTAGTGTTCTGTGAATTCATCTCACAGAGTTACATCTGTATTTCGTGGATCTCTTTGCTAGCCTTATTTCTGTGGAATCTGAGAACAGATATTTCGGATCCCATTGAAGACTATAGGGCCAAAGGAAATATCCTCCGATAACAAAGAGAAAGAAGCTTTCTGAGAAACTTCTTTGTGTTCTGTGAAATCATCTCACAGAGTTACAGCTTTCCCCTGAAGAAGCCTTTCGCTAAGACAGTTCTTGTGGAATTGGCAAAGTGATATTTGGAAGCCCATAGAGGGCTATGGTGAAAAAGGAAATATCCTCACATGAAATCTGGAAAGAAGCTTTCTGTGAAACTGCTTAGTGTTCTGTTAATTCATCTCACAGAGTTACATCTGAATTTCGTGGATCTCTTTGCTAGCCTTATTTCTTTGGAATCTGAGAACAGATATTTCGGATCCCCTTGAAGACTATAGGGCCAAAGGAAATATCCTCCGATAACAAAGAGAAAGAAGCTTTCTGAGAAACTTCTTTGTGTTCTGTGAAATCATCTCACAGAGTTACAGCTTTCCCCTCAAGAAACCTTTCGCTAGGACAGTTCTTCTGGAATTGGCAAAGTGATATTTGGAAGCCCATAGAGGGCTATGGTGAAAAAGGAAATATCCTCAGATGAAATCTGGAAGGAAGCTTTCTGAGAAACTGCTGAGTGTTCTGTTAATTCATCTCACAGAGTTACATCTGTATTTCGTGGATCTCTTTGCTAGCCTTATATCTGTGGAATCTGAGAACAGATATTTCGGATCCCACTGAAGACTATAGGGCCAAAGGAAATATCCTCCAAAAACAAAGAGAAAGAAGCTTTCTGAGAAACTTCTTTGTGTTCTGTGAAATCATGTCACAGAGTTACAGCTTTCCCCTCAAGAAGCCTTTCGCTAAGACAGTTCTTGTGGAATTGGCAAAGTGATATTTGGAAGCCCATAGAGGGCTATGGTGAAAAAGGAAATATCCTCAGATGAAATCTGGAAGGAAGCTTTCTGAGAAACTGCTGAGTGTTCTGTTAATTCATCTCACAGAGTTACATCTGTATTTTGTGGATCTCTTTGCTAGCTTTATTTCTGTGGAATCTGAGAACAGATATTTCGGATCCCTTTGAAGACTATAGGGCCAAAGGAAATAATCTCCGATAACAAAGAGAAAGAAGCTTTCTGAGAAACTTCTTTGTGTTCTGTGAAATCATCTCACAGAGTTACAGCTTTCCCCTCAAGAAGCCTTTCGCTAAGACAGTTCTTGTGGAATTGGCAAAGTGATATTTGGAAGCCCACAGAGGGCTATGGTGAAAAAGGAAATATCCTCAGATGAAATCTGGAAAGAAGCTTTCTGAGAAACTGCTTAGTGTTCTGTTAATTCATCTCACAGAGTTACATCTGTATTTCGTGGATCTCATTGCTAGCCTTATTTCTGTGGAATCTGAGAACAGATATTTCGGATCCCATTGAAGACTATAGGGCCAAAGGAAATATCCTCCGATAACAAAGAGAAAGAAGCTTTCTGAGAAACTTCTTTGTGTTCTGTGAAATCATCTCAGAGAGTTACAGCTTTCCCCTGAAGAAGCCTTTCGCTAAGACAGTTCTTGTGGAATTGGCAAAGTGATATTTGGAAGCCCATAGAGGGCTATGGTGAAAAAGGAAATATCCTCACATGAAATCTGGAAAGAAGCTTTCTGTGAAACTGCTTAGTGTTCTGTTAATTCATCTCACAGAGTTACATCTGAATTTCGTGGATCTCTTTGCTAGCCTTATTTCTTTGGAATCTGAGAACAGATATTTCGGATCCCCTTGAAGACTATAGGGCCAAAGGAAATATCCTCCGATAACAAAGAGAAAGAAGCTTTCTGAGAAACTTCTTTGTGTTCTGTGAAATCATCTCACAGAGTTACAGCTTTCCCCTCAAGAAACCTTTCGCTAGGACAGTTCTTCTGGAATTGGCAAAGTGATATTTGGAAGCCCATAGAGGGCTATGGTGAAAAAGGAAATATCCTCAGATGAAATCTGGAAGGAAGCTTTCTGAGAAACTGCTGAGTGTTCTGTTAATTCATCTCACAGAGTTACATCTGTATTTCGTGGATCTCTTTGCTAGCCTTATATCTGTGGAATCTGAGAACAGATATTTCGGATCCCACTGAAGACTATAGGGCCAAAGGAAATATCCTCCAAAAACAAAGAGAAAGAAGCTTTCTGAGAAACTTCTTTGTGTTCTGTGAAATCATGTCACAGAGTTACAGCTTTCCCCTCAAGAAGCCTTTCGCTAAGACAGTTCTTGTGGAATTGGCAAAGTGATATTTGGAAGCCCATAGAGGGCTATGGTGAAAAAGGAAATATCCTCAGATGAAATCTGGAAGGAAGCTTTCTGAGAAACTGCTGAGTGTTCTGTTAATTCATCTCACAGAGTTACATCTGTATTTTGTGGATCTCTTTGCTAGCTTTATTTCTGTGGAATCTGAGAACAGATATTTCGGATCCCTTTGAAGACTATAGGGCCAAAGGAAATAATCTCCGATAACAAAGAGAAAGAAGCTTTCTGAGAAACTTCTTTGTGTTCTGTGAAATCATCTCACAGAGTTACAGCTTTCCCCTCAAGAAGCCTTTCGCTAAGACAGTTCTTGTGGAATTGGCAAAGTGATATTTGGAAGCCCACAGAGGGCTATGGTGAAAAAGGAAATATCCTCAGATGAAATCTGGAAAGAAGCTTTCTGAGAAACTGCTTAGTGTTCTGTTAATTCATCTCACAGAGTTACATCTGTATTTCGTGGATCTCTTTGCTAGCCTTATTTCTGTGGAATCTGAGAACAGATATTTCGGATCCCATTGAAGACTATAGGGCCAAAGGAAACATCCTCCGATAACAAAGAGAAAGAAGCTTTCTGAGAAACTTCTTTGTGTTCTGTGAAATCATCTCACAGAGTTACAGCTTTCCCCTCAAGAAGCCTTTCGCTAAGACAGTTCTTGTGGAATTGGCAGAGTGATATTTGGAAGCCCATAGAGGGCTACGGTGAAAAAGGAAATATCCTCAGATGAAATCTGGAAAGAAGATTTCTGAGAAACTGCTGAGTGTTCTGTTAATTCATCTCACAGAGTTACATCTGTATTTCGTGGATCTCTTTGCTAGCCTTATTTCTGTGGAATCGGAGAACAGATATTTCGGATCCCCTTGAAGACTATAGGGCCAAAGGAAATATCCTCCGATAACAAAGAGAAAGAAGCTTTCTGAGAAACTTCTTTGTGTTCTGTGAAATCATCTCAGAGAGTTACAGCTTTCCCCTGAAGAAGCCTTTCGCTAAGACAGTTCTTGTGGAATTGGCAAAGTGATATTTGGAAGCCCATAGAGGGCTATGGTGAAAAAGGAAATATCCTCACATGAAATCTGGAAAGAAGCTTTCTGTGAAACTGCTTAGTGTTCTGTTAATTCATCTCACAGAGTTACATCTGAATTTCGTGGATCTCTTTGCTAGCCTTATTTCTTTGGAATCTGAGAACAGATATTTCGGATCCCCTTGAAGACTATAGGGCCAAAGGAAATATCCTCCGATAACAAAGAGAAAGAAGCTTTCTGAGAAACTTCTTTGTGTTCTGTGAAATCATCTCACAGAGTTACAGCTTTCCCCTCAAGAAACCTTTCGCTAGGACAGTTCTTCTGGAATTGGCAAAGTGATATTTGGAAGCCCCTAGAGGGCTATGGTGAAAAAGGAAATATCCTCAGATGAAATCTGGAAGGAAGCTTTCTGAGAAACTGCTGAGTGTTCTGTTAATTCATCTCACAGAGTTACATCTGTATTTCGTGGATCTCTTTGCTAGCCTTATATCTGTGGAATCTGAGAACAGATATTTCGGATCCCTTTGAAGACTATAGGGCCAAAGGAAATATCCTCCGAAAACAAAGAGAAAGAAGCTTTCTGAGAAACTTCTTTGTGTTCTGTGAAATCATCTCACAGAGTTACAGCTTTCCCCTCAAGAAGCCTTTCGCTAAGACAGTTCTTGTGGAATTGGCAAAGTGATATTTGGAAGCCCATAGAGGGCTATGGTGAATAAGGAAATATCCTCAGATGAAATCTGGAAGGAAGCGTTCTGAGAAACTGCTGAGTGTTCTGTTAATTCATCTCACAGAGTTACATCTGTATTTCGTGGATCTCTTTGCTAGCTTTATTTCTGTGGAATCTGAGAACAGATATTTCGGATCCCTTTGAAGACTATAGGGCCAAAGGAAATAATCTCCGATTACAAAGAGAAAGAAGCTTTCTGAGAAACTTCTTTGTGTTCTGTGAAATCATCTCACAGAGTTACAGCTTTCCCCTCAAGAAGCCTTTCGCTAAGACAGTTCTTGTGGAATTGGCAAAGTGATATTTGGAAGCCCATAGAGGGCTATGGTGAAAAAGGAAATATCCTCAGATGAAATCTGGAAGGAAGCTTTTTGAGAAACTGCTGAGTGTTCTGTTAATTCATCTCACAGAGTTACATCTGTATTTCGTGGATCTCTTTGCCTGCCTTATTTCTGTGGAATCTGAGAACAGATATTTCGGATCCCATTGAAGACTATAGGGCCAAAGGAAACATCCTCCGATAACAAAGTGAAAGAAGCTTTCTGAGAAACTTCTTTGTGTTCTGTGAAATCATCTCACAGAGTTACAGCTTTCCCCTCAAGAAGCCTTTCGCTAAGACAGTTCTTGTGGAATTGGCAGAGTGATATTTGGAAGCCCATAGAGGGCTACGGTGAAAAAGGAAATATCCTCAGATGAAATCTGGAAAGAAGATTTCTGAGAAACTGCTGAGTGTTCTGTTAATTCATCTCACAGAGTTACATCTGTATTTCGTGGATCTCTTTGCTAGCCTTATTTCTGTGGAATCGGAGAACAGATATTTCGGATCTCCTTGAAGACTATAGGGCCAAAGGAAATATCCTCCGATAACAAAGAGAAAGAAGCTTTCTGAGAAACTTCTTTATGTTCTGTGAAATCATCTCACAGAGTTACAGCTTTCCCCTCAGGAAGCCTTTCGCTAAGACAGTTCTTGTGGAATTGGCAAAGTGATATTTGGAAGCCCTTAGAGGGCTATGGTGAAAAAGGAAATATCCTCAGATGAAATCTGGAAAGAAGCTTTCTGAGAAACTGCTTAGTGTTCTGTTAATTCACCTCACAGAGTTACATCTGTATTTCGTGGATCTCTTTGCTAGCCTTATTTCTTTGGAATCTGAGAACAGATATTTCGGATCCCATTGAAGATTATAGGGCCAAAGGAAATATGCTCCGATAACAAAGAGAAAGAAGCTTTCTGAGAAACTACTTTGTGTACTGTGAAATCATCTCACAGAGTTACAGCTTTCCCCTCAAGAAGACTTTCCTTAAGACAGTTCTTCTGGAATTGGCAGAGTGATATTTGGAAGCCCTTATAGGGCTACGGTGAAAAAGGAAGTATCCTCAGATGAAATCTGGAAAGAAGCTTTCTGAGAAACTGCTTAGTGTTCTGTTAATTCATCTCACAGAGTTACATCTGTATTTCGTGGATCTCTTTGCTAGCCTCATTTCTTTGGAATCTGAGAACAGATAATTCGGATTCCTATGAAGACTATAGGGCCAAAGGAAATATCCTCCGATAACAAAGAGAAAGAAGCTTTCTGAGAAACTTCTTTGTGTTCTGTGAAATCATCTCACAGAGTTACAGCTTTCCCCTCAAGAAGCCTTTCGCTAAGACAGTTCTTGTGGAATTGGCAAAGTGATATTTTGAAGCCCATAGAGGGCTATGGTGAAAAAGGAAATATCCTCAGATGAAATCTGGAAGGAAGATTTCTGAGAAACTGCTGAGTGTTCTGTTAATTCATCTCACAGAGTTACATCTGTATTTCGTGGATCTCTTTGCTAGCCTTCTTTCTGGGGAATCGGAGAACAGATATTTCGGATCCCCTTGAAGACTATAGGGCCAAAGGAAATATCCTCCGATAACAAAGAGAAAGAAGCTTTCTGAGAAACTTCTTTGTGTTCTCTGAAATCATCTCAGAGAGTTACAGCTTTCCCCTCAAGAAGCCTTTCGCTAAGACAGTTCTTGTGGAATTGGCAAAGTGATATTTGGAAGCCCATAGAGGGCTATGGTGAAAAAGGAAATATCCTCAGATGAAATCTGGAAAGAAGCTTTCTGTGAAACTGCTTAGTGTTCTGTTAATTCATCTCACAGAGTTACATCTGTATTTCGTGGATCTCTTTGCTAGCCTTATTTCTTTGGAATCTGAAGACAGATATTTCGGATCCCTTTGAAGACTATAGGGCCAAAGGTAATATCCTCCGATAACAAAGAGAAAGAAGCTTTCTGAGAAACTACTTTGTGTTCTGCGAAATCATCTCACAGAGTTACAGCTTTCCCCTCAAGAAGCCTTTCGCTAAGACAGTTCTTGTGGAATTGGCAAAGTGATATTTGGAAGCCCACAGAGGGCTATGGTGAAAAAGGAAATATCCTCAGATGAAATCTGGAAAGAAGCTTTCTGAGAAACTGCTTGTGTTCTGTTAATTCATCTCACAGAGTTACATCTGTATTTCGTGGATCTCTTTGCTAGCCTTATTTCTGTGGAATCTGAGAACAGATATTTCGGATCCCATTGAAGACTATAGGGCCAAAGGAAATATCCTCCGATAAAAAAGAGAAAGAAGCTTTCTGAGAAACTTCTTTGTGTTCTGTGAAATCATCTCACAGAGTTACAGCTTTCCCCTCAAGAAGCCTTTCGCTAAGACAGTTCTTGTGGAATTGGCAAAGTGATATTTGGAAGCCCATAGAGGGCTATGGTGAAAAAGGAAATATCCTCAGATGAAATCTGGAAGGAAGCTTTCTGAGAAACTGCTGAGTGTTCTGTTAATTCATCTCACAGAGTTACATCTGTATTTCGTGGATCTCTTTGCTAGCCTTATTTCTGTGGAATCTGAGAACAGATATTTCGGATCCCATTGAAGATATAGGGCCAAAGGAAACATCCTCCGATAACAAAGAGAAAGAAGCTTTCTGAGAAACTTCTTTGTGTTCTGTGAAATCATCTCACAGAGTTACAGCTTTCCTTTCAAGAAGCCTTTCGCTAAGACAGTTCTTGTGGAATTGGCAGAGTGATATTTGGTAGCCCATAGAGGGCTACGGTGAAAAAGGAAATATCCTCAGATGAAATCTGGAAAGAAGATTTCTGAGAAAGTGCTGAGTGTTCTGTTAATTCATCTCACAGAGTTACATCTGTATTTCGTGGATCTCTTTGCTAGCCTTATTTCTGGGGAATCGGAGAACAGATATTTCGGATCCCCTTGAAGACTATAGGGCCAAAGGAAATATCCTCCGATAACAAAGAGAAAGAAGCTTTCTGAGAAACTTCTTTGTGTTCTGTGAAATCATCTCAGAGAGTTACAGCTTTCCCCTGAAGAAGCCTTTCGCTAAGACAGTTCTTGTGGAATTGGCAAAGTGATATTTGGAAGCCCATAGAGGGCTATGGTGAAAAAGGAAATATCCTCAGATGAAATCTGGAAAGAAGCTTTCTGTGAAACTGCTTAGTGTTCTGTTAATTCATCTCACAGAGTTACATCTGTATTTCGTGGATCTCTTTGCTAGCCTTATTTCTGTGGAATCTGAGAACAGATATTTCGGATCCCATTGAAGACTATAGGGCCAAAGGAAACATCCTCCGATAACAAAGAGAAAGAAGCTTTCTGAGAAACTTCTTTGTGTTCTGTGAAATCATCTCACAGAGTTACAGCTTTCCCCTCAAGAAGCCTTTCGCTAAAACAGTTCTTGTGGAATTGGCAGAGAGATATTTGGAAGCCCATGGAGGGCTACGGTGAAAAAGGAAATATCCTCAGATGAAATCTGGAAAGAAGATTTCTGAGAAACTGCTGAGTGTTCTGTTAATTCATCTCACAGAGTTACATCTGTATTTCGTGGATCTCTTTGCTAGCCTTCTTTCTGGGGAATCGGAGAACAGATATTTCGGATCCCCTTGAAGACTATAGGGCCAAAGGAAATATCCTCCGATAACAAAGAGAAAGAAGCTTTCTGAGAAACTTCTTTGTGTTCTGTGAAATCATCCAACAGAGTTACAGCTTTCCCCTCAAGAAGCCTTTCGCTAAGACAGTTCTTGTGGAATTGGCAAAGTGATATTTGGAAGCCCATAGAGGGCTATGGTGAAAAAGGAAATATCCTCAGATGAAATCTGGAAGGAAGATTTCTGAGAAACTGCTGAGTGTTCTGTTAATTCATCTCACAGAGTTACATCTGTATTTCGTGGATCTCTTTGCTAGCTTTATTTCTGTGGAATCCTAGAACAGATATTTCGGATCCCTTTGAAGACTATAGGGCCAAAGGAAATATCCTCCGATAACAAAGAGAAAGAAGCTTTCTGAGAAACTTCTTTGTGTTCTGTGAAATCATCTCACAGAGTTACAGCTTTCCCCTCAAGAAAACTTTCGCTAGGACAGTTCTTCTGGAATTGGCAAAGTGATATTTGGAAGCCCATAGAGGGCTATGGTGAAAAAGGAAATATCCTCAGATGAAATCTGGAAGGAAGCTTTCTGAGAAACTGCTGAGTGTTCTGTTAATTCATCTCACAGAGTTACATCTGTATTTCGTGGATCTCTTTGCTAGCCTTATATCTGTGGAATCTGAGAACAGATATTTCGGATCCCATTGAAGACTATAGGGCCAAAGGAAATATCCTCCGAAAACAAAGAGAAAGAAGCTTTCTGAGAAACATCTTTGTGTTCTGTGAAATCATCTCACAGAGTTACAGCTTTCCCCTCAAGAAGCCTTTCGCTAAGACAGTTCTTGTGGAATTGGCAAAGTGATATTTGGAAGCCCATAGAGGGCTATGGTGAAAAAGGAAATATCCTCAGATGAAATCTGGAAGGAAGATTTCTGAGAAACTGCTGAGTGTTCTGTTAATTCATCTCACAGAGTTACATCTGTATTTCGTGGATCTCTTTGCTAGCTTTATTTCTGTGGAATCTGAGAACAGATATTTCGGATCTCTTTGAAGACTATAGGGCCAAAGGAAATAATCTCCGATAACAAAGAGAAAGAAGCTTTCTGAGAAACTTCTTTGTGTTCTGTGAAATCATCTCACAGAGTTACAGCTTTCCCCTCAAGAAGCCTTTCGCTAAGACAGTTCTTGTGGAATTGGCAAAGTGATATTTGGAAGCCCACAGAGGGCTATGGTGAAAAAGGAAATATCCTTAGATGAAATCTGGAAAGAAGCTTTCTGAGAAACTGCTTAGTGTTCTGTGAATTCATCTCACAGAGTTACATCTGTATTTCGTGGATCTCATTGCTAGCCTTATTTCTGTGGAATCTGAGAACAGATATTTCGGATCCCATTGAAGACTATAGGGCCAAAGGAAATATCCTCCGATAACAAAGAGAAAGAAGCTTTCTGAGAAACTTCTTTGTGTTCTGTGAAATCATCTCACAGAGTTACAGCTTTCCCCTCAAGAAGCCTTTCGCTAAGAGAGTTCTTGTGGAATTGGAAAAGTGATATATGGAAGCCCATAGAGGGCTATGGCGAAAAAGGAAATATCCTCAGATGAAATCTGGAAGGAAGCTTTCTGAGAAACTGCTGAGTGTTCTGTTAATTCATCTCACCGAGTTACATCTGTATTTCGTGGATCTCTTTGCTAGCCTTATTTCTGTGGAATCTGAGAACAGATATTTCGGATCCCTTTGAAGACTATAGGGCCAAAGGAAACATCCTCCGATAACAAAGAGAAAGAAGCTTTCTGAGAAACTTCTTTGTGTTCTGTGAAATCATCTCACAGAGTTACAGCTTTCCCCTCAAGAAGCCTTTCGCTAAAACAGTTCTTGTGGAATTGGCAGAGAGATATTTGGAAGCCCATGGAGGGCTACGGTGAAAAAGGAAATATCCTCAGATGAAATCTGGAAAGAAGATTTCTGAGAAACTGCTGAGTGTTCTGTTAATTCATCTCACAGAGTTACATCTGTATTTCGTGGATCTCTTTGCTAGCCTTCTTTCTGGGGAATCGGAGAACAGATATTTCGGATCCCCTTGAAGACTATAGGGCCAAAGGAAATATCCTCCGATAACAAAGAGAAAGAAGCTTTCTGAGAAACTTCTTTGTGTTCTGTGAAATCATCTCAGAGAGTTACAGCTTTCCCCTCAAGAAGCCTTTCGCTAAGACAGTTCTTGTGGAATTGGCAAAGTGATATTTGGAAGCCCATAGAGGGCTATGGTGAAAAAGGAAATATCCTCAGATGAAATCTGGAAAGAAGCTTTCTGTGAAACTGCTTAGTGTTCTGTTAATTCATCTCACAGAGTTACATCTGTATTTCGTGGATCTCTTTGCTAGCCTTATTTCTTTGGAATCTGAAGACAGATATTTCGGATCCCTTTGAAGACTATAGGGCCAAAGGTAATATCCTCCGATAACAAAGAGAAAGAAGCTTTCTGAGAAACTTCTTTGTGTTCTGTGAAATCATCTCACAGAGTTACAGCTTTCCCCTCAAGAAGCCTTTCGCTAAGACAGTTCTTGTGGAATTGGCAAAGTGATATTTGGAAGCCCACAGAGGGCTATGGTGAAAAAGGAAATATCCTCAGATGAAATCTGGAAAGAAGCTTTCTGAGAAACTGCTTGTGTTCTGTTAATTCATCTCACAGAGTTACATCTGTATTTCGTGGATCTCTTTGCTAGCCTTATTTCTGTGGAATCTGAGAACAGATATTTCGGATCCCATTGAAGACTATAGGGCCAAAGGAAATATCCTCCGATAACAAAGAGAAAGAAGCTTTCTGAGAAACTTCTTTGTGTTCTGTGAAATCATCTCACAGAGTTACAGCTTTCCCCTCAAGAAGCCTTTCGCTAAGACAGTTCTTGTGGAATTGGCAAAGTGATATTTGGAAGCCCATAGAGGGCTATGGTGAAAAAGGAAATATCCTCAGATGAAATCTGGAAGGAAGCTTTCTGAGAAACTGCTGAGTGTTCTGTTAATTCATCTCACAGAGTTACATCTGTATTTCGCGGATCTCTTTGCTAGCCTTATTTCTGTGGAATCTGAGAACAGATATTTCGGATCCCATTGAAGATATAGGGCCAAAGGAAACATCCTCCGATAACAAAGAGAAAAAAGCTTTCTGAGAAACTTCTTTGTGTTCTGTGAAATCATCTCACAGAGTTACAGCTTTCCTTTCAAGAAGCCTTTCGCTAAGACAGTTCTTGTGGAATTGGCAGAGTGATATTTGGAAGCCCATAGAGGGCTACGGTGAAAAAGGAAATATCCTCAGATGAAATCTGGAAAGAAGATTTCTGAGAAACTGCTGAGTGTTCTGTTAATTCATCTCACAGAGTTACATCTGTATTTCGTGCATCTCTTTGCTAGCCTTATTTCTGGGGAATCGGAGAACAGATATTTCGGATCCCCTTGAAGACTATAGGGCCAAAGGAAATATCCTCCGATAACAAAGAGAAAGAAGCTTTCTGAGAAACTTCTTTGTGTTCTGTGAAATCATCTCAGAGAGTTACAGCTTTCCCCTGAAGAAGCCTTTCGCTAAGACAGTTCTTGTGGAATTGGCAAAGTGATATTTGGAAGCCCATAGAGGGCTATGGTGAAAAAGGAAATATCCTCAGATGAAATCTGGAAAGAAGCTTTCTGTGAAACTGCTTAGTGTTCTGTTAATTCATCTCACAGAGTTACATCTGTATTTCGTGGAACTCTTTGCTAGCCTTATTTCTTTGGAATCTGAGAACAGATATTTCGGATCCCATTGAAGACTATAGGGCCAAAGGAAATATCCTCCGATAACAAAGAGAAAGAAGCTTTCTGAGAAACTTCTTTGTGTTCTGTGAAATCATCTCACAGAGTTACAGCTTTCCCCTCAAGAAGCCTTTCGCTAAGACAGTTCTTGTGGAATTGGAAAAGTGATATATGGAAGCCCATAGAGGGCTATGGCGAAAAAGGAAATATCCTCAGATGAAATCTGGAAGGAAGCTTTCTGAGAAACTGCTGAGTGTTCTGTTAATTCATCTCACCGAGTTACATCTGTATTTCGTGGATCTCTTTGCTAGCCTTATTTCTGTGGAATCTGAGAACAGATATTTCGGATCCCATTGAAGACTATAGGGCCAAAGGAAACATCCTCCGATAACAAAGAGAAAGAAGCTTTCTGAGAAACTTCTTTGTGTTCTGTGAAATCATCTCACAGAGTTACAGCTTTCCCCTCAAGAAGCCTTTCGCTAAGACAGTTCTTGTGGAATTGGCAGAGTGATATTTGGAAGCCCATAGAGGGCTACGGTGAAAAAGGAAATATCCTCAGATGAAATCTGGAAAGAAGCTTTCTGAGAAACTGCTTGTGTTCTGTTAATTCATCTCACAAAGTTACATCTGTATTTCGTGGATCTCTTTGCTAGCCTTATTTCTGTGGAATCTGAGAACAGATATTTCGGATCCCTTTGAAGACTATAGGGCCAAAGGAAATATCCTCCGATAACAAAGAGAAAGAAGCTTTCTGAGAAACTTCTTTGTGTTCTGTGAAATCATCTCACAGAGTTACAGCTTTCCCCTCAAGAAGCCTTTCGCTAAGACAGTTCTTGTGGAATTGGCAAAGTGATATTTGGAAGCCCATAGAGGGCTATGGTGAAAAAGGAAATATCCTCAGATGAAATCTGGAAGGAAGCTTTCTGAGAAACTGCTGAGTGTTCTGTTAATTCATCTCACAGAGTTACATCTGTATTTCGTGGATCTCTTTGCTAGCCTTATTTCTGTGGAATCTGAGAACAGATATTTCGGATCCCATTGAAGATATAGGGCCAAAGGAAACATCCTCCGATAACAAAGAGAAAGAAGCTTTCTGAGAAACTTCTTTGTATTCTGTGAAATCATCTCACAGAGTTACAGCTTTCCTTTCAAGAAGCCTTTCGCTAAGACAGTTCTTGTGGAATTGGCAGAGTGATATTTGGAAGCCCATAGAGGGCTACGGTGAAAAAGGAAATATCCTCAGATGAAATCTGGAAAGAAGATTTCTGAGAAACTGCTGAGTGTTCTGTTAATTCATCTCACAGAGTTACATCTGTATTTCGTGCATCTCTTTGCTAGCCTTATTTCTGGGAAATCGGAGAACAGATATTTCGGATCCCCTTGAAGACTATAGGGCCAAAGGAAATATCCTCCGATAACAAAGAGAAAGAAGCTTTCTGAGAAACTTCTTTGTGTTCTGTGAAATCATCTCAGAGAGTTACAGCTTTCCCCTGAAGAAGCCTTTCGCTAAGACAGTTCTTGTGGAATTGGCAAAGTGATATTTGGAAGCCCATAGAGGGCTATGGTGAAAAAGGAAATATCCTCAGATGAAATCTGGAAAGAAGCTTTCTGTGAAACTGCTTAGTGTTCTGTTAATTCATCTCACAGAGTTACATGTGTATTTCGTGGATCTCTTTGCTAGCCTTATTTCTTTGGAATCTGAGAACAGATATTTCGGATCCCCTTGAAGACTATAGGGCCAAAGGAAATATCCTCCGATAACAAAGAGAAAGAAGCTTTCTGAGAAACTTCTTTGTGTTCTGTGAAATCATCTCACAGAGTTACAGCTTTCCCCTCAAGAAAACTTTCGCTAGGACAGTTCTTCTGGAATTGGCAAAGTGATATTTGGAAGCCCATAGAGGGCTATGGTGAAAAAGGAAATATCCTCAGATGAAATCTGGAAGGAAGCTTTCTGAGAAACTGCTGAGTGTTCTGTTAATTCATCTCACAGAGTTACATCTGTATTTCGTGGATCTCTTTGCTAGCCTTATATCTGTGGAATGTGAGAACAGATATTTCGGATCCCCTTGAAGACTATAGGGCCAAAGGAAATATCCTCCGAAAACAAAGAGAAAGAAGCTTTCTGAGAAACTTCTTTGTGTTCTGTGAAATCATCTCACAGAGTTACAGCTTTCCCCTCAAGAAGCCTTTCGCTAAGACAGTTCTTGTGGAATTGGCAAAGTGATATTTGGAAGCCCATAGAGGGCTATGGTGAAAAAGGAAATATCCTCAGATGAAATCTGGAAGGAAGCTTTCTGAGAAACTGCTGAGTGTTCTGTTAATTCATCTCACAGAGTTACATCTGTATTTCGTGGATCTCTTTGCTAGCTTTATTTCTGTGGAATCTGAGAACAGATATTTCGGATCCCTTTGAAGACTATAGGGCCAAAGGAAATAATCTCCGATAACAAAGAGAAAGAAGCTTTCTGAGAAACTTCTTTGTGTTCTGTGAAATCATCTCACAGAGTTACAGCTTTCCCCTCAAGAAGCCTTTCGCTAAGACAGTACTTGTGGAATTGGCAAAATGATATTTGGAAGCCCACAGAGGGCTATGGTGAAAAAGGAAATATCCTCAGATGAAATCTGGAAAGAAGCTTTCTGAGAAACTGCTTAGTGTTCTGTTAATTCATCTCACAGAGTTACATCTGTATTTCGTGGATCTCATTGCTAGCCTTATTTCTGTGGAATCTGAGAACAGATATTTCGGATCCCATTGAAGACTATAGGGCCAAAGGAAATATCCTCCGATAAAAAAGAGAAAGAAGCTTTCTGAGAAACTTCTTTGCGTTCTCTGAAATCATCTCACAGAGTTACAGCTTTCCCCTCAAGAAGCCTTTCGCTAAGACAGTTCTTGTGGAATTGGCAAAGTGATATTTGGAAGCCCATAGAGGGCTATGGTGAAAAAGGAAATATCCTCAGATGAAACCTGGAAGGAAGCTTTCTGAGAAACTGCTGAGTGTTCTGTTAATTCATCTCACAGAGTTACATCTGTATTTCGTGGATCTCTTTGCTAGCCTTATTTCTGTGGAATCTGAGAACAGATATTTCGGATCCCATTGAAGACTATAGGGCCAAAGGAAACATCCTCCGATAACAAAGAGAAAGAAGCTTTCTGAGAAACTTCTTTGTGTTCTGTGAAATCATCTCACAGAGTTACAGCTTTCCCCTCAAGAAGCCTTTCGCTAAGACAGTTCTTGTGGAATTGGCAGAGTGATATTTGGAAGCCCATAGAGGGCTACGGTGAAAAAGGAAATATCCTCAGATGAAATCTGGAAAGAAGATTTCTGAGAAACTGCTGAGTGTTCTGTTAATTCATCTCACAGAGTTACATCTGTAATTCGTGGATCTCTTTGCTAGCCTTATTTCTGGGGAATCGGAGAACAGATATTTCGGATCCCCTTGAAGACTATAGGGCCAAAGGAAATATCCTCCGATAACAAAGAGAAAGAAGCTTTCTGAGAAGCTTCTTTGTGTTCTGTGAAATCATCTCAGAGAGTTACAGCTTTCCCCTGAAGAAGCCTTTCGCTAAGACAGTTCTTGTGGAATTGGCAAAGTGATATTTGGAAGCCCATAGAGGGCTATGGTGAAAAAGGAAATATCCTCAGATGAAATCTGGAAAGAAGCTTTCTGTGAAACTGCTTAGTGTTCTGTTAATTCATCTCACAGAGTTACATCTGTATTTCGTGGATCTCTTTGCTAGCCTTATTTCTTTGGAATCTGAGAACAGATATTTCGGATCCCATTGAAGACTATAGGGCCAAAGGAAATATCCTCCAATAACAAAGAGAAAGAAGCTTTCTGAGAAACTTCTTTGTGTTCTGTGAAATCATCTCACAGAGTTACAGCTTTCCCCTCAAGAAACCTTTCGCTAGGACAGTTCTTCTGGAATTGGCAAAGTGATATTTGGAAGCCCATAGAGGGCTATGGTGAAAAAGGAAATATCCTCCGATGAAATCTGGAAGGAAGCTTTCTGAGAAACTGCTGAGTGTCCTGTTAATTCATCTCACAGAGTTACATCTGTATTTCGTGGATCTCTTTGCTAGCCTTATATCTGTGGAATCTGAGAACAGATATTTCGGATGCCTTTGAAGACTATAGGGCCAATGGAAATATCCTCCGAAAACAAAGAGAAAGAAGCTTTCTGAGAAACATCTTTGTGTTCTGTGAAATCATCTCACAGAGTTACAGCTTTCCCCTCAAGAAGCCTTTCGCTAAGACAGTTCTTGTGGAATTGGCAAAGTGATATTTGGAAGCCCATAGAGGGCTATGGTGAAAAAGGAAATATCCTCAGATGAAATCTGGAAGGAAGATTTCTGAGAAACTGCTGAGTGTTCTGTTAATTCATCTCACAGAGTTACATCTGTATTTCGTGGATCTCTTTGCTAGCTTTATTTCTGTGGAATCTGAGAACAGATATTTCGGATCCCTTTGAAGACTATAGGGCCAAAGGAAATAATCTCCGATAACAAAGAGAATGAAGCTTTCTGAGAAACTTCTTTGTGTTCTGTGAAATCATCTCACAGAGTTACAGCTTTCCCCTCAAGAAGCCTTTCGCTAAGACAGTTCTTGTGGAATTGGCAAAGTGATATTTGGAAGCCCACAGAGGGCTATGGTGAAAAAGGAAATATCCTCAGATGAAATCTGGAAAGAAGCTTTCTGAGAAACTGCTTAGTGTTCTGTGAATTCATCTCACAGAGTTACATCTGTATTTCGTGGATCTCATTGCTAGCCTTATTTCTGTGGAATCTGAGAACAGATATTTCGGATCCCATTGAAGACTATAGGGCCAAAGGAAATATCCTCCGATAACAAAGAGAAAGAAGCTTTCTGAGAAACTTCTTTGTGTTCTCTGAAATCATCTCACAGAGTTACAGCTTTCCCCTCAAGAAGCCTTTCGCTAAGACAGTTCTTGTGGAATTGGCAAAGTGATATATGGAAGCCCATAGAGGGCTATGGTGAAAAAGGAAATATCCTCAGATGAAATCTGGAAGGAAGCTTTCTGAGAAACTGCTGAGTGTTCTGTTAATTCATCTCACCGAGTTACATCTGTATTTCGTGGATCTCTTTGCTAGCCTTATTTCTGTGGAATCTGAGAACAGATATTTCGGATCCCATTGAAGACTATAGGGCCAAAGGAAACATCCTCCGATAACAAAGAGAAAGAAGCTTTCTGAGAAACTTCTTTGTGTTCTGTGAAATCATCTCACAGAGTTACAGCTTTCCCCTCAAGAAGCCTTTCGCTAAGACAGTTCTTGTGGAATTGGCAGAGTGATATTTGGAAGCCCATAGAGGGCTACGGTGAAAAAGGAAATATCCTCAGATGAAATCTGGAAAGAAGATTTCTGAGAAACTGCTGAGTGTTCTGTTAATTCATCTCACAGAGTTACATCTGTATTTCGTGGATCTCTTTGCTAGCCTTATTTCTGGGGAATCGGAGAACAGATATTTCGGATCCCCTTGAAGACTATAGGGCCAAAGGAAATAACCTCCGATAACAAAGAGAAAGAAGCTTTCTGAGAAACTTCTTTGTGTTCTGTGAAATCATCTCAGAGAGTTACAGCTTTCCCCTGAAGAAGCCTTTCGCTAAGACAGTTCTTGTGGAATTGGCAAAGTGATATTTGGAAGCCCATAGAGGGCTATGGTGAAAAAGGAAATATCCTCAGATGAAATCTGGAAAGAAGCTTTCTGTGAAACTGCTTAGTGTTCTGTTAATTCATCTCACAGAGTTACATCTGTATTTCGTGGATCTCTTTGCTAGCCTTATTTCTTTGGAATCTGAGAACAGATATTTCGGATCCCATTGAAGACTATAGGGCCAAAGGAAATATCCTCCGATAACAAAGAGAAAGAAGCTTTCTGAGAAACTTCTTTGTGTTCTGTGAAATCATCTCACAGAGTTACAGCTTTCCCCTCAAGAAAACTTTCGCTAGGACAGTTCTTCTGGAATTGGCAAAGTGATATTTGGAAGCCCATAGAGGGCTATGGTGAAAAAGGAAATATCCTCAGATGAAATCTGGAAGGAAGCTTTCTGAGAAACTGCTGAGTGTTCTGTTAATTCATCTCACAGAGTTACATCTGTATTTCGTGGATCTCTTTGCTAGCCTTATATCTGTGGAATGTGAGAACAGATATTTCGGATCCCATTGAAGACTATAGGGCCAAAGGAAATATCCTCCGAAAAAAAAGAGAAAGAAGCTTTCTGAGAAACTTCTTTGTGTTCTGTGAAATCATCTCACAGAGTTACAGCTTTCCCCTCAAGAAGCCTTTCGCTAAGACAGTTCTTGTGGAATTGGCAAAGTGATATTTGGAAGCCCATAGAGGGCTATGGTGAAAAAGGAAATATCCTCAGATGAAATCTGGAAGGAAGATTTCTGAGAAACTGCTGAGTGTTCTGTTAATTCATCTCACAGAGTTACATCTGTATTTCGTGGATCTCTTTGCTAGCTTTATTTCTGTGGAATCTGAGAACAGATATTTCGGATCCCTTTGAAGACTATAGGGCCAAAGGAAATAATCTCCGATAACAAAGAGAAAGAAGCTTTCTGAGAAACTTCTTTGTGTTCTGTGAAATCATCTCACAGAGTTACAGCTTTCCCCTCAAGAAGCCTTTCGCTAAGACAGTTCTTGTGGAATTGGCAAAGTGATATTTGGAAGCCCACAGAGGGCTATGGTGAAAAAGGAAATATCCTCAGATGAAATCTGGAAAGAAGCTTTCTGAGAAACTGCTTAGTGTTCTGTGAATTCATCTCACAGAGTTACATCTGTATTTCGTGGATCTCTTTGCTAGCCTTATTTCTGTGGAATCTGAGAAAAGATATTTCGGATCCCTTTGAAGACTATAGGGCCAAAGGAAATATCCTCCGATAACAAAGAGAAAGAAGCTTTCTGAGAAACTTCTTTGTGTTCTCTGAAATCATCTCAGAGAGTTACAGCTTTCCCCTCAAGAAGCCTTTCGCTAAGACAGTTCTTGTGGAATTGGCAAAGTGATATTTGGAAGCCCATAGAGGGCTATGGTGAAAAAGGAAATATCCTCAGATGAAACCTGGAAGGAAGCTTTCTGAGAAACTGCTGAGTGTTCTGTTAATTCATCTCACAGAGTTACATCTGTATTTCGTGGATCTCTTTGCTAGCCTTATTTCTGTGGAATCTGAGAACAGATATTTCGGATCCCATTGAAGACTATAGGGCCAAAGGAAACATCCTCCGATAACAAAGAGAAAGAAGCTTTCTGAGAAACTTCTTTGTGTTCTGTGAAATCATCTCACAGAGTTACAGCTTTACCCTCAAGAAGCCTTTCGCTAAGACAGTTCTTGTGGAATTGGCAGAGTGATATTTGGAAGCCCATAGAGGGCTACGGTGAAAAAGGAAATATCCTCAGATGAAATCTGGAAAGAAGATTTCTGAGAAACTGCTGAGTGTTCTGTTAATTCATCTCACAGAGTTACATCTGTATTTCGTGGATCTCTTTGCTAGCCTTATTTCTGGGGAATCGGAGAACAGATATTTCGGATCCATTTGAAGACTATAGGGCCAAAGGAAATATCCTCCGATAACAAAGAGAAAGAAGCTTTCTGAGAAACTTCTTTGTGTTCTGTGAAATCATCTCACAGAGTTAGAGCTTTCCCCTCAAGAAGCCTTTCGCTAAGACAGTTCTTGTGGAATTGGCAAAGTGATATTTGGAAGCCCACAGAGGGCTATGGTGAAAAAGGAAATATCCTCAGATGAAATCTGGAAAGAAGCTTTCTGAGAAACTGCTTAGTGTTCTGTTAATTCATCTCACAGAGTTACATCTGTATTTCGTGCATCTCTTTGCTAGCCTTATTTCTGTGGAATCTGAGAACAGATATTTCGGATCCCATTGAAGACTATAGGGCCAAAGGAAATATCCTCCGATAACAAAGAGAAAGAAGCTTTCTGAGAAACTTCTTTGTGTTCTGTGAAATCATCTCACAGAGTTACAGCTTTCCCCTCAAGAAGCCTTTCGCTAAGACAGTTCTTGTGGAATTGGCAAAGTGATATTTGCAAGCCCATAGAGGGCTATGGTGAAAAAGGAAATATCCTCAGATGAAATCTGGAAGGAAGCTTTCTGAGAAACTGCTGAGTGTTCTGTTAATTCATCTCACAGAGTTACATCTGTATTTCGTGGATCTCTTTGCTAGCCTTATTTCTGTGGAATCTGAGAACAGATATTTCGGATCCCATTGAAGACTATAGGGCCAAAGGAAACATCCTCCGATAACAAAGAGAAAGAAGCTTTCTGAGAAACTTCTTTGTGTTCTGTGAAATCATCTCACAGAGTTACAGCTTTCCCCTCAAGAAGCCTTTCGCTAAGACAGTTTTTGTGGAATTGGCATAGAGATATTTGGAAGCCCATAGAGGGCTATGGTGAAAAAGGAAATATCCTCAGATGAAATCTGGAAAGAAGCTTTCTGAGAAACTGCTTGTGTTCTGTTAATTCATCTCACAGAGTTACATCTGTATTTCGTGGATCTCTTTGCTAGCCTTATTTCTGTGGAATCTGAGAACAGATATTTCGGATCCCATTGAAGACTATAGGGCCAAAGGAAATATCCTCCGATAACAAGGAGAAAGAAGCTTTCTGAGAAACTTCTTTGTGTTCTGTGAAATCATCTCACAGAGTTACAGCTTTCCCTTCAAGAAGCCTTTCGCTAAGACAGTTCTTGTGGAATTGGCAAAGTGATATTTGGAAGCCCATAGAGGGCTATGGTGAAAAAGGAAATATCCTCAGATGAAATCTGGAAGGAAGCTTTCTGAGAAACTGCTGAGTGTTCTGTTAATTCATCTCACAGAGTTACATCTGTATTTCGTGGATCTCTTTGCTAGCCTTATTTCTGTGGAATCTGAGAACAGATATTTCGGATCCCATTGAAGACTATAGGGCCAAAGGAAACATCCTCCGATAACAAAGAGAAAGAAGCTTTCTGAGAAACTTCTTTGTGTTCTGTGAAATCATCTCACAGAGTTACAGCTTTCCCCTCAAGAAGCCTTTCGCTAAGACAGTTCTTGTGGAATTGGCAGAGTGATATTTGGAAGCCCATAGAGGGCTACGGTGAAAAAGGAAATATCCTCAGATGAAATCTGGAAAGAAGATTTCTGAGAAACTGCTGAGTGTTCTGTTAATTCATCTCACAGAGTTACATCTGTATTTCGTGGATCTCTTTGCTAGCTTTATTTCTGTGGAATCTGAGAACAGATATTTCGGATCCCATTGAAGACTATAGGGCCAAAGGAAATATCCTCCGATAACAAAGAGAAAGAAGCTTTCTGAGAAACTTCTTTGTGTTCTGTGAAATCATCTCACAGAGTTACAGCTTTCCCCTCAAGAAGCCTTTCGCTAAGACAGTTCTTGTGGAATTAGCAAAGTGATATTTGGAAGCCCACAGAGGGCTATGGTGAAAAAGGAAATATCCTCAGATGAAATCTGGAAAGAAGCTTTCTGAGAAACTGCTTAGTGTTCTGTTAATTCATCTCACAGAGTTACATCTGTATTTCGTGCATCTCTTTGCTAGCCTTATTTCTGTGGAATCTGAGAACAGATATTTCGGATCCCATTGAAGACTATAGGGCCAAAGGAAATATCCTCCGATAACAAAGAGAAAGAAGCTTTCTGAGAAACTTCTTTGTGTTCTGTGAAATCATCTCACAGAGTTACAGCTTTCCCCTCAAGAAGCCTTTCGCTAAGACAGTTCTTGTGGAATTGGCAAAGTGATATTTGGAAGCCCATAGAGGGCTATGGTGAAAAAGGAAATATCCTCAGATGAAATCTGGAAGGAAGCTTTCTGAGAAACTGCTGAGTGTTCTGTTAATTCATCTCACAGAGTTACATCTGTATTTCGTGGATCTCTTTGCTAGCCTTATTTCTGTGGAATCTGAGAACAGATATTTCGGATCCCATTGAAGAGTATAGGGCCAAAGGAAACATCCTCCGATAACAAAGAGAAAGAAGCTTTCTGAGAAACTTCTTTGTGTTCTGTGAAATCATCTCACAGAGTTACAGCTTTCCCCTCAAGAAGCCTTTCGCTAAGACAGTTCTTGTGGAATTGGCAGAGTGATATTTGGAAGCCCCTAGAGGGCTACGGTGAAAAAGGAAATATCCTCAGATGAAATCTGGAAAGAAGATTTCTGAGAAACTGCTGAGTGTTCTGTTAATTCATCTCACAGAGTTACATCTGTATTTCGTGGATCTCTTTGCTAGCCTTATTTCTGGGGAATCGGAGAACAGATATTTCGGATCCCCTTGAATACTATAGGGCCAAAGGAAATATCCTCCGATAACAAAGAGAAAGAAGCTTTCTGAGAAACTTCTTTGTGTTCTGTGAAATCATCTCAGAGAGTTACAGCTTTCCCCTGAAGAAGCCTTTCGCTAAGACAGTTCTTGTGGAATTGGCAAAGTGATATTTGGAAGCCCATAGAGGGCTATGGTGAAAAAGGAAATATCCTCAGATGAAATCTGGAAAGAAGCTTTCTGTGAAACTGCTTAGTGTTCTGTTAATTCATCTCACAGAGTTACATCTGTATTTCGTGGATCTCTTTGCTAGCCTTATTTCTTTGGAATCTGAGAACAGATATTTCGGATCCCATTGAAGACTATAGGGCCAAAGGAAACATCCTCCGATAACAAAGAGAAGGAAGCTTTCTGAGAAACTTCTTTGTATTCTCTGAAATCATCTCACAGAGTTACAGCTTTCCCCTCAAGAAGCCTTTCGCTAAGACAGTTCTTGTGGAATTGGCAAAGTGATATTTGGAAGCCCATAGAGGGCTATGGTGAAAAAGGAAATATCCTCAGATAAAATCTGGAAGGAAGCTTTCTGAGAAACTGCTGAGTGTTCTGTTAATTCATCTCACAGAGTTACATCTGTATTTCGTGGATCTCTTTGCTAGCTTTATTTCTGTGGAATCTGAGAACAGATATTTCGGATCCCTTTGAAGACTATAGGGCCAAAGGAAATAATCTCCGATAACAAAGAGAAAGAAGCTTTCTGAGAAACTTCTTTGTGTTCTGTGAAATCATCTCACAGAGTTACAGCTTTCCCCTCAAGAAGCCTTTCGCTAAGACAGTTCTTGTGGAATTGGCAAAGTGATATTTGGAAGCCCACAGAGGGCTATGGTGAAAAAGGAAATATCCTCAGATGAAATCTGGAAAGAAGCTTTCTGAGAAACTGCTGAGTGTTCTGTTAATTCATCTCACAGAGTTACATCTGTATTTCGTGGATCTCATTGCTAGCCTTATTTCTGTGGAATCTGAGAACAGATATTTCGGATCCCATTGAAGACTATAGGGCCAAAGGAAATATCCTCCGATAACAAAGAGAAAGAAGCTTTCTGAGAAACTTCTTTGTGTTCTCTGAAATCATCTCACAGAGTTACAGCTTTCCCCTCAAGAAGCCTTTCGCTAAGACAGTTCTTGTGGAATTGGCAAAGTGATATTTGGAAGCCCATAGAGGGCTATGGTGAAAAAGGAAATATCCTCAGATGAAATCTGGAAGGAAGCTTTCTGAGAAACTGCTGAGTGTTCTGTTAATTCATCTCACAGAGTTACATCTGTATTTCGTGGATCTCTTTGCTAGCCTTATTTCTGTGGAATCTGAGAACAGATATTTCGGATCCCATTGAAGACTATAGGGCCAAAGGAAACATCCTCCGATAACAAAGAGAAAGAAGCTTTCTGAGAAACTTCTTTGTGTTCTGTGAAATCATCTCACAGAGTTACAGCTTTCCCCTCAAGAAGCCTTTCGCTAAGACAGTTCTTGTGGAATTGGCAGAGTGATATTTGGAAGCCCATAGAGGGCTACGGTGAAAAAGGAAATATCCTCAGATGAAATCTGGAAAGAAGATTTCTGAGAAACTGCTGAGTGTTCTGTTAATTAATCTCACAGAGTTACATCTGTATTTCGTGGATCTCTTTGCTAGCCTTATTTCTGTGGAATCGGAGAACAGATATTTCTGATCCCCTTGAAGACTATAGGGCCAAAGGAAATATCCTCCGATAACAAAGAGAAAGAAGCTTTCTGAGAAACTTCTTTGTGTTCTGTGAAATCATCTCACAGAGTTACAGCTTTCCCCTCAGGAAGCCTTTCGCTAAGACAGTTCTTGTGGAATTGGCAAAGTGATATTTGGAAGCCCTTATAGGGCTATGGTGAAAAAGGAAATATCCTCAGATGAAATCTGGAAAGAAGCTTTCTGAGAAACTGCTTAGTGTTCTGTTAATTCACCTCACAGAGTTACATCTGTATTTCGTGGATCTCTTTGCTAGCCTTATTTCTTTGGAATCTGAGAACAGATATTTCGGATCCCTTTGAAGACTATAGGGCCAAAGGAAATATCCTCCGATAACAACGAGAAAGAAGCTTTCTGAGAAACTTCTTTGTGTTCTGTGAAATCATCTCACAGAGTTACAGCTTTCCCCTCAAGAAGCCTTTCGCTAAGACAGTTCTTGTGGAATTGGCAAAGTGATATTTCGAAGCCCACAGAGGGCTATGGCGAAAAAGGAAATATCCTCAGATGAAATCTGGAAAGCAGCTTTCTGAGAAACTGCTTAGTGTTCTGTAAATTCATCTCACAGAGTTACATCTGTATTTCGTGCATCTCTTTGCTAGCCTTATTTCTGTGGAATCTGAGAACAGATATTTCCGATCCCATTGAAGACTATAGGGCCAAAGGAAATATCCTCCGATAACAAAGAGAAAGAAGCTTTCTGAGAAACTTCTTTGTGTTCTGTGAAATCATCTCACAGAGTTACAGCTTTCCACTCAAGAAGCATTTCGCTAAGGCAGTTCTTGTGGAATTGGCAAAGTGATATTTGGAAGCCCATAGAGGGCTATGGTGAAAAAGGAAATATCCTCAGATGAAATCTGGAAGGAAGCTTTCTGAGAAACTGCTGAGTGTTCTGTTAATTCATCTCACAGAGTTACATCTGTATTTCGTGGATCTCTTTGCTAGCCTTATTTCTGTGGAATCTGAGAACAGATATTTCGGATCCCATTGAAGACTATAGGGCCAAAGGAAACATCCTCCGATAACAAAGAGAAAGAAGCTTTCTGAGAAACTTCTCTGTGTTCTGTGAAATCATCTCACAGAGTTACAGCTTTCCCCTCAAGAAGCCTTTCACTAAGACAGTTCTTGTGGAATTGGCAAAGCGATATTTGGAAGCCCGTAGAGGGCTATGGTGAAAAAGGAAATATCCTCAGATGAAATCTGGAAAGAAGCTTTATGAGAAACTGCTTAGTGTTCTGTGAATTCATCTCACAGAGTTACATCTGTATTTCGTGGATCTCTTTGCTAGACTTATTTCTGTGGAATCTGAGAACATATATTTCGGATCCCATTGAAGACTATAGGGCCAAAGGAAATATCCTCCGATAACAAAGAGAAAGAAGCTTTCTGAGAAACTTCTTTGTGTTCTGTGAAATCATCTCACAGAGTTACAGCTTTCCCCTCAAGAAGCCTTTCGCTAAGACAGTTCTTGTGGAATTGGGAAAGTGATATTTGGAAGCCCATAGAGGGCTAGGGTGAAAAAGGAAATATCCTCAGATGAAATCTGGAAGGAAGCTTTCTGAGAAACTGCTGAGTGTTCTGTTAATTCATCTCACAGAGTTACATCTGTATTTCGTGGATCTCTTTGCTAGCTTTATTTCTGTGGAATCTGAGAACAGATATTTCGGATCCCTTTGAAGACTATAGGGCCAAAGGAAATATCCTCCGATAACAAAGAGAAAGAAGCTTTCTGAGAAACTTCTTTGTGTTCTGTGAAATCATCTCACAGAGTTACAGCTTTCCCCTCAAGCAGCCTTTCGCTAAGACAGTTCTTGTGGAATTGGCAAAGTGATATTTTGAAGCCCATAGAGGGCTATGGTGAAAAAGGAAATATCCTCAGATGAAATCTGGAAGGAAGATTTCTGAGAAACTGCTGAGTGTTCTGTTAATTCATCTCACAGAGTTACATCTGTATTTCGTGGATCTCTTTGCTAGCTTTATTTCTGTGGAATCTGAGAACAGATATTTCGGATCCCATTGAAGACTATAGGGCCAAAGGAAATATCCTCCGATAACAAAGAGAAAGAAGCTTTCTGAGAAACTTCTTTGTGTTCTGTGAAATCATCTCACAGAGTTACAGCTTTCCCCTCAAGAAGCCTTTCGCTAAGACAGTTCTTGTGGAATTGGCAAAGTGATATTTGGAAGCCCACAGAGGGCTATGGTGAAAAAGGAAATATCCTCAGATGAAATCTGGAAAGAAGCTTTCTGAGAAACTGCTTAGTGTTCTGTTAATTCATCTCACAGAGTTACATCTGTATTTCGTGCATCTCTTTGCTAGCCTTATTTCTGTGGAATCTAAGATCAGATATTTCGGATCCCATTGAAGACTATAGGGCCAAAGGAAATATCCTCCGATAACAAAGAGAAAGAAGCTTTCTGAGAAACTTCTTTGTGTTCTGTGAAATCATCTCACAGAGTTACAGCTTTCCCCTCAAGAAGCCTTTCGCTAAGACAGTTCTTGTGGAATTGGCAGAGTGATATTTGGTAGCCCATAGAGGGCTACGGTGAAAAAGGAAATATCCTCAGATGAAATCTGGAAAGAAGATTTCTGAGAAACTGCTGAGTGTTCTGTTAATTCATCTCACAGTGTTACATCTGTATTTCGTGGATCTCTTTGCTAGCCTTATTTCTGGGGAATCGGAGAACAGATATTTCGGATCCCCTTGAAGACTATAGGGCCAAAGGAAATATCCTCCGATAACAAAGAGAAAGAAGCTTTCTGAGAAACTTCTTTGTGTTCTGTGAAATCATCTCACAGAGTTACAGCTTTCCCCTCAAGAAGCCTTTCGCTAAGACAGTTCTTGTGGAATTGGCAAAGTGATATTTGGAAGCCCATAGAGGGCTATGGTGAAAAAGGAAATATCCTCAGATGAAATCTGGAAGGAAGCTTTCTGAGAAACTGCTGAGTGTTCTGTTAATTCATCTCACAGAGTTACATCTGTATTTCGTGGATCTCTTTGCTAGCCTTATTTCTGTGGAATCTGAGAACAGATATTTCGGATCCCATTGAAGACTATAGGGCCAAAGGAAACATCCTCCGATAACAAAGAGAAAGAAGCTTTCTGAGAAACTTCTTTGTGTTCTGTGAAATCATCTCACAGAGTTACAGCTTTCCCCTCAAGAAGCCTTTCGCTAAGACAGTTCTTGTGGAATTGGCAGAGTGATATTTGGAAGCCCATAGAGGGCTACGGTGAAAAAGGAAATATCCTCAGATGAAATCTGGAAAGAAGATTTCTGAGAAACTGCTGAGTGTTCTGTTAATTCATCTCACAGAGTTACATCTGTATTCCGTCGATCTCTTTGCTAGCCTTATTTCTGGGGAATCGGAGAACAGATATTTCGGATCCCCTTGAAGACTATAGGGCCAAAGGAAATATCCTCCGATAACAAAGAGAAAGAAGCTTTCTGAGAAACTTCTTTGTGTTCTGTGAAATCATCTCACAGAGTTACAGCTTTCCCCTCAAGAAACCTTTCGCTAAGACAGTTCTTCTGGAATTGGGAAAGTGATATTTGGAAGCCCATAGAGGGCTATGGTGAAAAAGGAAATATCCTCAGATGAAACCTGGAAGGAAGCTTTCTGAGAAACTGCTGAGTGTTCTGTTAATTCATCTCACAGAGTTACATCTGTATTTCGTGGATCTCTTTGCTAGCCTTATATCTGTGGAATCTGAGAACAGATATTTCGGATCCCATTGAAGACTATAGGGCCAAAGGAAATATCCTCCGAAAACAAAGAGAAAGAAGCTTTCTGAGAAACTTCTTTGTGTTCTGTGAAATCATCTCACAGAGTTACAGATTTCCCCTTAAGAAGCCTTTCGCTAAGAGAGTTCTTGTGGAATTGGCAAAGTGATATTTGGAAGCCCATAGAGGGCTATGGTGAAAAAGGAAATATCCTCAGATGAAATCTGGAAGGAAGCTTTCTGAGAAACTGCTGAGTGTTCTGTTAATTCATCTCACAGAGTTACATCTGTATTTCGTGGATCTCTTTGCTAGCTTTATTTCTGTGGAATCTGAGAACAGATATTTCGGATCCCTTTGAAGACTATAGGGCCAAAGGAAATAATCTCCGATAACAAAGAGAAAGAAGCTTTCTGAGAAACTTCTTTGTGTTCTGTGAAATCATCTCACAGAGTTACAGCTTTCCCCTCAAGAAGCCTTTCGCTAAGACAGTTCTTGTGGAATTGGCAAAGTGATATTTGGAAACCCACAGAGGGCTATGGTGAAAAAGGAAATATCCTCAGATGAAATCTGGAAAGAAGCTTTCTGAGAAACTGCTTAGTGTTCTGTTAATTCATCTCACAGAGTTACATCTGTATTTCGTGGATCTCATTGCTAGCCTTATTTCTGTGGAATCTGAGAACAGATATTTCGGATCCCATTGAAGACTATAGGGCCAAAGGAAATATCCTCCGATAACAAAGAGAAAGAAGCTTTCTGAGAAACTTCTTTGTGTTCTCTGAAATCATCTCACAGAGTTACAGCTTTCCCCTCAAGAAGCCTTTCGCTAAGACAGTTCTTGTGGAATTGGCAAAGTGATATTTGGAAGCCCATAGAGGGCTATGGTGAAAAAGGAAATATCCTCAGATGAAATCTGGAAGGAAGCTTTCTGAGAAACTGCTGAGTGTTCTGTTAATTCATCTCACAGAGTTACATCTGTATTTCGTGGATCTCTTTGCTAGCCTTATTTCTGTGGAATCTGAGAACAGATATTTCGAATCCCATTGAAGACTATAGGGCCAAAGGAAACATCCTCCGATAACAAAGAGAAAGAAGCTTTCTGAGAAACTTCTTTGTGTTCTGTGAAACCATCTCACAGAGTTACAGCTTTCCCCTCAAGAAGCCTTTCGCTAAGACAGTTCTTGTGGAATTGGCAGAGTGATATTTGGAAGCCCATAGAGGGCTACGGTGAAAAAGGAAATATCCTCAGATGAAATCTGGAAAGAAGATTTCTGAAAAACTGCTGAGTGTTCTGTTAATTCATCTCACAGAGTTACATCTGTATTTCGTGGATCTCTTTGCTAGCTTTATTTCTGTGGAATCTGAGAACAGATATTTCGGATCCCATTGAAGACTATAGGGCCAAAGGAAATATCCTCCGATAACAAAGAGAAAGAAGCTTTCTGAGAAACTTCTTTGTGTTCTGTGAAATCATCTCACAGAGTTACAGCTTTCCCCTCAAGAAGCCTTTCGTTAAGACAGTTATTGTGGAATTGGCAAAGTGATATTTGGAAGCCCACAGAGGGCTATGGTGAAAAAGGAAATATCCTCAGATGAAATCTGGAAAGAAGCTTTCTGAGAAACTGCTTAGTGTTCTGTTAATTCATCTCACAGAGTTACATCTGTATTTCGTGCATCTCATTGCTAGCCTTATTTCTGTGGAATCTGAGAACAGATATTTCGGATCCCATTGAAGACTATAGGGCCAAAGGAAATATCCTCCGATAACAAAGAGAAAGAAGCTTTCTGAGAAACTTCTTTGTGTTCTGTGAAATCATCTCACAGAGTTACAGCTTTCCCCTCAAGAAGCCTTTCGCTAAGACAGTTCTTGTGGAATTGGCAAAGTGATATTTGGAAGCCCATAGAGGGCTATGGTGAAAAAGGAAATATCCTCAGATGAAATCTGGAAGGAAGCTTTCTGAGAAACTGCTGAGTGTTCTGTTAATTCATCTCACAGAGTTACATCTGTATTTCGTGGATCTCTTTGCTAGCCTTATTTCTGTGGAATCTGAGAACAGATATTTCGGATCCCATTGAAGACTATAGGGCCAAAGGAAACATCCTCCGATAACAAAGAGAAAGAAGCTTTCTGAGAAACTTCTTTGTGTTCTGTGAAATCATCTCACAGAGTTACAGCTTTCCCCTCAAGAAGCCTTTCGCTAAGACAGTTCTTGTGGAATTGGCAGAGTGATATTTGGAAGCCCATAGAGGGCTATGGTGAAAAAGGAAATATCCTCAGATGAAATCTGGAAAGAAGATTTCTGAGAAACTGCTGAGTGTTCTGTTAATTCATCTCACAGAGTTACATCTGTATTTCGTGGATCTCTTTGCTAGCCTTATTTCTGGGGAATCGGAGAACAGATATTACGGATCCCCTTGAAGACTATAGGGCCAAAGGAAATATCCTCCGATAACAAAGAGAAAGAAGCTTTCTGAGAAACTTCTTTGTGTTCTGTGAAATCATCTCACAGAGTTACAGCTTTCCCCTGAAGAAACCTTTCGCTAAGACAGTTCTTGTGGAATTGGCAAAGTGATATTTGGAAGCCCATAGAGGGCTATGGTGAAAAAGGAAATATCCTCAGATGAAATCTGGAAGGAAGCTTTCTGAGAAACTGCTGAGTGTTCTGTTAATTCATCTCACAGAGTTACATCTGTATTTCGTGGATCTCTTTGCTAGCCTTATATCTGTGGAATCTGAGAACAGATATTTCGGATCCCATTGAAGACTATAGGGCCAAAGGAAATATCCTCCGAAAACAAAGAGAAAGAAGCTTTCTGAGAAACTTCTTTGTGTTCTGTGAAATCATCTCACAGAGTTACAGATTTCCCCTCAAGAAGCCTTTCGCTAAGACAGTTCTTGTGGAATTGGCAAAGTGATATTTGGAAGCCCATAGAGGGCTATGGTGAAAAAGGAAATATCCTCAGATGAAATCTGGAAGGAAGCTTTCTGAGAAACTGCTGAGTGTTCTGTTAATTCATCTCACAGAGTTACATCTGTATTTCGTGGATCTCTTTGCTAGCTTTATTTCTGTGGAATCTGAGAACAGATATTTCGGATCCCTTTGAAGACTATAGGGCCAAAGGAAATAATCTCCGATAACAAAGAGAAAGAAGCTTTCTGAGAAACTTCTTTGTGTTCTGTGAAATCATCTCACAGAGTTACAGCTTTCCCCTCAAGAAGCCTTTCGCTAAGACAGTTCTTGTGGAATTGGCAAAGTGATATTTGGAAGCCCACAGAGGGCTATGGTGAAAAAGGAAATATCCTCAGATGAAATCTGGAAAGAAGCTTTCTGAGAAACTGCTTAGTGTTCTGTTAATTCATCTCACAGAGTTACATCTGTATTTCGTGGATCTCATTGCTAGCCTTATTTCTGTGGAATCTGAGAACAGATATTTCGGATCCCATTGAAGACTATAGGGCCAAAGGAAATATCCTCCGATAACAAAGAGAAAGAAGCTTTCTGAGAAACTTCTTTGTGTTCTCTGAAATCATCTCACAGAGTTACAGCTTTCCCCTCAAGAAGCCTTTCGCTAAGACAGTTCTTGTGGAATTGGCAAAGTGATATTTGGAAGCCCATAGAGGGCTATGGTGAAAAAGGAAATATCCTCAGATGAAATCTGGAAGGAAGCTTTCTGAGAAACTGCTGAGTGTTCTGTTAATTCATCTCACAGAGTTACATCTGTATTTCGTGGATCTCTTTGCTAGCCTTATTTCTGTGGAATCTGAGAACAGATATTTCGGATCCCATTGAAGACTATAGGGCCAAAGGAAACATCCTCCGATAACAAAGAGAAAGAAGCTTTCTGAGAAACTTCTTTGTGTTCTGTGAAATCATCTCACAGAGTTACAGCTTTCCCCTCAAGAAGCCTTTCGCTAAGACAGTTCTTGTGGAATTGGCAGAGTGATATTTGGAAGCCCATAGAGGGCTACGGTGAAAAAGGAAATATCCTCAGATGAAATCTGGAAAGAAGATTTCTGAAAAACTGCTGAGTGTTCTGTTAATTCATCTCACAGAGTTACATCTGTATTTCGTGGATCTCTTTGCTAGCTTTATTTCTGTGGAATCTGAGAACAGATATTTCGGATCCCATTGAAGACTATAGGGCCAAAGGAAATATCCTCCGATAACAAAGAGAAAGAAGCTTTCTGAGAAACTTCTTTGTGTTCTGTGAAATCATCTCACAGAGTTACAGCTTTCCCCTCAAGAAGCCTTTCGCTAAGACAGTTCTTGTGGAATTGGCAAAGTGATATTTGGAAGCCCATAGAGGGCTATGGTGAAAAAGGAAATATCCTCAGATGAAATCTGGAAGGAAGCTTTCTGAGAAACTGCTGAGTGTTCTGTTAATTCATCTCACAGAGTTACATCTGTATTTCGTGGATCTCTTTGCTAGCCTTATTTCTGTGGAATCTGAGAACAGATATTTCGGATCCCATTGAAGACTATAGGGCCAAAGGAAACATCCTCCGATAACAAAGAGAAAGAAGCTTTCTGAGAAACTTCTTTGTGTTCTGTGAAATCATCTCACAGAGTTACAGCTTTCCCCTCAAGAAGCCTTTCGCTAAGACAGTTCTTGTGGAATTCGCAGAGTGATATTTGGAAGCCCATAGAGGGCTACGGTGAAAAAGGAAATATCCTCAGATGAAATCTGGAAAGAAGATTTCTGAAAAACTGCTGAGTGTTCTGTTAATTCATCTCACAGAGTTACATCTGTATTTCGTGGATCTCTTTGCTAGCTTTATTTCTGTGGAATCTGAGAACAGATATTTCGGATCCCATTGAAGACTATAGGGCCAAAGGAAATATCCTCCGATAACAAAGAGAAAGAAGCTTTCTGAGAAACTTCTTTGTGTTCTGTGAAATCATCTCACAGAGTTACAGCTTTCCCCTCAAGAAGCCTTTCGTTAAGACAGTTCTTGTGGAATTGGCAAAGTGATATTTGGAAGCCCACAGAGGGCTATGGTGAAAAAGGAAATATCCTCACATGAAATCTGGAAAGAAGCTTTCTGAGAAACTGCTTAGTGTTCTGTTAATTCATCTCACAGAGTTACATCTGTATTTCGTGCATCTCTTTGCTAGCCTTATTTCTGTGGAATCTGAGAACAGATATTTCGGATCCCATTGAAGACTATAGGGCCAAAGGAAATATCCTCCGATAACAAAGAGAAAGAAGCTTTCTGAGAAACTTCTTTGTGTTCTGTGAAATCATCTCACAGAGTTACAGCTTTCCCCTCAAGAAGCCTTTCGCTAAGACAGTTCTTGTGGAATTGGCAAAGTGATATTTGGAAGCCCATAGAGGGCTATGGTGAAAAAGGAAATATCCTCAGATGAAATCTGGAAGGAAGCTTTCTGAGAAACTGCTGAGTGTTCTGTTAATTCATCTCACAGAGTTACATCTGTATTTCGTGGATCTCTTTGCTAGCCTTATTTCTGTGGAATCTGAGAACAGATATTTCGGATCCCATTGAAGACTATAGGGCCAAAGGAAACATCCTCCGATAACAAAGAGAAAGAAGCTTTCTGAGAAACTTCTTTGTGTTCTGTGAAATCATCTCACAGAGTTACAGCTTTCCCCTCAAGAAGCCTTTCGCTAAGACAGTTCTTGTGGAATTGGCAGAGTGATATTCGGAAGCCCATAGAGGCCTATGGTGAAAAAGGAAATATCCTCAGATGAAATCTGGAAAGAAGATTTCTGAGAAACTGCTGAGTGTTCTGTAAATTCATCTCACAGAGTTACATCTGTATTTCGTGGATCTCTTTGCTAGCTTTATTTCTGTGGAATCTGAGAACAGATATTTCGGATCCCTTTGAAGACTATAGGGCCAAAGGAAATAATCTCCGATAACAAAGAGAAAGAAGCTTTCTGAGAAACTTCTTTGTGTTCTGTGAAATCATCTCACAGAGTTACAGCTTTCCCCTCAAGAAGCCTTTCGCTAAGACAGTTCTTGTGGAATTGGCAAAGTGATATTTGGAAGCCCACAGAGGGCTATGGTGAAAAAGGAAATATCCTCAGATGAAATCTGGAAAGAAGCTTTCTGAGAAACTGCTTAGTGTTCTGTTAATTCATCTCACAGAGTTACATCTGTATTTCGTGGATCTCATTGCTAGCCTTATTTCTGTGGAATCTGAGAACAGATATTTCGGATCCCATTGAAGACTATAGGGCCAAAGGAAATATCCTCCGATAACAAAGAGAAAGAAGCTTTCTGAGAAACTTCTTTGTGTTCTCTGAAATCATCTCACAGAGTTACAGCTTTCCCCTCAAGAAGCCTTTCGCTAAGACAGTTCTTGTGGAATTGGCAAAGTGATATTTGGAAGCCCATAGAGGGCTATGGTGAAAAAGGAAATATCCTCAGATGAAATCTGGAAGGAAGCTTTCTGAGAAACTGCTGAGTGTTCTGTTAATTCATCTCACAGAGTTACATCTGTATTTCGTGGATCTCTTTGCTAGCCTTATTTCTGTGGAATCTGAGAACAGATATTTCGGATCCCATTGAAGACTATAGGGCCAAAGGAAACATCCTCCGATAACAAAGAGAAAGAAGCTTTCTGAGAAACTTCTTTGTGTTCTGTGAAATCATCTCACAGAGTTACAGCTTTCCCCTCAAGAAGCCTTTCGCTAAGACAGTTCTTGTGGAATTGGCAGAGTGATATTTGGAAGCCCATAGAGGGCTACGGTGAAAAAGGAAATATCCTCAGATGAAATCTGGAAAGAAGATTTCTGAAAAACTGCTGAGTGTTCTGTTAATTCATCTCACAGAGTTACATCTGTATTTCGTGGATCTCTTTGCTAGCTTTATTTCTGTGGAATCTGAGAACAGATATTTCGGATCCCATTGAAGACTATAGGGCCAAAGGAAATATCCTCCGATAACAAAGAGAAAGAAGCTTTCTGAGAAACTTCTTTGTGTTCTGTGAAATCATCTCACAGAGTTACAGCTTTCCCCTCAAGAAGCCTTTCGCTAAGACAGTTCTTGTGGAATTGGCAAAGTGATATTTGGAAGCCCATAGAGGGCTATGGTGAAAAAGGAAATATCCTCAGATGAAATCTGGAAGGAAGCTTTCTGAGAAACTGCTGAGTGTTCTGTTAATTCATCTCACAGAGTTACATCTGTATTTCGTGGATCTCTTTGCTAGCCTTATTTCTGTGGAATCTGAGAACAGATATTTCGGATCCCATTGAAGACTATAGGGCCAAAGGAAACATCCTCCGATAACAAAGAGAAAGAAGCTTTCTGAGAAACTTCTTTGTGTTCTGTGAAATCATCTCACAGAGTTACAGCTTTCCCCTCAAGAAGCCTTTCGCTAAGACAGTTCTTGTGGAATTGGCAGAGTGATATTTGGAAGCCCATAGAGGGCTACGGTGAAAAAGGAAATATCCTCAGATGAAATCTGGAAAGAAGATTTCTGAAAAACTGCTGAGTGTTCTGTTAATTCATCTCACAGAGTTACATCTGTATTTCGTGGATCTCTTTGCTAGCTTTATTTCTGTGGAATCTGAGAACAGATATTTCGGATCCCATTGAAGACTATAGGGCCAAAGGAAATATCCTCCGATAACAAAGAGAAAGAAGCTTTCTGAGAAACTTCTTTGTGTTCTGTGAAATCATCTCACAGAGTTACAGCTTTCCCCTCAAGAAGCCTTTCGTTAAGACAGTTCTTGTGGAATTGGCAAAGTGATATTTGGAAGCCCACAGAGGGCTATGGTGAAAAAGGAAATATCCTCACATGAAATCTGGAAAGAAGCTTTCTGAGAAACTGCTTAGTGTTCTGTTAATTCATCTCACAGAGTTACATCTGTATTTCGTGCATCTCTTTGCTAGCCTTATTTCTGTGGAATCTGAGAACAGATATTTCGGATCCCATTGAAGACTATAGGGCCAAAGGAAATATCCTCCGATAACAAAGAGAAAGAAGCTTTCTGAGAAACTTCTTTGTGTTCTGTGAAATCATCTCACAGAGTTACAGCTTTCCCCTCAAGAAGCCTTTCGCTAAGACAGTTCTTGTGGAATTGGCAAAGTGATATTTGGAAGCCCATAGAGGGCTATGGTGAAAAAGGAAATATCCTCAGATGAAATCTGGAAGGAAGCTTTCTGAGAAACTGCTGAGTGTTCTGTTAATTCATCTCACAGAGTTACATCTGTATTTCGTGGATCTCTTTGCTTGCCTTATTTCTGTGGAATCTGAGAACAGATATTTCGGATCCCATTGAAGACTATAGGGCCAAAGGAAACATCCTCCGATAACAAAGAGAAAGAAGCTTTCTGAGAAACTTCTTTGTGTTCTGTGAAATCATCTCACAGAGTTACAGCTTTCCCCTCAAGAAGCCTTTCGCTAAGACAGTTCTTGTGGAATTGGCAGAATGATATTCGGAAGCCCATAGAGGCCTATGGTGAAAAAGGAAATATCCTCAGATGAAATCTGGAAAGAAGATTTCTGAGAAACTGCTGAGTGTTCTGTAAATTCATCTCACAGAGTTACATCTGTATTTCGTGCATCTCTTTGCTAGCCTTATTTCTGGGGAATCGGAGAACAGATATTTCGGATCCCCTTGAAGACTATAGGGCCAAAGGAAATATCCTCCGATAACAAAGAGAAAGAAGCTTTCTGAGAAGCTTCTTTGTGTTCTGTGAAATCATATCAGAGAGTTACAGCTTTCCCCTGAAGAAGCCTTTCGCTAAGACAGTTCTTGTGGAATTGGCAAAGTGATATTTGGAAGCCCTTAGAGGGCTATGGTGAAAAAGGAAATATCCTCAGATGAAATCTGGAAAGAAGCTTTCTGTGAAACTGCTTAGTGTTCTGTTAATTCATCTCACAGAGTTACATCTGTATTTCGTGGATCTCTTTGCTAGCCTTATTTCTTTGGAATCTGAGAACAGATATTTCGGATCCCATTGAAGACTATAGGGCCAAAGGAAATATCCTCCGATAACAAAGAGAAAGAAGCTTTCTGAGAAACTTCTTTGTGTTCTGTGAAATCATCTCACAGAGTTACAGCTTTCCCCTCAAGAAACCTTTCGCTAGGACAGTTCTTCTGGAATTGGCAAAGTGATATTTGGAAGCCCATAGAGGGCTATGGTGAAAAAGGAAATATCCTCAGATGAAATCTGGAAGGAAGCTTTCTGAGAAACTGCTGAGTGTTCTGTTAATTCATCTCACAGAGTTACATCTGTATTTCGTGGATCTCTTTGCTAGCCTTATATCTGTGGAATCTGAAAACAGATATTTCGGATCCCATTGAAGACTATAGGGCCAAAGGAAATATCCTCCGAAAACAAAGAGAAAGAAGCTTTCTGAGAAACTTCTTTGTGTTCTGTGAAATCATCTCACAGAGTTACAGCTTTCCCCTCAAGAAGCCTTTCGCTAAGACAGTTCTTGTGGAATTGGCAAAGTGATATTTGGAAGCCCATAGAGGGCTATGGTGAAAAAGGAAATATCCTCAGATGAAATCTGGAAGGAAGCTTTCTGAGAAACTGCTGAGTGTTCTGTTAATTCATCTCACAGAGTTACATCTGTATTTCGTGGATCTCTTTGCTAGCTTTATTTCTGTGGAATCTGAGAACAGATATTTCGGATCCCTTTGAAGACTATAGGGCCAAAGGAAATAATCTCTGATAACAAAGAGAAAGAAGCTTTCTGAGAAACTTCTTTGTGTTCTGTGAAATCATCTCACAGAGTTACAGCTTTCCCCTCAAGAAGCCTTTCGCTAAGACAGTTCTTGTGGAATTGGCAAAGTGATATTTGGAAGCCCATAGAGGGCTATGGTGAAAAAGGAAATATCCTCAGATGAAATCTGGAAAGAAGCTTTCTGAGAAACTGCTTAGTGTTCTGTTAATTCACCTCACAGAGTAACATCTGTATTTCGTGGATCTCTTTGCTAGCCTTATTTCTTTGGAATCTGAGAACAGATATTTCGGATCCCATTGAAGACTATAGGGCCAAAGGAAATATCCTCCGATAACAAAGAGAAAGAAGCTTTCTGAGAAACTACTTTGTGTACTGTGAAATCATCTCACAGAGTTACAGCTTTCCCCTCAAGAAGCCTTTCCTTAAGACAGTTCTTGTGGAATTGGCAGAGTGATATTTGGAAGCCCTTATAGGGCTATGGTGAAAAAGGAAATATCCTCAGATGAAATCTGGAAAGAAGCTTTCTGAGAAACTGCTTAGTGTTCTGTTAATTCATCTCACAGAGTTACATCTGTATTTCGTGGATCTCTTTGCTAGCCTTATTTCTTTGGAATCTGAGAACAGATATTTCGGATTCCTATGAAGACTATAGGGGCAAATGAAATATCCTCCGAAAACAAAGAGAAAGAAGCTTTCTGAGAAACTTCTTTGTGTTCTGTGAAATCATCTCACAGAGTTACAGCTTTCCCCTCAAGAAGCCTTTCGCTAAGACAGTTCTTGTGGAATTGGCAAAGTGATATTTGGAAGCCCATAGAGGGCTATGGTGAAAAAGGAAATATCCTCACATGAAATCTGGAAAGAAGCTTTCTGAGAAACTGCTTAGTGTTCTGTTAATTCATCTCACAGAGTTACATCTGTATTTCGTGGATCTCTTTGCTAGCCTTATTTCTGTGGAATCTGAGAACAGATATTTCGTATCCCATTGAAGACAATAGGGCCAAAGGAAATATCCTCCGATAACAAAGAGAAAGAAGCTTTCTGAGAAACTTCTTTGTGTTCTGTGAAATCATCTCACAGAGTTACAGCTTTCCCCTCAAGAAGCCTTTCGCTAAGAGAGTTCTTGTGGAATTGGCAAAGTGATATTTTGAAGCCCATAGAGGGCTATGGTGAAAAAGGAAATATCCTCAGATGAAATTTGGAAAGAAGCTTTCTGTGAAACTGCTTAGTGTTCTGTTAATTCATCTCACAGAGTTACATCTGTATTTCGTGGATCTCTTTGCTAGCCTTATTTCTGAGGAATCTGAAAACAGATATTTCGGATCCCTTTGAAGACTATAGGGCCAAAGGAAATATCCTCCGATAACAAAGAGAAAGAAGCTTTCTGAGAAACTTCTTTGTGTTCTGTGAAATCATCTCACAGAGTTACAGCTTTCCCCTCAAGAAGCCTTTCACTAAGACAGTTCTTGTGGAATTGGCAAAGCGATATTTGGAAGCCCATAGAGGGCTATGGTGAAAAAGGAAATATCCTCAGATGAAATCTGGAAAGAAGCTTTATGAGAAACTGCTTACTGTTCTGTGAATTCATCTCACAGAGTTACATCTGTATTTCGTGGATCTCTTTGCTAGCCTTATTTCTGTGGAATCTGAGAACAGATATTTCGGATCTAATTGAGGACTATAGGGCCAAAGGAAATATCCTCCGATAACAAAGAGAAAGAAGCTTTCTGAGAAACTTCTTTGTGTTCTGTGAAATATTCTCACAGAGTTACAGCTTTCCCCTCAAGAAGCCTTTCGCTAAGACAGTTCTTGTGGAATTGGCAAAGTGTTATTTGGAAGCCCATAGAGGGCTAGGCTGAAAAAGGAAATATCCTCAGATGAAATCTGGAAGGAAGCTTTCTGAGAAACTGCTGAGTGTTCTGTGAATTCATCTCACAGAGTTACATCTGTATTTCGTGGATCTCTTTGCTAGCTTTATTTCTGTGGAATCTGAGAACAGATATTTCGGATCCCATTGAAGACTATAGGGCCAAAGGAAATATCCTCCGATAACAAAGAGAAAGAAGCTTTCTGAGAAACTTCTTTGTGTTCTGTGAAATCATCTCACAGAGTTACAGCTTTCCCCTCAAGAAGCCTTTCGCTAAGACAGTTCTTGTGGAATTGGCAAAGTGATATTTGGAAGCCCATAGAGGGCTATGGTGAAAAAGGAAATATCCTCAGATGAAATCTGGAAGGAAGCTTTCTGAGAAACTGCTGAGTGTTCTGTTAATTCATCTCACAGAGTTACATCTGTATTTCGTGGATCTCTTTGCTAGCCTTATTTCTGTGGAATCTGAGAACAGATATTTCGGATCCCATTGAAGACTATAGGGCCAAAGGAAACATCCTCCGATAACAAAGAGAAAGAAGCTTTCTGAGAAACTTCTTTGTGTTCTGTGAAATCATCTCACAGAGTTACAGCTTTCCCCTCAAGAAGCCTTTCGCTAAGACAGTTCTTGTGGAATTGGCAGAGTGATATTTGGAAGCCCATAGAGGGCTATGGAGAAAAAGGAAATATCCTCAGATGAAATCTGGAAAGAAGATTTCTGAGAAACTGCTGAGTGTTCTGTTAATTCATCTCACAGAGTTACATCTGTATTTCGTGGATCTCTTTGCTAGCCTTATTTCTGGGGAATCGGAGAACAGATATTACGGATCCCCTTGAAGACTATAGGGCCAAAGGAAATATCCTCCGATAACAAAGAGAAAGAAGCTTTCTGAGAAACTTCTTTGTGTTCTGTGAAATCATCTCACAGAGTTACAGCTTTCCCCTCAAGAAACCTTTCGCTAAGACAGTTCTTGTGGAATTGGCAAAGTGATATTTGGAAGCCCATAGAGGGCTATGGTGAAAAAGGAAATATCCTCAGATGAAATCTGGAAGGAAGCTTTCTGAGAAACTGCTGAGTGTTCTGTTAATTCATCTCACAGAGTTACATCTGTATTTCGTGGATCTCTTTGCTAGCTTTATTTCTGTGGAATCTGAGAACAGATATTTCGGATCCCTTTGAAGACTATAGGGCCAAAGGAAATAATCTCCGATAACAAAGAGAAAGAAGCTTTCTGAGAAACTTCTTTGTGTTCTGTGAAATCATCTCACAGAGTTACAGCTTTCCCCTCAAGAAGCCTTTCGCTAAGACAGTTCTTGTGGAATTGGCAAAGTGATATTTGGAAGCCCACAGAGGGCTATGGTGAAAAAGGAAATATCCTCAGATGAAATCTGGAAAGAAGCTTTCTGAGAAACTGCTTAGTGTTCTGTTAATTCATCTCACAGAGTTACATCTGTATTTCGTGGATCTCATTGCTAGCCTTATTTCTGTGGAATCTGAGAACAGATATTTCGGATCCCATTGAAGACTATAGGGCCAAAGGAAATATCCTCCGATAACAAAGAGAAAGAAGCTTTCTGAGAAACTTCTTTGTGTTCTCTGAAATCATCTCACAGAGTTACAGCTTTCCCCTCAAGAAGCCTTTCGCTAAGACAGTTCTTGTGGAATTGGCAAAGTGATATTTGGAAGCCCATAGAGGGCTATGGTGAAAAAGGAAATATCCTCAGATGAAATCTGGAAGGAAGCTTTCTGAGAAACTGCTGAGTGTTCTGTTAATTCATCTCACAGAGTTACATCTGTATTTCGTGGATCTCTTTGCTAGCCTTATTTCTGTGGAATCTGAGAACAGATATTTCGGATCCCATTGAAGACTATAGGGCCAAAGGAAACATCCTCCGATAACAAAGAGAAAGAAGCTTTCTGAGAAACTTCTTTGTGTTCTGTGAAATCATCTCACAGAGTTACAGCTTTCCCCTCAAGAAGCCTTTCGCTAAGACAGTTCTTGTGGAATTGGCAGAGTGATATTTGGAAGCCCATAGAGGGCTACGGTGAAAAAGGAAATATCCTCAGATGAAATCTGGAAAGAAGATTTCTGAAAAACTGCTGAGTGTTCTGTTAATTCATCTCACAGAGTTACATCTGTATTTCGTGGATCTCTTTGCTAGCTTTATTTCTGTGGAATCTGAGAACAGATATTTCGGATCCCACTGAAGACTATAGGGCCAAAGGAAATATCCTCCGATAACAAAGAGAAAGAAGCTTTCTGAGAAACTTCTTTGTGTTCTGTGAAATCATCTCACAGAGTTACAGCTTTCCCCTCAAGAAGCCTTTCGTTAAGACAGTTCTTGTGGAATTGGCAAAGTGATATTTGGAAGCCCACAGAGGGCTATGGTGAAAAAGGAAATATCCTCACATGAAATCTGGAAAGAAGCTTTCTGAGAAACTGCTTAGTGTTCTGTTAATTCATCTCACAGAGTTACATCTGTATTTCGTGCATCTCTTTGCTAGCCTTATTTCTGTGGAATCTGAGAACAGATATTTCGGATCCCATTGAAGACTATAGGGCCAAAGGAAATATCCTCCGATAACAAAGAGAAAGAAGCTTTCTGAGAAACTTCTTTGTGTTCTGTGAAATCATCTCACAGAGTTACAGCTTTCCCCTCAAGAAGCCTTTCGCTAAGACAGTTCTTGTGGAATTGGCAAAGTGATATTTGGAAGCCCATAGAGGGCTATGGTGAAAAAGGAAATATCCTCAGATGAAATCTGGAAGGAAGCTTTCTGAGAAACTGCTGAGGGTTCTGTTAATTCATCTCACAGAGTTACATCTGTATTTCGTGGATCTCTTTGCTAGCCTTATTTCTGTGGAATCTGAGAACAGATATTTCGGATCCCATTGAAGACTATAGGGCCAAAGGAAACATCCTCCGATAACAAAGAGAAAGAAGCTTTCTGAGAAACTTCTTTGTGTTCTGTGAAATCATCTCACAGAGTTACAGCTTTCCCCTCAAGAAGCCTTTCGCTAAGACAGTTCTTGTGGAATTGGCAGAGTGATATTTGGAAGCCCATAGAGGCCTATGGTGAAAAAGGAAATATCCTCAGATGAAATCTGGAAAGAAGATTTCTGAGAAACTGCTGAGTGTTCTGTAAATTCATCTCACAGAGTTACATCTGTATTTCGTGCATCTCTTTGCTAGCCTTATTTCTGGGGAATCGGAGAACAGATATTTCGGATCCCCTTGAAGACTATAGGGCCAAAGGAAATATCCTCCGATAACAAAGAGAAAGAAGCTTTCTGAGAAGCTTCTTTGTGTTCTGTGAAATCATATCAGAGAGTTACAGCTTTCCCCTGAAGAAGCCTTTCGCTAAGACAGTTCTTGTGGAATTGTCAAAGTGATATTTGGAAGCCCTTAGAGGGCTATGGTGAAAAAGGAAATATCCTCAGATGAAATCTGGAAAGAAGCTTTCTGTGAAACTGCTTAGTGTTCTGTTAATTCATCTCACAGAGTTACATCTGTATTTCGTGGATCTCTTTGCTAGCCTTATTTCTTTGGAATCTGAGAACAGATATTTCGGATCCCATTGAAGACTATAGGGCCAAAGGAAATATCCTCCGATAACAAAGAGAAAGAAGCTTTCTGAGAAACTTCTTTGTGTTCTGTGAAATCATCTCACAGAGTTACAGCTTTCCCCTCAAGAAACCTTTCGCTAGGACAGTTCTTCTGGAATTGGCAAAGTGATATTTGGAAGCCCATAGAGGGCTATGGTGAAAAAGGAAATATCCTCAGATGAAATCTGGAAGGAAGCTTTCTGAGAAACTGCTGAGTGTTCTGTTAATTCATCTCACAGAGTTACATCTGTATTTCGTGGATCTCTTTGCTAGCCTTATATCTGTGGAATCTGAAAACAGATATTTCGGATCCCATTGAAGACTATAGGGCCAAAGGAAATATCCTCCGAAAACAAAGAGAAAGAAGCTTTCTGAGAAACTTCTTTGTGTTCTGTGAAATCATCTCACAGAGTTACAGCTTTCCCCCCAAGAAGCCTTTCGCTAAGACAGTTCTTGTGGAATTGGCAAAGTGATATTTGGAAGCCCATAGAGGGCTATGGTGAAAAAGGAAATATCCTCAGATGAAATCTGGAAGGAAGCTTTCTGAGAAACTGCTGAGTGTTCTGTTAATTCATCTCACAGAGTTACATCTGTATTTCGTGGATCTCTTTGCTAGCTTTATTTCTGTGGAATCTGAGAACAGATATTTCGGATCCCTTTGAAGACTATAGGGCCAAAGGAAATAATCTCTGATAACAAAGAGAAAGAAGCTTTCTGAGAAACTTCTTTGTGTTCTGTGAAATCATCTCACAGAGTTACAGCTTTCCCCTCAAGAAGCCTTTCGCTAAGACAGTTCTTGTGGAATTGGCAAAGTGATATTTGGAAGCCCATAGAGGGCTATGGTGAAAAAGGAAATATCCTCAGATGAAATCTGGAAAGAAGCTTTCTGAGAAACTGCTTAGTGTTCTGTTAATTCACCTCACAGCGTAACATCTGTATTTCGTGGATCTCTTTGCTAGCCTTATTTCTTTGGAATCTGAGAACAGATATTTCGGATCCCATTGAAGACTATAGGGCCAAAGGAAATATCCTCCGATAACAAAGAGAAAGAAGCTTTCTGAGAAACTACTTTGTGTACTGTGAAATCATCTCACAGAGTTACAGCTTTCCCCTCAAGAAGCCTTTCCTTAAGACAGTTCTTGTGGAATTGGCAGAGTGATATTTGGAAGCCCTTATAGGGCTATGGTGAAAAAGGAAATATCCTCAGATGAAATCTGGAAAGAAGCTTTCTGAGAAACTGCTTAGTGTTCTGTTAATTCATCTCACAGAGTTACATCTGTATTTCGTGGATCTCTTTGCTAGCCTTATTTCTTTGGAATCTGAGAACAGATATTTCGGATTCCTATGAAGACTATAGGGGCAAATGAAATATCCTCCGATAAAAAAGAGAAAGAAGCTTTCTGAGAAACTTCTTTGTGTTCTGTGAAATCATCTCACAGAGTTACAGCTTTCCCCTCAAGAAGCCTTTCGCTAAGACAGTTCTTGTGGAACTGGCAAAGTGATATTTGGAAGCCCATAGAGGGCTATGGTGAAAAAGGAAATATCCTCACATGAAATCTGGAAAGAAGCTTTCTGAGAAACTGCTTAGTGTTCTGTTAATTCATCTCACAGAGTTACATCTGTATTTCGTGGATCTCTTTGCTAGCCTTATTTCTGTGGAATCTGAGAACAGATATTTCGGATCCCATTGAAGACAATAGGGCCAAAGGAAATATCCTCCGATAACAAAGAGAAAGAAGCTTTCTGAGAAACTTCTTTGTGTTCTGTGAAATCATCTCACAGAGTTACAGCTTTCCCCTCAAGAAGCCTTTCGCTAAGAGAGTTCTTGTGGAATTGGCAAAGTGATATTTTGAAGCCCATAGAGGGCTATGGTGAAAAAGGAAATATCCTCAGATGAAATTTGGAAAGAAGCTTTCTGTGAAACTGCTTAGTGTTCTGTTAATTCATCTCACAGAGTTACATCTGTATTTCGTGGATCTCTTTGCTAGCCTTATTTCTGAGGAATCTGAAAACAGATATTTCGGATCCCTCTGAAGACTATAGGGCCAAAGGAAATATCCTCCGATAACAAAGAGAAAGAAGCTTTCTGAGAAACTTCTTTGTGTTCTGTGAAATCATCTCACAGAGTTACAGCTTTCCCCTCAAGAAGCCTTTCACTAAGACAGTTCTTGTGGAATTGGCAAAGCGATATTTGGAAGCCCATAGAGGGCTATGGTGAAAAAGGAAATATCCTCAGATGAAATCTGGAAAGAAGCTTTATGAGAAACTGCTTAGTGTTCTGTGAATTCATCTCACAGAGTTACATCTGTATTTCGTGGATCTCTTTGCTAGCCTTATTTCTGTGGAATCTGAGACAGATATTTCGGATCTAATTGAAGACTATAGGGCCAAAGGAAATATCCTCCGATAACAAAGAGAAAGAAGCTTTCTGAGAAACTTCTTTGTGTTCTGTGAAATATTCTCACAGAGTTACAGCTTTCCCCTCAAGAAGCCTTTCGCTAAGACAGTTCTTGTGGAATTGGCAAAGTGTTATTTGGAAGCCCATAGAGGGCTAGGCTAAAAAAGGAAATATCCTCAGATGAAATCTGGAAGGAAGCTTTCTGAGAAACTGCTGAGTGTTCTGTGAATTCATCTCACAGAGTTACATCTGTATTTCGTGGATCTCTTTGCTAGCTTTATTTCTGTGGAATCTGAGAACAGATATTTCGGATCCCATTGAAGACTATAGGGCCAAAGGAAATATCCTCCGATAACAAAGAGAAAGAAGCTTTCTGAGAAACTTCTTTGTGTTCTGTGAAATCATCTCACAGAGTTACAGCTTTCCCCTCAAGAAGCCTTTCGCCAAGACAGTTCTTGTGGAATTGGCAAAGTGATATTTGGAAGCCCATAGAGGGCTATGGTGAAAAAGGAAATATCCTCAGATGAAATCTGGAAGGAAGCTTTTTGAGAAACTGCTGAGTGTTCTGTTAATTCATCTCACAGAGTTACATCTGTATTTCGTGGATCTCTTTGCTAGCTTTATTTCTGTGGAATCTGAGAACAGATATTTCGGATCCCATTGAAGACTATAGGGCCAAAGGAAATATCCTCCGATAACAAAGAGAAAGAAGCTTTCTGAGAAACTTCTTTGTGTTCTGTGAAATCATCTCACAGAGTTACAGCTTTCCCCTCAAGAAGCCTTTCGCTAAGACAGTTCTTGTGGAATTGGCAAAGTGATATTTGGAAGCCCACAGAGGGCTATGGTGAAAAAGGAAATATCCTCAGATGAAATCTAGAAAGAAGCTTTCTGAGAAACTGCTTAGTGTTCTGTTAATTCATCTCACAGAGTTACATCTGTATTTCGTGCATCTCTTTGCTAGCCTTATTTCTGTGGAATCTGAGAACAGATATTTCGGATCCCATTGAAGACTATAGGGCCAAAGGAAATATCCTCCGATAACAAAGAGAAAGAAGCTTTCTGAGAAACTTCTTTGTGTTCTGTGAAATCATCTCACAGAGTTACAGCTTTCCCCTCAAGAAGCCTTTCGCTAAGGCAGTTCTTGTGGAATTGGCAAAGTGATATTTGGAAGCCCATAGAGGGCTATGGTGAAAAAGGAAATATCCTCAGATGAAATCTGGAAGGAAGCTTTCTGAGAAACTGCTGAGTGTTCTGTTAATTCATCTCACAGAGTTACATCTGTATTTCGTGGATCTCTTTGCTAGCCTTATTTCTGTGGAATCTGAGAACAGATATTTCGGATCCCATTGAAGACTATAGGGCCAAAGGAAACATCCTCCGATAACAAAGAGAAAGAAGCTTTCTGAGAAACTTCTTTGTGTTCTGTGAAATCATCTCACAGAGTTACAGCTTTCCCCTCAAGAAGCCTTTCACTAAGACAGTTCTTGTGGAATTGGCAAAGCGATATTTGGAAGCCCGTAGAGGGCTATGGTGAAAAAGGAAATATCCTCAGATGAAATCTGGAAAGAAGCTTTATGAGAAACTGCTTAGTGTTCTGTGAACTCATCTCACAGAGTTACATCTGTATTTCGTGGATCTCTTTGCTAGCCTTATTTCTGTGGAATCTGAGAACAGATATTTCGGATCCCATTGAAGACTATGGGGCCAAAGGAAATATCCTCCGATAACAAAGAGAAAGAAGCTTTCTGAGAAACTTCTTTGTGTTCTGTGAAATCATCTCACAGAGTTACAGCTTTCCCCCCAAGAGGCCTTTCGCTAAGACAGTTCTTGTGGAATTGGGAAAGTGATATTTGGAAGCCCATAGAGGGCTAGGGTGAAAAAGGAAATATCCTCAGATGAAATCTGGTAGGAAGCTTTCTGAGAAACTGCTGAGTGTTCTGTTAATTCATCTCACAGAGTTACATCTGTATTTCGTGGATCTCTTTGCCAGCTTTATTTCTGTGGAATCTGAGAACAGATATTTCGGATCCCATTGAAGACTATAGGGCCAAAGGAAATATCCTCCGATAACAAAGAGAAAGAAGCTTTCTGAGAAACTTCTTTGTGTTCTGTGAAATCATCTCACAGAGTTACAGCTTTCCCCTCAAGAAGCCTTTCGCTAAGACAGTTCTTGTGGAATTGGCAAAGTGATATTTGGAAGCCCACAGAGGGCTATGGTGAAAAAGGAAATATCCTCAGATGAAATCTAGAAAGAAGCTTTCTGAGAAACTGCTTAGTGTTCTGTTAATTCATCTCACAGAGTTACATCTGTATTTCGTGCATCTCTTTGCTACCCTTATTTCTGTGGAATCTGAGAACAGATATTTCGGATCCCATTGAAGACTATAGGGCCAAAGGAAATATCCTCCGATAACAAAGAGAAAGAAGCTTTCTGAGAAACTTCTTTGTGTTCTGTGAAATCATCTCACAGAGTTACGGCTTTCCCCTCAAGAAGCCTTTCGCTAAGGCAGTTCTTGTGGAATTGGCAAAGTGATATTTGGAAGCCCATAGAGGGCTATGGTGAAAAAGGAAATATCCTCAAATGAAATCTGGAAGGAAGCTTTCTGAGAAACTGCTGAGTGTTCTGTTAATTCATCTCACAGAGTTATATCTGTATTTCGTGGATCTCTTTGCTAGCCTTATTTCTGTGGAATCTGAGAACAGATATTTCCGATCCCATTGAAGACTATAGGGCCAAAGGAAACATCCTCCGATAACAAAGAGAAAGAAGCTTTCTGAGAAACTTCTTTGTGTTCTGTGAAATCATCTCACAGAGTTACAGCTTTCCCCTCAAGAAGCCTTTCACTAAGACAGTTCTTGTGGAATTGGCAAAGCGATATTTGGAAGCCCGTAGAGGGCTATGGTGAAAAAGGAAATATCCTCAGATGAAATCTGGAAAGAAGCTTTATGAGAAACTGCTTAGTGTTCTGTGAATTCATCTCACAGAGTTACATCTGTATTTCGTGGATCTCTTTGCTAGCCTTATTTCTGTGGAATCTGAGAACAGATATTTCGGATCCCATTGAAGACTATGGGGCCAAAGGAAATATCCTCCGATAACAAAGAGAAAGAAGCTTTCTGAGAAACTTCTTTGTGTTCTGTGAAATCATCTCACAGAGTTACAGCTTTCCCCCCAAGAAGCCTTTCGCTAAGACAGTTCTTGTGGAATTGGGAAAGTGATATTTGGAAGCCCATGGAGGGCTAGGGTGAAAAAGGAAATATCCTCAGATGAAATCTGGAAGGAAGCTTTCTGAGAAACTGCTGAGTGTTCTGTTAATTCATCTCACAGAGTTACATCTGTATTTCGTGGATCTCTTTGCTAGCTTTATTTCTGTGGAATCTGAAAACAGATATTTCGGATCCCATTGAAGACTATAGGGCCTAAGGAAATATCCTCCGATAACAAAGAGAAAGAAGCTTTCTGAGAAACTTCTTTGTGTTCTGTGAAATCATCTCACAGAGTTACAGCTTTCCCCTCAAGAAGCCTTTCGCTAAGACAGTTCTTGTGGAATTGGCAAAGTGATATTTTGAAGCCCATAGAGGGCTATGGTGAAAAAGGAAATATCCTCAGATGAAATCTGGAAGGAAGATTTCTGAGAAACTGCTGAGTGTTCTGTTAATTCATCTCACAGAGTTACATCTGTATTTCGTGGATCTCTTTGCTAGCTTTATTTCTGTGGAATCTGAGAACAGATATTTCGGATCCCATTGAAGACTAAAGGGCCAAAGGAAATATCCTCCGATAACAAAGAGAAAGAAGCTTTCTGAGAAACTTCTTTGTGTTCTGTGAAATCATCTCACAGAGTTACAGCTTTCCCCTCAAGAAGCCTTTCGCTAAGACAGTTCTTGTGGAATTGGCAAAGTGATATTTGGAAGCCCACAGAGGGCTATGGTGAAAAAGGAAATATCCTCAGATGAAATCTAGAAAGAAGCTTTCTGAGAAACTGCTTAGTGTTCTGTTAATTCATCTCACAGAGTTACATCTGTATTTCGTGCATCTCTTTGCTACCCTTATTTCTGTGGAATCTGAGAACAGATATTTCGGATCCCATTGAAGACTATAGGGCCAAAGGAAATATCCTCCGATAACAAAGAGAAAGAAGCTTTCTGAGAAACTTCTTTGTGTTCTGTGAAATCATCTCACAGAGTTACGGCTTTCCCCTCAAGAAGCCTTTCGCTAAGGCAGTTCTTGTGGAATTGGCAAAGTGATATTTGGAAGCCCATAGAGGGCTATGGTGAAAAAGGAAATATCCTCAGATGAAATCTGGAAGGAAGCTTTCTGAGAAACTGCTGAGTGTTCTGTTAATTCATCTCACAGAGTTACATCTGTATTTCGTGGATCTCTTTGCTAGCCTTATTTCTGTGGAATCTGAGAACAGATATTTCCGATCCCATTGAAGACTATAGGGCCAAAGGAAACATCCTCCGATAACAAAGAGAAAGAAGCTTTCTGAGAAACTTCTTTGTGTTCTGTGAAATCATCTCACAGAGTTACAGCTTTCACCTCAAGAAGCCTTTCACTAAGACAGTTCTTGTGGAATTGGCAAAGCGATATTTGGAAGCCCGTAGAGGGCTATGGTGAAAAAGGAAATATCCTCAGATGAAATCTGGAAAGAAGCTTTATGAGAAACTGCTTAGTGTTCTGTGAATTCATCTCACAGAGTTACATCTGTATTTCGTGGATCTCTTTGCTAGCCTTATTTCTGTGGAATCTGAGAACAGATATTTCGGATCCCATTGAAGACTATGGGGCCAAAGGAAATATCCTCCGATAACAAAGAGAAAGAAGCTTTCTGAGAAACTTCTTTGTGTTCTGTGAAATCATCTCACAGAGTTACAGCTTTCCCCCCAAGAAGCCTTTCGCTAAGACAGTTCTTGTGGAATTGGGAAAGTGATATTTGGAAGCCCATGGAGGGCTAGGGTGAAAAAGGAAATATCCTCAGATGAAATCTGGAAGGAAGCTTTCTGAGAAACTGCTGAGTGTTCTGTTAATTCATCTCACAGAGTTACATCTGTATTTCGTGGATCTCTTTGCTAGCTTTATTTCTGTGGAATCTGAAAACAGATATTTCGGATCCCATTGAAGACTATAGGGCCTAAGGAAGTATCCTCCGATAACAAAGAGAAAGAAGCTTTCTGAGAAACTTCTTTGTGTTCTGTGAAATCATCTCACAGAGTTACAGCTTTCCCCTCAAGAAGCCTTTCGCTAAGACAGTTCTTGTGGAATTGGCAAAGTGATATTTTGAAGCCCATAGAGGGCTATGGTGAAAAAGGAAATATCCTCAGATGAAATCTGGAAGGAAGATTTCTGAGAAACTGCTGAGTGTTCTGTTAATTCATCTCACAGAGTTACATCTGTATTTCGTGGATCTCTTTGCTAGCTTTATTTCTGTGGAATCTGAGAACAGATATTTCGGATCCCATTGAAGACTAAAGGGCCAAAGGAAATATCCTCCGATAACAAAGAGAAAGAAGCTTTCTGAGAAACTTCTTTGTGTTCTGTGAAATCATCTCACAGAGTTACAGCTTTCCCCTCAAGAAGCCTTTCGCTAAGACAGTTCTTGTGGAATTGGCAAAGTGATATTTGGAAGCCCACAGAGGGCTATGGTGAAAAAGGAAATATCCTCAGATGAAATCTGGAAAGAAGCTTTCTGAGAAACTGCTTAGTGTTCTGTTAATTCATCTCACAGAGTTACATCTGTATTTCGTGGATCTCTTTGCTAGCTTTATTTCTGTGGAATCTGAGAACAGATATTTCGGATCCCATTGAAGACTATAGGGCCAAAGGAAATATCCTCCGATAACAAAGAGAAAGAAGCTTTCTGAGAAACTTCTTTGTGTTCTGTGAAATCATCTCACAGAGTTAGAGCTTTCCCCTCAAGAAGCCTTTCGCTAAGACAGTTCTTGTGGAATTGGCAAAGTGATATTTGGAAGCCCACAGAGGGCTATGGTGAAAAAGGAAATATCCTCACATGAAATCTGGAAAGAAGCTTTCTGAGAAACTGCTTAGTGTTCTGTTAATTCATCTCACAGAGTTACATCTGTATTTCGTGCATCTCTTTGCTAGCCTTATTTCTGTGGAATCTGAGAACAGATATTTCGGATCCCATTGAAGACTACACGGCCAAAGGAAATATCCTCCGATAACAAAGAGAAAGAAGCTTTCTGAGAAACTTCTTTGTGGTCTGTGAAATCATCTCACAGAGTTACAGCTTTCCCCTCAAGAAGCCTTTCACTAAGACAGTTCTTGTGGAATTGGCAAAGCGATATTTGGAAGCCCGTAGAGGGCTATGGTGAAAAAGGAAATATCCTCAGATGAAATCTGGAAAGAAGCTTTATGAGAAACTGCTTAGTGTTCTGTGAATTCATCTCACAGAGTTACCTCTGTATTTCGTGGATCTCTTTGCTAGCCTTATTTCTGTGGAATCTGAGAACAGATATTTCGGATCCCATTGAAGACTATAGGGCCAAAGGAAATATCCTCCGATAACAAAGAGAAAGAAGCTTTCTGAGAAACTTCTTTGTGTTCTGTGAAATCATCTCACAGAGTTACAGCTTTCCCCTCAAGAAGCCTTTCGCTAAGACAGTTCTTGTGGAATTGGGAAAGTGATATTTGGAAGCCCATAGAGTGCAAGGGTGAAAAAGGAAATATCCTCAGATGAAATCTGGAAGGAAGCTTTCTGAGAAACTGCTGAGTGTTCTGTTAATTCATCTCACAGAGTTACATCTGTATTTCGTGGATCTCTTTGCTAGCTTTATTTCTGTGGAATCTGAGAACAGATATTTCGGATCCCTTTGAAGACTATAGGGCCTAAGGAAATATCCTCCGATAACAAAGAGAAAGAAGCTTTCTGAGAAACTTCTTTGTGTTCTGTGAAATCATCTCACAGAGTTACAGCTTTCCCCTCAAGAAGCCTTTCGCTAAGACAGTTCTTGTGGAATTGGCAAAGTGATATTTTGAAGCCCATAGAGGGCTATGGTGAAAAAGGAAATATCCTCAGATGAAATCTGGAAGGAAGATTTCTGAGAAACTGCTGAGTGTTCTGTTAATTCATCTCACAGAGTTACATCTGTATTTCGTGGATCTCTTTGCTAGCTTTATTTCTGTGGAATCTTAGAACAGATATTTCGGATCCCATTGAAGACTATAGGGCCAAAGGAAATATCCTCCGATAACAAAGAGAAAGAAGCTTTCTGAGAAACTTCTTTGTGTTCTGTGAAATCATCTCACAGAGTTACAGCTTTCCCCTCAAGAAGCCTTTCGCTAAGACAGTTCTTGTGGAATTGGCAAAGTGATATTTGGAAGCCCACAGAGGGCTATGGTGAAAAAGGAAATATCCTCAGATGAAATCTGGAAAGAAGCTTTCTGAGAAACTGCTTAGTGTTGTGTTAATTCATCTCACAGAGTTACATCTGTATTTCGTGCATCTCTTTGCTAGCCTTATTTCTGTGGAATCTGAGAACAGATATTTCGGATCCCATTGAAGACTATACGGCCAAAGGAAATATCCTCCGATAACAAAGAGAAAGAAGCTTTCTGAGAAACTTCTTTGTGTTCTGTGAAATCATCTCACAGAGTTACAGCTTTCCCCTCAAGAAGCCTTTCGCTAAGACAGTTCTTGTGGAATTGGCAAAGTGATATTTGGAAGCCCATAGAGGGCTATGGTGAAAAAGGAAATATCCTCAGATGAAATCTGGAAGGAAGCTTTCTGAGAAACTGCTCAGTGTTCTGTTAATTCATCTCACAGAGTTACATCTGTATTTCGTGGATCTCTTTGCTAGCCTTACATCTGTGGAATCTGAGAACAGATATTTCGGATCCCATTGAAGACTATAGGGCCAAAGGAAATATCCTCCGAAAACAAAGAGAAGGAAGCTTTCTGAGAAACTTCTTTGTGTTCTGTGAAATCATCTCACAGAGTTACAGCTTTCCCCTCAAGAAGCCTTTCGCTAAGACAGTTCTTGTGGAATTGGCAAAGTGATATTTGGAAGCCCATAGAGGGCTATTGTGAAAAAGGAAATATCCTCAGATGAAATCTGGAAGGAAGCTTTCTGAGAAACTGCTGAGTGTTCTGTTAATTCATCTCACAGAGTTACATCTGTATTTCGTGGATCTCTTTGCTAGCTTTATTTCTGTGGAATCTGAGAACAGATATTTCGGATCCCATTGAAGACTATAGGGCCAAAGGAAATAATCTCCGATAACAAAGAGAAAGAAGCTTTCTGAGAAACTTCTTTGTGTTCTGTGAAATCATCTCACAGAGTTACAGCTTTCCCCTCAAGAAGCCTTTCGCTAAGACAGTTCTTGTGGAATTGGCAAAGTGATATTTGTTAGCCCACAGAGGGCTAAGGTGAAAAAGGAAATATCCTCAGATGAAATCTGGAAAGAAGCTTTCTGAGAAACTGCTTAGTGTTCTGTTAATTCATCTCACAGAGTTACATCTGTATTTCGTGGATCTCTTTGCTAGCATTATTTCTGTGGAATCTTAGAACAGATATTTCGGATCCCATTGAAGACTATAGGGCCAAAGGAAATATCCTCCGATAACAAAGAGAAAGAAGCTTTCTGAGAAACTTCTTTGTGTTCTGTGAAATCATCTCACAGAGTTACAGCTTTCCCCTCAAGAAGCCTTTCGCTAAGGCAGTTCTTGTGGAATTGGCAAAGTGATATTTGGAAGCCCATACAGGGCTATGGTGAAAAAGGAAATATCCTCAGATCAAATCTGGAAGGAAGCTTTCTGAGAAACTGCTGAGTGTTCTGTTAATTCATCTCACAGAGTTACATCTGTATTTCGTGGATCTCTTTGCTAGCCTTATTTCTGTGTAATCTGAGAACAGATATTTCCGATCCTATTGAAGACTATAGGGCCAAAGGAAATATCCTCCGATAACAAAGAGAAAGAAGCTTTCTGAGAAACTTCTTTGTGTTCTGTGAAATCAACTCACAGAGTTACAGCTTTCCCCTCAAGAAGCCTTTCGCTAGGACAGTTCTTGTGGAATTGGCAAAGTGATATTTGGAAGCCCATAGAGGGCTATGGTGAAAAAGGAAATATCCTCACATGAAATCTGGAAAGAAGCTTTCTGAGAAACTGCTTAGTGTTCTCTTAATTCATCTCACAGAGTTACATCTGTATTTCGTGGATCTCTTTGCTAGCCTTATTTCTTTGGAATCTGAGAACAGATATTTCGGATCCCATTGAAGAGTATAGGGCCAAAGGAAATATCCTCCGATAACAAAGAGAAAGAAGCTTTCTGAGAAACTTCTTTGTGTTCTGTGAAATCATCTCACAGAGTTACAGCTTTCCCCTCAAGAAGCCTTTCGCTAAGACAGTTCTTGTGGAATTGGCAAAGTGATATTTGGAAGCCCATAGAGGGCTATGGTGAAAAAGGAAATATCCTCAGATGAAATCTGGAAAGAAGCTTTCTGTGAAACTGCTTAGTGATCTGTTAACTCATCTCACAGAGTTACATCTGTATTTCGTGGATCTCTTTGCTAGCCTTATTTCTGTGGAATCTGAGAACAGATATTTCGGATCCCTTTGAAGACTATAGGGCCAAAGGAAATATCCTCCGATATCAAAGAGAAATAAGCTTTCTGAGAAACTTGTTTGTGTTCTGTGAAATAATCCCACAGAGTTACAGCTTTCCCCTCAAGAAGCCTTTCGCTAAGACAGTTCTTGTGGAATTGGCAAAGTGATATTTGGAAGCCCATAGAGGGCTATGGTGAAAAAGGAAATATCCTCAGATGAAATCTGGAAAGAAGCTTTCTGAGAAACTGCTTAGTGTTCTGTTAATTCATCTCACAGAGTTACATCTGTATTTCGTGTATCTCTTTGCTAGCCTTATTTCTGTGGAATCTGAGAACAGATATTTCGGATCCCATTGAAGACTATAGGGCCAAAGGAAATATCCTCCGATAACAAAGAGAAAGAAGCTTTCTGAGAAACTTCTTTGTGTTCTCTGAAATCATCTCGCAGAGTTACAGTTTCCCCTCAAGAAGCCTTTCGCTAAGACAGTTCTTGTGGAATTGGCAAAGTGATATTTGGAAGCCCATAGAGGGCTATGCTGAAAAAGGAAATATCCTCATATGAAATCTGGAAGGAAGCATTCTGAGAAACTGCTGAGTGTTCTGTTAATTCATCTCACAGAGTTACATCTGTATTTCGTGGATCTCTTTGCCAGCCTTATTTCTGTGGAATCTGAGAACAGATATTTCGGATCCCATTGAAGACTATAGGGCCAAAGGAAACATCCTCCGATAACAAAGAGAAAGAAGCTTTCTGAGAAACTTCTTTGTGTTCTGTGAAATCATCTCACAGAGTTACAGCTTGCCCCTCAAGAAGCCTTCGCTAAGACAGTTCTTGTGGATTTGGCAGAGTGATATTTGGAAGCCCATAGAGGGCTTCGGTGAAAAAGGAAATATCCTCAGATGAAATCTCGAAAGAAGCTTTCTGAGAAACTGCTTAGTGTTCTGTTAATTCATCTCACAGAGTTACATCTGTTTTTCGTGGATCTCTTTGCTAGCCTTATTTCTTTGGAATCTGAGAACAGATATTTCGGATCCCATTGAAGACTATAGGGCCAAAGGAAATATCCTCCGATAACAAAGAGAAAGAAGCTTTCTGAGAAACTTCTTTGTGTTCTGTGAAATCATCTCACAGAGTTACAGCTTTCCGATCAAGAAGCCTTTCGCTAAGACAGTTCTTGTGGAATTGGCAAAGTGATATTTGGAAGCCTATAGAGGGCTAAGGTGAAAAAGGAAATATCCTCAGATGAAATCTGGAAGGAAGCTTTCTGAGAAACTGCTGAGTGTTCTGTTAATTCATCTCACAGAGTTACTTCTGTATGTCGTGGATCTCTTTGCTAGCCTTATTTCTGTGTAATCTGAGAACAGATATTTCCGATCCTATTGAAGACTATAGGGCCAAAGGAAATATCCTCCGATAACAAAGAGAAAGAAGCTTTCTGAGAAACTTCTTTGTGTTCTGTGAAATCATCTCACAGAGTTACAGCTTTCCGATCAAGAAGCCTTTCGCTAAGACAGTTCTTGTGGAATTGGCAAAGTGATATTTGGAAGCCCATAGAGGGCTATGGTGAAAAAGGAAATATCCTCAGATGAAATCTGGAAAGAAGCTTTCTGAGAAACTGCTTAGTGTTCTGTTAATTCATCTCACAGAGTTACATCTGTATTTCGTGGATCTCTTTGCTAGCCTTATTTCTGTGGAATCTGAGAACAGATATTTCGGATCCCTTTGAAGACTATAGGGCCAAAGGAAATATCCTCCGATATCAAAGAGAAAGAAGCTTTCTGAGAAACTTGTTTGTGTTCTGTGAAATCATCCCACAGAGTTACAGCTTTCCCCTCAAGAAGCCTTTCGCTAAGACAGTTCTTGTGGAATTGGCAAAGTGATATTTGGAAGCCCAAAGAGGGCTATGGTGAAAAAGGAAATATCCTCAGATGAAATCTGGAAAGAAGCTTTCTGAGAAACTGCTGAGTGTTCTGTTAATTCATCTCACAGAGTTACATCTGTATTTCGTGCATCTCTTTGCTAGCCTTATTTCTGTGGAATCTGAGAACAGATATTTCGGATCCCATTGAAGACTATAGGGCCAAAGGAAATATCCTCCGATAACAAAGAGAAACAAGCTTTCTGAGAAACTTCTTTGTGTTCTGTGAAATCATCTCACAGAGTTAAAGCTTTCCCCTCAAGAAGCCTTTCGCTAAGACAGTTCTTGTGGAATTGGCAAAGTGATAGTTAGGAAGCCCATAGAGGGCTACGGTGAAAAAGGAAATATCCTCAGATGAAATCTGGAAAGAAGCTTTCTGAGAAACTGCTGAGTGTTCTGTTAATTCATCTCAGAGAGTTACATCTGTATTTCGTGGATCTCTTTGCTAGCCTTATTTCTGTGGAATCTGAGAACAGATATTTCGGATCCCATTGAAGACTATAGGGCCAAAGGAAATATCCTCCGATAACAAAGAGAAAGAAGCTTTCTGAGAAACTTCTTTGTGTTCTGTGAAATCATCTCACAGAGTTACAGCTTTCCCCTCAAGAAGCCTTTCGCTAAGACAGTTCTTGTGGAATTGGCAAAGTGATATTTGGAAGCCCACAGAGGGCTATGGTGAAAAAGGAAATATCCTCAGATGAAATCTGGAAAGCAGCTTTCTGAGAAACTGCTTAGTGTTCTGTTAATTCATCTCACAGAGTTACATCTGTATTTCGTGCATCTCTTTGCTAGCCTTATTTCTGTGGAATCTGAGAACAGATATTTCGGATCCCATTGAAGACTATAGGGCCAAAGGAAATATCCTCCGATAACAAAGAGAAAGAAGCTTTCTGAGAAACTTCTTTGTGTTCTGTGAAATCATCTCACAGAGTTACAGCTTTCCCCTCAAGAAGCCTTTCGCTAAGACAGTTCTTGTGGAATTGGCAAAGTGATATTTGGAAGCCCATAGAGGGCTATGGTGAAAAAGGAAATATCCTCAGATGAAATTTGGAAAGAAGCTTTCTGTGAAACTGCTTAGTGTTCTGTTAATTCATCTCACAGAGTTACATCTGTATTTCGTGGATCTCTTTGCTAGCCTTATTTCTGTGGAATCTGAAAACAGATATTTCGGATCCCTTTGAAGACTATAGGGCCAAAGGAAATATCCTCCGATAACAAAGAGAAAGAAGCTTTCTGAGAAACTTCTTTGTGTTCTGTGAAATCATCTCACAGAGTTACAGCTTTCCCCTCAAGAAGCCTTTCACTAAGACAGTTCTTGTGGAATTGGCAAAGTGATATTTGGAAGCCCATAGAGGGCTATGGTGAAAAACGAAATATCCTCAGATGAAATCTGGAAAGAAGCTTTATGAGAAACTGCTTAGTGTTCTGTGAATTCATCTCACAGAGTTACATCTGTATTTCGTGGATCTCTTTGCTAGCCTTATTTCTGTGGAATCTGAGAACAGATATTTCAGATCCCATTGAAGAGTATAGGGACAAAGGAAATATCCTCCGATAACAAAGAGAAAGAAGCTTTCTGAGAAACTTCTTTGTGTTCTGTGAAATCATCTCACAGAGTTACAGCTTTCCCCTCAAGAAGCCTTTCGCTAAGACAGTTCTTGTGGAATTGGGAAAGTGATATTTGGAAGCCCATAGAGGGCTAGGGTGAAAAAGGAAATATCCTCAGATGAAATCTGAAAGGAAGCTTTCTGAGAAACTGCTGAGTGTTCTGTTAATTCATCTCACAGAGTTACATCTGTATTTCGTGGATCTCATTGCTAGCTTTATTTCTGTGGAATCTGAGAACAGATATTTCGGATCCCATTGAAGACTATAGGGCCAAAGGAAATATCCTCCGATAACAAAGAGAAAGAAGCTTTCTGAGAAACTTCTTTGTGTTCTGTGAAATCACCTCACAGAGTTACAGCTTTCCCCTCAAGAAGCCTTTCGCTAAGACAGTTCTTGTGGAATTGGCAAAGTGATATTTGGAAGCCCATAGAGGGCTATGGTGAAAAAGGAAATATCCTCAGATGAAATCTGGAAAGAAGCTTTCTGAGAAACTGCTTAGTGTTCTGTGAATTCATCTCACAGAGTTACATCTGTATTTCGTGTATCTCTTTGCTAGCCTTATTTCTGTGGAATCTGAGAACAGATATTTCGGATCCCATTGAAGACTATAGGGCCAAAGGAAATATCCTCCGATAACAAAGAGAAAGAAGCTTTCTGAGAAACTTCTTTGTGTTCTCTGAAATCATCTCGCAGAGTTACAGTTTCCCCTCAAGAAGCCTTTCGCTAAGACAGTTCTTGTGGAATTGGCAAAGTGATATTTGGAAGCCCATAGAGGGCTATGCTGAAAAAGGAAATATCCTCATATGAAATCTGGAAGGAAGCATTCTGAGAAACTGCTGAGTGTTCTGTTAATTCATCTCACAGAGTTACATCTGTATTTCGTGGATCTCTTTGCCAGCCTTATTTCTGTGGAATCTGAGAACAGATATTTCGGATCCCATTGAAGACTATAGGGCCAAAGGAAACATCCTCCGATAACAAAGAGAAAGAAGCTTTCTGAGAAACTTCTTTGTGTTCTGTGAAATCATCTCACAGAGTTACAGCTTGCCCCTCAAGAAGCCTTCGCTAAGACAGTTCTTGTGGATTTGGCAGAGTGATATTTGGAAGCCCATAGAGGGCTTCGGTGAAAAAGGAAATATCCTCAGATGAAATCTCGAAAGAAGCTTTCTGAGAAACTGCTTAGTGTTCTGTTAATTCATCTCACAGAGTTACATCTGTTTTTCGTGGATCTCTTTGCTAGCCTTATTTCTTTGGAATCTGAGAACAGATATTTCGGATCCCATTGAAGACTATAGGGCCAAAGGAAATATCCTCCGATAACAAAGAGAAAGAAGCTTTCTGAGAAACTTCTTTGTGTTCTGTGAAATCATCTCACAGAGTTACAGCTTTCCGATCAAGAAGCCTTTCGCTAAGACAGTTCTTGTGGAATTGGCAAAGTGATATTTGGAAGCCTATAGAGGGCTAAGGTGAAAAAGGAAATATCCTCAGATGAAATCTGGAAGGAAGCTTTCTGAGAAACTGCTGAGTGTTCTGTTAATTCATCTCACAGAGTTACTTCTGTATGTCGTGGATCTCTTTGCTAGCCTTATTTCTGTGTAATCTGAGAACAGATATTTCCGATCCTATTGAAGACTATAGGGCCAAAGGAAATATCCTCCGATAACAAAGAGAAAGAAGCTTTCTGAGAAACTTCTTTGTGTTCTGTGAAATCATCTCACAGAGTTACAGCTTTCCGATCAAGAAGCCTTTCGCTAAGACAGTTCTTGTGGAATTGGCAAAGTGATATTTGGAAGCCCATAGAGGGCTATGGTGAAAAAGGAAATATCCTCAGATGAAATCTGGAAAGAAGCTTTCTGAGAAACTGCTTAGTGTTCTGTTAATTCATCTCACAGAGTTACATCTGTATTTCGTGGATCTCTTTGCTAGCCTTATTTCTGTGGAATCTGAGAACAGATATTTCGGATCCCTTTGAAGACTATAGGGCCAAAGGAAATATCCTCCGATATCAAAGAGAAAGAAGCTTTCTGAGAAACTTGTTTGTGTTCTGTGAAATCATCCCACAGAGTTACAGCTTTCCCCTCAAGAAGCCTTTCGCTAAGACAGTTCTTGTGGAATTGGCAAAGTGATATTTGGAAGCCCAAAGAGGGCTATGGTGAAAAAGGAAATATCCTCAGATGAAATCTGGAAAGAAGCTTTCTGAGAAACTGCTGAGTGTTCTGTTAATTCATCTCACAGAGTTACATCTGTATTTCGTGCATCTCTTTGCTAGCCTTATTTCTGTGGAATCTGAGAACAGATATTTCGGATCCCATTGAAGACTATAGGGCCAAAGGAAATATCCTCCGATAACAAAGAGAAACAAGCTTTCTGAGAAACTTCTTTGTGTTCTGTGAAATCATCTCACAGAGTTAAAGCTTTCCCCTCAAGAAGCCTTTCGCTAAGACAGTTCTTGTGGAATTGGCAAAGTGATAGTTAGGAAGCCCATAGAGGGCTACGGTGAAAAAGGAAATATCCTCAGATGAAATCTGGAAAGAAGCTTTCTGAGAAACTGCTGAGTGTTCTGTTAATTCATCTCAGAGAGTTACATCTGTATTTCGTGGATCTCTTTGCTAGCCTTATTTCTGTGGAATCTGAGAACAGATATTTCGGATCCCATTGAAGACTATAGGGCCAAAGGAAATATCCTCCGATAACAAAGAGAAAGAAGCTTTCTGAGAAACTTCTTTGTGTTCTGTGAAATCATCTCACAGAGTTACAGCTTTCCCCTCAAGAAGCCTTTCGCTAAGACAGTTCTTGTGGAATTGGCAAAGTGATATTTGGAAGCCCACAGAGGGCTATGGTGAAAAAGGAAATATCCTCAGATGAAATCTGGAAAGCAGCTTTCTGAGAAACTGCTTAGTGTTCTGTTAATTCATCTCACAGAGTTACATCTGTATTTCGTGCATCTCTTTGCTAGCCTTATTTCTGTGGAATCTGAGAACAGATATTTCGGATCCCATTGAAGACTATAGGGCCAAAGGAAATATCCTCCGATAACAAAGAGAAAGAAGCTTTCTGAGAAACTTCTTTGTGTTCTGTGAAATCATCTCACAGAGTTACAGCTTTCCCCTCAAGAAGCCTTTCGCTAAGACAGTTCTTGTGGAATTGGCAAAGTGATATTTGGAAGCCCATAGAGGGCTATGGTGAAAAAGGAAATATCCTCAGATGAAATTTGGAAAGAAGCTTTCTGTGAAACTGCTTAGTGTTCTGTTAATTCATCTCACAGAGTTACATCTGTATTTCGTGGATCTCTTTGCTAGCCTTATTTCTGTGGAATCTGAAAACAGATATTTCGGATCCCTTTGAAGACTATAGGGCCAAAGGAAATATCCTCCGATAACAAAGAGAAAGAAGCTTTCTGAGAAACTTCTTTGTGTTCTGTGAAATCATCTCACAGAGTTACAGCTTTCCCCTCAAGAAGCCTTTCACTAAGACAGTTCTTGTGGAATTGGCAAAGTGATATTTGGAAGCCCATAGAGGGCTATGGTGAAAAACGAAATATCCTCAGATGAAATCTGGAAAGAAGCTTTATGAGAAACTGCTTAGTGTTCTGTGAATTCATCTCACAGAGTTACATCTGTATTTCGTGGATCTCTTTGCTAGCCTTATTTCTGTGGAATCTGAGAACAGATATTTCAGATCCCATTGAAGAGTATAGGGACAAAGGAAATATCCTCCGATAACAAAGAGAAAGAAGCTTTCTGAGAAACTTCTTTGTGTTCTGTGAAATCATCTCACAGAGTTACAGCTTTCCCCTCAAGAAGCCTTTCGCTAAGACAGTTCTTGTGGAATTGGGAAAGTGATATTTGGAAGCCCATAGAGGGCTAGGGTGAAAAAGGAAATATCCTCAGATGAAATCTGAAAGGAAGCTTTCTGAGAAACTGCTGAGTGTTCTGTTAATTCATCTCACAGAGTTACATCTGTATTTCGTGGATCTCATTGCTAGCTTTATTTCTGTGGAATCTGAGAACAGATATTTCGGATCCCATTGAAGACTATAGGGCCAAAGGAAATATCCTCCGATAACAAAGAGAAAGAAGCTTTCTGAGAAACTTCTTTGTGTTCTGTGAAATCACCTCACAGAGTTACAGCTTTCCCCTCAAGAAGCCTTTCGCTAAGACAGTTCTTGTGGAATTGGCAAAGTGATATTTGGAAGCCCATAGAGGGCTATGGTGAAAAAGGAAATATCCTCAGATGAAATCTGGAAAGAAGCTTTCTGAGAAACTGCTTAGTGTTCTGTGAATTCATCTCACAGAGTTACATCTGTATTTCGTGGATCTCTTTGCTAGCCTTATTTCTGTGGAATCTGAGAACAGATATTTCGGATCCCATTGAAGACTATAGGGCCAAAGGAAATATCCTCCGATAACAAAGAGAAAGAAGCTTTCTGAGAAACTTCTTTGTGTTCTGGGAAATCATCTCACAGAGTTACAGCTTTCCCCTCAAGAAGCCTTTCGCTAAGACAGTTCTTGTGGAATTGGCAAAGTGATATTTGGAAGCCCATAGAGGGCTATGGTGAAAAAGGAAATATCCTCAGATGAAATCTGGAAGGAAGCTTTCTGAGAAACTGCTGAGTGTTCTGTTAATTCACCTCACAGAGTTACATCTGTATTTCGTGGATTTCTTTGCTAGCTTTATTTCTGTGGAATCTGAGAACAGATATTTCGGATCCCATTGAAGACTATAGGGCCAAAGGAAATATCCTCCGATAACAAAGAGAAAGAAGCTTTCTGAGAAACTTCTTTGTGTTTTGTGAAATCATCTCACAGAGTTACAGCTTTCCCCTCTAGAAGCCTTTCGCTAAGACAGTTCTTGTGGAATTCGCAAAGTGATATTTGGAAGCCCACAGAGGGCTATGGTGAAAAAGGAAATATCCTCAGATGAAATCTGGAAAGAAGCTTTCTGAGAAACTGCTGAGTGTTCTGTTAATTCATCTCACAGAGTTACATCTGTATTTCGTGGATCTCTTTGCTAGCCTTATTTCTGTGCAATCTGAAAACAGATATTTCGGATCCCTTTGAAGACTATAGGGCCAAAGGAAATATCCTCCGATAACAAAGAGAAAGAAGCTTTCTGAGAAACTTCTTTGTGTTCTGTGAAATCATCTCACAGAGTTACAGCTTTCCCCTCAAGAAGCCTTTCGCTAAGACAGTTCTTGTGGAATTGGCAAAGTGATATTTGGAAGCCCACAGAGGGCTAAGGTGAAAAAGGAAATATCCTCAGATGAAATCTGGAAAGAAGCTTTCTGAGAAACTGCTTAGTGTTCTGTTAATTCATCTCACAGAGTTACATCTGTATTTCGTGGATCTCTTTGCTAGCCTTATTTCTGTGGAATCTGAGAACAGATATTTCGGATCCCATTGAAGACTATAGGGCCAAAGGAAATATCCTCCGATAACAAAGAGAAAGAAGCTTTCTGAGAAACTTCTTTGTGTTCTGTGAAATCATCTCACAGAGTTACAGCTTTCCCCTCAAGAAGCCTTTCGCTAAGACAGTTCTTGTGGAATTGGCAAAGTGATATTTGGAAGCCCATAGAGGGCTATGGTGAAAAAGGAAATATCCTCAGATGAAATCTGGAAGGAAGCTTTCTGAGAAACTGCTGAGTGTTCTGTTAATTCATCTCACAGAGTTACATCTATATTTCGTGGATCTCTTTGCTAGCCTTATTTCTGTGTAATCTGAGAACAGATATTTCCGATCCTATTGAAGACGATAGGGCCAAAGGAAATATCCTCCGATAACAAAGAGAAAGAAGCTTTCTGAGAAACTTCTTTGTGTTCTGTGAAATCATCTCACAGAGTTAATTCTTTCCCCTCAAGAAGCCTTTCGCTAAGACAGTTCTTGTAGAATTGGCAAAGTGATAGTTTGGAAGCCCATAGAGGGCTATGGTGAAAAAGGAAATATCCTCAGATGAAATATGGAAAGAAGCTTTCTGAGAAACTGCTGAGTGTTCTGTTAATTCATCTCACAGAGTTACATCTGTATTTCGTGGATCTCTTTGCTAGCCTTATTTTCGTGGATTCTGAGAACAGATATTTCGGATCCCTTTGAAGACTATAGGGCCAAAGGAAATATCCTCAGATAACAAAGAGAAAGAAGCTTTCTGAGAAACTTCTTTGTGTTCTGTGAAATCATCTCACAGAGTTACAGCTTTCCCCTCAAGAAGCCTTTCGCTAAGACAGTTCTTGTGGAATTGGCAAAGTGATATTTGGAAGCCCATAGAGGGCTATGGTGAAAAAGGAAATATCCTCAGATGAAATCTGGAAAGAAGCTTTCTGAGAAACTGCTTAGTGTTCTGTTAATTCATCTCACAGAGTTACATCTGTATTTCGTGGATCTCTTTGCTAGCCTTATTTCTGTGGAATCTGAGAACAGATATTTCGGATCCCTTTGAAGACTATAGGGCCAAAGGAAATATCCCCCGATATCAAAGAGAAAGAAGCTTTCTGAGAAACTTGTTTGTGTTCTGTGAAATCATCCCACAGAGTTACAGCTTTCCCCTCAAGAAGCCTTTCGCTAAGACAGTTCTTGTGGAATTGGCAAAGTGATATTTGGAAGCCCATAGAGGGCTATGGTGAAAAAGGAAATATCCTCAGATGAAATCTGGAAAGAAGCTTTCTGAGAAACTGCTGAGTGTTCTGTTAATTCATCTCACAGAGTTACATCTGTATTTCGTGCATCTCTTTGCTAGCCTTATTTCTGTGGAATCTGAGAACAGATATTTCGGATCCCATTGAAGACTATAGGGCCAAAGGAAATATCCTCCGATAACAAAGAGAAAGAAGCTTTCTGAGAAACTTCTTTGTGTTCTGTGAAATCATCTCACAGAGTTACAGCTTTCCCCTCAAGAAGCCTTTCACTAAGACAGTTCTTGTGGAATTGGCAAAGTGATATTTGGAAGCCCATAGGGGGCTATGGTGAAAAAGGAAATATCCTCAGATGAAATCTGGAAAGAAGCTTTCTGAGAAACTGCTTAGTGTTCTGTTAATTCATCTCACAGAGTTACATCTGTATTTCGTGGATCTCTTTGCTAGCCTTATTTTCGTGGAATCTGAGAACAGATATTTCGGATCCCATTGAAGACTATAGGGCCAAAGGAAATATCCTCCGATAACAAAGAGAAAGAAGCTTTCTGAGAAACTTCTTTGTGTTCTGTGAAATCATCTCACAGAGTTACAGCTTTCCCCTCAAGAAGCCTTTCGCTAAGACAGTTCTTGTGGAATTGGCAAAGTGATATTTGGAAGCCCATAGAGGGCTATGGTGAAAAAGGAAATATCCTCAGATGAAATCTGGAAAGAAGCTTTCTGAGAAACTGCTTAGTGTTCTGTTAATTCATCTCACAGAGTTACATCTGTATTTCGTGCATCTCTTTGCTAGCCTTATTTCTGTGGAATCTGAGAACAGATATTTCGGATCCCATTGAAGACTATAGGGCCAAAGGAAATATCCTCCGATAACAAAGAGAAAGAAGCTTTCTGAGAAACTTCTTTGTGTTCTGTGAAATCATCTCACAGAGTTACAGCTTTCCCCTCAAGAAGCCTTTCACTAAGACAGTTCTTGTGGAATTGGCAAAGTGATAGTTTGGAAGCCCATAGAGGGCTATGGTGAAAAAGGAAATATCCTCAGATGAAATCTGGAAAGAAGCTTTCTGAGAAACTGCTGAGTGTTCTGTTAATTCATCTCACAGAGTTACATCTGTATTTCGTGGATCTCTTTGCTAGCCTTATATCTGTGGAATCTGAGAACAGATATTTCGGATCCCATTGAAGACTATAGGGCCAAAGGAAATATCCTCCGATAACAAAGAGAAAGAAGCTTTCTGAGAAACTTCTTTGTGTTCTGTGAAATCATCTCACAGAGTTACAGCTTTCCCCTCAAGAAGCCTTTCGCTAAGACAGTTCTTGTGGAATTGGCAAAGAGATATTTGGAAGCCCATAGAGGGCTATGGTCAAAAAGGAAATATCCTCAGATGAAATCTGGAAAGAAGCTTTCTGAGAAACTGCTTAGTGTTCTGTTAATTCATCTCACAGAGTTACATTTGTATTTCGTGGATCTCTTTGCTAGCCTTATTTCTTTGGAATCTGAGAACAGATATTTCGGATCCCATTGAAGAGTATAGGGCCAAAGGAAATATCCTCCGATAACAAAGAGAAAGAGGCTTTCTGAGAAACTTCTTTGTGTTCTGTGAAATCATCTCACAGAGTTACAGCTTTCCCCTCAAGAAGCCTTTCGCTAAGACAGTTCTTGTAGAATTGGCAAAGTGATATTTGGAAGCCCATAGAGGGCTATGGTGAAAAAGGAAATATCCTCAGATGAAATCTGAAAAGAAGCTTTCTGAGAAACTGCTTAGTGTTCTGTTAATTCATCTCACAGAGTTACATCTGTATTTCGTGGATCTCTTTGCTAGCCTTATTTCTGTGGAATCTGAGAACAGATATTTCGGATCCCTTTGAAGGCTATAGGGCCAAAGGAAATATCCTCCGATATCAAAGAGAAAGAAGCTTTCTGAGAAACTTGTTTGTGTTCTGTGAAATCATCCCACAGAGTTACAGCTTACCCCTTAAGAAGCCTTTCGCTAAGACAGTTCTTGTGGAATTGGCAAAGTGATATTTGGAAGCCCATAGAGGGCTATGGTGAAAAAGGAAATATCCTCAGATGAAATCTGGAAAGAAGCTTTCTGAGAAACTGCTTAGTGTTCTGTTACTTCATCTCACAGAGTTACATCTGTATTTCGTGCATCTCTTTGCTAGCCTTATTTCTGTGGAATCTGAGAACAGATATTTCGGATCCCATTGAAGACTATAGGGCCAAAGGAAATATCCTCCGATAACAAAGAGAAAGAAGCTTTCTGAGAAACTTCTTTGTGTTCTGTGAAATCATCTCACAGAGTTACAGCTTTCCCCTCAAGAAGCCTTTCGCTAAGACAGTTCTTGTGGAATTGGCAAAGTGATAGTTTGGAAGTCCATAGAGGGCTATGGTGAAAAAGGAAATATCCTCAGATGAAATCTGGAAAGAAGCTTTCTGAGAAACTGCTGAGTGTTCTGTTAATTCATCTCAGAGAGTTACATCTGTATTTCGTGGATCTCTTTGCTAGCCTTATTTCTGTGGAATCTGAGAACAGATATTTCGGATACCGTTGAAGACTATAGGGCCAAAGGAAATATCCTCCGATAACAAAGAGAAAGAAGCTTTCTGAGAAACTTCTTTGTGTTCTGTGAAATCATCTCACAGAGTTACAGCTTTCCCCTCAAGAAGCCTTTCGCTAAGACAGTTCTTGTGGAATTGGCAAAGTGATAGTTTGGAAGCCCATAGAGGGCTATGGTGAAAAAGGAAATATCCTCAGATGAAATCTGGAAAGAAGCTTTCTGAGAAACTGCTGAGTGTTCTGTTAATTCATCACAGAGAGCTACATCTGTATTTCGTGGATCTCTTTGCTAGCCTTATTTCTGTGGAATCTGAGAACAGATATTTCGGATCCCTTTGAAGACTACAGGGCCAAAGGAAATATCATCCGATAACAAAGAGAAAGAAGCTTTCTGAGAAACTTCTTTGTGTTCTGTGAAATCATCTCACAGAGTTACAGCTTTCCCCTCAAGAAGCCTTTCACTAAGACAGTTCTTGTGGAATTGGCAAAGTGATAGTTTGGAAGCCCATAGAGGGCTATGGTGAAAAAGGAAATATCCTCAGATGAAATCTGGAAAGAAGCTTTCTGAGAAACTGCTTAGTGTTCTGTTAATTCATCTCACAGAGTTACATCTGTATTTCGTGGATCTCTTTGCTAGCCTTATTTCTGTGGAATCTGAGAACAGATATTTCGTATCCCATTGAAGACGATAGGGCCAAAGGAAACATCCTCCGATAACAAAGAGAAAGAAGCTTTCTGAGAAACTTCTTTGTGTTCTGTGAAATCATCTCACAGAGTTACAGCTTTCCCCTCAAGAAGCCTTTCGCTAAGACAGTTCTTGTGGAATTGGCAGAGTGATATTTGGAAGCCCATAGAGGGCTATGGTGAAAAAGGAAATATCCTCAGATGAAATCTGGAAGGAAGCTTTCTGAGAAACTGTTGAGTGTTCTGTTAATTCATCTCACAGAGTTACTTCTGTATGTCGTGGATCTCTTTGCTAGCCTTATTTCTGTGTAATCTGAGAACAGATATTTCCGATCCTATTGAAGACTATAGGGCCAAAGGAAATATCCTCTGATAACAAAGAGAAAGAAGCTTTCTGAGAAACTTCTTTGTGTTCTGTGAAATCATCTCACAGAGTTACAGCTTTCCCCTCAAGAAGCCTTTCGCTAAGACAGTTCTTGTGGAATTGGCAAAGTGATAGTTTGGAAGCCCTTAGAGGGCTATGGTGAAAAAGGAAATATCCTCAGATGAAACCTGGAAAGAAGCTTTCTGAGAAACTGCTGAGTGTTCTGTTAATTCATCTCACAGAGTTACATCTGTATTTCGTGGATCTCTTTGCTAGCCTTATTTCTGTGGGATCTGAGAACAGATATTTCAGATCCCAATGAAGACTATAGGGCCAAAGGAAATATCCTCCGATAACAAAGAGAAAGAAGCTTTCTGAGAAACTTCTTTGTGTTCTGTGAAATCATCTCACAGAGTTACAGCTTTCCCCTCAAGAAGCCTTTCGCTAAGACAGTTCTTGTGGAATTGGCAAAGTGATAGTTTGGAAGCCCATAGAGGGCTATGGTGAAAAAGGAAATATCCTCAGATGAAATCTGGCAAGAAGCTTTCTGAGAAACTGCTGAGTGTTCTGTTAATTCATCTCACAGAGTTACATCTGCATTTCGTGGATCTCTTTGCTAGCCTTATTTCTGTGGAATCTGAGAACAGATATTTCAGATCCCATTGAAGACTATAGGGCCAAAGGAAATATCCTCCGATAACTAAGAGAAAGAAGCTTTCTGAGAAACTTCTTTGTGTTCTGTGAAATCATCTCACAGAGTTACAGCTTTCCCCTCAAGAAGCCTTTCGCTAAGACAGTTCTTGTGGAATTGGCAAAGTGATATTTGGAAGCCCATAGAGGGCTATGGTGAAAAAGGAAATATCCTCAGATGAAATCTGGAAAGAAGCTTTCTGAGAAACTGCTGAGTGTTCTGTTCATTCATCTCACAGAGTTACATCTGTATTTCGTGGATCTCTTTGCTAGCCTTATATCTGTGGAATCTGAGAACAGATATTTCGGATCCCATTGAAGACTATAGGGCCAAAGGAAATATCCTCTGATAACAAAGAGAAAGAAGCTTTCTGAGAAACTTCTTTGTGTTCTGTGAAATCATCTCACCGAGTTACAGCTTTCCCCTCAAGAAGCCTTTCGCTAAGACATTTCTCGTGGAATTGGCCAAGTGATATTTGGAAGCCCATAGAGGGCTATGGTGAAAAAGGAAATATCCTCAGATGAAATCTGGAAAGAAGCTTTCTGAGAAACTGCTTAGTGTTCTGTTAATTCATCTCACAGAGTTACATCTGTATTTCGTGGATCTCTTTGCTAGCCTTATTTTCGTGGAATCTGAGAACAGATATTTCGGATCCCATTGAAGACTATAGGGCCAAAGGAAATATCCTCCGATAACAAAGAGAAAGAAGCTTTCTGAGAAACTTCTTTGTGTTCTGTGAAATCATCTCACAGAGTTACAGCTTTCCCCTCAAGAAGCCTTTCGCTAAGACAGTTCTTGTGGAATTGGCAAAGTGATATTTGGAAGCCCATAGAGGGCTATGGTGAAAAAGGAAATATCCTCAGATGAAATCTGGAAAGAAGCTTTCTGAGAAACTGCTTAGTGTTCTGTTAATTCATCTCACAGTGTTACATCTGTATTTCGTGCATCTCTTTGCTAGCCTTATTTCTGTGGAATCTGAGAACAGATATTTCGGATCCCATTGAAGACTATAGGGCCAAAGGAAATATCCTCCGATAACAAAGAGAAAGAAGCTTTCTGAGAAACTTGTTTGTGTTCTGTGAAATCATCCCACAGAGTTACAGCTTTCCCCTCAAGAAGCCTTTCGCTAAGACAGTTCTTGTGGAATTGGCAAAGTGATATTTGGAAGCCCATAGAGGGCTATGGTGAAAAAGGAAATATCCTCAGATGAAATCTGGAAAGAAGCTTTCTGAGAAACTGCTTAGTGTTCTGTTAATTCATCTCACAGAGTTACATCTGTATTTCGTGCATCTCTTTGCTAGCCTTATTTCTGTGGAATCTGAGAACAGATATTTCGGATCCCATTGAAGACTATAGGGCCAAAGGAAATATCCTCCGATAACAAAGAGAAAGAAGCTTTCTGAGAAACTTCTTTGTGTTCTGTGAAATCATCTCACAGAGTTACAGCTTTCCCCTCAAGAAGCCTTTCACTAAGACAGTTCTTGTGGAATTGGCAAAGTGATAGTTTGGAAGCCCATAGAGGGCTATGGTGAAAAAGGAAATATCCTCAGATGAAATCTGGAAAGAAGCTTTCTGAGAAACTGCTGAGTGTTCTGTTAATTCATCTCACAGAGTTACATCTGTATTTCGTGGATCTCTTTGCTAGCCTTATATCTGTGGAATCTGAGAACAGATATTTCGGATCCCATTGAAGACTATAGGGCCAAAGGAAATATCCTCCGATAACAAAGAGAAAGAAGCTTTCTGAGAAACTTCTTTGTGTTCTGTGAAATCATCTCACAGAGTTACAGCTTTCCCCTCAAGAAGCCTTTCACTAAGACACTTCTTGTGGAATTGGCAAAGTGATATTTGGAAGCCCATAGAGGGCTATGGTGAAAAAGGAAATATCCTCACATGAAATCTGGAAAGAAGCTTTCTGAGAAACTGCTTAGTGTTCTGTTAATTCATCTCACAGAGTTACATCTGTATTTCGTGCATCTCTTTGCTAGCCTTATTTCTGTGGAATCTGAGAACAGATATTTCGGATCCCATTGAAGACTATAGGGCCAAAGGAAATATCCTCCGATAACAAAGAGAAAGAAGCTTTCTGAGAAACTTCTTTGTGTTCTGTGAAATCATCTCACAGAGTTACAGCTTTCCCCTCAAGAAGCCTTTCGCTAAGACAGTTCTTGTGGAATTGGCAAAGTGATATTTGGAAGCCCATAGAGGGCTATGGTGAAAAAGGAAATATCCTCAGATGAAATCTGGAAGGAAGCTTTCTGAGAAACTGCTGAGTGTTCTGTTAATTCATCTCACAGAGTTACATCTGTATTTCGTGGATCTCTTTGCTAGCCTTATTTCTGTGGAATCTGAGAACAGATATTTCGGATCCCATTGAAGACGATAGGGCCAAAGGAAACATCCTCCGATAACAAAGAGAAAGAAGCTTTCTGAGAAACTTCTTTGTGTTCTGTGAAATCATCTCACAGAGTTACAGCTTTCCCCTCAAGAAGCCTTTCGCTAAGACAGTTCTTGTGGAATTGGCAGAGTGATATTTGGAAGCCCATAGAGGGCTATGGTGAAAAAGGAAATATCCTCAGATGAAATCTGGAAGGAAGCTTTCTGAGAAACTGCTGAGTGTTCTGTTAATTCATCTCACAGAGTTACTTCTGTATGTCGTGGATCTCTTTGCTAGCCTTATTTCTGTGTAATCTGAGAACAGATATTTCCGATCCTATTGAAGACTATAGGGCCAAAGGAAATATCCTCCGATAACAAAGAGAAAGAAGCTTTCTGAGAAACTTCTTTGTGTTCTGTGAAATCATCTCACAGAGTTACAGCTTTCCCCTCAAGAAGCCTTTCGCTAAGACAGTTCTTGTGGAATTGGCAAAGTGATAGTTTGGAAGCCCTTAGAGGGCTATGGTGAAAAAGGAAATATCCTCAGATGAAACCTGGAAAGAAGCTTTCTGAGAAACTGCTGAGTGTTCTGTTAATTCATCTCACAGAGTTACATCTGTATTTCGAGGATCTCTTTGCTAGCCTTATTTCTGTGGAATCTGAGAACAGATATTTCAGATCCCAATGAAGACTATAGGGCCAAAGGAAATATCCTCCGATAACAAAAGAAAGAAGCTTTCTGAGAAACTTCTTTGTGTTCTGTGAAATCATCTCACAGAGTTACAGCTTTCCCCTCAAGATGCCTTTCGCTAAGACAGTTCTTGTGGAATTGGCAGAGAGATATTTGGAAGCCCATAGAGGGCTATGGTGAAAAAGGAAATATCCTCAGATGAAATCTGGAAAGAAGCTTTCTGAGAAACTGCTTAGTGTTCTGTTAATTCATCTCACAGAGTTACATCTGTATTTCGTGGATCTCTTTGCTAGCCTTATTTCTTTGGAATCTGAGAACAGATATTTCGGATCCCATTGAAGAGTATAGGGCCAAAGGAAATATCCTCCGATAACAAAGAGAAAGAAGCTTTCTGAGAAACTTCTTTGTGTTCTGTGAAATCATCTCACAGAGTTACAGCTTTCCCCTCAAGAAGCCTTTCGCTAAGAGAGTTCTTGTAGAATTGGCAAACTGATATTTGGAAGCCCATAGAGGGCTATGGTGAAAAAGGAAATATCCTCAGATGAAATCTGAAAAGAAGCTTTCTGAGAAACTGCTTAGTGTTCTGTTAATTCATCTCACAGAGTTACATCTGTATTTCGTGGATCTCTTTGCTAGCCTTATTTCTTTGGAATCTGAGAACAGATATTTCGGATCCCTTTGAAGACTATAGGGCCAAAGGAAATATCCTCCGATATCAAAGAGAAAGAAGCTTTCTGAGAAACTTGTTTGTGTTCTGTGAAATCATCCCACAGAGTTACAGCTTACCCCTTAAGAAGCCTTTCGCTAAGACAGTTCTTGTGGAATTGGCAAAGTGATATTTGGAAGCCCATAGAGGGCTATGGTGAAAAAGGAAATATCCTCAGATGAAATCTGGAAAGAAGCTTTCTGAGAAACTGCTTATTGTTCTGTTAATTCATCTCACAGAGTTACATCTGTTTTTCGTGCATCTCTTTGCTAGCCTTATTTCTGTGGAATCTGAGAACAGATATTTCGGATCCCATTGAAGACTATAGGGCCAAAGGAAATATCCTCCGATAACAAAGAGAAAGAAGCTTTCTGAGAAACTTCTTTGTGTTCTGTGAAATCATCTCACAGAGTTACAGCTTTCCCCTCAAGAAGCCTTTCGCTAAGACAGTTCTTGTGGAATTGGCAAAGTGATAGTTTGGAAGCCCATAGAGGGCTATGTTGAAAAAGGAAATATCCTCAGATGAAATCTGGAAAGAAGCTTTCTGAGAAACTGCTGAGTGTTCTGTTAATTCATCCCAGAGAGCTACATCTGTATTTCGTGGATCTCTTTGCTAGCCTTATTTCTGTGGAATCTGAGAACAGATATTTCGGATCCCATTGAAGGCTACAGGGCCAAAGGAAATATCATCCGATAACAAAGAGAAAGAAGCTTTCTGAGAAACTTCTTTGTGTTCTGTGAAATCATCTCACAGAGTTACAGCTTTCCCCTCAAGAAGCCTTTCGCTAAGACAGTTCTTGTGGAATTGGCAAAGTGATATTTGGAAGCCCATAGAGGGCTATGGTGAAAAAGGAAATATCCTCAGATGAAATCTGGAAGGAAGCTTTCTGAGAAACTGCTGAGTGTTCTGTTAATTCATCTCACAGAGTTACATCTGTATGTCGTGGATCTCTTTGCTAGCCTTATTTCTGTGTAATGTGAGAACAGATATTTCCGATCCTATTGAAGACTATAGGGCCAAAGGAAATATCCTCCGATAACAAAGAGAAAGAAGCTTTCTGAGAAACTTCTTTGTGTTCTGTGAAATCATCTCACAGAGTTACAGCTTTCCCCTCAAGAAGCCTTTCGCTAAGACAGTTCTTGTGGAATTGGCAAAGTGATAGTTTGGAAGCCCATAGAGGGCTATGGTGAAAAAGGAAATATCCTCAGATGAAATCTGGAAAGAAGCTTTCTGAGAAACTGCTGAGTGTTCTGTTAATTCATCTCACAGAGTTACATCTGTATTTCGTGGATCTCTTTGCTAGCCTTATTTCTGTGGAATCTGAGAACAGATATTTCAGATCCCGTTGAAGACTATAGGGCCAAAGGAAATATCCTCCGATAACAAAGAGAAAGAAGCTTACTGAGAAACTTCTTTGTGTTCTGTGAAATCATCTCACAGAGTTACAGCTTTCCCCTCAAGAAGCCTTTCGCTAAGACAGTTCTTGTGGAATTGGCAAAGTGATATTTGGAAGCCCATAGAGGGCTATGGTGAAAAAGGAAATATCCTCAGATGAAATCTGGAAAGAAGCTTTCTGAGAAACTGCTTAGTGTTCTGTTAATTCATCTCACAGAGTTACATCTGTATTTCGTGGATCTCTTTGCTAGCCTTATTTCTTTGGAATCTGAGAACAGATATTTCGGATCCCATTGAAGAGTATAGGGCCAAAGGAAATATCCTCCGATAACAAAGAGAAAGAAGCTTTCTGAGAAACTTCTTTGTGTTCTGTGAAATCATCTCACAGAGTTACAGCTTTCCCCTCAAGAAGCCTTTCGCTAAGACAGTTCTTGTGGAATTGGCAAAGTGATATTTGGAAGCCCATAGAGGGCTATGGTGAAAAAGGAAATATCCTCAGATGAAATCTGGAAAGAAGCTTTCTGAGAAACTGCTTAGTGTTCTGTTAATTCATCTCACAGAGTTACATCTGTATTTCGTGGATCTCTTTGCTAGCCTTATTTCTGTGGAATCTGAGAACAGATATTTCGGATCCCTTTGAAGACTATAGGGCCAAAGGAAATATCCTCCGATATCAAAGAGAAAGAAGCTTTCTGAGAAACTTGTTTGTGTTCTGTGAAATCATCCCACAGAGTTACAGCTTTCCCCTCAAGAAGCCTTTCGCTAAGACAGTTCTTGTGGAGTTGGCAAAGTGATATTTGGAAGCCCATAGAGGGCTATGGTGAAAAAGGAAATATCCTCAGATGAAATCTGGAAAGAAGCTTTCTGAGAAACTGCTTAGCGTTCTGTTAATTCATCTCACAGAGTTACATCTGTATTTCGTGCATCTCTTTGCTAGCCTTATTTCTGTGGAATCTGAGAACAGATATTTCGGATCCCATTGAAGACTAAAGGGCCAAAGTAAATATCCTCCGATAACAAAGAGAAAGAAGCTTTCTGAGAAACTTCTTTGTGTTCTGTGAAATCATCTCACAGAGTTACACCTTTCCCCTCAAGAAGCCTTTCGCTAAGACAGTTCTTGTGGAATTGGCAAAGTGATAGTTTGGAAGCCCATAGAGGGCTATGGTGAAAAAGGAAATATCCTCAGATGAAATCTGGAAAGAAGCTTTCGGAGAAACTGCTGAGTGTTCTGTTAATTCATCCCAGAGAGCTACATCTGTATTTCGTGGATCTCTTTGCTAGCCTTATTTCTGTGGAATCTGAGAACAGATATTTCGGATCCCATTGAAGGCTACAGGGCCAAAGGAAATATCATCCGATAACAAAGAGAAAGAAGCTTTCTGAGAAACTTCTTTGTGTTCTGTGAAATCATCTCACAGAGTTACAGCTTTCCCCTCAAGAAGCCTTTCGCTAAGACAGTTCTTGTGGAATTGGCAAAGTGATATTTGGAAGCCCATAGAGGGCTATGGTGAAAAAGGAAATATCCTCAGATGAAATCTGGAAAGAAGCTTTCTGAGAAACTGCTTAGTGTTCTGTTAATTCATCTCACAGAGTTACATCTGTATTTCCTGGATCTCTTTGCTAGCCTTATTTCTTTGGAATCTGAGAACAGATATTTCGGATCCCATTGAAGACTATAGGGCCAAAGGAAATATCCTCCGATAACAAAGAGAAAGAAGCTTTCTGAGAAACTTCTTTGTGTTCTGTGAAATCATCTCACAGAGTTACAGCTTTCCCCTCAAGAAGCCTTTCGCTAAGACAGTTCTTGTGGAATTGGCAAAGTGATATTTCGAAGCCCATAGAGGGCTATGGTGAAAAAGGAAATATCCTCAGATGAAATCTGGAAAGAAGCTTTCTGAGAAACTGCTGAGTGTTCTGTTAATTCATCTCACAGAGTTACATCTGTATTTCGTGGATCTCTTTGCTAGCCTTATCTCTGTGGAAACTGAGAACAGATATTTCAGATCCCATTGAAGACTATAGGGCCAAAGGAAATATCCTCCGATAACAAAGAGAAAGAAGCTTTCTGAGAAACTTCTTTGTGTTCTGTGAAATCATCTCACAGAGTTACAGCTTTCCCCTCAAGAAGCCTTTCGCTAAGACAGTTCTTGTGGAATTGGCAAAGTGATATTTGGAAGCCCATAGAGGGCTATGGTGAAAAAGGAAATATCCTCAGATGAAATCTGGAAAGAAGCTTTCTGAGAAACTGCTTAGTGTTCTGTTAATTCATCTCACAGAGTTACATCTGTATTTCGTGCATCTCTTTGCTAGCCTTATTTCTGTGGAATCTGAGAACAGATATTTCGGATCCCATTGAAGACTATAGGGCCAAAGGAAATATCCTCCGATAACAAAGAGAAAGAAGCTTTCTGAGAAACTTCTTTGTGTTCTGTGAAATCATCTCACAGAGTTACAGCTTTCCCCTCAAGAAGCCTTTCGCTAAGACAGTTCTTGTGGAATTGGCAAAGTTATAGTTTGGAAGCCCATAGAGGGCTATGGTGAAAAAGGAAATATCCTCAGATGAAATCTGGAAAGAAGCTTTCTGAGAAACTGCTGAGTGTGCTGTTAATTCATCTCAGAGAGTTACATCTGTATTTCGTGGATCTCTTTGCTAGCCTTATTTCTGTGGAATCTGAGAACAGATATTTCGGATCCCGTTGAAGACTATAGGGCCAAAGGAAATATCCTCCGATAACAAAGAGAAAGAAGCTTTCTGAGAAACTTCTTTGTGTTCTGTGAAATCATCTCACAGAGTTACAGCTTTCCCCTCAAGAAGCCTTTCGCTAAGACAGTTCTTGTGGAATTGGCAAAGTGATAGTTTGGAAGCCCCTAGAGGGCTATGGTGAAAAAGGAAACATCCTCAGATGAAATCTGGAAAGAAGCTTTCTGAGAAATTGCTGAGTGTTCTGTTAATTCATCACAGAGAGCTACATCTGTATTTCGTGGATCTCTTTGCTAGCCTTATTTCTGTGGAATCTGAGAACAGATATTTCGGATCCCTTTGAAGACTACAGGGCCAAAGGAAATATCATCCGATAACAAAGAGAAAGAAGCTTTCTGAGAAACTTCTTTGTGTTCTGTGAAATCATCTCACAGAGTTACAGCTTTCCCCTCAAGAAGCCTTTCGCTAAGACAGTTCTTGTGGAATTGGCAAAGTGATATTTGGAAGCCCATAGAGGGCTATGGTGAAAAAGGAAATATCCTCAGATGAAATCTGGAAAGAAGCTTTCTGAGAAACTGCTTAGTGTTCTGTTAATTCATCTCACAGAGTTACATCTGTATTTCCTGGATCTCTTTGCTAGCCTTATTTCTTTGGAATCTGAGAACAGATATTTCGGATCCCATTGAAGACTATAGGGCCAAAGGAAATATCCTCCGATAACAAAGAGAAAGAAGCTTTCTGAGAAACTTCTTTGTGTTCTGTGAAATCATCTCACAGAGTTACAGCTTTCCCCTCAAGAAGCCTTTCGCTAAGACAGTTCTTGTGGAATTGGCAAAGTGATATTTCGAAGCCCATAGAGGGCTATGGTGAAAAAGGAAATATCCTCAGATGAAATCTGGAAAGAAGCTTTCTGAGAAACTGCTGAGTGTTCTGTTAATTCATCTCACAGAGTTACATCTGTATTTCGTGGATCTCTTTGCTAGCCTTATCTCTGTGGAAACTGAGAACAGATATTTCAGATCCCATTGAAGACTATAGGGCCAAAGGAAACATCCTCCGATAACAAAGAGAAAGAAGCTTTCTGAGAAACTTCTTTGTGTTCTGTGAAATCATCTCACAGAGTTACAGCTTTCCCCTCAAGAAGCCTTTCGCTAAGACAGTTCTTGTGGAATTGGCAAAGTGATATTTGGAAGCCCATAGAGGGCTATGGTGAAAAAGGAAATATCCTCAGATGAAATCTGGAAAGAAGCTTTCTGAGAAACTGCTTAGTGTTCTGTTAATTCATCTCACAGAGTTACATCTGTATTTCGTGCATCTCTTTGCTAGCCTTATTTCTGTGGAATCTGAGAACAGATATTTCGGATCCCATTGAAGACTATAGGGCCAAAGGAAATATCCTCCGATAACAAAGAGAAAGAAGCTTTCTGAGAAACCTCTTTGTGTTCTGTGAAATCATCTCACAGAGTTACAGCTTTCCCCTCAAGAAGCCTTTCGCTAAGACAGTTCTTGTGGAATTGGCAAAGTTATAGTTTGGAAGCCCATAGAGGGCTATGGTGAAAAAGGAAATATCCTCAGATGAAATCTGGAAAGAAGCTTTCTGAGAAACTGCTGAGTGTGCTGTTAATTCATCTCAGAGAGTTACATCTGTATTTCGTGGATCTCTTTGCTAGCCTTATTTCTGTGGAATCTGAGAACAGATATTTCGGATCCCGTTGAAGACTATAGGGCCAAAGGAAATATCCTCCGATAACAAAGAGAAAGAAGCTTTCTGAGAAACTTCTTTGTGTTCTGTGAAATCATCTCACAGAGTTACAGCTTTCCCCTGAAGAAGCCTTTCGCTAAGACAGTTCTTGTGGAATTGGCAAAGTGATAGTTTGGAAGCCCCTAGAGGGCTATGGTGAAAAAGGAAACATCCTCAGATGAAATCTGGAAAGAAGCTTTCTGAGAAATTGCTGAGTGTTCTGTTAATTCATCACAGAGAGCTACATCTGTATTTCGTGGATCTCTTTGCTAGCCTTATTTCTGTGGAATCTGAGAACAGATATTTCGGATCCCTTTGAAGACTACAGGGCCAAAGGAAATATCATCCGATAACAAAGAGAAAGAAGCTTTCTGAGAAACTTCTTTGTGTTCTGTGAAATCATCTCACAGAGTTACAGCTTTTCCCTCAAGAAGCCTTTCGCTAAGACATTTCTTGTGGAATTGGCAAAGTGATATTTGGAAGCCCATAGAGGGCTATGGTGAAAAAGGAAATATCCTCAGATGAAATCTGGAAAGAAGCTTTCTGAGAAACTGCTTAGTGTTCTGTTAATTCATCTCACAGAGTTACATCTGTATTTCGTGGATCTCTTTGCTAGCCTTATTTCTTTGGAATCTGAGAACAGATATTTCGGATCCCATTGAAGACTATAGGGCCAAAGGAAATATCCTCCGATAACAAAGAGAAAGAAGCTTTCTGAGAAACTTCTTTGTGTTCTGTGAAATCATCTCACAGAGTTACAGCTTTCCCCTCAAGAAGCCTTTCGCTAAGACATTTCTTGTGGAATTGGCAAAGTGATATTTGGAAGCCCATAGAGGGCTATGGTGAAAAAGGAAATATCCTCACATGAAATCTGGAAAGAAGCTTTCTGAGAAACTGCTTAGTGCTCTGTTAATTCATCTCACAGAGTTACATCTGTATTTCGTGGATCTCTTTGCTAGCCTTATTTCTTTGGAATCTGAGAACAGATATTTCGGATCCCTTTGAAGAGTATAGGGCCAAAGGAAATATCCTCCGATAACAAAGAGAAAGAAGCTTTCTGAGAAACTTCTTTGTGTTCTGTGAAATCATCTCACAGAGTTACAGCTTTCCCCTCAAGAAGCCTTTCGCTAAGAGAGTTCTTGTAGAATTGGCAAAGTGATATTTGGAAGCCCATAGAGGGCTATGGTGAAAAAGGAAATATCCTCACATGAAATCTGAAAAGAAGCTTTCTGAGAAACTGCTTAGTGTTCTGTTAATTCATCTCACAGAGTTACATCTGTATTTCCTGAATCTCTTTGCTAGCCTTATTTCTGTGGAATCTGAGAACAGATATTTCGGATCCCTTTGAAGACTATAGGGCCAAAGGAAATATCCTCCGATATCAAAGAGATAGAAGCTTTCTGAGAAACTTGTTTGTGTTCTGTGAAATCATCCCACAGAGTTACAGCTTACCCCTTAAGAAGCCTTTCGCTAAGACAGTTCTTGTGGAATTGGCAAAGTGATATTTGGAAGCCCATAGAGGGCTATGGTGAAAAAGGAAATATCCTCAGATGAAATCTGGAAAGAAGCTTTCTGAGAAACTGCTTAGTGTTCTGTTAATTCATCTCACAGAGTTACATCTGTATTTCGTGCATCTCTTTGCTAGCCTTATTTCTGTGGAATCTGAGAACAGATATTTCGGATCCCATTGAAGACTATACGGCCAAAGGAAATATCCTCCGATAACAAAGAGAAAGAAGCTTTCTGAGAAACTTGTTTGTGTTCTGTGAAATCATCCCACAGAGTTACAGCTTTCCCCTCAAGAAGCCTTTCGCTAAGACAGTTCTTGTGGAATTGGCAAAGTGATATTTGGAAGCCCATAGAGGGCTATGGTGAAAAAGGAAATATCCTCAGATGAAATCTGGAAGGAAGCTTTCTGAGAAACTGCTGAATGTTCTGTTAATTCATCTCAGAGAGTTACATCTGTATTTCGTGGATCTCTTTGCTAGCCTTATTTCTGTGTAATCTGAGAACAGATATTTCCGATCCTATTGAAGACTATAGGGCCAAAGGAAATATCCTCCGATAACGAAGAGAAAGAAGCTTTCTGAGAAACTTCTTTGTGTTCTGTGAAATCATCTCACAGAGTTACAGCTTTCCCCTCAAGAAGCCTTTCGCTAAGACAGTTCTTGTGGAATTGGCAAAGTGATAGTTTGGAAGCCCATAGAGTGCTAGGGTGAAAAAGGAATTATCCTCAGATGAAATCTGGAAAGAAGCTTTCTGAGAAACTGCTGAGTGTTCTGTTAATTCATCTCACAGAGTTACATCTGTATTTCGTGGATCTCTTTGCTAGCCTTATTTTCGTGGAATCTGAGAACAGATATTTCGGATCCCATTGAAGACTATAGGGCCAAAGGAAATATCCTCCGATAACAAAGAGAAAGAAGCTTTCTGAGAAACTTCTTTGTGTTCTGTGAAATCATCTCACAGAGTTACAGCTTTCCCCTCAAGAAGCCTTTCGTTAAGACAGTTCTTGTGGAATTGGCAAAGTGATATTTGGAAGCCCATAGAGGGCTATGGTGAAAAAGGAAATATCCTCAGATGAAATCTGGAAAGAAGCTTTCTGAGAATCTGCTTAGTGTTCTGTTAATTCATCTCACAGAGTTACATCTGTATTTCGTGGATCTCTTTGCTAGCCTTATTTCTGTGGAATCTGAGAACAGATATTTCGGATCCCTTTGAAGACTATAGGGCCAAAGGAAATATCCTCCGATATCAAAGAGAAAGAAGCTTTCTGAGAAACTTGTTTGTGTTCTGTGAAATCATCCCACAGAGTTACAGCTTTCCCCTCAAGAAGCCTTTCGCTAAGACAGTTCTTGTGGAATTGGCAAAGTGATATTTGGAAGCCCATAGAGGGCTATGGTGAAAAAGGAAATATCCTCAGATGAAATCTGGAAAGAAGCTTTCTGAGAAACTGCTTAGTGTTCTGTTAATTCATCTCACAGAGTTACATCTGTATTTCGTGCATCTCTTTGCTAGCCTTATTTCTGTGGAATCTGAGAACAGATATTTCGGATCCCATTGAAGACTATAGGGCCAAAGGAAATATCCTCCGATAACAAAGAGAAAGAAGCTTTCTGAGAAACTTCTTTGTGTTCTGTGAAATCATCCCACAGAGTTACAGCTTTCCCCTCAAGAAGCCTTTCGCTAAGACAGTTCTTGTGGAATTGGCAAAGTGATATTTGGAAGCCCATAGGGGGCTATGGTGAAAAAGGAAATATCCTCAGATGAAATCTGGAAAGAAGCTTTCTGAGAAACTGCTTAGTGTTCTGTTAATTCATCTCACAGAGTTACATCTGTATTTCGTGGATCTCTTTGCTAGCCTTATATCTGTGGAATCTGAGAACAGATATTTCGGATCCCATTGAAGACTATAGGGCCAAAGGAAATATCCTCCGATAACAAAGAGAAAGAAGCTTTCTGAGAAACTTCTTTGTGTTCTGTGAAATCATCTCACAGAATTACAGCTTTCCCCTCAAGAAGCCTTTCACTAAGACACTTCTTGTGGAATTGGCAAAATGATATTTGGAAGCCCATAGAGGGCTATGGTGAAAAAGGAAATATCCTCAGATGAAATCTGGAAAGAAGCTTTCGGAGAAACTGCTGAGTGTTCTGTTAATTCATCCCAGAGAGCTACATCTGTATTTCGTGGATCTCTTTGCTAGCCTTATTTCTGTGGAATCTGAGAACAGATATTTCGGATCCCATTGAAGGCTACAGGGCCAAAGGAAATATCATCCGATAACAAAGAGAAAGAAGCTTTCTGAGAAACTTCTTTGTGTTCTGTGAAATCATCTCACAGAGTTACAGCTTTCCCCTCAAGAAGCCTTTCGCTAAGACAGTTCTTGTGGAATTGGCAAAGTGATATTTGGAAGCCCATAGAGGGCTATGGTGAAAAAGGAAATATCCTCAGATGAAATCTGGAAAGAAGCTTTCTGAGAAACTGCTTAGTGTTCTGTTAATTCATCTCACAGAGTTACATCTGTATTTCCTGGATCTCTTTGCTAGCCTTATTTCTTTGGAATCTGAGAACAGATATTTCGGATCCCATTGAAGACTATAGGGCCAAAGGAAATATCCTCCGATAACAAAGAGAAAGAAGCTTTCTGAGAAACTTCTTTGTGTTCTGTGAAATCATCTCACAGAGTTACAGCTTTCCCCTCAAGAAGCCTTTCGCTAAGACAGTTCTTGTGGAATTGGCAAAGTGATATTTCGAAGCCCATAGAGGGCTATGGTGAAAAAGGAAATATCCTCAGATGAAATCTGGAAAGAAGCTTTCTGAGAAACTGCTGAGTGTTCTGTTAATTCATCTCACAGAGTTACATCTGTATTTCGTGGATCTCTTTGCTAGCCTTATCTCTGTGGAAACTGAGAACAGATATTTCAGATCCCATTGAAGACTATAGGGCCAAAGGAAATATCCTCCGATAACAAAGAGAAAGAAGCTTTCTGAGAAACTTCTTTGTGTTCTGTGAAATCATCTCACAGAGTTACAGCTTTCCCCTCAAGAAGCCTTTCGCTAAGACAGTTCTTGTGGAATTGGCAAAGTGATATTTGGAAGCCCATAGAGGGCTATGGTGAAAAAGGAAATATCCTCAGATGAAATCTGGAAAGAAGCTTTCTGAGAAACTGCTTAGTGTTCTGTTAATTCATCTCACAGAGTTACATCTGTATTTCGTGCATCTCTTTGCTAGCCTTATTTCTGTGGAATCTGAGAACAGATATTTCGGATCCCATTGAAGACTATAGGGCCAAAGGAAATATCCTCCGATAACAAAGAGAAAGAAGCTTTCTGAGAAACTTCTTTGTGTTCTGTGAAATCATCTCACAGAGTTACAGCTTTCCCCTCAAGAAGCCTTTCGCTAAGACAGTTCTTGTGGAATTGGCAAAGTTATAGTTTGGAAGCCCATAGAGGGCTATGGTGAAAAAGGAAATATCCTCAGATGAAATCTGGAAAGAAGCTTTCTGAGAAACTGCTGAGTGTGCTGTTAATTCATCTCAGAGAGTTACATCTGTATTTCGTGGATCTCTTTGCTAGCCTTATTTCTGTGGAATCTGAGAACAGATATTTCGGATCCCGTTGAAGACTATAGGGCCAAAGGAAATATCCTCCGATAACAAAGAGAAAGAAGCTTTCTGAGAAACTTCTTTGTGTTCTGTGAAATCATCTCACAGAGTTACAGCTTTCCCCTCAAGAAGCCTTTCGCTAAGACAGTTCTTGTGGAATTGGCAAAGTGATAGTTTGGAAGCCCCTAGAGGGCTATGGTGAAAAAGGAAACATCCTCAGATGAAATCTGGAAAGAAGCTTTCTGAGAAATTGCTGAGTGTTCTGTTAATTCATCACAGAGAGCTACATCTGTATTTCGTGGATCTCTTTGCTAGCCTTATTTCTGTGGAATCTGAGAACAGATATTTCGGATCCCTTTGAAGACTACAGGGCCAAAGGAAATATCATCCGATAACAAAGAGAAAGAAGCTTTCTGAGAAACTTCTTTGTGTTCTGTGAAATCATCTCACAGAGTTACAGCTTTCCCCTCAAGAAGCCTTTCGCTAAGACAGTTCTTGTGGAATTGGCAAAGTGATATTTGGAAGCCCATAGAGGGCTATGGTGAAAAAGGAAATATCCTCAGATGAAATCTGGAAAGAAGCTTTCTGAGAAACTGCTTAGTGTTCTGTTAATTCATCTCACAGAGTTACATCTGTATTTCCTGGATCTCTTTGCTAGCCTTATTTCTTTGGAATCTGAGAACAGATATTTCGGATCCCATTGAAGACTATAGGGCCAAAGGAAATATCCTCCGATAACAAAGAGAAAGAAGCTTTCTGAGAAACTTCTTTGTGTTCTGTGAAATCATCTCACAGAGTTACAGCTTTCCCCTCAAGAAGCCTATCGCTAAGACAGTTCTTGTGGAATTGGCAAAGTGATATTTCGAAGCCCATAGAGGGCTATGGTGAAAAAGGAAATATCCTCAGATGAAATCTGGAAAGAAGCTTTCTGAGAAACTGCTGAGTGTTCTGTTAATTCATCTCACAGAGTTACATCTGTATTTCGTGGATCTCTTTGCTAGCCTTATCTCTGTGGAAACTGAGAACAGATATTTCAGATCCCATTGAAGACTATAGGGCCAAAGGAAATATCCTCCGATAACAAAGAGAAAGAAGCTTTCTGAGAAACTTCTTTGTGTTCTGTGAAATCATCTCACAGAGTTACAGCTTTCCCCTCAAGAAGCCTTTCGCTAAGACAGTTCTTGTGGAATTGGCAAAGTGATATTTGGAAGCCCATAGAGGGCTATGGTGAAAAAGGAAATATCCTCAGATGAAATCTGGAAAGAAGCTTTCTGAGAAACTGCTTAGTGTTCTGTTAATTCATCTCACAGAGTTACATCTGTATTTCGTGCATCTCTTTGCTAGCCTTATTTCTGTGGAATCTGAGAACAGATATTTCGGATCCCATTGAAGACTATAGGGCCAAAGGAAATATCCTCCGATAACAAAGAGAAAGAAGCTTTCTGAGAAACCTCTTTGTGTTCTGTGAAATCATCTCACAGAGTTACAGCTTTCCCCTCAAGAAGCCTTTCGCTAAGACAGTTCTTGTGGAATTGGCAAAGTTATAGTTTGGAAGCCCATAGAGGGCTATGGTGAAAAAGGAAATATCCTCAGATGAAATCTGGAAAGAAGCTTTCTGAGAAACTGCTGAGTGTGCTGTTAATTCATCTCAGAGAGTTACATCTGTATTTCGTGGATCTCTTTGCTAGCCTTATTTCTGTGGAATCTGAGAACAGATATTTCGGATCCCGTTGAAGACTATAGGGCCAAAGGAAATATCCTCCGATAACAAAGAGAAAGAAGCTTTCTGAGAAACTTCTTTGTGTTCTGTGAAATCATCTCACAGAGTTACAGCTTTCCCCTCAAGAAGCCTTTCGCTAAGACAGTTCTTGTGGAATTGGCAAAGTGATAGTTTGGAAGCCCCTAGAGGGCTATGGTGAAAAAGGAAACATCCTCAGATGAAATCTGGAAAGAAGCTTTCTGAGAAATTGCTGAGTGTTCTGTTAATTCATCACAGAGAGCTACATCTGTATTTCGTGGATCTCTTTGCTAGCCTTATTTCTGTGGAATCTGAGAACAGATATTTCGGATCCCTTTGAAGACTACAGGGCCAAAGGAAATATCATCCGATAACAAAGAGAAAGAAGCTTTCTGAGAAACTTCTTTGTGTTCTGTGAAATCATCTCACAGAGTTACAGCTTTTCCCTCAAGAAGCCTTTCGCTAAGACATTTCTTGTGGAATTGGCAAAGTGATATTTGGAAGCCCATAGAGGGCTATGGTGAAAAAGGAAATATCCTCAGATGAAATCTGGAAAGAAGCTTTCTGAGAAACTGCTGAGTGTTCTGTTAATTCATCTCACAGAGTTACATCTGTATTTCGTGGATCTCTTTGCTAGCCTTATTTCTTTGGAATCTGAGAACAGATATTTCGGATCCCATTGAAGACTATAGGGCCAAAGGAAATATCCTCCGATAACAAAGAGAAAGAAGCTTTCTGAGAAACTTCTTTGTGTTCTGTGAAATCATCTCACAGAGTTACAGCTTTCCCCTCAAGAAGCCTTTCGCTAAGACATTTCTTGTGGAATTGGCAAAGTGATATTTGGAAGCCCATAGAGGGCTATGGTGAAAAAGGAAATATCCTCACATGAAATCTGGAAAGAAGCTTTCTGAGAAACTGCTTAGTGCTCTGTTAATTCATCTCACAGAGTTACATCTGTATTTCGTGGATCTCTTTGCTAGCCTTATTTCTTTGGAATCTGAGAACAGATATTTCGGATCCCTTTGAAGAGTATAGGGCCAAAGGAAATATCCTCCGATAACAAAGAGAAAGAAGCTTTCTGAGAAACTTCTTTGTGTTCTGTGAAATCATCTCACAGAGTTACAGCTTTCCCCTCAAGAAGCCTTTCGCTAAGAGAGTTCTTGTAGAATTGGCAAAGTGATATTTGGAAGCCCATAGAGGGCTATGGTGAAAAAGGAAATATCCTCACATGAAATCTGAAAAGAAGCTTTCTGAGAAACTGCTTAGTGTTCTGTTAATTCATCTCACAGAGTTACATCTGTATTTCCTGAATCTCTTTGCTAGCCTTATTTCTGTGGAATCTGAGAACAGATATTTCGGATCCCTTTGAAGACTATAGGGCCAAAGGAAATATCCTCCGATATCAAAGAGATAGAAGCTTTCTGAGAAACTTGTTTGTGTTCTGTGAAATCATCCCACAGAGTTACAGCTTACCCCTTAAGAAGCCTTTCGCTAAGACAGTTCTTGTGGAATTGGCAAAGTGATATTTGGAAGCCCATAGAGGGCTATGGTGAAAAAGGAAATATCCTCAGATGAAATCTGGAAAGAAGCTTTCTGAGAAACTGCTTAGTGTTCTGTTAATTCATCTCACAGAGTTACATCTGTATTTCGTGCATCTCTTTGCTAGCCTTATTTCTGTGGAATCTGAGAACAGATATTTCGGATCCCATTGAAGACTATACGGCCAAAGGAAATATCCTCCGATAACAAAGAGAAAGAAGCTTTCTGAGAAACTTGTTTGTGTTCTGTGAAATCATCCCACAGAGTTACAGCTTTCCCCTCAAGAAGCCTTTCGCTAAGACAGTTCTTGTGGAATTGGCAAAGTGATATTTGGAAGCCCATAGAGGGCTATGGTGAAAAAGGAAATATCCTCAGATGAAATCTGGAAGGAAGCTTTCTGAGAAACTGCTGAATGTTCTGTTAATTCATCTCACAGAGTTACATCTGTATTTCGTGGATCTCTTTGCTAGCCTTATTTCTGTGTAATCTGAGAACAGATATTTCCGATCCTATTGAAGACTATAGGGCCAAAGGAAATATCCTCCGATAACGAAGAGAAAGAAGCTTTCTGAGAAACTTCTTTGTGTTCTGTGAAATCATCTCACAGAGTTACAGCTTTCCCCTCAAGAAGCCTTTCGCTAAGACAGTTCTTGTGGAATTGGCAAAGTGATAGTTTGGAAGCCCATAGAGTGCTAGGGTGAAAAAGGAATTATCCTCAGATGAAATCTGGAAAGAAGCTTTCTGAGAAACTGCTGAGTGTTCTGTTAATTCATCTCACAGAGTTACATCTGTATTTCGTGGATCTCTTTGCTAGCCTTATTTTCGTGGAATCTGAGAACAGATATTTCGGATCCCATTGAAGACTATAGGGCCAAAGGAAATATCCTCCGATAACAAAGAGAAAGAAGCTTTCTGAGAAACTTCTTTGTGTTCTGTGAAATCGTCTCACAGAGTTACAGCTTTCCCCTCAAGAAGCCTTTCGTTAAGACAGTTCTTGTGGAATTGGCAAAGTGATATTTGGAAGCCCATAGAGGGCTATGGTGAAAAAGGAAATATCCTCAGATGAAATCTGGAAAGAAGCTTTCTGAGAATCTGCTTAGTGTTCTGTTAATTCATCTCACAGAGTTACATCTGTATTTCGTGGATCTCTTTGCTAGCCTTATTTCTGTGGAATCTGAGAACAGATATTTCGGATCCCTTTGAAGACTATAGGGCCAAAGGAAATATCCTCCGATATCAAAGAGAAAGAAGCTTTCTGAGAAACTTGTTTGTGTTCTGTGAAATCATCCCACAGAGTTACAGCTTTCCCCTCAAGAAGCCTTTCGCTAAGACAGTTCTTGTGGAATTGGCAAAGTGATATTTGGAAGCCCATAGAGGGCTATGGTGAAAAAGGAAATATCCTCAGATGAAATCTGGAAAGAAGCTTTCTGAGAAACTGCTTAGTGTTCTGTTAATTCATCTCACAGAGTTACATCTGTATTTCGTGCATCTCTTTGCTAGCCTTATTTCTGTGGAATCTGAGAACAGATATTTCGGATCCCATTGAAGACTATAGGGCCAAAGGAAATATCCTCCGATAACAAAGAGAAAGAAGCTTTCTGAGAAACTTCTTTGTGTTCTGTGAAATCATCCCACAGAGTTACAGCTTTCCCCTCAAGAAGCCTTTCGCTAAGACAGTTCTTGTGGAATTGGCAAAGTGATATTTGGAAGCCCATAGGGGGCTATGGTGAAAAAGGAAATATCCTCAGATGAAATCTGGAAAGAAGCTTTCTGAGAAACTGCTGAGTGTTCTGTTAATTCATCTCACAGAGTTACATCTGTATTTCGTGGATCTCTTTGCTAGCCTTATATCTGTGGAATCTGAGAACAGATATTTCGGATCCCATTGAAGACTATAGGGCCAAAGGAAATATCCTCCGATAACAAAGAGAAAGAAGCTTTCTGAGAAACTTCTTTGTGTTCTGTGAAATCATCTCACAGAATTACAGCTTTCCCCTCAAGAAGCCTTTCACTAAGACACTTCTTGTGGAATTGGCAAAATGATATTTGGAAGCCCATAGAGGGCTATGGTGAAAAAGGAAATATCCTCAGATGAAATCTGGAAAGAAGCTTTCTGAGAAGCTGCTTAGTGTTCTGTTAATTCATCTCACAGAGTTACATCTGTATTTCGTGCATCTCTTTGCTAGCCTTATTTCTGTGGAATCTGAGAACAGATATTTCGGATCCCATTGAAGACTATAGGGCCAAAGGAAATATCCTCCGATAACAAAGAGAAAGAAGCTTTCTGAGAAACTTCTTTGTGTTCTGTGAAATCATCTCACAGAGTTACAGCTTTCCCCTCAAGAAGCCTTTCGCTAAGACAGTTCTTGTGGAATTGGCAAAGTGATATTTGGAAGCCCATAGAGGGCTATGGTGAAAAAGGAAATATCCTCAGATGAAATCTGGAAGGAAGCTTTCTGAGAAACTGCTGAGTGTTCTGTTAATTCATCTCACAGAGTTACATCTGTATTTCGTGGATCTCTTTGCTAGCCTTATTTCTGTGGAATCTGAGAACAGATATTTCAGATCCCAATGAAGACTATAGGGCCAAAGGAAATATCCTCCGATAACAAAAGAAAGAAGCTTTCTGAGAAACTTCTTTGTGTTCTGTGAAATCATCTCACAGAGTTACAGCTTTCCCCTCAAGAAGCCTTTCGCTAAGACAGTTCTTGTGGAGTTGGCAAAGTGATATTTGGAAGCCCATAGAGGGCTATGGTGAAAAAGGAAATATCCTCAGATGAAATCTCGAAAGAAGCTTTCTGAGAAACTGCTTAGTGTTCTGTTAATTCATCTCACAGAGTTACATCTGTATTTCGTGGATCTCTTTGCTACCCTTATTTCTGTGGAATCTGAGAACAGATATTTCGGATCCCTTTGAAGACTATAGGGCCAAAGGAAATATCCTCCGATATCAAAGAGAAAGAAGCTTTCTGAGAAACTTGTTTGTGTTTTGTGAAATCATCCCACAGAGTTACAGCTTTCCCCTCAAGAAGCCTTTCGCTAAGAAGTTCTTGTGGAATTGGCAAAGTGATATTTGGAAGCCCATAGAGGGCTAGGGTGAAAAAGGAAATATCCTCAGATGTAATCTGGAAAGAAGCTTTCTGAGAAACTGCTTAGTGTTCTGTTAATTCATCTCACAGAGTTACATCTGTATTTCGTGGATCTCTTTGCTAGCCTTATTTCTGTGGAATCTGAGAACAGATATTTCCGATCCCTTTGAAGACTATAGGGCCAAAGGAAATATCCTCCGATAACAAAGAGAAAGAAGCTTTCTGAGAAACTTCTTTGTGTTCTGTGAAATCATCTCACAGAGTTACAGCTTTCCCCTCGAGAAGCATTTCGCTAAGACCGTTCTTGTGGAATTGGCATAGTGATATTTGGAAGCCCTTAGAGGGCTATGGTGAAAAAGGAAATATCCTCAGATGAAATCTGGAAAGAAGCTTTCTGAGAAACTGCTTAGTGTTCTGTTAATTCATCTCACAGAGTTACATCTCTGTTTCGTGGATCTCTTTGCTAGCCTTATTTCTGTGGAATCTGAGAACAGATATTTCGGATTCCTATGAAGACTATAGGGGCAAAGGAAATATCCTCCGATAACAAAGAGAAAGAAGCTTTCTGAGAAACTTCTTTGTGTTCTGTGAAATCATCTCACAGAGTTACAGCTTCCCCCTCAAGAAGCCTTTCGCTAAGACAGTTCTTGTGGAATTGGCAAAGTGATATTTGGAAGCCCATAGAGGGCTATGGTGAAAAAGGAAATATCCTCACATGAAATCTGGAAAGAAGCTTTCTGAGAAACTGCTTAGTGTTCTGTTAATTCATCTCACAGAGTTACATCTGTATTTCGTGGATCTCTTTGCTAGCCTTATTTCTTTGGAATCGGAGAACAGATATTTCGGATTCCTATGAAGAATATAGGGGCAAAGGAAATATGCTCCGATAACAAAGAGAAAGAAGCTTTCTGAGAAACTTCTTCGTGTTCTGTGAAATCATCTCACAGAGTTACAGCTTTCCCCTCAAGAAGCCTTTCGCTAAGACAGTTCTTGTGGAATTGGCAAAGTGATATTTGGAAGCCCATAGAGGGCTATAGTGAAAAAGGAAATATCCTCAGATGAAATCTGGAAAGAAGCTTTCTGAGAAACTGGTTAGTGTTCTGTTAATTCATCTCACAGAGTTACATCTGTATTTCGTGGATCTCTTTGCTAGCCTTATTTCTGTGGAATCTGAGAACAGATATTTCGGATCCCATTGAAGACTATAGGGCCAAAGGAAATATCCTCCGATAACAAAGAGAAAGAAGCTTTCTGAGAAACTTCTTTGGGCTCTGTGAAATCATCTCACAGAGTTACAGCTTTCCCCTCAAGAAGCCTTTCGCTAAGACAGTTCTTGTGGAATTGGCAAAGTGATATTTGGAAGCCCATAGAGGGCTATGGTGAAAAAGGAAATATCCTCAGATGAAATCTGGAAAGAAGCTTTCTGAGAAACTGCTTAGTGTTCTGTTAATTCATCTCACAGAGTTACATCTGTATTTCGTGGATCTCTTTGCTAGCCTTATTTCTGTGGAATCTGAGAACAGATATTTCGGATCCCATTGAAGACTATAGGGCCAAAGGAAATATCCTCCGATAACAAAGAGAAAGAAGCTTTCTGAGAAACTTCTTTGTGTTCTGTGAAATCATCTCACAGAGTTACAGCTTTCCCCTCAAGAAGCCTTTCGCTAAGACAGTTCTTGTGGAATTGGCAAAGTGATATTTGGAAGCCCATAGAGGGCTATGGTGAAAAAGGAAATATCCTCACATGAAATCTGGAAAGAAGCTTTCTGAGAAACTGCTTAGTGTTCTGTTAATTCATCTCACAGAGTTACATCTGTATTTCGTGGATCTCTTTGCTAGCCTTATTTCTGTGGAATCTGAGAACAGATATTTCGGATCCCTTTGAAGACTATAGGGCCAAAGGAAATATCCTCCGATATCAAAGAGAAAGAAGCTTTCTGAGAAACTTGTTTGTGTTCTGTGAAATCATCCCACAGAGTTACAGCTTTCCCCTCAAGAAGCCTTTCGCTAAGACAGTTCCTGTGGAATTGGAAAAGTGATATTTGGAAGCCCATAGAGGGCTATGGTGAAAAAGGAAATATCCTCAGATGAAATCTGGAAAGAAGTTTTCTGAGAAACTGCTTAGTGTTCTGTTAATTCATCTCACAGGGTTACATCTGTATTTCGTGCATCTCTTTGCTAGCCTTATTTCTGTGGAATCTGAGAACAGATATTTCGGATCCCACTGAAGACTATAGGGCCAAAGGAAATATCCTCCGATAACAAAGAGAAAGAAGCTTTCTGAGAAACTTCTTTGTGCTCTGTGAAATCATCTCACAGAGTTACAGCTTTCCCCTCAAGAAGCCTTTCGCTAAGACAGTTCTTGTGGAATTGGCAAAGTGATATTTGGAAGCCCATAGAGGGCTATGTTGAAAAAGGAAATATCCTCAGATGAAATCTGGAAAGAAGTTTTCTGAGAAACTGCTGAGTGTTCTGTTAATTCATCTCACAGAGTTACATCTGTATTTCGTGGATCTCTTTGCTAGTCTTATTTCTTTGGAATCTGAGAACAGATATTTCGGATCCCATTGAAGACTGTAGGGCCAAAGGAAATATCCTCCGATAACAAAGAGAAAGAAGCTTTCTGAGAAACTTCTTTGTGTTCTGTGAAATCATCTCACAGAGTTACAGCTTTCCCCTCAAGAAGCCTTTCGCTAAGACAGTTCTTGTGGAATTGGCAAAGTGATATTTGGAAGCCCATAGAGGGCTATGGTGAAAAAGGTAATATCCTCAGATGAAATCTGGAAAGAAGCTTTCTGAGAAACTGCTTAGTGTTCTGTTAATTCATCTCACAGAGTTACATCTGTATTTCGTGGATCTCTTTGCTAGCCTTATTTCTGTGGAATCTGAGAACAGATATTTCGGATCCCATTGAAGACTATAGGGCCAAAGGAAATATCCTCCGATAACAAAGAGAAAGAAGCTTTCTGAGAAACTTCTTTGTGCTCTGTGAAATCATCTCACAGAGTTACAGCTTTCCCCTCAAGAAGCCTTTCGCTAAGACAGTTCTTGTGGAATTGGCAAAGTGATATTTGGAAGCCCATAGAGGGCTATGGTGAAAAAGGAAATATCCTCAGATGAAATCTGGAAAGAAGCTTTCTGAGAAACTGCTTAGTGTTCTTTTAATTCATCTCACAGAGTTACATCTGTATTTCGTGGATCTCTTTGCTAGCCTTATTTCTGTGGAATCTGAGAACAGATATTTCGGATCCCATTGAAGACTATAGGGCCAAAGGAAATATCCTCCGATAACAAAGAGAAAGAAGCTTTCTGAGAAACTTCTTTGTGTTCTGTGAAATCATCTCACAGAGTTACAGCTTTCCCCTCAAGAAGCCTTTCGCTAAGACAGTTCTTGTGGAATTGGCAAAGTGATATTTGGAAGCCCATAGAGGGCTATGGTGAAAAAGGAAATATCCTCAGATGAAATCTGGAAAGAAGCTTTCTGAGAAACTGCTTAGTGTTCTGTTAATTCATCTCACAGAGTTACATCTGTATTTCGTGGATCTCTTTGCTAGCCTTATTTCTGTGGAATCTGAGAACAGATATTTCGGATCCCATTGAAGACTATAGGGCCAAAGGAAATACCCTCCGAAAACAAAGAGAAAGAAGCTTTCTGAGAAACTTCTTTGTGTTCTGTGAAATCATCTCACAAAATTACAGGTTTCCCCTCAAGAAGCCTTTCGCTAAGAGAGTTCTTGTGGAATTGGCAAAGTGATATTTGGAAGCCCATAGAGGGCTATGGTGAAAAAGGAAATATCCTCACATGAAATCTGGAAAGAAGCTTTCTGAGAAACTGCTTAGTGTTCTGTTAATTCATCTCACAGAGTTACATCTGTATTTCGTGGATCTCTTTGCTAGCCTTATTTCTGTGGAATCTGAGAACAGATATTTCGGATCCCTTTGAAGACTATAGGGCCAAAGGAAATATCCTCCGATATCAAAGAGAAAGAAGCTTTCTGAGAAACTTGTTTGTGTTCTGTGAAATCATCCCACAGAGTTACAGCTTTCCTCTCAAGAAGCCTTTCACTAAGACAGTTCTTGTGGAATTGGCAAAGTGATATTTGGAAGCCCATAGAGGGCTATGGTGAAAAAGGAAATATCCTCAGATGAAATCTGGAAAGAAGTTTTCTGAGAAACTGCTTAGTGTTCTGTTAATTCATCTCACAGAGTTACATCTGTATTTCGTGCATCTCTTTGCTAGCCTTATTTCTGTGGAATCTGAGAACAGATATTTCGGATCCCATTGAAGACTCTAGGGCCAAAGAAAATATCCTCCGATAACAAAGAGAAAGAAGCTTTCTGAGAAACTTCTTTGTGTTCTATGAAATCATCTCACAGAGTTACAGCTTTCCCCTCAAGAAGCCTCTCGCTAAGACAGTTCTTGTGGAATTGGCAAAGTGATATTTGGAAGCCCATAGAGGGCTATGGTGAAAAAGGAAATATCCTCAGATGAAATCTGGAAAGAAGCTTTCTGAGAAACTGCTTAGTGTTCTGTTAATTCATCTCACAGAGTTACATCTGTGTTTCGTGGATCTCTTTGCTAGGCTTATTTCTGTGGAATCTGAGAACAGATATTTCGGATTCCTATGAAGACTATAGGGGCAAAGGAAATATCCTCCGATAACAAAGAGAAAGAAGCTTTCTGAGAAACTTCCTTGGGTTCTGTGAAATCATCTCACAGAGTTACAGCTTTCCCCTCAAGAAGCCTTTCGCTAAGACAGTTCTTGTGGAATTGGCAAAGTGATATTTGGAAGCCCATAGAGGGCTATGGTGAAAAAGGAAATATCCTCACATGAAATCTGGAAAGAAGCTTTCTGAGAAACTGCTTAGTGTTCTGTTAATTCATCTCACGGAGTTACATCTGTATTTCGTGGATCTCTTTGCTAGCCTTATTTCTTTGGAATCGGAGAACAGATATTTCGGATTCCTATGAAGAATATAGGGGCAAAGGAAATATGCTCCGATAACAAAGAGAAAGAAGCTTTCTGAGAAACTTCTTCGTGTTCTGTGAAATCATCTCACAGAGTTACAGCTTTCCCCTCAAGAAGCCTTTCGCTAAGACAGTTCTTGTGGAATTGGCAAAGTGATATTTGGAAGCCCATAGAGGGCTATAGTGAAAAAGGAAATATCCTCAGATGAAATCTGGAAAGAAGCTTTCTGAGAAACTGGTTAGTGTTCTGTTAATTCATCTCACAGAGTTACATCTGTATTTCGTGGATCTCTTTGCTAGCCTTATTTCTGTGGAATCTGAGAACAGATATTTCGGATCCCATTGAAGACTATAGGGCCAAAGGAAATATCCTCCGATAACAAAGAGAAAGAAGCTTTCTGAGAAACTTCTTTGGGCTCTGTGAAATCATCTCACAGAGTTACAGCTTTCCCCTCAAGAAGCCTTTCGCTAAGACAGTTCTTGTGGAATTGGCAAAGTGATATTTGGAAGCCCATAGAGGGCTATGGTGAAAAAGGAAATATCCTCAGATGAAATCTGGAAAGAAGCTTTCTGAGAAACTGCTTAGTGTTCTGTTAATTCATCTCACAGAGTTACATCTGTATTTCGTGGATCTCTTTGCTAGCCTTATTTCTGTGGAATCTGAGAACAGATATTTCGGATCCCATTGAAGACTATAGGGCCAAAGGAAATATCCTCCGATAACAAAGAGAAAGAAGCTTTCTGAGAAACTTCTTTGTGTTCTGTGAAATCATCTCACAGAGTTACAGCTTTCCCCTCAAGAAGCCTTTCGCTAAGACAGTTCTTGTGGAATTGGCAAAGTGATATTTGGAAGCCCATAGAGGGCTATGGTGAAAAAGGAAATATCCTCACATGAAATCTGGAAAGAAGCTTTCTGAGAAACTGCTTAGTGTTCTGTTAATTCATCTCACAGAGTTACATCTGTATTTCGTGGATCTCTTTGCTAGCCTTATTTCTGTGGAATCTGAGAACAGATATTTCGGATCCCTTTGAAGACTATAGGGCCAAAGGAAATATCCTCCGATATCAAAGAGAAAGAAGCTTTCTGAGAAACTTGTTTGTGTTCTGTGAAATCATCCCACAGAGTTACAGCTTTCCCCTCAAGAAGCCTTTCGCTAAGACAGTTCTTGAGGAATTGGAAAAGTGATATTTGGAAGCCCATAGAGGGCTATGGTGAAAAAGGAAATATCCTCAGATGAAATCTGGAAAGAAGTTTTCTGAGAAACTGCTTAGTGTTCTGTTAATTCATCTCACAGAGTTACATCTGTATTTCGTGCATCTCTTTGCTAGCCTTATTTCTGTGGAATCTGAGAACAGATATTTCGGATCCCATTGAAGACTATAGGGCGAAAGGAAATATCCTCCAATAACAAAGAGAAAGAAGCTTTCTGAGAAACTTCTTTGTGTTCTGTGAAATCATCTCACAGAGTTACAGCTTTCCCCTCAAGAAGCCTTTCGCTAAGACAGTTCTTGTGGAATTGGCCAAGTGATATTTGGAAGCCCATAGAGGGATATGTTGAAAAAGGTAATATCCTCAGATGAAATCTGGAAAGAAGCTTTCTGAGAAACTGCTTAGTGTTCTGTTAATTCATCTCACAGAATTACATCTGTATTTCGTGGATCTCTTTGCTAGCCTTATTTCTGCGGAATCTGAGAACAGATATTTCGGATCCCACTGAATACTATAGGGCCAAAGGAAATATCCTCCGATAACAAAGAGAAAGAAGCTTTCTGAGAAACTTCTTTGTGCTCTGTGAAATCATCTCACAGAGTTACAGCTTTCCCCTCAAGAAGCCTTTCGCTAAGACAGTTCTTGTGGAATTGGCAAAGTGATATTTGGAAGCCCGTAGAGGGCTATGGTGAAAAAGGAAATATCCTCAGATGAAATCTGGAAAGAAGCTTTCTGAGAAACTGCTGAGTGTTCTGTTAATTCATCTCACAGAGTTACATCTGTATTTCGTGCATCTCTTTGCTAGCCTTATTTCTGTGGAATCTGAGAACAGATATTTCGGATCCCATTGAAGACTATAGGGCCAAAGGAAATATCCTCCGATAACAAAGAGAAAGAAGCTTTCTGAGAAACTTCTTTGTGTTCTGTGAAATCATCTCACAGAGTTACAGCTTTCCCCTCAAGAAGCCTTTCGCTAAGACAGTTCTTGTGGAATTGGCAAAGTGATATTTGGAAGCCCATAGAGGGCTATGTTGAAAAAGGAAATATCCTCACATGAAATCTGGAAAGAAGCTTTCTGAGAAACTGCTTAGTGTTCTGTTAATTCATCTCACAGAGTTACATCTGTATTTCGTGGATCTCTTTGCTAGTCTTATTTCTTTGGAATCTGAGAACAGATATTTCGGATCCCATTGAAGACTGTAGGGCCAAAGGAAATATCCTCCGATAACAAAGAGAAAGAAGCTTTCTGAGAAACTTCTTTGTGTTCTGTGAAATCATCCCACAGAGTTACAGCTTTCCCCTCAAGAAGCCTTTCGCTAAGACAGTTCTTGTGGAATTGGCAAAGTGATATTTGGAAGCCCATAGAGGGCTATGGTGAAAAAGGTAATATCCTCAGATGAAATCTGGAAAGAAGCTTTCTGAGAAACTGCTTAGTGTTCTGTTAATTCATCTCACAGAGTTACATCTGTATTTCGTGGATCTCTTTGCTAGCCTTATTTCTGTGGAATCTGAGAACAGATATTTCGGATCCCACTGAAGACTATAGGGCCAAAGGAAATATCCTCCGATAACAAAGAGAAAGAAGCTTTCTGAGAAACTTCTTTGTGCTCTGTGAAATCATCTCACAGAGTTACAGCTTTCCCCTCAAGAAGCCTTTCGCTAAGACAGTTCTTGTGGAATTGGCAAAGTGATATTTGGAAGCCCGTAGAGGGCTATGGTGAAAAAGGAAATATCCTCAGATGAAATCTGGAAAGAAGCTTTCTGAGAAACTGCTGAGTGTTCTGTTAATTCATCTCACAGAGTTACATCTGTATTTCGTGCATCTCTTTGCTAGCCTTATTTCTGTGGAATCTGAGAACAGATATTTCGGATCCCATTGAAGACTATAGGGCCAAAGGAAATATCCTCCGATAACAAAGAGAAAGAAGCTTTCTGAGAAACTTCTTTGTGTTCTGTGAAATCATCTCACAGAGTTACAGCTTTCCCCTCAAGAAGCCTTTCGCTAAGACAGTTCTTGTGGAATTGGCAAAGTGATATTTGGAAGCCCATAGAGGGCTATGTTGAAAAAGGAAATATCCTCACATGAAATCTGGAAAGAAGCTTTCTGAGAAACTGCTTAGTGTTCTGTTAATTCATCTCACAGAGTTACATCTGTATTTCGTGGATCTCTTTGCTAGTCTTATTTCTTTGGAATCTGAGAACAGATATTTCGGATCCCATTGAAGACTCTAGGGCCAAAGGAAATATCCTCCGATAACAAAGAGAAAGAAGCTTTCTGAGAAACTTCTTTGTGTTCTGTGAAATCATCCCACAGAGTTACAGCTTTCCCCTCAAGAAGCCTTTCGCTAAGACAGTTCTTGTGGAATTGGCAAAGTGATATTTGGAAGCCCATAGAGGGCTATGGTGAAAAAGGTAATATCCTCAGAGGAAATCTGGAAAGAAGCTTTCTGAGAAACTGCTTAGTGTTCTGTTAATTCATCTCACAGAGTTACATCTGTATTTCGTGGATCTCTTTGCTAGCCTTATTTCTGTGGAATCTGAGAACAGATATTTCGGATCCCACTGAAGACTATAGGGCCAAAGGAAATATCCTCCGATAACAAAGAGAAAGAAGCTTTCTGAGAAACTTCTTTGTGCTCTGTGAAATCATCTCACAGAGTTACAGCTTTCCCCTCAAGAAGCCTTTCGCTAAGACAGTTCTTGTGGAATTGGCAAAGTGATATTTGGAAGCCCGTAGAGGGCTATGGTGAAAAAGGAAATATCCTCAGATGAAATCTGGAAAGAAGCTTTCTGAGAAACTGCTGAGTGTTCTGTTAATTCATCTCACAGAGTTACATCTGTATTTCGTGGATCTCTTTGCTAGCCTTATTTCTGTGGAATCTGAGAACAGATATTTCGGATCCCATTGAAGACTATAGGGCCAAAGGAAATATCCTCCGATAACAAAGAGAAAGAAGCTTTCTGAGAAACTTCTTTGTGCTCTGTGAAATCATCTCACAGAGTTACAGCTTTCCCCTCAAGAAGCCTTTCGCTAAGACAGTTCTTGTGGAATTGGCAAAGTGATATTTGGAAGCCCATAGAGGGCTATGTTGAAAAAGGAAATATCCTCAGATGAAATCTGGAAAGAAGTTTTCTAAGAAACTGCTTAGTGTTCTGTTAATTCATCTCACAGAGTTACATCTGTATTTCGTGGATCTCTTTGCTAGTCTTATTTCTTTGGAATCTGAGAACAGATATTTCGGATCCCATTGAAGACTGTAGGGCCAAAGGAAATATCCTCCGATAACAAAGAGAAAGAAGCTTTCTGAGAAACTTCTTTGTGTTCTGTGAAATCATCTCACAGAGTTACAGCTTTCCCCTCAAGAAGCCTTTCGCTAAGACAGTTCTTGTGGAATTGGCAAAGTGATATTTGGAAGCCCATAGAGGGCTATGGTGAAAAAGGTAATATCCTCAGATGAAATCTGGAAAGAAGCTTTCTGAGAAACTGCTTAGTGTTCTGTTAATTCATCTCACAGAGTTACATCTGTATTTCGTGGATCTCTTTGCTAGCCTTATTTCTGTGGAATCTGAGAACAGATATTTCGGATCCCATTGAAGACTATAGGGCCAAAGGAAATATCCTCCGATAACAAAGAGAAAGAAGCTTTCTGAGAAACTTCTTTGTGCTCTGTGAAATCATCTCACAGAGTTACAGCTTTCCCCTCAAGAAGCCTTTCGCTAAGACAGTTCTTGTGGAATTGGCAAAGTGATATTTGGAAGCCCATAGAGGGCTATGGTGAAAAAGGAAATATCCTCAGATGAAATCTGGAAAGAAGCTTTCTGAGAAACTGCTTAGTGTTCTTTTAATTCATCTCACAGAGTTACATCTGTATTTCGTGGATCTCTTTGCTAGCCTTATTTCTGTGGAATCTGAGAACAGATATTTCGGATCCCATTGAAGACTATAGGGCCAAAGGAAATATCCTCCGATAAGAAAGAGAAAGAAGCTTTCTGAGAAACTTCTTTGTGTTCTGTGAAATCATCTCACAGAGTTACAGCTTTCCCCTCAAGAAGCCTTTCGCTAAGACAGTTCTTGTGGAATTGGCAAAGTGATATTTGGAAGCCCATAGAGGGCTATGGTGAAAAAGGAAATATCCTCAGATGAAATCTGGAAAGAAGCTTTCTGAGAAACTGCTTAGTGTTCTGTTAATTCATCTCACAGAGTTACATCTGTATTTCGTGGATCTCTTTGCTAGCCTTATTTCTGTGGAATCTGAGAACAGGTATTTCGGATCCCATTGAAGACTATAGGGCCAAAGGAAATACCCTCCGATAACAAAGAGAAAGAAGCTTTCTGAGAAACTTCTTTGTGTTCTGTGAAATCATCTCACAAAGTTACAGGTTTCCCCTCAAGAAGCCTTTCGCTAAGAGAGTTCTTGTGGAATTGGCAAAGTGATATTTGGAAGCCCATAGAGGGCTATGGTGAAAAAGGAAATATCCTCACATGAAATCTGTAAAGAAGCTTTCTGAGAAACTGCTTAGTGTTCTGTTAATTCATCTCACAGAGTTACATCTGTATTTCGTGGATCTCTTTGCTAGCCTTATTTCTGTGGAATCTGAGAACAGATATTTCGGATCCCTTTGAAGACTATAGGGCCAAAGGAAATATCCTCCGATATCAAAGAGAAAGAAGCTTTCTGAGAAACTTGTTTGTGTTCTGTGAAATCATCCCACAGAGTTACAGCTTTCCTCTCAAGAAGCCTTTCACTAAGACAGTTCTTGTGGAATTGGCAAAGTGATATTTGGAAGCCCATAGAGGGCTATGGTGAAAAAGGAAATATCCTCAGATGAAATCTGGAAAGAAGCTTTCTGAGAAACTGCTTAGTGTTCTGTTAATTCATCTCACAGAGTTACATCTGTATTTCGTGCATCTCTTTGCTAGCCTTATTTCTGTGGAATCTGAGAACAGATATTTCGGATCCCATTGAAGACTATAGGGCCAAAGGAAATATCCTCCGATAACAAAGAGAAAGAAGCTTTCTGAGAAACTTCTTTGGGCTCTGTGAAATCATCTCACAGAGTTACAGCTTTCCCCTCAAGAAGCCTCTCGCTAAGACAGTTCTTGTGGAATTGGCAAAGTGATATTTGGAAGCCCATAGAGGGCTATGGTGAAAAAGGAAATATCCTCAGATGAAATCTGGAAAGAAGCTTTCTGAGAAACTGCTTAGTGTTCTGTTAATTCATCTCACAGAGTTACATCTGTGTTTCGTGGATCTCTTTGCTAGGCTTATTTCTGTGGAATCTGAGAACAGATATTTCGGATTCCTATGAAGACTACAGGGGCAAAGGAAATATCCTCCGATAACAAAGAGAAAGAAGCTTTCTGAGAAACTTCCTTGGGTTCTGTGAAATCATCTCACAGAGTTACAGCTTTCCCCTCAAGAAGCCTTTCGCTAAGACAGTTCTTGTGGAATTGGCAAAGTGATATTTGGAAGCCCATAGAGGGCTATGGTGAAAAAGGAAATATCCTCACATGAAATCTGGAAAGAAGCTTTCTGAGAAACTGCTTAGTGTTCTGTTAATTCATCTCACGGAGTTACATCTGTATTTCGTGGATCTCTTTGCTAGCCTTATTTCTTTGGAATCGGAGAACAGATATTTCGGATTCCTATGAAGAATATAGGGGCAAAGGAAATATCCTCCGATAACAAAGAGAAAGAAGCTTTCTGAGAAACTTCTTTGTGTTCTGTGAAATCATCTCACAGAGTTACAGCTTTCCCCTCAAGAAGCCTTTCGCTAAGACAGTTCTTCTGGAATTGGCAAAGTGATATTTGGAAGCCCATAGAGGGCTATGGTGAAAAAGGAAATATCCTCAGATGAAATCTGGAAAGAAGCTTTCTGAGAAACTTCTGAGTGTTCTGTTAATTCATCTCACTGAGTTACATCTGTATTTCGTGGATCTCTTTGCTAGCCTTATTTCTGTGGAATCTGAGAACAGGTATTTCGGATCCCTTTGAAGACTACAGGGCCAAAGGAAATATCCTCCGATAACAAAGAGAAAGAAGCTTTCTGAGAAACTTCTTTGTGTTCTGTGAAATCATCTCACAGAGTTACAGCTTTCCCCTCAAGAAGCCTTTCGCTAAGACAGTTCTCGTGGAATTGGCAAAGTGATATTTGGAAGCCCAAAGAGGGCTATGGTGAAAAAGGAAATATCCTCACATGAAATCTGGAAAGAAGCTTTCTGAGAAACTGCTTAGTGTTCTGTTAATTCATCTCACAGAGTTACATCTTTATTTCGTGGATCTCTTTGCTAGCCTTATTTCTGTGGAATCTGAGAACAGATATTTCGGATCCCATTGAAGACTATAGGGCCAAAGGAAATATCCTCCGATAACAAAGAGAAGGAAGCTTTCTGAGAAACTTCTTAGTATTCTGTGAAATCATCTCACAGAGTTACAGCTTTCCCCTCAAGAAGCCTTTCGCTAAGACAGTTCTTGTGGAATTGGCAAAGTGATATTTGGAAGCCCATAGAGGGCTATGGTGAAAAAGGAAATATCCTCAAATGAAATCTGGAAAGAAGCTTTCTGAGAAACTGCTGAGTGTTCTGTTAATTCATCTCACAGAGTTACATCTGTATTTCGTGGATCTCTTTGCTAGCCTTATTTCTGTGGAATCTGAGAACAGATATTTCGGATCCCTTTGGAGACTATAGGGCCAAAGGAAATATCCTCCGATAACAAAGAGAAAGAAGCTTTCTGAGAAACTTCTTTGTGTTCTGTGAAATCATCTCACAGAGTAACAGCTTTCCCCTCAAGAAGCCTTTCGCTAAGACAGTTCTTGTGGAATTGGCAAAGTGATATTTGGAAGCCCATAGAGGGCTATGTTGAAAAAGGAAATATCCTCACATGAAATCTGGAAGGAAGCTTTCTGAGAAACTGCTTAGTGTTCTGTTAATTCATCTCACAGAGTTACATCTGTATTTCGTGGATCTCTTTGCTAGCCTTATTTCTGTGGAATCTGAGAACAGATATTTCCGATCCCTTTGAAGACTATAGGGCCGAAGGAAATATGCTCCGATATCAAAGAGAAAGAAGCTTTCTGAGAAACTTGTTTGTGTTCTGTGAAATCATCCCACAGAGTTACAGCTTTCCCCTCAAGAAGCCTTTCGCTAAGACAGTTCTTGTGGAATTGGCAAAGTGATATTTGGAAGCCCATAGAGGGCTATGGTGAAAAAGGAAATATCCTCAGATGAAGTCTGGAAAGAAGTTTTCTGAGAAACTGCTTAGTGTTCTGTTAATTCATCTCACAGAGTTACATCTGTATTTCGTGGATCTCTTTGCTAGCCTTATTTCTGTGGAATCTGAGAACAGATATTTCGGATCCCATTGAAGACTATAGGGCCAAAGGAAATATCCTCCGATAACAAAGAGAAAGAAGCTTTCTGAGAAACTTCTTTGTGTTCTGTGAAATCATCTCACAGAGTTACAGCTTTCCCCTCAAGAAGCCTTTCGCTAAGACAGTTCTTGTGGAATTGGCAAAGTGATATTTCGAAGCCCATAGAGGGCTATGGTGAAAAAGGAAATATCCTCACATGAAATCTCGAAAGAAGCTTTCTGAGAAACTGCTTAGTGTTCTGTTAATTCATCTCACAGAGTTACATCTGTATTTCGTGGATCTCTTTGCTAGCCTTATTTCTTTGGAATCGGAGAACAGATATTTCGGATCCCTATGAAGAATATAGGGGCAAAGGAAATATCCTCCGATAACAAACAGAAAGAAGCTTTCTGAGAAACTTCTTTGTGTTCTGTGAAATCATCTCACAGAGTTACAGCTTTCCCCTCAAGAAGCCTTTCGCTAAGACAGTTCTTGTGGAATTGGCAAAGTGATATTTGGAAGCCCATAGAGGGCTATAGTGAAAAAGGAAATATCCTCAGATGAAATCTGGAAAGAAGCTTTCTGAGAAACTTCTGAGTGTTCTGTTAATTCATCTCACTGAGTTACATCTGTATTTCGTGGATCTCTTTGCTAGCCTTATTTCTGTGGAATCTGAGAACAGGTATTTCGGATCCCATTGAAGACTATAGGGCCAAAGGAAATATCCTCCGATAACAAAGAGAAAGAAGCTTTCTGAGAAACTTCTTTGTGTTCTGTGAAATCATCTCACAGAGTTACAGCTTTCCCCTCAAGAAGCCTTTCGCTAAGACAGTTCTCGTGGAATTGGCAAAGTGATATTTGGAAGCCCATAGAGGGCAATGCTGAAAAAGGAAATATCCTCAGATGAAATCTGGAAAGAAGCTTTCTGAGAAACTGCTTAGTGTTCTGTTAATTCATCTCACAGAGTTACATCTGTATTTCGTGGATCTCTTTGCTAGCCTTATTTCTGTGGAATCTGAGAACAGATATTTCGGATCCCATTGAAGACTATAGGGCCAAAGAAAATATCCTCCGATAACAAAGAGAAAGAAGCTTTCTGAGAAACTGCTTTGTGTTCTGTGAAATCATCTCACAGAGTTACAGCTTTCCCCTCAAGAAGCCTTTCGCTAAGACAGTTCTTGTGGAATTGGCAAAGTGATATTTGGAAGCCCATAGAGGGCTATGGTGAAAAAGGTAGTATCCTCAGATGAAATCTGGAAAGAAGCTTTCTGAGAAACTGCTTAGTGTTCTGTTAATTCATCTCACAGAGTTACATCTGTATTTCGTGGATCTCTTTGCTAGCCTTATTTCTGTGGAATCTGAGAACAGATATTTCGGATCCCATTGAAGACTATAGGGCCAAAGGAATTATCCTCCGATAACAAAGAGAAAGAAGCTTTCTGAGAAACTTCTTTGTGTTCTGTGAAATCATCTCACAGAGTTACAGCTTTCCCCTCAAGAAGCCTTTCGCTAAGACAGTTCTCGTGGAATTGGCAAAGTGATATTTGGAAGCCCATAGAGGGCTATGTTGAAAAAGGAAATATCCTCAGATGAAATCTGGAAAGAAGCTTTCTGAGAAACTGCTTAGTGTTCTGTTAATTCATCTCACAGAGTTACATCTGTATTTCGTGGATCTCTTTGCTAGCCTTATTTCTGTGGAATCTGAGAACAGATATTTCGGATCCCATTGAAGACTATAGGGCCAAAGGAAATATCCTCCGATATCAAAGAGAAAGAAGCTTTCTGAGAAACTTCTTTGTGTTCTGTGAAATCATCCCACAGAGTTACAGCTTTCCCCTCAAGAAGCCTTTCGCTAAGACAGTTCTTGTGGAATTGGCAAAGTGATATTTGGAAGCCCATAGAGGGCTATGGTGAAAAAGGAAATATCCTCAGATGAAATCTGGAAAGAAGCTTTCTGAGAAACTGCTTAGTGTTCTGTTAATTCATCTCACAGAGTTACATCGGATTTCGTGCATCTCTTTGCTAGCCTTATTTCTGTGGAATCTGAGAACAGATATTTCGGATCCCATTGAAGACTATAGGGCCAAAGGAAATATCCTCCGATAACAAAGAGAAAGAAGCTTTCTGAGAAACTTCTTTGTGTTCTGTGAAATCATCTCACAGAGTTACAGCTTTCCCCTCAAGAAGCCTTTCGCTAAGACAGTTCTTGTGGAATTGGCAAAGTGATATTTGGAAGCCCATAGAGGGCTATGGTGAAAAAGGAAATATCCTCAGATGAAATCTCGAAAGAAGCTTTCTGAGAAACTGCTTAGTGTTCTGTTAATTCATCTCACAGAGTTACATCTGTATTTCGTGGATCTCTTTGCTAGCCTTATTTCTTTGGAATCTGAGAACAGATATTTCGGATCCCATTGAAGACTATAGGGCCAAAGGAAATATCCTCCGTTAACAAAGAGAAAGAAGCTTTCTGAGAAACTTCTTTGTGTTCTGTGAAATCATCTCACAGAGTTACAACTTTTCCCTAAAGAAGCCTTTCGCTAAGACAGTTCTTGTGGAATTGGCAAAGTGATATTTGGAAGCCCATAGAGGGCTACGGTGAAAAAGGAAATATCCTCAGATGAAATCTGGAAGGAAGCTTTCTGAGAAACTGCTGAGTGTTCTGTTAATTCCTCTCACAGAGTTACATCTGTATGTCGTGGATCTCTTTGCTAGCCTTATTTCTGTGGAATCTGAGAACAGATATTTCGGATCCTATTGAAGACTATAGGGCCAAAGGAAATATCCTCCGATAACAAAGAGAAAGAAGCTTTCTGAGAAACTTCTTTGTGTTCTGTGAAATCATCTCACAGAGTTACAGCTTTCCCCTCAAGAAGCCTTTCGCTAAGACAGTTCTTGTGGAATTGGCAAAGTGATAGTTTGGAAGCCCATAGAGGGCTATGGTGAAAAAGGAAATATCCTCAGATGAAATCTGGAAAGAAGCTTTCTGAGAAACTGCTGAGTGTTCTGTTAATTCATCTCAGAGAGTTACATCTGTATTTCGTGGATCTCTTTGCTAGCCTTATTTCTGTGGATTCTGAGAACAGATATTTCGGATCCCATTGAAGACTATAGGGCCAAAGGAAATATCCTCCGATAACAAAGAGAAAGAAGCTTTCTGAGAAACTTCTTTGTGCTCTGTGAAATCATCTCACAGAGTTACAGCTTTCCCCTCAAGAAGCCTTTCGCTAAGACAGTTCTTGTGGAATTGGCAAAGTGATATTTGGAAGCCCATAGAGGGCTATGTTGAAAAAGGAAATATCCTCACATGAAATCTGGAAAGAAGCTTTCTGAGAAACTGCTTAGTGTTCTGTTAATTCATCGCACAGAGTTACATCTGTATTTCGTGGATCTCTTTGCTAGCCTTATTTCTTTGGAATCTGAGAACAGATATTTCGGATCCCTTTGAAGACTATAGGGCCAAAGGAAATATCCTCCGATATCAAAGAGAAAGAAGCTTTCTGAGAAACTTGTTTGTGTTCTGTGAAATCATCCCACAGAGTTACAGCTTTCCCCTCAAGAACCTTTCGCTAAGACAGTTCTTGTGGAATTGGCAAAGTGATATTTGGAAGCCCATAGAGGGCTACGGTGAAAAAGGAAATATCCTCAGATGAAATCTGGAAGGAAGCTTTCTGAGAAACTGCTGAGTGTTCTGTTAATTCCTCTCACAGAGTTACATCTGTATGTCGTGGATCTCTTTGCTAGCCTTATTTCTGTGGAATCTGAGAACAGATATTTCGGATCCTATTGAAGACTATAGGGCCAAAGGAAATATCCTCCGATAACAAAGAGAAAGAAGCTTTCTGAGAAACTTCTTTGTGTTCTGTGAAATCATCTCACAGAGTTACAGCTTTCCCCTCAAGAAGCCTTTCGCTAAGACAGTTCTTGGGGAATTGGCAAAGTGATAGTTTGGAAGCCCATAGAGGGCTATGGTGAAAAAGGAAATATCCTCAGATGAAATCTGGAAAGAAGCTTTCTGAGAAACTGCTGAGTGTTCTGTGAATTCATCTCAGAGAGTTACATCTGTATTTCGTGGATCTCTTTGCTAGCCTTATTTCTGTGGAATCTGAGAACAGATATTTCGGATCCCATTGAAGACTATAGGGCCAAAGGAAATATGCTCCGATAACAAAGAGAAAGAAGCTTTCTGAGAAACTTCTTTGTGTTCTGTGAAATCATCTCACAGAGTTACAGCTTTCCCTTCAAGAAGCCTTTCGCTAAGACAGTTCTTGTGGAATTGGCAAAGTGATAGTTTGGAAGCCCATAGAGGGCTATGGTGAAAAAGGAAATATCCTCAGATGAAATCTGGAAAGAAGCTTTCTGAGAAACTGCTTAGTGTTCTGTTAATTCATCTCACAGAGTTACATCTGTATTTCGTGGATCTCTTTGCTAGCCTTATTTCTGTGGAATCTGAGAACAGATATTTCGGATCCCTTTGAAGACTATAGGGCCTAAGGAAATATCCTCCGATAACAAAGAGAAAGAAGCTTTCTGAGAAACTTCTTTGTGTTCTGTGAAATCATCTCACAGAGTTACAGCTTTCCCCTCAAGAAGCCTTTCGCTAAGACAGTTCTTGTGGAATTGGCAAAGTGATATTTGGAAGCCCATAGAGGCCTATGGTGAAAAAGGAAATATCCTCAGATGAAATCTGGAAAGAAGCTTTCTGAGAAACTGCTTAGTGTTCTGTTAATTCATCTCACAGAGTTACATCTGTATTTCGTGGATCTCTTTGCTAGCCTTATTTCTGTGGAATCTGAGAACAGATATTTCGGATCCCATTGAAGACTATAGGGCCAAAGGAAATATCCTCCGATAACAAAGAGAAAGAAGCTTTCTGAGAAACTTCTTTGTGTTCTGTGAAATCATCTCACAGAGTTACAGCTTTCCCCTCAAGAAGCCTTTCGCTAAGACAGTTCTTGTGGAATTGGCAAAGTGATATTTGGAAGCCCATAGAGGGCTATGGTGAATAAGGAAATATCCTCACATGAAATCTGGAAAGAAGCTTTCTGAGAAACTGCTTAGTGTTCTGTTAATTCATCTCATAGAGTTACATCTGTATTTCGTGGATCTCTTTGCTAGCCTTGTTTCTGTGGAATCTAAGAACAGATATTTCGGATCCCTTTGAAGACTATAGGGCCAAAGGAAATATCCTCCGATAACAAAGAGAAAGAAGCTTTCTGAGAAACTTCTTTGTGTTCTGTGAAATCATCCCACAGAGTTACAGCTTTCCCCTCAAGAAGCCTTTCGCTAAGACAGTTCTTGTGGAATTGGCAAAGTGATATTTTGAAGCCCTTAGAGGGCTATGGTGAAAAAGGTAATATCCTCAGATGAAATCTGGAAAGAAGCTTTCTGAGAAACTGCTTAGTGTTCTGTTAATTCATCTCACAGAGTTACATCTGTATTTCGTGGATCTCTTTGCTAGCCTTATTTCTGTGGAATCTGTGAACAAATATTTCGGATCCCATTGAAGACTATAGGGCCAAAGGAAATATCCTCCGATAACAAAGAGAAAGAAGCTTTCTGAGAAACTTCTTTGTGTTCTGTGAAATCATCTCACAGAGTTACAGCTTTCCCCTCAAGAAGCCTTTCGCTAAGACAGTTCTTGTGGAATTGGCAAAGTGATATTTGGAAGCCCATAGAGGGCTATGGTGAAAAAGGAAATATCCTCACATGAAATCTGGAAAGAATCTTTCTGAGAAACTCCTTAGTGTTCTGTTAATTCATCTCACAGAGTTACATCTGTATTTCGTGGATCTCTTTGCTAGCCTTATTTCTGTGGAATCTGAGAACAGATATTTCGGATCCCTTTGAAGACTATAGGGCCAAAGGAAATATCCTCCGATAACAAAGAGAAAGAAGCTTTCTGAGAAACTTCTTTGTGTTCTGTGAAATCATCCAACAGAGTTACAGCTTTCCCCTCAAGAAGCCTTTCGCTAAGACAGTTCTTGTGGAATTGGCAAAGTGATATTTGGAAGCCCATAGAGGGCTATGGTGAAAAAGGAAATATCCTCAGATGAAATCTGGAAAGAAGCTTTCTGAGAAACTGCTTAGTGTTCTGTTAATTCATCTCACAGAGTTACATCTGTATTTCGTGGATCTCTTTGCTAGCCTTATTTCTGTGGAATCTGAGAACAGATATTTCGGATCCCATTGAAGACTATAGGGCCAAAGGAAATATCCTCCGATAACAAAGAGAAAGAAGCTTTCTGAGAAACTTCTTTGTGTTCTGTGAAATCATCTCACAGAGTTACAGCTTTCCCTTCAAGAAGCCTTTAGCTAAGACAGTTCTTGTGGAATTGGCAATGTGATATTTGGAAGCCCATAGAGGGCTATGGAGAAAAAGGAAATATCCTCAGATGAAATCTGGAAAGAAGCTTTCTGAGAAACTGCTTAGTGTTCTGTTAATTCATCTCACAGAGTTACATCTGTATTTCGTGGATCTCTTTGCTAGCCTTATTTCTGTGGAATCTGAGAACAGATATTTCGGATCCCATTGAAGACTATAGGGCCAAAGGAAATATCCTCCGATAACAAAGAGAAAGAAGCTTTCTGAGAAACTTCTTTGTGTTCTGTGAAATCATCTCATAGAGTTACAGCTTTTCAATCAAGAAGCCTTTCGCTAAGACATTTCTTGTGGAATTGGCAAAGTGATATTTGGAAGCCCATAGAGGGCTAGGGTGAAAAAGGAAATATCCTCAGATGAAATCTGGAAAGAAGCTTTCTGAGAAACTGCTTAGTGTTCTGTTAATTCATCTCACAGAGTTACATCTGTATTTCGTGGATCTCTTTGCTGGCCTTATTTCTGTGGAATCTGAGAACAGATATTTCGGATCCCATTGAAGACTATAGGGCCAAAGGAAATATCCTCCGATAACAAAGAGAAAGAAGCTTTCTGAGAAACTTCTTTGGGCTCTGTGAAATCATCTGACAGAGTTACAGCTTTACCCTCAAGAAGCCTTTCGCTAAGACAGTTCTTGTGGAATTGGCAAAGTGATATTTGGAAGCCCATAGAGGGCTACGGTGAAAAAGGAAATATCCTCAGATGAAATCTGGAAGGAAGCTTTCTGAGAAACTGCTGAGTGTTCTGTTAATTCCTCTCACAGAGTTACATCTGTATGTCGTGGATCTCTTTGCTAGCCTTATTTCTGTGGAATCTGAGAACAGATATTTCGGATCCTATTGAAGACTATAGGGCCAAAGGAAATATCCTCCGATAACAAAGAGAAAGAAGCTTTCTGAGAAACTTCTTTGTGTTCTGTGAAATCATCTCACAGAGTTACAGCTTTCCCCTCAAGAAGCCTTTCGCTAAGACAGTTCTTGTGGAATTGGCAAAGTGATAGTTTGGAAGCCCATAGAGGGCTATGGTGAAAAAGGAAATATCCTCAGATGAAATCTGGAAAGAAGCTTTCTGAGAAACTGCTGAGTGTTCTGTTAATTCATCTCACAGAGTTACATCTGTATTTCGTGGATCTCTTTGCTAGCCTTATTTCTGTGGAATCTGAGAACAGATATTTCGGATCCCATTGAAGACTATAGGGCCAAAGGAAATATGCTCCGATAAAAAAGAGAAAGAAGCTTTCTGAGAAACTTCTTTGTGTTCTGTGAAATCATCTCACAGAGTTACAGCTTTCCCTTCAAGAAGCCTTTCGCTAAGACAGTTCTTGTGGAATTGGCAAAGTGATATTTGGAAGCCCATAGAGGCCTATGGTGAAAAAGGAAATATCCTCAGATGAAATCTGGAAAGAAGCTTTCTGAGAAACTGCTTAGTGTTCTGTTAATTCATCTCACAGAGTTACATCTGTATTTCGTGGATCTCTTTGCTAGCCTTATTTCTGTGGAATCTGAGAACAGATATTTCGGATCCCATTGAAGACTATAGGGCCAAAGGAAATATCCTCCGATAACAAAGAGAAAGAAGCTTTCTGAGAAACTTCTTTGTGTTCTGTGAAATCATCTCACAGAGTTACAGCTTTCCCCTCAAGAAGCCTTTCGCTAAGACAGTTCTTGTGGAATTGGCAAAGTGATATTTGGAAGCCCATAGAGGGCTATGGTGAATAAGGAAATATCCTCACATGAAATCTGGAAAGAAGCTTTCTGAGAAACTGCTTAGTGTTCTGTTAATTCATCTCATAGAGTTACATCTGTATTTCGTGGATCTCTTTGCTAGCCTTGTTTCTGTGGAATCTAAGAACAGATATTTCGGATCCCTTTGAAGACTATAGGTCCAAAGGAAATATCCTCCGATAACAAAGAGAAAGAAGCTTTCTGAGAAACTTCTTTGTGTTTTGTGAAATCATCCCACAGAGTTACAGCTTTCCCCTCAAGAAGCCTTTCGCTAAGACAGTTCTTGTGGAATTGGCAAAGTGATATTTGGAAGCCCATAGAGGGCTAGGGTGAAAAAGGAAATATCCTCAGATGAAATCTGGAAAGAAGCTTTCTGAGAAACTGCTTAGTGTTCTGTTAATTCATCTCACAGAGTTACATCTGTATTTCGTGGATCTCTTTGCTGGCCTTATTTCTGTGGAATCTGAGAACAGATATTTCGGATCCCATTGAAGACTATAGGGCCAAAGGAAATATCCTCCGATAACAAAGAGAAAGAAGCTTTCTGAGAAACTTCTTTGGGCTCTGTGAAATCATCTCACAGAGTTACAGCTTTACCCTCAAGAAGCCTTTCGCTAAGACAGTTCTTGTGGAATTGGCAAAGTGATATTTGGAAGCCCATAGAGGGCTACGGTGAAAAAGGAAATATCCTCAGATGAAATCTGGAAGGAAGCTTTCTGAGAAACTGCTGAGTGTTCTGTTAATTCCTCTCACAGAGTTACATCTGTATGTCGTGGATCTCTTTGCTAGCCTTATTTCTGTGGAATCTGAGAACAGATATTTCGGATCCTATTGAAGACTATAGGGCCAAAGGAAATATCCTCCGATAACAAAGAGAAAGAAGCTTTCTGAGAAACTTCTTTGTGTTCTGTGAAATCATCTCACAGAGTTACAGCTTTCCCCTCAAGAAGCCTTTCGCTAAGACAGTTCTTGTGGAATTGGCAAAGTGATAGTTTGGAAGCCCATAGAGGGCTATGGTGAAAAAGGAAATATCCTCAGATGAAATCTGGAAAGAAGCTTTCTGAGAAACTGCTGAGTGTTCTGTTAATTCATCTCAGAGAGTTACATCTGTATTTCGTGGATCTCTTTGCTAGCCTTATTTCTGTGGAATCTGAGAACAGATATTTCGGATCCCATTGAAGACTATAGGGCCAAAGGAAATATGCTCCGATAACAAAGCTAAAGAAGCTTTCTGAGAAACTTCTTTGTGTTCTGTGAAATCATCTCACAGAGTTACAGCTTTCCCTTCAAGAAGCCTTTCGCTAAGACAGTTCTTGTGGAATTGGCAAAGTGATATTTGGAAGCCCATAGAGGGCTATGGAGAAAAAGGAAATATCCTCACATGAAATCTGGAAAGAAGCTTTCTGAGAAACTGCTTAGTGTTCTGTTAATTCATCTCACAGAGTTACATCTGTATTTCGTGGATCTCTTTGCTAGCCTTATTTCTGTGGAATCTGAGAACAGATATTTCGGATCCCATTGAAGACTATAGGGCCAAAGGAAATATCCTCCGATAACAAAGAGAAAGAAGCTTTCTGAGAAACTTCTTTGTGTTCTGTGAAATCATCTCACAGAGTTACAGCTTTTCCCTCAAGAAGCCTTTCGCTAAGACAGTTCTTGTGGAATTGGCAAAGTGATATTTGGAAGCCCATAGAGGGCTATGGTGAAAAAGGAAATATCCTCACATGAAATCTGGAAAGAAGCTTTCTGAGAAACTGCTTAGTGTTCTGTTAATTCATCTCACAGAGTTACATCTGTATTTCGTGGATCTCTTTGCTGGCCTTGTTTCTGTGGAATCTGAGAACAGATATTTCGGATCCCATTGAAGACTATAGGGCCAAAGGAAATATCCTCCGATAACAAAGAGAAAGAAGCTTTCTGAGAAACTTCTTTGGGCTCTGTGAAATCATCTCACAGAGTTACAGCTTTCCCCTCAAGAAGCCTTTCGCTAAGACAGTTCTTGTGGAATTGGCAAAGTGATATTTGGAAGCCCATAGAGGGCTATGGTGAAAAAGGAAATATCCTCAGATGAAATGTGGAAAGAAGCTTTCTGACAAACTGCTTAGTGTTCTGTTAATTCATCTCACAGAGTTACATCTGAATTTCGTGGATCTCTTTGCTAGCCTTATTTCTGTGGAATCTGAGAACAGATATTTCGGATCCCATTGAAGACTATAGGGCCAAAGGAAATATCCTCCGATAACAAAGAGAAAGAAGCTATCTGAGAAACTTCTTCGTGTTCTGTGAAATCATCTCACAGAGTTACAGCTTTCCCCTCAAGAAGCCTTTCGCTAAGACAGTTCTTGTGGAATTGGCAAAGTGATAGTTTGGAAGCCCATAGAGGGCTATGGTGAAAAAGGAAATATCCTCAGATGAAATCTGGAAAGAAGCTTTCTGAGAAACTGCTGAGTGTTCTGTTAATTCATCTCAGAGAGTTACATCTGTATTTCGTGGATCTCTTTGCTAGCCTTATTTCTGTGGAATCTGAGAACAGATATTTCGGATCCCATTGAAGACTATAGGGCCAAAGGAAATATGCTCCGATAACAAAGCTAAAGAAGCTTTCTGAGAAACTTCTTTGTGTTCTGTGAAATCATCTCACAGAGTTACAGCTTTCCCTTCAAGAAGCCTTTCGCTAAGACAGTTCTTGTGGAATTGGCAAAGTGATATTTGGAAGCCCATAGAGGGCTATGGAGAAAAAGGAAATATCCTCACATGAAATCTGGAAAGAAGCTTTCTGAGAAACTGCTTAGTGTTCTGTTAATTCATCTCACAGAGTTACATCTGTATTTCGTGGATCTCTTTGCTAGCCTTATTTCTGTGGAATCTGAGAACAGATATTTCGGATCCCATTGAAGACTATAGGGCCAAAGGAAATATCCTCCGATAACAAAGAGAAAGAAGCTTTCTGAGAAACTTCTTTGTGTTCTGTGAAATCATCTCACAGAGTTACAGCTTTTCCCTCAAGAAGCCTTTCGCTAAGACAGTTCTTGTGGAATTGGCAAAGTGATATTTGGAAGCCCATAGAGGGCTATGGTGAAAAAGGAAATATCCTCACATGAAATCTGGAAAGAAGCTTTCTGAGAAACTGCTTAGTGTTCTGTTAATTCATCTCACAGAGTTACATCTGTATTTCGTGGATCTCTTTGCTGGCCTTGTTTCTGTGGAATCTGAGAACAGATATTTCGGATCCCATTGAAGACTATAGGCCAAAGGAAATATCCTCCGATAACAAAGAGAAAGAAGCTTTCTGAGAAACTTCTTTGGGCTCTGTGAAATCATCTCACAGAGTTACAGCTTTCCCCTCAAGAAGCCTTTCGCTAAGACAGTTCTTGTGGAATTGGCAAAGTGATATTTGGAAGCCCATAGAGGGCTATGGTGAAAAAGGAAATATCCTCAGATGAAATGTGGAAAGAAGCTTTCTGACAAACTGCTTAGTGTTCTGTTAATTCATCTCACAGAGTTACATCTGAATTTCGTGGATCTCTTTGCTAGCCTTATTTCTGTGGAATCTGAGAACAGATATTTCGGATCCCATTGAAGACTATAGGGCCAAAGGAAATATCCTCCGATAACAAAGAGAAAGAAGCTTTCTGAGAAACTTCTTCGTGTTCTGTGAAATCATCTCACAGAGTTACAGCTTTCCCCTCAAGAAGCCTTTCGCTAAGACAGTTCTTGTGGAATTGGCAAAGTGATATTTGGAAGCCCATAGAGGGCTATGGTGAAAAAGGAAATATCCTCACATGAAATCTGGAAAGAATCTTTCTGAGAAACTCCTTAGTGTTCTGTTAATTCATCTCACAGAGTTACATCTGTATTTCGTGGATCTCTTTGCTAGCCTTATTTCTGTGGAATCTGAGAACAGATATTTCGGATCCCTTTGAAGACTATAGGGCCAAAGGAAATATCCTCCGATAACAAAGAGAAAGAAGCTTTCTGAGAAACTTCTTTGTGTTCTGTGAAATCATCCCACAGAGTTACAGCTTTCCCCTCAAGAAGCCTTTCGCTAAGACAGTTCTTGTGGAATTGGCAAAGTGATATTTGGAAGCCCATAGAGGGCTGTGGTGAAAAAGGAAATATCCTCAGATGAAATCTGGAATGAAGCTTTCTGAGAAACTGCTTAGTGTTCTGTTAATTCATCTCACAGAGTTACATCTGTATTTCGTGGATCTCTTTGCTAGCCTTATTTCTGTGGAATCTGAGAACAGATATTTGGGATCCCATTGAAGACTATAGGGCCAAAGGAAATATCCTCCGATAACAAAGAGAAAGAAGCTTTCTGAGAAACTTCTTTGTGTTCTGTGAAATCATCTCACAGAGTTACAGCTTTCCCTTCAAGAAGCCTTTCGCTAAGACAGTTCTTGTGGAATTGGCAAAGTGATATTTGGAAGCCCATAGAGGGCTATGGAGAAAAAGGAAATATCCTCAGATGAAATCTGGAAAGAAGCTTTCTGAGAAACTGCTTAGTGTTCTGTTAATTCATCTCACAGAGTTACATCTGTATTTCGTGGATCTCTTTGCTAGCCTTATTTCTGTGGAATCTGAGAACAGATATTTCGGATCCCATTGAAGACTATAGCGCCAAAGGAAATATCCTCCGATAACAAAGAGAAAGAAGCTTTCTGAGAAACTTCTTTGTGTTCTGTGAAATCATCTCACAGAGTTACAGCTTTTCCCTCAAGAAGCCTTTCGCTAAGACAGTTCTTGTGGAATTGGCAAAGTGATATTTGGAAGCCCATAGAGGGCTATGGTGAAAAAGGAAATATCCTCAGATGAAATCTGGAAAGAAGCTTTCTGAGAAACTGCTTAGTGTTCTGTTAATTCATCTCACAGAGTTACATCTGTATTTCGTGGATCTCTTTGCTGGCCTTATTTCTGTGGAATCTGAGAACAGATATTTCGGATCCCATTGAAGACTATAGGGCCAAAGGAAATATCCTCCGATAACAAAGAGAAAGAAGCTTTCTGAGAAACTTCTTTGGGCTCTGTGAAATCATCTCACAGAGTTACAGCTTTCCCCTCAAGAAGCCTTTCGCTAAGACAGTTCTTGTGGAATTGGCAAAGTGATATTTGGAAGCCCATAGAGGGCTATGGTGAAAAAGGAAATATCCTCAGATGAAATGTGGAAAGAAGCTTTCTGAGAAACTGCTTAGTGTTCTGTTAATTCATCTCACAGAGTTACATCTGTATTTCGTGGATCTCTTTGCTAGCCTTATTTCTGTGGAATCTGAGAACAGATATTTCGGATCCCATTGAAGACTATAGGGCCAAAGGAAATATCCTCCGATAACAAAGAGAAAGAAGCTTTCTGAGAAACTTCTTCGTGTTCTGTGAAATCATCTCACAGAGTTACAGCTTTCCCCTCAAGAAGCCTTTCGCTAAGACAGTTCTTGTGGAATTGGCAAAGTGATATTTGGAAGCCCATAGAGGGCTATGGTGAAAAAGGAAATATCCTCACATGAAATCTGGAAAGAAGCTTTCTGAGAAACTGCTAAGTGTTCTGTTAATTCATCTCACAGAGTTACATCTGTATTTCGTGAATCTCTTTGCTAGCCTTATTTCTGTGGAATCTGAGAACAGATATTTCGGATCCCTTTGAAGACTATAGGGCCAAAGGAAATATCCTCCGATATCAAAGAGAAAGAAGCTTTCTGAGAAACTTGTTTGTGTTCTGTGAAATCATCCCACAGAGTTACAGCTTTCCCCTCAAGAAGCCTTTCGCTAAGACAGTTCTTGTGGAATTGGCAAAGTGATATTTGGAAGCCCATAGAGGGCTGTGGTGAAAAAGGAAATATCCTCAGATGAAATCTGGAAAGAAGCTTTCTGAGAAACTGCTTAGTGTTCTGTTAATTCATCTCACAGAGTTACATCTGTATTTCGTGGATCTCTTTGCTAGCCTTATTTCTGTGGAATCTGAGAACAGATATTTCGGATCCCATTGAAGACTATAGGGCCAAAGGAAATATCCTCCGATAACAAACAGAAAGAAGCTTTCTGAGAAACTTCTTTGTGTTCTGTGAAATCATCTCACAGAGTTACAGCTTTCCCTTCAAGAAGCCTTTAGCTAAGACAGTTCTTGTGGAATTGGCAAAGTGATATTTGGAAGCCCATAGAGGGCTATGGAGAAAAAGGAAATATCCTCAGATGAAATCTGGAAAGAAGCTTTCTGAGAAACTGCTTAGTGTTCTGTTAATTCATCTCACAGAGTTACATCTGTATTTCGTGGATCTCTTTGCTAGCCTTATTTCTGTGGAATCTGAGAACAGATATTTCGGATCCCATTGAAGACTATAGGGCCAAAGGAAATATCCTCCGATAACAAAGAGAAAGAAGCTTTCTGAGAAACTTCTTTGTGTTCTGTGAAATCATCTCACAGAGTTACAGCTTTTCCCTCAAGAAGCCTTTCGCTAAGACAGTTCTTGTGGAATTGGCAAAGTGATATTTGGAAGCCCATAGAGGGCTATGGTGAAAAAGGAAATATCCTCAGATGAAATCTGGAAAGAAGCTTTCTGAGAAACTGCTTAGTGTTCTGTTAATTCATCTCACAGAGTTACATCTGTATTTCGTGGATCTCTTTGCTGGCCTTGTTTCTGTGGAATCTGAGAACAGATATTTCGGATCCCATTGAAGACTATAGGGCCAAAGGAAATATCCTCCGATAACAAAGAGAAAGAAGCTTTCTGAGAAACTTCTTTGGGCTCTGTGAAATCATCTCACAGAGTTACAGCTTTCCCCTCAAGAAGCCTTTCGCTAAGACAGTTCTTGTGGAATTGGCAAAGTGATATTTGGAAGCCCATAGAGGGCTATGGTGAAAAAGGAAATATCCTCAGATGAAATGTGGAAAGAAGCTTTCTGAGAAACTGCTTAGTGTTCTGTTAATTCATCTCACAGAGTTACATCTGTATTTCGTGGATCTCTTTGCTAGCCTTATTTCTGTGGAATCTGAGAACAGATATTTCGGATCCCATTGAAGACTATAGGGCCAAAGGAAATATCCTCCGATAACAAAGAGAAAGAAGCTTTCTGAGAAACTTCTTCGTGTTCTGTGAAATCATCTCACAGAGTTACAGCTTTCCCCTCAAGAAGCCTTTCGCTAAGACAGTTCTTGTGGAATTGGCAAAGTGATATTTGGAAGCCCATAGAGGGCTATGGTGAAAAAGGAAATATCCTCACATGAAATCTGGAAAGCAGCTTTCTGAGAAACTGCGAAGTGTTCTGTTAATTCATCTCACAGAGTTACATCTGTATTTCGTGGATCTCTTTGCTAGCCTTATTTCTGTGGAATCTGAGAACAGATATTTCGGATCCCATTGAAGACTATAGGGCCAAAGGAAATATCCTCCGATAACAAAGAGAAAGAAGCTTTCTGAGAAACTTCTTTGTGTTCTGTGAAATCATCTCACAGAGTTACAGCTTTTCCCTCAAGAAGCCTTTCGCTAAGACAGTTCTTGTGGAATTGGCAAAGTGATATTTGGAAGCCCATAGAGGGCTGTGGTGAAAAAGGAAATATCCTCAGATGAAATCTGGAAAGAAGCTTTCTGAGAAACTGCTTAGTGTTCTGTTAATTCATCTCACAGAGTTACATCTGTATTTCGTGGATCTCTTTGCTAGCCTTATTTCTGTGGAATCTGAGAACAGATATTTCGGATCCCTTTGAAGAATATAGGGCCAAAGGAAATATCTTCCGATAACAAAGAGAAAGAAGCTTTCTGAGAAACTTCTTTGTGTTCTGTGAAATCATCTCACAGAGTTACAGCTTTCCCCTCAAGAAGCCTTTCGCTAAGACAGTTCTTGTGGAATTGGCAAAGTGATATTTGGAAGCCCATAGAGGGCTATGGAGAAAAAGGAAATATCCTCAGATGAAATCTGGAAAGAAGCTTTCTGAGAAACTGCTTAGTGTTCTGTTAATTCATCTCACAGAATTACATCTGTATTTCGTGGATCTCTTTGCTAGCCTTATTTCTGTGGAATCTGAGAACAGATATTTCGGATCCCATTGAAGACTATAGGGCCAAAGGAAATATCCTCCGATAACAAAGAGAAAGAAGCTTTCTGAGAAACTTCTTTGTGTTCTGTGAAATCATCTCACAGAGTTAGAGCTTTCGCATCAAGAAGCCTTTCGCTAAGAAGTTCTTGTGGAATTGGCAAAGTGATATTTGGAAGCCCATAGAGGGCTATGGTGAAAAAGGAAATATCCTCAGATGAAATCTGGAAAGAAGCTTTCTGAGAAACTGCTTAGTGTTCTGTTAATTCATCTCACAGAGTTACATCTGTATTTCGTGGATCTCTTTGCTAGCCTTATTTCTGTGGAATCTGAGAACAGATATTTCCGATCCCTTTGAAGACTATAGGGCCAAAGGAAATATCCTCCGATAACAAAGAGAAAGAAGCTTTCTGAGAAACTTCTTTGTGTTCTGTGAAATCATCTCACAGAGTTACAGCTTTCCCCTCAAGAAGCCTTTCGCTAAGACCGTTCTTGTGGAATTGGCATAGTGATATTTGGAAGCCCCTAGAAGGCTATGGTGAAAAAGGAAATATCCTCAGATGAAATCTGGAAAGAAGCGTTCTGAGAAACTGCTTAGTGTTCTGTTAATTCATCTCACAGAGTTACATCTGTATTTCGTGGATCTCTTTGCTAGCCTTATTTCTGTGGAATCTCAGAACAGATATTTCGGATTCCTATGAAGACTATAGGGGCAAAGGAAATATCCTCCGATAACAAAGAGAAAGAAGCTTTCTGAGAAACTTCTTTGTGTTCTGTGAAATCATCTCACAGAGTTACAGCTTTTCCCTCAAGAAGCCTTTCGCTAAGACAGTTCTTGTGGAATTGGCAAAGTGATATTTGGAAGCCCATAGAGGGCTATGGTGAAAAAGGAAATATCCTCAGATGAAATCTGGAAGGAAGCTTTCTGAGAAACTGCTGAGTGTTCTGTTAATTCCTCTCACAGAGTTATATCTGTATGTCGTGGATCTCTTTGCTAGCCTTATTTCTGTGGAATCTGAGAACAGATATTTCGGATCCTATTGAAGACTATAGGGCCAAAGGAAATATCCTCCGATAACAAAGAGAAAGAAGCTTTCTGAGAAACTTCTTTGTGTTCTGTGAAATCATCTCACAGAGTTACAGCTTTCCCCTCAAGAAGCCTTTCGCTAAGACAGTTCTTGTGGAATTGGCAAAGTGATAGTTTGGAAGCCCATAGAGGGCTATGGTGAAAAAGGAAATATCCTCATATGAAATCTGGAAAGAAGCTTTCTGAGAAACTGCTGAGTGTTCTGTTAATTCATCTCAGAGAGTTACATCTGTATTTCGTGGATCTCTTTGCTAGCCTTATTTCTGTGGAATCTGAGAACAGATAATTCGGATCCCTTTGAAGACTATAGGGCCAAAGGAAATATCCTCCGATAACAAAGAGAAAGAAGCTTTCTGTGAAACTTCTTTGTGTTCTGTGAAATCATCTCACAGAGTTACAGCTTTCCCCTCAAGAAGCCTTTCGCTAAGACAGTTCTTGTGGAATTGGCAAAGTGATATTTGGAAGCCCATAGAGGGCTATGGTGAAAAAGGAAATATCCTCAGATGAAATCTGGAAAGAAGCTTTCTGAGAAACTGCTTAGTGTTCTGTTAATTCATCTCACAGAGTTACATCTGTATTTCGTGGATCTCTTTGCTAGCCTTATTTCTGTGGAATCTGAGAACAGATATTTCGGATCCCATTGAAGACTATAGGGCCAAAGGAAATATCCTCCGATAACAAAGAGAAAGAAGCTTTCTGAGAAACTTCTTTGTGTTCTGTGAAATCATCTCACAGAGATACAGCTTTCCCCTCAAGAAGCCTTTCGCTAAGAAGTTCTTGTGGAATTGGCAAAGTGATATTTGGAAGCCCATAGAGGGCTATGGTGAAAAAGGAAATATCCTCAGATGAAATCTGGAAAGAAGCTTTCTGAGAAACTGCTTAGTGTTCTGTTAATTCATCTCACTGAGTTACATCTGTATTTCGTGGATCTCTTTGCTGGCCTTATTTCTGTGGAATCTGAGAACAGATATTTCCGATCCCTTTGAAGACTATAGGGCCAAAGGAAATATCCTCCGATAACAAAGAGAAAGAAGCTTTCTGAGAAACTTCTTTGTGTTCTGTGAAATCATCTCACAGAGTTACAGCTTTCCCCTCAAGAAGCCTTTCGCTAAGACAGTTCTTGTGGAATTGGCAAAGTGATATTTGGAAGCCCATAGAGGGCTATGGTGAAAAAGGAAATATCCTCAGATGAAATCTGGAAAGAAGCTTTCTGAGAAACTGCTTAGTGTTCTGTTAATTCATCTCACAGAGTTACATCTGTATTTCGTGGATCTCTTTGCTAGCCTTATTTCTGTGGAATCTGAGAACAGATATTTCGGATCCCATTGAAGACTATAGGGCCAAAGGAAATATCCTCCGATAACAAAGAGAAAGAAGCTTTCTGAGAAACTTCTTTGTGTTCTGTGAAATCATCTCACAGAGATACAGCTTTCCCCTCAGGAAGCCTTTCGCTAAGAAGTTCTTGTGCAATTGGCAAAGTGATATTTGGAAGCCCATAGAGGGCTATGGTGAAAAAGGTAATATCCTCAGATGAAATATGGAAAGAAGCTTTCTGAGAAACTGCTTAGTGTTCTGTTAATTCATCTCACAGAGTTACATCTGTATTTCGTGGATCTCTTTGCTAGCCTTATTTCTGTGGAATCTGAGAACAGATATTTCGGATCCCATTGAAGACTATAGGGCCAAAGGAAATATCCTCCGATAACAAAGAGAAAGAAGCTTTCTGAGAAACTTCTTTGTGTTCTGTGAAATCATCTCACAGAGTTACAGCTTTTCCCTCAAGAAGCCTTTTGCTAAGAAGTTCTTGTGGAATTGGCAAAGTGATATTTGGAAGCCCATAGAGGGCTATGGTGAAAAAGGAAATATCCTCAGATGAAATCTGGAAAGAAGCTTTCTGAGAAACTGCTGAGTGTTCTGTTAATTCATCTCACAGAGTTACATCTGTATTTCGTGGATCTCTTTGCTAGCCTTATTTCTGTGGAATCTGAGAACAGATATTTCCGATCCCTTTGAAGACTATAGGGCCAAAGGAAATATCCTCCGATAACAAAGAGAAAGAAGCTTTCTGAGAAACTTCTTTGTGTTCTGTGAAATCATCTCACAGAGTTACAGCTTTCCCCTCAAGAAGCCTTTCGCTAAGACAGTTCTCGTGGAATTGGCAAAGTGATATTTGGAAGCCCATAGAGGGCTATGGTGAAAAAGGAAATATCCTCAGATGAAATCTGGAAAGAAGCTTTCTGAGAAACTGCTTAGTGTTCTGTTAATTCATCTCACAGAGTTACATCTGTATTTCGTGGATCTCTTTGCTAGCCTTATTTCTTTGGAATCTGAGAACAGATATTTCGGATCCCATTGAAGACTATAGGGCCAAAGGAAATATCCTCCGATAACAAAGAGAAAGAAGCTTTCTGAGAAACTTCTTTGTGTTCTGTGAAATCATCTCACAGAGTTACAGCTTTTCCCTCAAGAAGCCTTTCGCTAAGACAGTTCTTGTGGAATTGGCAGAGTGATATTTGGAAGCCCATAGAGGGCTACGGTGAAAAAGGAAATATCCTCAGATGAAATCTCGAAAGAAGCTTTCTGAGAAACTGCTTAGTGTTCTGTTAATTCATCTCACAGAGTTACATCTGTGTTTCGTGGATCTCTTTGCTAGCCTTATTTCTTTGGAATCTGAGAACAGATATTTCGGATCCCTTTGAAGACTATAGGGCCAAAGGAAATATCTTCCGATAACAAAGAGAAAGAAGCTTTCTGAGAAACTTCTTTGTGTTCTGTGAAATCATCTCACAGAGTTACAGCTTTCCCCTCAAGAAGCCTTTCGCTAAGACATTTCTTGTGGAATTGGCAAAGTGATATTTGGAAGCCCATAGAGGGCTATGGAGAAAAAGGAAATATCCTCAGATGAAATCTGGAAAGAAGCTTTCTGAGAAACTGCTTAGTGTTCTGTTAATTCATCTCACAGAGTTACATCTGTATTTCGTGGATCTCTTTGCTAGCCTTATTTCTGTGGAATCTGAGAACAGATATTTCGGATCCCATTGAAGACTATAGGGCCAAAGGAAATATCCTCCGATAACAAAGAGAAAGAAGCTTTCTGAGAAACTTCTTTGTGTTCTGTGAAATCATCTCACAGAGTTAGAGCTTTCGCCTCAAGAAGCCTTTCGCTAAGAAGTTCTTGTGGAATTGGCAAAGTGATATTTGGAAGCCCATAGAGGGCTATGGTGAAAAGGGAAATATCCTCAGATGAAATCTGGAAAGAAGCTTTCTGAGAAACTGCTTAGTGTTCTGTTAATTCATCTCACAGAGTTACATCTGTATTTCGTGGATCTCTTTGCTAGCCTTATTTCTGTGGAATCTGAGAACAGATATTTCCGATCCCTTTGAAGACTATAGGGCCAAAGGAAATATCCTCCGATAACAAAGAGAAAGAAGCTTTCTGAGAAACTTCTTTGTGTTCTGTGAAATCATCTCACAGAGTTACAGCTTTCCTCTCAAGAAGCCTTTCGCTAAGACCGTTCTTGTGGAATTGGCATAGTGATATTTGGAAGCCCCTAGAGGGCTATGGTGAAAAAGGAAATATCCTCAGATGAAATCTGGAAAGAAGCGTTCTGAGAAACTGCTTAGTGTTCTGTTAATTCATCTCACAGAGTTACATCTGTATTTCGTGGATCTCTTTGCTAGCCTTATTTCTGTGGAATCTGAGAACAGATATTTCGGATCCCATTGAAGACTATAGGGCCAAAGGAAATATCCTCCGATAACAAGGAGAAAGAAGCTTTCTGAGAAACTTCTTTGTGTTCTGTGAAATCATCTCACAGAGTTACAGCTTTCCCCTCAAGAAGCCTTTCGCTAAGACAGTTCTTGTGGAATTGGCAGAGTGATATTTGGAAGCCCATAGAGGGCTATGGTGAAAAAGGAAATATCCTCAGATGAAATCTCGAAAGAAGCTTTCTGAGAAACTGCTTAGTGTTCTGTTAATTCATCTCACAGAGTTACATCTGTATTTCGTGGATCTCTTTGCTAGCCTTATTTCTGTGGAATCTGAGAACAGATATTTCGGATCCCTTTGAAGACTATAGGGCCAAAGGAAATATCCTCCGATAACAAAGAGAAAGAAGCTTTCTGTGAAACTTCTTTGTGTTCTGTGAAATCATCTCACAGAGTTACAGCTTTCCCCTCAAGAAGCCTTTCGCTAAGACAGTTCTTGTGGAATTGGCAAAGTGATATTTGGAAGCCCATAGAGGGCTATGGTGAAAAAGGAATTATCCTCAGATGAAATCTGGAAAGAAGCTTTCTGAGAAACTGCTTAGTGTTCTGTTAATTCATCTCACAGAGTTACATCTGTATTTCGTGGATCTCTTTGCTAGCCTTATTTCTGTGGAATCTGAGAACAGATATTTCGGATCCCATTGAAGACTATAGGGCCAAAGGAAATATCCTCCGATAACAAAGAGAAAGAAACTTTCTGAGAAACTTCTTTGTGTTCTGTGAAATCATCTCACAGAGATACAGCTTTCCCCTCAAGAAGCCTTTCGCTAAGAAGTTCTTGTGGAATTGGCAAAGTGATATTTGGAAGCCCATAGAGGGCTATGGTGAAAAAGGAAATATCCTCAGATGAAATCTGGAAAGAAGCTTTCTGAGAAACTGCTTAGTGTTCTGTTAATTCATCTCACTGAGTTACATCTGTATTTCGTGGATCTCTTTGCTGGCCTTATTTCTGTGGAATCTGAGAACAGATATTTCCGATCCCTTTGAAGACTATAGGGCCAAAGGAAATATCCTCCGATAACAAAGAGAAAGAAGCTTTCTGAGAAACTTCTTTGTGTTCTGTGAAATCATCTCACAGAGTTACAGCTTTCCCCTCAAGAAGCCTTTCGCTAAGACAGTTCTTGTGGAATTGGCAAAGTGATATTTGGAAGCCCATAGAGGGCTATGGTGAAAAAGGAAATATCCTCAGATGAAATCTGGAAAGAAGCTTTCTGAGAAACTGCTTAGTGTTCTGTTAATTCATCTCACAGAGTTACATCTGTATTTCGTGGATCTCTTTGCTAGCCTTATTTCTGTGGAATCTGAGAACAGATATTTCGGATCCCATTGAAGACTATAGGGCCAAAGGAAATATCCTCCGATAACAAAGAGAAAGAAGCTTTCTGAGAAACTTCTTTGTGTTCTGTGAAATCATCTCACAGAGATACAGCTTTCCCCTCAGGAAGCCTTTCGCTAAGAAGTTCTTGTGGAATTGGCAAAGTGATATTTGGAAGCCCATAGAGGGCTATGGTGAAAAAGGTAATATCCTCAGATGAAATCTGGAAAGAAGCTTTCTGAGAAACTGCTTAGTGTTCTGTTAATTCATCTCACAGAGTTACATCTGTATTTCGTGGATCTCTTTGCTAGCCTTATTTCTGTGGAATCTGAGAACAGATATTTCGGATCCCATTGAAGACTATAGGGCCAAAGGAAATATCCTCCGATAACAAAGAGAAAGAAGCTTTCTGAGAAACTTCTTTGTGTTCTGTGAAATCATCTCACAGAGTTACAGCTTTTCCCTCAAGAAGCCTTTTGCTAAGAAGTTCTTGTGGAATTGGCAAAGTGATATTTGGAAGCCCATAGAGGGCTATGGTGAAAAAGGAAATATCCTCAGATGAAATCTGGAAAGAAGCTTTCTGAGAAACTGCTGAGTGTTCTGTTAATTCATCTCACAGAGTTACATCTGTATTTCGTGGATCTCTTTGCTAGCCTTATTTCTGTGGAATCTGAGAACAGATATTTCCGATCCCTTTGAAAACTATAGGGCCAAAGGAAATATCCTCCAATAACAAAGAGAAAGAAGCTTTCTGAGAAACTTCTTTGTGTTCTGTGAAATCATCTCACAGAGTTACAGCTTTCCCCTCAAGAAGCCTTTCGCTAAGACAGTTCTCGTGGAATTGGCAAAGTGATATTTGGAAGCCCATAGAGGGCTATGGTGAAAAAGGAAATATCCTCAGATGAAATCTGGAAAGAAGCTTTCTGAGAAACTGCTTAGTGTTCTGTTAATTCATCTCACAGAGTTACATCTGTATTTCGTGGATCTCTTTGCTAGCCTTATTTCTTTGGAATCTGAGAACAGATATTTCGGATCCCATTGAAGACTATAGGGCCAAAGGAAATATCCTCCGATAACAAAGAGAAAGAAGCTTTCTGAGAAACTTCTTTGTGTTCTGTGAAATCATCTCACAGAGTTACAGCTTTTCCCTCAAGAAGCCTTTCGCTAAGACAGTTCTTGTGGAATTGGCAGAGTGATATTTGGAAGCCCATAGAGGGCTACGGTGAAAAAGGAAATATCCTCAGATGAAATCTCGAAAGAAGCTTTCTGAGAAACTGCTTAGTGTTCTGTTAATTCATCTCACAGAGTTACATCTGTATTTCGTGGATCTCTTTGCTAGCCTTATTTCTTTGGAATCTGAGAACAGATATTTCGGATCCCTTTGAAGACTATAGGGCCAAAGGAAATATCTTCCGATAACAAAGAGAAAGAAGCTTTCTGAGAAACTTCTTTGTGTTCTGTGAAATCATCTCACAGAGTTACAGCTTTCCCCTCAAGAAGCCTTTCGCTAAGACATTTCTTGTGGAATTGGCAAAGTGATATTTGGAAGCCCATAGAGGGCTATGGAGAAAAAGGAAATATCCTCAGATGAAATCTGGAAAGAAGCTTTCTGAGAAACTGCTTAGTGTTCTGTTAATTCATCTCACAGAGTTACATCTGTATTTCGTGGATCTCTTTGCTAGCCTTATTTCTGTGGAATCTGAGAACAGATATTTCGGATCCCATTGAAGACTATAGGGCCAAAGGAAATATCCTCCGATAACAAAGAGAAAGAAGCTTTCTGAGAAACTTCTTTGTGTTCTGTGAAATCATCTCACAGAGTTAGAGCTTTCGCCTCAAGAAGCCTTTCGCTAAGAAGTTCTTGTGGAATTGGCAAAGTGATATTTGGAAGCCCATAGAGGGCTATGGTGAAAAGGGAAATATCCTCAGATGAAATCTGGAAAGAAGCTTTCTGAGAAACTGCTTAGTGTTCTGTTAATTCATCTCACAGAGTTACATCTGTATTTCGTGGATCTCTTTGCTAGCCTTATTTCTGTGGAATCTGAGAACAGATATTTCGGATCCCATTGAAGACTATAGGGCCAAAGGAAATATCCTCCGATAACAAAGAGAAAGAAGCTTTCTGAGAAACTTCTTTGTGTTCTGTGAAATCATCTCACAGAGTTACAGCTTTCCCCTCAAGAAGCCTTTCGCTAAGACAATTCTTGTGGAATTGGCAGAGTGATATTTGGAAGCCCATAGAGGGCTATGGTGAAAAAGGAAATATCCTCAGATGAAATCTCGAAAGAAGCTTTCTGAGAAACTGCTTAGTGTTCTGTTAATTCATCTCACAGAGTTACATCTGTTTTTCGTGGATCTCTTTGCTAGCCTTATTTCTTTGGAATCTGAGAACAGATATTTCGAATCCCTTTGAAGACTATAGGGCCAAAGGAAAAATCTTCCGATAACAAAGAGAAAGAAGCTTTCTGAGAAACTTCTTTGTGTTCTGTGAAATCATCTCACAGAGTTACAGCTTTCCCCTCAAGAAGCCTTTCGCTAAGACCGTTCTTGTGGAATTGGCATAGTGATATTTGGAAGCCCCTAGAGGGCTATGGTGAAAAAGGAAATATCCTCAGATGAAATCTGGAAAGAAGCGTTCTGAGAAACTGCTTAGTGTTCTGTTAATTCATCTCACAGAGTTACATCTGTATTTCGTGGATCTCTTTGCTAGCCTTATTTCTGTGGAATCTGAGAACAGATATTTCGGGTTCCTATGAAGACTATAGGGGCAAAGGAAGTATCCTCCGATAACAAAGAGAAAGAAGCCTTCTGACAAACTTCTTTGTGTTCTGTGAAATCATCTCACAGAGTTACAGCTTTCCCCTCAAGAAGCCTTTCACTAAGACAGTTCTTGTGGAATGGCAAAGTGATATTTGGAAGCCCTTAGAGGGCTATGGTGAAAAAGGAAATATCCTCAGATGAAATCTGGAAAGAAGCTTTCTGAGAAACTGCTTAGTGTTCTGTTAATTCATCTCACAGAGTTACATCTGTATTTCGTGGATCTCTTTGCTAGCCTTATTTCTGTGGAATCTGAGAATAGATATTTCGGATCCCTTTGAAGACTATAGGGCCAAAAGAAATAGCCTCCGATAACAAAGAGAAAGAAGCTTTCTGAGAAACTTCTTTGGGCTCTGTGAAATCATCTCACAGAGTTACAGCTTTCCCCTCAAGAAGCCTTTCGCTCAGACAGTTCTTGTGGAATTGGCAAAGTGATATTTGGAAGCCCATAGAGGGCTATGGTGAAAAAGGAAATATCCTCAGATGAAATCTGGAAAGAAGCTTTCTGAGAAACTGCTTAGTGTTCTGTTAATTCATCTCACAGAGTTACATCTGTATTTCGTGGATCTCTTTGCTAGCCTTATTTCTGTGGAATCTCAGAACAGATATTTCGGATCCCATTGAAGACTATAGGGCCAAAGGAAATATCCTCCGATAACAAAGAGAAAGAAGCTTTCTGAGAAACTTCTTTGTGTTCTGTGAAATCGTCTCACAGAGTTACAGCTTTCCCCTCAAAAAGCCTTTCGCTAAGACAGTTCTTGTGGAATTGGTAAAGTGATATTTGGAAGCCCATAGAGGGCTATGGTGAAAAAGGAAATATCCTCAGATGAAATCTCGAAAGAAGCTTTCTGAGAAACTTCTTAGTGTTCTGTTAATTCATCTCACAGAGTTACATCTGTATTTCGTGGATCTCTTTGCTAGCCTTATTTCTTTGGAATCTGAGAACAGATATTTCGTATCCCATTGAAGACTATAGGGCCAAAGGAAATATCCTCCGATAACAAAGAGAAAGAAGATTTCTGAGAAACTTCTTTGTGTTCTGTGAAATCATCTCACAGAGTTACAGCTTTTCCCTCAAGAAGCCTTTCGCTAAGACAGTTCTTGTGGAATTGGCAAAGTGATATTTGGAAGCCCTTAGAGGGCTATGGTGAAAAAGGAAATATCCTCAGATGAAATCTGGAAAGAAGCTTTCTGAGAAACTGCTTAGTGTTCTGTTAATTCATCTCACAGAGTTACATCTGTATTTCGTGGATCATTTGCTGGCCTTATTTCTGTGGAATCTGAGAACAGATATTTCGGATCCCATTGAAGACTATAGGGCCAAAGGAAATATCCTCCGATAACAAAAGGAAAGAAGCTTTCTGAGAAACTTCTTTGGGCTCTGTGAAATCATCTCACAGAGTTACAGCTTTCCCCTCAAGAAGCCTTTCGCTAAGACAGTTCTTGTGGAATTGGCAAAGTGATATTTGGAAGCCCATAGAGGGCTATGGTGAAAAAGGAAATATCCTCAGATGAAATCTGGAAAGAAGCTTTCTGAGAAACTGCTTAGTGTTCTGTTAATTCATCTCACAGAGTTACATCTGTATTTCGTGGATCTCTTTGCTAGCCTTATTTCTGTGGAATCTGAGAACAGATATTTCGGATCCCATTGAAGACTATAGGGCCAAAGGAAATATCCTCCGATAACAAAGAGAAAGAAGCTTTCTGAGAAACTTCTTTGTGTTCTGTGAAATCATCTCACAGAGTTACAGCTTTTCCCTCAAGAAGCCTTTTGCTAAGAAGTTCTTGTGGAATTGGCAAAGTGATATTTGGAAGCCCATAGAGGGCTATGGTGAAAAAGGAAATATCCTCAGATGAAATCTGGAAAGAAGCTTTCTGAGAAACTGCTTAGTGTTCTGTTAATTCATCTCACAGAGTTACATCTGTATTTCGTGGATCTCTTTGCTAGCCTTATTTCTGTGGAATCTGAGAACAGATATTTCCGATCCCTTTGAAGACTATAGGGCCTAAGGAAATATCCTCCGATAACAAAGAGAAAGAAGCTTTCTGAGAAACTTCTTTGTGTTCTGTGAAATCATCTCACAGAGTTACAGCTTTCCCCTCAAGAAGCCTTTCGCTAAGACAGTTCTCGTGGAATTGGCAAAGTGATATTTGGAAGCCCATAGAGGGCTATGGTGAAAAAGGAAATATCCTCAGATGAAATCTGGAAAGAAGCTTTCTGAGAAACTGCTTAGTGTTCTGTTAATTCATCTCACAGAGTTACATCTGTATTTCGTGGATCTCTTTGCTAGCCTTATTTCTTTGGAATCTGAGAACAGATATTTCGGATCCCATTGAAGACTATAGGGCCAAAGGAAATATCCTCCGATAACAAAGAGAAAGAAGCTTTCTGAGAAACTTCTTTGTGTTCTGTGAAATCATCTCACAGAGTTACAGCTTTCCCCTCAAGAAGCCTTTCGCTAAGACAGTTCTTGTGGAATTGGCAGAGTGATATTTGGAAGCCCATAGAGGGCTACGGTGAAAAAGGAAATATCCTCAGATGAAATCTCGAAAGAAGCTTTCTGAGAAACTGCTTAGTGTTCTGTTAATTCATCTCACAGAGTTACATCTGTATTTCGTGGATCTCTTTGCTAGCCTTATTTCTTTGGAATCTGAGAACAGATATTTCGGATCCCTTTGAAGACTATAGGGCCAAAGGAAATATCTTCCGATAACAAAGAGAAAGAAGCTTTCTGAGAAACTTCTTTGTGTTCTGTGAAATCATCTCACAGAGTTACAGCTTTCCCCTCAAGAAGCCTTTCGCTAAGACCGTTCTTGTGGAATTGGCATAGTGATATTTGGAAGCCCCTAGAGGGCTATGGTGAAAAAGGAAATATCCTCAGATGAAATCTGGAAAGAAGCGTTCTGAGAAACTGCTTAGTGTTCTGTTAATTCATCTCACAGAGTTACATCTGTATTTCGTGGATCTCTTTGCTAGCCTTATTTCTGTGGAATCTGAGAACAGATATTTCGGATTCCTATGAAGACTATAGGGGCAAAGGAAGTATCCTCCGATAAAAAAGAGAAAGAAGCCTTCTGACAAACTTCTTTGTGTTCTGTGAAATCATCTCACAGAGTTACAGCTTTCCCCTCAAGAAGCCTTTCGCTAAGACAGTTCTTGTGGAATGGCAAAGTGATATTTGGAAGCCCTTAGAGGGCTATGGTGAAAAAGGAAATATCCTCAGATGAAATCTGGAAAGAAGCTTTCTGAGAAACTGCTTAGTGTTCTGTTAATTCATCTCACAGAGTTACATCTGTATTTCGTGGATCTCTTTGCTAGCCTTATTTCTGTGGAATCTGAGAATAGATATTTCGGATCCCTTTGAAGACTATAGGGCCAAAAGAAATAGCCTCCGATAACAAAGAGAAAGAAGCTTTCTGAGAAACTTCTTTGGGCTCTGTGAAATCATCTCACAGAGTTACAGCTTTCCCCTCAAGAAGCCTTTCGCTCAGACAGTTCTTGTGGAATTGGCAAAGTGATATTTGGAAGCCCATAGAGGGCTATGGTGAAAAAGGAAATATCCTCAGATGAAATCTGGAAAGAAGCTTTCTGAGAAACTGCTTAGTGTTCTGTTAATTCATCTCACAGAGTTACATCTGTATTTCGTGGATCTCTTTGCTAGCCTTATTTCTGTGGAATCTCAGAACAGATATTTCGGATCCCATTGAAGACTATAGGGCCAAAGGAAATATCCTCCGATAACAAAGAGAAAGAAGCTTTCTGAGAAACTTCTTTGTGTTCTGTGAAATCGTCTCACAGAGTTACAGCTTTCCCCTCAAAAAGCCTTTCGCTAAGACAGTTCTTGTGGAATTGGCAAAGTGATATTTGGAAGCCCTTAGAGGGCTATGGTGAAAAAGGAAATATCCTCAGATGAAATCTCGAAAGAAGCTTTCTGAGAAACTTCTTAGTGTTCTGTTAATTCATCTCACAGAGTTACATCTGTATTTCGTGGATCTCTTTGCTAGCCTTATTTCTTTGGAATCTGAGAACAGATATTTCGTATCCCATTGAAGACTATAGGGCCAAAGGAAATATCCTCCGATAACAAAGAGAAAGAAGCTTTCTGAGAAACTTCTTTGTGTTCTGTGAAATCATCTCACAGAGTTACAGCTTTTCCCTCAAGAAGCCTTTCGCTAAGACAGTTCTTGTGGAATTGGCAAAGTGATATTTGGAAGCCCTTAGAGGGCTATGGTGAAAAAGGAAATATCCTCAGATGAAATCTGGAAAGAAGCTTTCTGAGAAACTGCTTAGTGTTCTGTTAATTCATCTCACAGAGTTACATCTGTATTTCGTGGATCATTTGCTGGCCTTATTTCTGTGGAATCTGAGAACAGATATTTCGGATCCCATTGAAGACTATAGGGCCAAAGGAAATATCCTCCGATAACAAAGAGAAAGAAGCTTTCTGAGAAACTTCTTTGGGCTCTGTGAAATCATCTCACAGAGTTACAGCTTTCCCCTCAAGAAGCCTTTCGCTAAGACAGTTCTTGTGGAATTGGCAAAGTGATATTTGGAAGCCCATAGAGGGCTATGGTGAAAAAGGAAATATCCTCAGATGAAATCTGGAAAGAAGCTTTCTGAGAAACTGCTTAGTGTTCTGTTAATTCATCTCACAGAGTTACATCTGTATTTCGTGGATATCTTTGCTAGCCTTAAATCTGTGGAATCTGAGAACAGATATTTCCGATCCCATTGAAGACTATAGGGCCAAAGGAAATATCCTCCGATAACAAAGAGAAAGAAGCTTTCTGAGAAACTTCTTTGTGTTCTGTGAAATCATCTCACAGAGTTACAGCTTTCCCCTCAAGAAGCCTTTCGCTAAGACAGTTCTTGTGGAATTGGCAAAGTGATATTTGGAAGCCCATAGAGGGCTATGGTGAAAAAGGAAATATCCTCAGATGAAATCTGGAAGGAAGCTTTCTGAGAAACTGCTGAGTGTTCTGTTAATTCCTCTCACAGAGTTATATCTGTATGTCGTGGATCTCTTTGCTAGCCTTATTTCTGTGGAATCTGAGAACAGATATTTCGGATCCTATTGAAGACTATAGGGCCAAAGGAAATATCCTCCGATAACAAAGAGAAAGAAGCTTTCTGAGAAACTTCTTTGTGTTCTGTGAAATCATCTCACAGAGTTACAGCTTTCCCCTCAAGACGCCTTTCGCTAAGACAGTTCTTGTGGAATTGGCAAAGTGATATTTGGAAGCCCATAGAGGGCTATGGTGAAAAAGGAAATATCCTCAGATGAAATCTGGAAAGAAGCTTTCTGAGAAACTGCTTAGTGTTCTGTTAATTCATCTCACAGAGTTACATCTGTATTTCGTGGATCTCTTTGCTAGCCTTATTTCTGTGGAATCTGAGAACAGATATTTCGGATCCCATTGAAGACTATAGGGCCAAAGGAAATATCCTCCGATAACAAAGAGAAAGAAGCTTTCTGAGAAACTTCTTTGTGTTCTGTGAAATCATCTCACAGAGATACAGCTTTCCCCTCAAGAAGCCTTTCGCTAAGACAGTTCTTGTGGAATTGGCAAAGTGATATTTGGAAGCCCATAGAGGGCTATGGAGAAAAAGGAAATATCCTCAGATGAAATCTGGAAAGAAGCTTTCTGAGAAACTGCTTAGTGTTCTGTTAATTCATCTCACAGAGTTACATCTGTATTTCGTGGATCTCTTTGCTAGCCTTATTTCTGTGGAATCTGAGAACAGATATTTCCGATCCCTTTGAAGACTATAGGGCCAAAGGAAATATCCTCCGATAACAAAGAGAAAGAAGCTTTCTGAGAAACTTCTTTGTGTTCTGTGAAATCATCTCACAGAGTTACAGCTTTCCCCTCCAGAAGCCTTTCGCTAAGACAGTTCTTGTGGAATTGGCAAAGTGATATTTGGAAGCCCTTAGAGGGCTATGGTGAAAAAGGAAATATCCTCAGATGAAATCTGGAAAGAAGCTTTCTGAGAAACTGCTTAGTGTTCTGTTAATTCATCTCACATAGTTACATCTGTATTTCGTGGATCTCTTTGCTAGCCTTATTTCTTTGGAATCTGAGAACAGATATTTCGGATCCCATTGAAGACTATAGGGCCAAAGGAAATATCCTCCGATAACAAAGAGAAAGAAGCTTTCTGAGAAACTTCTTTATGTTCTGTGAAATCATCTCACAGAGTTACAGCTTTTCCCTCAAGAAGCCTTTCGCTAAGACAGTTCTTGTGGAATTGGCAGAGTGATATTTGGAAGCCCATAGAGGGCTACGGTGAAAAAGGACATATCCTCAGATGAAATCTCGCAAGAAGCTTTCTGAGAAACTGCTTAGTGTTCTGTTAATTCATCTCACAGAGTTACATCTGTATTTCGTGGATCTCTTTGCTAGCCTTATTTCTTTGGAATCTGAGAACAGATATTTCGAATCCCATTGAAGACTATAGGTCCAAAGGAAATATCTTCTGATAACAAAGAGAAAGAAGCTTTCTGAGAAACTTCTTTGTGTTCTGTGAAATCATCTCACAGAGTTACAGCTTTTGCCTCAAGAAGCCTTTCGCTAAGACAGTTCTTGTGGAATTGGCAAAGTGATATTTGGAAGCCCATAGAGGGCTATGGTGAAAAAGGAAATATCCTCAGATGAAATCTGGAAGGAAGCTTTCTGAGAAACTGCTGAGTGTTCTGTTAATTCATCTCACAGAGTTACATCTGTATGTCGTGGATCTCTTTGCTAGCCTTATTTCTGTGGAATCTGAGAACAGATATTTCGGATCCTATTGAAGACTATAGGGCCAAAGGAAATATCCTCCGATAACAAAGAGAAAGAAGCTTTCTGAGAAACTTCTTTGTGTTCTGTGAAATCATCTCACAGAGTTACAGCTTTCCCCTCAAGAAGCCTTTCGCTAAGACAGTTCTTGTGGAATTGGCAAAGTGATAGTTTGGAAGCCCATAGAGGGCTATGGTGAAAAAGGAAATATCCTCAGATGAAATATCGAAAGAAGCTTTCTGAGAAACTGCTTAGTGTTCTGTTAATTCATCTCACTGAGTTACATCTGTATTTCGTGGATCTCTTTGCTAGCCTTATTTCTTTGGAATCTGAGAACAGATATTTCGGATCCCATTGAAGACTATAGGGCCAAAGGAAATATCCTCCGATAACAAAGAGAAAGAAGCTTTCTGAGAAACTTCTTTGTGTTCTGTGAAATCATCTCACAGAGTTACAGCTTTTCCCTCAAGAAGCCTTTCGCTAAGACAGTTCTTGTGGAATTAGCAAAGTGATATTTGGAAGCCCATAGAGGGCTATGGTGAAAAAGGAAATATCCTCAGATGAAATCTGGAAGGAAGCTTTCTGAGAAACTGCTGAGTGTTCTGTTAATTCCTCTCACAGAGTTATATCTGTATGTCGTGGATCTCTTTGCTAGCCTTATTTCTGTGGAATCTGAGAACAGATATTTCGGATCCTATTGAAGACTATAGGGCCAAAGGAAATATCCTCCGATAACAAAGAGAAAGAAGCTTTCTGAGAAACTTCTTTGTGCTCTGTGAAATCATCTCACAGAGTTACAGCTTTCCCCTCAATAAGCCTTTCGCTAAGACAGTTCTTGTGGAATTGGCAAAGTGATAGTTTGGAAGCCCATAGAGGGCTATGGTGAAAAAGGAAATATCCTCATATGAAATCTGGAAAGAAGCTTTCTGAGAAACTGCTGAGTGTTCTGTTAATTCATCTCAGAGAGTTACATCTGTATTTCGTGGATCTCTTTGCTAGCCTTATTTCTGTGGAATCTGAGAACAGATATTTTGGATCCCATTGAAGACTATAGAGCCAAAGGAAATATCCTCCGATAAAAAAGAGAAAGAAGCTTTCTGAGAAACTTCTTTGTGTTCTGTGAAATCATCTCACAGAGTTACAGCTTTCCCCTCAAGAAGCCTTTCGCTAAGACAGTTCTTGTGGAATTGGCAAAGTGATATTTGGAAGCCCATAGAGGGCTATGGTGAAAAAGGAAATATCCTCAGATGAAATCTGGAAAGAAGCTTTCTGAGAAACTGCTGAGTGTTCTGTTAATTCATCTCACAGAGTTACATCTGTATTTCGTGGATCTCTTTGCTAGCCTTATTTCTGTGGAATCTGAGAACAGATATTTCGGATCCCATTGAAGACTATAGGGCCGAAGGAAATATCCTCCGATAACAAAGAGAAAGAAGGTTTCTGAGAAACTTCTTTGTGTTCTGTGAAATCATCTCACAGAGATACATCTTTGCCCTCAAGAAGCCTTTCGCTAAGAAGTTCTTGTGGAATTGGCAAAGTGATATTTGGAAGCCCATAGAGGGCTATGGTGAAAAAGGAAATATCCTCAGATGAAATCTGGAAAGAAGCTTTCTGAGAAACTGCTTAGTGTTCTGTTAATTCATCTCACAGAGTTACATCTGTATTTCGTGGATCTCTTTGCTAGCCTTATTTCTGTGGAATCTGAGAACAGATATTTCCGATCCCTTTGAAGACTATAGGGCCAAAGGAAATATCCTCCAATAACAAAGAGAAAGAAGCTTTCTGAGAAACTTCTTTGTGTTCTGTGAAATCATCTCACAGAGTTACAGCTTTCCCCTCAAGAAGCCTTTCGCTAAGACAGTTCTTGTGGAATTGGCAAAGTGATATTTGGAAGCCCATAGAGGGCTATGGTGAAAAAGGAAATATCCTCAGATGAAATCTGGAAAGAAGCTTTCTGAGAAACTGCTTAGTGTTCTGTTAATTCATCTCACAGAGTTACATCTGTATTTCGTGGATCTCTTTGCTAGCCTTATTTCTTTGGAATCTGAGAACAGATATTTCGGATCCCATTGAAGACTATAGGGCCAAAGGAAATATCCTCCGATAACAAAGAGAAAGAAGCTTTCTGAGAAACTTCTTTGTGTTCTGTGAAATCATCTCACAGAGTTACAGCTTTCCCCTCAGGAAACCTTTCACTAAGACAGTTCTTGTGGAATTGGCAGAGTGATATTTGGAAGCCCATAGAGGGCTACGGTGAAAAAGGAAATATCCTCAGATGAAATCTCGAAAGAAGCTTTCTGAGAAACTGCTTAGTGTTCTGTTAATTCATCTCACAGAGTTACATCTGTATTTCGTGGATCTCTTTGCTAGCCTTATTTCTTTGGAATCTGAGAACAGATATTTCGGATCCCTTTGAAGACTATAGGTCCAAAGGTAATATCTTCTGATAACAAAGAGAAAGAAGCTTTCTGAGAAACTTCTTTGTGTTCTGTGAAATCATCTCACAGAGTTACAGCTTTCGCCTCAAGAAGCCTTTCGCTAAGGCAGTTCTTGTGGAATTGGCAATGTGATATTTGGAAGCCCATAGAGGGCTATGGTGAAAAAGGAAATATCCTCACATGAAATCTGGAAGGAAGCTTTCTGAGAAACTGCTGAGTGTTCTGTTAATTCATCTCACAGAGTTACATCTGTATGTCGTGAATCTCTTTGCTAGCCTTATTTCTGTGGAATCTGAGAACAGATATTTCGGATCCTATTGAAGACTATAGGGACCAAGGAAATATCCTCCGATAACAAAGAGAAAGAAGCTTTCTGAGAAACTTCTTTGTGTTCTGTGAAATCATCTCACAGAGTTACAGCTTTCCCCTCAAGAAGCCTTTCGCTAAGACAGTTCTTGTGGAATTGGCAAAGTGATAGTTTGGAAGCCCATAGAGGGCTATGGTGAAAAAGGAAATATCCTCAGATGAAATCTGGAAGGAAGGTTTCTGAGAAACTCCTGAGTGTTCTGTTAATTCATCTCACAGAGTTACATCTGTATGTCGTGGATCTCTTTGCTAGCCTTATTTCTGTGGAATGTGAGAACAGATATTTCGGATCCTATTGAAGACTATAGGGCCAAAGGAAATATCATCCGATAACAAAGAGAAAGAAGCTTTCTGAGAAACTTCTTTGTGTTCTGTGAAATCATCTCACAGAGTTACAGCTTTCCCCTCAAGAAGCCTTTCGCTAAGACATTTCTTGTGGAATTGGCAAAGTGATATTTGGAAGCCCATAGAGGGCTATGGAGAAAAAGGAAATATCCTCACATGAAATCTGGAAAGAAGCTTTCTGAGAAACTGCTTAGTGCTCTGTTAATTCATCTCACAGAGTTACATCTGTATTTCGTGGATCTCTTTGCTAGCCTTATTTCTGTGGAATCTGAGAACAGATATTTTGGATCCTATTGAAGACCATAGGGCCAAAGGAAATATCCTCCGATAACAAAGAGAAAGAAGCTTTCTGAGAAACTTCTTTGTGTTCTGTGAAATCATCTCACAGAGATACAGCTTTCCCCTCAAGAAGCCTTTCGCTAAGACAGTTCTTGTGGAATTGGCAAAGTGATAGTTTGGAAGCCCATAGAGGGCTATGGTGAAAAAGGAAATATCCTCAGATGAAATCTGGAAGGAAGGTTTCTGAGAAATTGCTGAGTGTTCTGTTAATTCATCTCACTTAGTTACATCTGTATGTCGTGGATCTCTTTGCTAGCCTTATTTCTGTGGAATCTGAGAACAGATATTTCGGATCCTATTGAAGACTATAGGGCCAAAGGCAATATCCACCGATAACAAAGAGAAAGAAGCTTTCTGAGAAACTTCTTTGTGTTCTGTGAAATCATCTCACAGAGTTACAGCTTTCCTCTCAAGAAGCCTTTCTCTAAGACATTTCTTGTGGAATTGGCAAAGTGATATTTGGAAGCCCATAGAGGGCTATGGTGAAAAAGGAAATATCCTCACATGAAATCTGGAAAGAAGCTTTCTGAGAAATTGCTTAGTGCTCTGTTAATTCATCTCACAGAGTTACATCTGTATTTCGTCGATCTCTTTGCTAGCCTTATTTCTGTGGAATCTGAGAACAGATATTTCGGATCCCATTGAAGACTATAGGGCCAAAGGAAATATCCTCCGATAACAAAGAGAAAGAAGCTTTCTGAGAAACTTCTTTGTGCTCTGTGAAATCATCTCACAGAGTTACAGCTTTCCCCTCAAGAAGCCTTTCGCTAAGACAGTTCTTGTGGAATTGGCAAAGTGATATTTGGAAGCCCATAGAGGGCTACGGTGAAAAAGGAAATATCCTCAGATGAAATCTGGAAAGAAGCTTTCTGAGAAACTTCTGAGTGTTCTGTTAATTCATCTCACAGAGTTACATCTGTATTTCGTGGATCTCTTTGCTAGCCTTATTTCTGTGGAATCTGAGAACAGATATTTCGGATCCCATTGAAGACTATAGGGCCAAAGGAAATATCCTCCGATAACAGAGAGAAAGAAGCTTTCTGAGAAACTTCTTTGTGTTCTGTGAAATCATCTCACAGAGATACAGCTTTCCCCTCAAGAAGCCTTTCGCTAAGAAGTTCTTGTGGAATTGGCAAAGTGATATTTGGAAGCCCATAGAGGGCTATGGTGAAAAAGGAAATATCCTCAGATGAAATCTGGAAAGAAGCTTTCTGAGAAACTGCTTAGTGTTCTGTTAATTCATCTCACAGAGTTACATCTGTATTTCGTGGATCTCTTTGCTAGCCTTATTTCTGTGGAATCTGAGAACAGATATTTCCGATCCCTTTGAAGACTATAGGGCCAAAGGAAATATCCTCCGATAACAAAGAGAAAGAAGCTTTCTGAGAAACTTCTTTGTGTTCTGTGAAATCATCTCACAGAGTTACAGCTTTCCCCTCAAGAAGCCTTTCGCTAAGACAGTTCTTGTGGAATTGGCAAAGTGATATTTGGAAGCCCATAGAGGGCTATGGTGAAAAAGGAAATATCCTCAGATGAAATCTGGAAAGAAGCTTTCTGAGAAACTGCTTAGTGTTCTGTTAATTCATCTCACAGAGTTACATCTGTATTTCGTGGATCTCTTTGCTAGCCTTATTTCTTTGGAATCTGAGAACAGATATTTCGGATCCCATTGAAGACTATAGGGCCAAAGGAAATATCCTCCGATAACAAAGAGAAAGAAGCTTTCTGAGAAACTTCTTTGTGTTCTGTGAAATCATCTCACAGAGTTACAGCTTTCCCCTCAAGAAGCCTTTCGCTAAGACAGTTCTTGTGGAATTGGCAGAGTCATATTTGGAAGCCCATAGAGGGCTACGGTGAAAAAGGAAATATCCTCAGATGAAATCTCGAAGGAAGCTTTCTGAGAAACTGCTTAGTGTTCTGTTAATTCATGTCACAGAGTTACATCTGTATTTCGTGGATCTCTTTGCTAGCCTTATTTCTTTGGAATCTGAGAACAGATATTTCGGATCCCTTTGAAAACTATAGGTCCAAAGGAAATATCTTCTGATAACAAAGAGAAAGAAGCTTTCTGAGAAACTTCTTTGTGTTCTGTGAAATCATCTCACAGAGTTACAGCTTTCGCCTCAAGAAGCCTTTCGCTAAGACAGTTCTTGTGGAATTGGCAAAGTGATATTTGGAAGCCCATAGAGGGCTATGGTGAAAAAGGAAATATCCTCAGATGAAATCTGGAAGGAAGCTTTCTGAGAAACTGCTGAGTGTTCTGTTAATTCATCTCACAGAGTTACATCTGTATGTCGTGGATCTCTTTGCTAGCCTTATTTCTGTGGAATCTGAGAACAGATATTTCTTATCCTATTGAAGACTATAGGGCCAAAGGAAATATCCTCCGATGACAAAGAGAAAGAAGCTTTTTGAGAAACTTCTTTGTGTTCTGTGAAATCATCTCACAGAGTTACAGCTTTCCCCTCAAGAAGCCTTTCGCTAAGACAGTTCTTGTGGAATTGGCAAAGTGATAGTTTGGAAGCCCATAGAGGGCTATGGTGAAAAAGGAAATATCCTCAGATGAAATCTGGAAGGAAGGTTTCTGAGAAACTGGGGAGTGTTCTGTTAATTCATCTCACAGAGTTACATCTGTATGTCGTGGATCTCTTTGCTAGCCTTATTTCTGTGGAATCTGAGAACAGATATTTCGGATCCTATTGAAGACTATAGGGCCAAAGGAAATATCATCTGATAACAAAGAGAAAGAAGCTTTCTGAGAAACTTCTTTGTGTTCTGTGAAATCATCTCACAGAGTTACAGCTTTCCCCTCAAGAAGCCTTTCGCTAAGACATTTCTTGTGGAATTGGCAAAGTGATATTTGGAAGCCCATAGAGGGCTATGGTGAAAAAGGAAATATCCTCACATGAAATCTGGAAAGAAGCTTTCTGAGAAACTGCTTAGTGCTCTGTTAATTCATCTCACAGAGTTACATCTGTATTTCGTGGATCTCTTTGCTAGCCTTATTTCTTTGGAATCTGAGAACAGATATTTCGGATCCCATTGAAGACTATAGGGCCAAAGGAAATATCCTCCGATAACAAAGAGAAAGAAGCTTTCTGAGAAACTTCTTTGTGTTCTGTGAAATCATCTCACAGAGTTACAGCTTTCCCCTCAAGAAGCCTTTCGCTAAGACAGTTCTTGTGGAATTGGCAAAGTGATATTTGGAAGCCCATAGAGGGCTATGGTGAAAAAGGAAATATCCTCAGATGAAATCTGGAAAGAAGCTTTCTGAGAAACTGCTTAGTGTTCTGTTAATTCATCTCACAGAGTTACATCTGTATTTCGTGGATCTCTTTGCTAGCCTTATTTCTGTGGAATCTGAGAACAGATATTTCGGATCCCATTGAAGACTATAGGGCCAAAGGAAATATCCTCCGATAACAAAGAGAAAGAAGCTTTCTGAGAAACTTCTTTGTGTTCTGTGAAATCATCTCACAGAGTTACAGCTTTCCCCTCAAGAAGCCTTTCGCTAAGACAGTTCTTGTGGAATTGGCAAAGTGATAGTTTGGAAGCCCATAGAGGGCTATGGTGAAAAAGGAAATATCCTCACATGAAATCTGGAAAGAAGCTTTCTGAGAAACTGCTTATTGTTCTGTTAATTCATCTCACAGAGTTACATCTGTATTTCGTGGATCTCTTTGCTAGCCTTATTTCTGTGGAATCTGAGAACAGATATTTCGGATCCCTTTGAAGACTATAGGGCCAAAGGAAATATCCTCCGATAACAAAGAGAAAGAAGCTTTCTGAGAAACTTCTTTGTGTTCTGTGAAATCATCCCACAGAGTTACAGCTTTCCCCTCAAGAAGCCTTTCGCTAAGACAGTTCTTGTGGAATTGGCAAAGTGATATTTGGAAGCCCATAGAGGGCTATGGTGAAAAAGGAAATATCCTCAGATGAAATCTGGAAAGAAGCTTTCTGAGAAACTGCTTAGTGTTCTGTTAATTCATCTCACAGAGTTACATCTGTATTTCGTGGATCTCTTTGCTAGCCTTATTTCTGTGGAATCTGAGAACAGATATTTCGGATCCCTTTGAAGACTATAGGGCCAAAGGAAATATCCTCCAATAACAAAGAGAAAGAAGCTTTCTGAGAAACTTCTTTGTGTTCTGTGAAATCATCTCACAGAGTTACAGCTTTCCCCTCAAGAAGCCTTTCGCTAAGACAGTTCTTGTGGAATTGGCAAAGTGATATTTGGAAGCCCATAGAGGGCTATGGTGAAAAAGGAAATATCCTCACATGAAATCTGGAAAGAAGCTTTCTGAGAAACTGCTTAGTATTCTGTTAATTCATCTCACAGAGTTACATCTGTATTTCGTGGATCTCTTTGCTAGCCTTATTTCTGTGGAATCTGAGAACAGATATTTCCGATCCCTTTGAAGACTATAGGGCCAAAGGAAATATCCTCCGATAACAAAGAGAAAGAAGCTTTCTGAGAAACTTCTTTGTGTTCTGTGAAATCATCCCACAGAGTTACAGCTTTCCCCTCAAGAAGCCTTTCGCTAAGACATTTCTTGTGGAATTGGCAAAGTGATATTTGGAAGCCCATAGAGGGCTATGGTGAAAAAGGAAATATCCTCAGATGAAATCTGGAAAGAAGCTTTCTGAGAAACTGCTTAGTGTTCTGCTAATTCATCTCACAGAGTTACATCTGTATTTCGTGGATCTCTTTGCTAGCCTTATTTCTGTGGAATCTGAGAACAGATATTTCGGATCCCATTGAAGACTATAGGGCCAAAGGAAATATCCTCCGATAACAAAGAGAAAGAAGCTTTCTGAGAAACTTCTTTGTGCTCTGTGAAATCATCTCACAGAGTTACAGCTTTCCCCTCAAGAAGCCTTTCGCTAAGACAGTTCTTGTGGAATTGGCAAAGTGATATTTGGAAGCCCATATAGGGCTATGTTGAAAAAGGAAATATCCTCAGATGAAATCTGGAAAGAAGCTTTCTGAGAAACTGCTTAGTGTTCTGTTAATTCATCTCACAGAGTTACATCTGTATTTCGTGGATCTCTTTGCTAGCCTTATTTCTGTGGAATCTGAGAACAGATATTTCGGATCCCATTGAAGACTATAGGGCCAAAGGAAATATCCTCCGATAACAAAGAGAAAGAAGCTTTCTGAGAAACTTCTTTGTGTTCTGTGAAATCATCTCACAGAGTTACAGCTTTCCCCTCAAGAAGCCTTTCGCTAAGAAGTTCTTGTGGAATTGGCAAAGTGATATTTGGAAGCCCATAGAGGGCTATGGTGAAAAAGGGAATATCCTCAGATGAAATCTGGAAAGAAGCTTTCTGAGAAACTGCTTAGTGTTCTGTTAATTCATCTCACAGAGTTACATCTGTATTTCGTGGATCTCTTTGCTAGCCTTATTTCTGTGGAATCTGAGAACAGATATTTCCGATCCCTTTGAAGACTATAGGGCCAAAGGAAATATCCTCCGATAACAAAGAGAAAGAAGCTTTCTGAGAAACTTCTTTGTGTTCTGTGAAATCATCTCACAGAGTTACAGCTTTCCCCTCAAGAAGCCTTTCGCTAAGACCGTTCTTGTGGAATTGGCATAGTGATATTTGGAAGCCCTTAGAGGGCTATGGTGAAAAAGGAAATATCCTCAGATGAAATCAGGAAAGAAGCTTTCTGAGAAACTGCTTAGTGTTCTGTTAATTCATCTCACAGAGTTACATCTGTATTTCGTGGATCTCTTTGCTAGCCTTATTTCTGTGGAATCTGAGAACAGATATTTCGGATTCCTATGAAGACTATAGGGCCAAAGGAAATATCCTCCGATAACAAAGAGAAAGAAGCTTTCTGAGAAACTTCTTTGTGTTCTGTGAAATCATCTCACAGAGTTACAGCTTTCCCCTCAAGAAGCCTTTCGCTAAGACAGTTCTTGTGGAATTGGCAAAGTGATATTTGGAAGCCCATAGAGGGCTATGGTGAAAAAGGAAATATCCTCACATGAAATCTGGAAAGAAGCTTTCTGAGAAACTGCTTAGTGTTCTGTTAATTCATCTCACAGAGTTACTTCTGTATTTCGTGGATCTCTTTGCTAGCCTTATTTCTGTGGAATCTGAGAACAGATATTTCCGATCCCATTGAAGACTATAGGGCCAAAGGAAATATCCTCCGATAACAAAGAGAAAGAAGCTTTCTGAGAAACTTCTTTGTGTTCTGTGAAATCATCTCACAGAGTTACAGCTTTCCCCTCAAGAAGCCTTTCGCTAAGACAGTTCTTGTGGAATTGGCAAAGTGATATTTGGAAGCCCATAGAGGGCTATGGTGAAAAAGGAAATATCCTCACATGAAATCTGGAAAGAAGCTTTCTGAGAAACTGCTTAGTGTTCTGTTAATTCATCTCACCGAGTTACATCTGTATTTCGTGGATCTCTTTGCTAGCCTTATTTCTGTGGAATCTGGGAACAGATATTTCGGATCCCTTTGAAGACTATAGGGCCAAAGGAAATATCCTCCGATAACAAAGAGAAAGAAGCTTTCTGAGAAACTTCTTTGTGTTCTGTGAAATCATCCCACAGAGTTACAGCTTTCCCCTCAAGAAGCCTTTCGCTAAGACAGTTCTTGTGGAATTGGCAAAGTGATATTTGGAAGCCCATAGAGGGCTATGGTGAAAAAGGAAATATCCTCAGATGAAATCTGGAAAGAAGCTTTCTGAGAAACTGCTTAGTGTTCTGCTAATTCATCTCACAGAGTTACATCTGTATTTCGTGGATCTCTTTGCTAGCCTTATTTCTGTGGAATCTGAGAACAGATATTTCGGATCCCATTGAAGACTATAGGGCCAAAGGAAATATCCTCCGATAACAAAGAGAAAGAAGCTTTCTGAGAAACTTCTTTGTGCTCTGTGAAATCATCTCACAGAGTTACAGCTTTCCCCTCAAGAAGCCTTTCGCTAAGACAGTTCTTGTGGAATTGGCAAAGTGATATTTGGAAGCCCATATAGGGCTATGGTGAAAAAGGAAATATCCTCAGATGAAATCTGGAAAGAAGCTTTCTGAGAAACTGATTAGTGTTCTGTTAATTCATCTCACAGAGTTACATCTGTATTTCGTGGATCTCTTTGCTAGCCTTATTTCTGTGGAATCTGAGAACAGATATTTCGGATCCCATTGAAGACTATAGGGCCAAAGGAAATATCCTCTGATAACAAAGAGAAAGAAGCTTTCTGAGAAACTTCTTTGTGTTCTGTGAAATCATCTCACAGAGTTACAGCTTTCCCCTCAAGAAGCCTTTCGCTAAGAAGTTCTTGTGGAATTGGCAAAGTGATATTTGGAAGCCCATAGAGGGCTATGGTGAAAAAGGAAATATCCTCAGATGAAATCTGGAAAGAAGCTTTCTGAGAAACTGCTTAGTGTTCTGTTAATTCATCTCACAGAGTTACATCTGTATTTCGTGGATCTCTTTGCTAGCCTTATTTCTGTGGAATCTGAGAACAGATATTTCCGATCCCTTTGAAGACTATAGCGCCAAAGGAAATATCCTCCGATAACAAAGAGAAAGAAGCTTTCTGAGAAACTTCTTTGTGTTCTGTGAAATCATCTCACAGAGTTACAGCTTTCCCCTCAAGAAGCCTTTCGCTAAGACCGTTCTTGTGGAATTGGCATAGTGATATTTGGAAGCCCTTAGAGGGCTATGGTGAAAAAGGAAATATCCTCAGATGAAATCTGGAAAGAAGCTTTCTGAGAAACTGCTTAGTGTTCTGTTAATTCATCTCACAGAGTTACATCTGTATTTCGTGGATCTCTTTGCTAGCCTTATTTCTGTGGAATCTGAGAACAGATATTTCGGATTCCTATGAAGACTATAGGGGCAAAGGAAATATCCTCCGATAACAAAGAGAAAGAAGCTTTCTGAGAAACTTCTTTGTGTTCTGTGAAATCATCTCACAGAGTTACAGCTTTCCCCTCAAGAAGCCTTTCGCTAAGACAGTTCTTGTGGAATTGGCAAAGTTATATTTGGAAGCCCATAGAGGGCTATGGTGAAAAAGGAAATATCCTCAGATGAAATCTGGAAAGAAGCTTTCTGAGAAACTGCTTAGTGTTCTGTTAATTCATCTCACAGAGTTACATCTGTATTTCGTGGATCTCTTTGCTAGCCTTATTTCTTTGGAATCTGAGAACAGATATTTCGGATCCCTTTGAAGACTATAGGGCCAAAGGAAATATCCTCCGATAACAAAGAGAAAGAAGCTTTCTGAGAAACTTCTTTGTGTTCTGTGAAATCATCTCACAGAGTTACAGCTTTCCCCTCAAGAAGCCTTTCGCTAAGACAGTTCTTGTGGAATTGGCAAAGTGATATTTGGAAGCCCATAGAGGGCTATGGTGAAAAAGGAAATATCCTCAGATGAAATCTGGAAAGAAGCTTTCTGAGAAACTGCTTAGTGTTCTGTTAATTCATCTCACAGAGTTACATCTGTATTTCGTTGATCTCTTTGCTAGCCTTATTTCTGTGGAATCTGAGAACAGATATTTCGGATCCCATTGAAGACTATAGGGCCAAAGGAAATATCCTCCGATAACAAAGAGAAAGAAGCTTTCTGAGAAACTTCTTTGTGTTCGGTGAAATCATCTCACAGAGTTACAGCTTTCCCCTCAAGAAGCCTTTCGCTAAGACAGTTCTTGTGGAATTGGCAAAGTGATAGTTTGGAAGCCCATAGAGGGCTATGGTGAAAAAGGAAATATCCTCAGATGAAATCTGGAAAGAAGCTTTCTGAGAAACTGCTTATTCTTCTGTTAATTCATCTCACAGAGTTACAGCTGTATTTCGTGGATCTCTTTGCTAGCCTTATTTCTGTGGAATCTGAGAACAGATATTTCGGATCCCTTTGAAGACTATAGGGCCATAGGAAATATCCTCCGATAACAAAGAGAAAGAAGCTTTCTGAGAAACTTCTTTGTGTTCTGTGAAATCATCCCACAGAGTTACAGCTTTCCCCTCAAGAAGCCTTTCGCTAAGACAGTTCTTGTGGAATTGGCAAAGTGATATTTGGAAGCCCATAGATGGCTATGGTGAAAAAGGAAATATCCTCAGATGAAATCTGGAAAGAAGCTTTCTGAGAAACTGCTTAGTGTTCTGCTAATTCATCTCACAGAGTTACATCTGTATTTCGTGGATCTCTTTGCTAGCCTTATTTCTGTGGAATCTGAGAACAGATATTTCGGATCCCATTGAAGACTATAGGGCCAAAGAAATATCCTCCGATAACAAAGAGAAAGAAGCTTTCTGAGAAACTTCTTTGTGCTCTGTGAAATCATCTCACAGAGTTACAGCTTTCCCCTCAAGAAGCCTTTCGCTAAGACAGTTCTTGTGGAATTGGCAAAGTGATATATGGAAGCCCATATAGGGCTATGTTGAAAAAGGAAATATCCTCAGATGAAATCTGGAAAGAAGCTTTCTGAGAAACTGCTTAGTGTTCTGTTAATTCATCTCACAGAGTTACATCTGTATTTCGTGGATCTCTTTGCTAGCCTTATTTCTGTGGAATCTGAGAACAGATATTTCGGATCCCATTGAAGACTATAGGGCCAAAGGAAATATCCTCCGATAACAAAGAGAAAGAAGCTTTCTGAGAAACTTCTTTGTGTTCTGTGAAATCATCTCACAGAGTTACAGCTTTCCCCTCAAGAAGCCTTTCGCTAAGAAGTTCTTGTGGAATTGGCAAAGTGATATTTGGAAGCCCATAGAGGGCTATGGTGAAAAAGGGAATATCCTCAGATGAAATCTGGAAAGAAGCTTTCTGAGAAACTGCTTAGTGTTCTGTTAATTCATCTCACAGAGTTACATCTGTATTTCGTGGATCTCTTTGCTAGCCTTATTTCTGTGGAATCTGAGAACAGATATTTCCGATCCCTTTGAAGACTATAGGGCCAAAGGAAATATCCTCCGATAACAAAGAGAAAGAAGCTTTCTGAGAAACTTCTTTGTGTTCTGTGAAATCATCTCACAGAGTTACAGCTTTCCCCTCAAGAAGCCTTTCGCTAAGACCGTTCTTGTGGAATTGGCATAGTGATATTTGGAAGCCCTTAGAGGGCTATGGTGAAAAAGGAAATATCCTCAGATGAAATCTGGAAAGAAGCTTTCTGAGAAACTGCTTAGTGTTCTGTTAATTCATCTCACAGAGTTACATCTGTATTTCGTTGATCTCTTTGCTAGCCTTATTTCTGTGGAATCTGAGAACAGATATTTCGGATCCCATTGAAGACTATAGGGCCAAAGGCAATATCCTCCGATAACAAAGAGAAAGAAGCTTTCTGAGAAACTTCTTTGTGTTCTGTGAAATCATCTCACAGAGTTACAGCTTTCCCCTCAAGAAGCCTTTCGCTAAGACAGTTCTTGTGGAATTGGCAAAGTGATAGTTTGGAAGCCCATAGAGGGCTATGGTGAAAAAGGAAATATCCTCAGATGAAATCTGGAAAGAAGCTTTCTGAGAAACTGCTTATTCTTCTGTTAATTCATCTCACAGAGTTACAGCTGTATTTCGTGGATCTCTTTGCTAGCCTTATTTCTGTGGAATCTGAGAACAGATATTTCGGATCCCTTTGAAGACTATAGGGCCATAGGAAATATCCTCCGATAACAAAGAGAAAGAAGCTTTCTGAGAAACTTCTTTGTGTTCTGTGAAATCATCCCACAGAGTTACAGCTTTCCCCTCAAGAAGCCTTTCGCTAAGACACTTCTTGTGGAATTGGCAAAGTGATATTTGGAAGCCCATAGAGGGCTATGGTGAAAAAGGAAATATCCTCAGATGAAATCTGGAAAGAAGCTTTCTGAGAAACTGCTTAGTGTTCTGCTAATTCATCTCACAGAGTTACATCTGTATTTCGTGGATCTCTTTGCTAGCCTTATTTCTGTGGAATCTGAGAACAGATATTTCGGATCCCATTGAAGACTATAGGGCCAAAGGAAATATCCTCCGATAACAAAGAGAAAGAAGCTTTCTGAGAAACTTCTTTGTGCTCTGTGAAATCATCTCACAGAGTTACAGCTTTCCCCTCAAGAAGCCTTTCGCTAAGACAGTTCTTGTGGAATTGGCAAAGTGATATATGGAAGCCCATATAGGGCTATGTTGAAAAAGGAAATATCCTCAGATGAAATCTGGAAAGAAGCTTTCTGAGAAACTGCTTAGTGTTCTGTTAATTCATCTCACAGAGTTACATCTGTATTTCGTGGATCTCTTTGCTAGCCTTATTTCTGTGGAATCTGAGAACAGATATTTCGGATCCCATTGAAGACTATAGGGCCAAAGGAAATATCCTCCGATAACAAAGAGAAAGAAGCTTTCTGAGAAACTTCTTTGTGTTCTGTGAAATCATCTCACAGAGTTACAGCTTTCCCCTCAAGAAGCCTTTCGCTAAGAAGTTCTTGTGGAATTGGCAAAGTGATATTTGGAAGCCCATAGAGGGCTATGGTGAAAAAGGGAATATCCTCAGATGAAATCTGGAAAGAAGCTTTCTGAGAAACTTCTTAGTGTTCTGTTAATTCATCTCACAGAGTTACATCTGTATTTCGTGGATCTCTTTGCTAGCCTTATTTCTGTGGAATCTGAGAACAGATATTTCCGATCCCTTTGAAGACTATAGGGCCAAAGGAAATATCCTCCGATAACAAAGAGAAAGAAGCTTTCTGAGAAACTTCTTTGTGTTCTGTGAAATCATCTCACAGAGTTACAGCTTTCCCCTCAAGAAGCCTTTCGATAAGACCGTTCTTGTGGAATTGGCATAGTGATATTTGGAAGCCCTTAGAGGGCTATGGTGAAAAAGGAAATATCCTCAGATGAAATCTGGAAAGAAGCTTTCTGAGAAACTGCTTAGTGTTCTGTTAATTCATCTCACAGAGTTACATCTGTATTTCGTGGATCTCTTTGCTAGCCTTATTTCTGTGGAATCTGAGAACAGATATTTCCGATCCCTTTGAAGACTATAGGGCCAAAGGAAATATCCTCCGATAACAAAGAGAAAGAAGCTTTCTGAGAAACTTCTTTGTGTTCTGTGAAATCATCTCACAGAGTTACAGCTTTCCCCTCAAGAAGCCTTTCGCTAAGACAGTTCTTGTGGAATTGGCAAAGTGATATTTGGAAGCCCATAGAGGGCTATGGTGAAAAAGGAAATATCCTCACATGAAATCTGGAAAGAAGCTTTCTGAGAAACTGCTTAGTGTTCTGTTAATTCATCTCACAGAGTTACTTCTGTATTTCGTGGATCTCTTTGCTAGCCTTATTTCTGTGGAATCTGAGAACAGATATTTCCGATCCCATTGAAGACTATAGGGCCAATAGAAATATCCTCCGATAACAAAGAGAAAGAAGCTTTCTGAGAAACTTCTTTGTGTTCTGTGAAATCATCTCACAGAGTTACAGCTTTCCCCTCAAGAAGCCTTTCGCTAAGACAGTTCTTGTGGAATTGGCAAAGTGATATTTGGAAGCCCATAGAGGGCTATGGTGAAAAAGGAAATATCCTCACATGAAATCTGGAAAGAAGCTTTCTGAGAAACTGCTTAGTGTTCTGTTAATTCATCTCACCGAGTTACATCTGTATTTCGTGGATCTCTTTGCTAGCCTTATTTCTGTGGAATCTGGGAAGAGATATTTCGGATCCCTTTGAAGACTATAGGGCCAAAGGAAATATCCTCCGATAACAAAGAGAAAGAAGCTTTCTGAGAAACTTCTTTGTGTTCTGTGAAATCATCCCACAGAGTTACAGCTTTCCCCTCAAGAAGCCTTTCGCTAAGACAGTTCTTGTGGAATTGGCAAAGTGATATTTGGAAGCCCATAGAGGGCTATGGTGAAAAAGGAAATATCCTCAGATGAAATCTGGAAAGAAGCTTTCTGAGAAACTGCTTAGTGTTCTGCTAATTCATCTCACAGAGTTACATCTGTATTTCGTGGATCTCTTTGCTAGCCTTATTTCTGTGGAATCTGAGAACAGATATTTCGGATCCCATTGAAGACTATAGGGCCAAAGGAAATATCCTCCGATAACAAAGAGAAAGAAGCTTTCTGAGAAACTTCTTTGTGCTCTGTGAAATCATCTCACAGAGTTACAGCTTTCCCCTCAAGAAGCCTTTCGCTAAGACAGTTCTTGTGGAATTGGCAAAGTGATATTTGGAAGCCCATATAGGGCTATGGTGAAAAAGGAAATATCCTCAGATGAAATCTGGAAAGAAGCTTTCTGAGAAACTGATTAGTGTTCTGTTAATTCATCTCACAGAGTTACATCTGTATTTCGTGGATCTCTTTGCTAGCCTTATTTCTGTGGAATCTGAGAACAGATATTTCGGATCCCATTGAAGACTATAGGGCCAAAGGAAATATCCTCTGATAACAAAGAGAAAGAAGCTTTCTGAGAAACTTCTTTGTGTTCTGTGAAATCATCTCACAGAGTTACAGCTTTCCCCTCAAGAAGCCTTTCGCTAAGAAGTTCTTGTGGAATTGGCAAAGTGATATTTGGAAGCCCATAGAGGGCTATGGTGAAAAAGGAAATATCCTCAGATGAAATCTGGAAAGAAGCTTTCTGAGAAACTGCTTAGTGTTCTGTTAATTCATCTCACAGAGTTACATCTGTATTTCGTGGATCTCTTTGCTAGCCTTATTTCTGTGGAATCTGAGAACAGATATTTCCGATCCCTTTGAAGACTATAGCGCCAAAGGAAATATCCTCCGATAACAAAGAGAAAGAAGCTTTCTGAGAAACTTCTTTGTGTTCTGTGAAATCATCTCACAGAGTTACAGCTTTCCCCTCAAGAAGCCTTTCGCTAAGACCGTTCTTGTGGAATTGGCATAGTGATATTTGGAAGCCCTTAGAGGGCTATGGTGAAAAAGGAAATATCCTCAGATGAAATCTGGAAAGAAGCTTTCTGAGAAACTGCTTAGTGTTCTGTTAATTCATCTCACAGAGTTACATCTGTATTTCGTGGATCTCTTTGCTAGCCTTATTTCTGTGGAATCTGAGAACAGATATTTCGGATTCCTATGAAGACTATAGGGGCAAAGGAAATATCCTCCGATAACAAAGAGAAAGAAGCTTTCTGAGAAACTTCTTTGTGTTCTGTGAAATCATCTCACAGAGTTACAGCTTTCCCCTCAAGAAGCCTTTCGCTAAGACAGTTCTTGTGGAATTGGCAAAGTTATATTTGGAAGCCCATAGAGGGCTATGGTGAAAAAGGAAATATCCTCAGATGAAATCTGGAAAGAAGCTTTCTGAGAAACTGCTTAGTGTTCTGTTAATTCATCTCACAGAGTTACATCTGTATTTCGTGGATCTCTTTGCTAGCCTTATTTCTTTGGAATCTGAGAACAGATATTTCGGATCCCTTTGAAGACTATAGGGCCAAAGGAAATATCCTCCGATAACAAAGAGAAAGAAGCTTTCTGAGAAACTTCTTTATGTTCTGTGAAATCATCTCACAGAGTTACAGCTTTCCCCTCAAGAAGCCTTTCGCTAAGACAGTTCTTGTGGAATTGGCAAAGTGATATTTGGAAGCCCATAGAGGGCTATGGTGAAAAAGGAAATATCCTCAGATGAAATCTGGAAAGAAGCTTTCTGAGAAACTGCTTAGTGTTCTGTTAATTCATCTCACAGAGTTACATCTGTATTTCGTTGATCTCTTTGCTAGCCTTATTTCTGTGGAATCTGAGAACAGATATTTCGGATCCCATTGAAGACTATAGGGCCAAAGGAAATATCCTCCGATAACAAAGAGAAAGAAGCTTTCTGAGAAACTTCTTTGTGTTCGGTGAAATCATCTCACAGAGTTACAGCTTTCCCCTCAAGAAGCCTTTCGCTAAGACAGTTCTTGTGGAATTGGCAAAGTGATAGTTTGGAAGCCCATAGAGGGCTATGGTGAAAAAGGAAATATCCTCAGATGAAATCTGGAAAGAAGCTTTCTGAGAAACTGCTTATTCTTCTGTTAATTCATCTCACAGAGTTACAGCTGTATTTCGTGGATCTCTTTGCTAGCCTTATTTCTGTGGAATCTGAGAACAGATATTTCGGATCCCTTTGAAGACTATAGGGCCATAGGAAATATCCTCCGATAACAAAGAGAAAGAAGCTTTCTGAGAAACTTCTTTGTGTTCTGTGAAATCATCCCACAGAGTTACAGCTTTCCCCTCAAGAAGCCTTTCGCTAAGACAGTTCTTGTGGAATTGGCAAAGTGATATATGGAAGCCCATATAGGGCTATGTTGAAAAAGGAAATATCCTCAGATGAAATCTGGAAAGAAGCTTTCTGAGAAACTGCTTAGTGTTCTGTTAATTCATCTCACAGAGTTACATCTGTATTTCGTGGATCTCTTTGCTAGCCTTATTTCTGTGGAATCTGAGAACAGATATTTCGGATCCCATTGAAGACTATAGGGCCAAAGGAAATATCCTCCGATAACAAAGAGAAAGAAGCTTTCTGAGAAACTTCTTTGTGTTCTGTGAAATCATCTCACAGAGTTACAGCTTTCCCCTCAAGAAGCCTTTCGCTAAGAAGTTCTTGTGGAATTGGCAAAGTGATATTTGGAAGCCCATAGAGGGCTATGGTGAAAAAGGGAATATCCTCAGATGAAATCTGGAAAGAAGCTTTCTGAGAAACTGCTTAGTGTTCTGTTAATTCATCTCACAGAGTTACATCTGTATTTCGTGGATCTCTTTGCTAGCCTTATTTCTGTGGAATCTGAGAACAGATATTTCCGATCCCTTTGAAGACTATAGGGCCAAAGGAAATATCCTCCGATAACAAAGAGAAAGAAGCTTTCTGAGAAACTTCTTTGTGTTCTGTGAAATCATCTCACAGAGTTACAGCTTTCCCCTCAAGAAGCCTTTCGCTAAGACCGTTCTTGTGGAATTGGCATAGTGATATTTGGAAGCCCTTAGAGGGCTATGGTGAAAAAGGAAATATCCTCAGATGAAATCTGGAAAGAAGCTTTCTGAGAAACTGCTTAGTGTTCTGTTAATTCATCTCACAGAGTTACATCTGTATTTCGTGGATCTCTTTGCTAGCCTTATTTCTGTGGAATCTGAGAACAGATATTTCCGATCCCTTTGAAGACTATAGGGCCAAAGGAAATATCCTCCGATAACAAAGAGAAAGAAGCTTTCTGAGAAACTTCTTTGTGTTCTGTGAAATCATCTCACAGAGTTACAGCTTTCCCCTCAAGAAGCCTTTCGCTAAGACCGTTCTTGTGGAATTGGCATAGTGATATTTGGAAGCCCTTAGAGGGCTATGGTGAAAAAGGAAATATCCTCAGATGAAATCTGGAAAGAAGCTTTCTGAGAAACTGCTTAGTGTTCTGTTAATTCATCTCACAGAGTTACATCTGTATTTCGTGGATCTCTTTGCTAGCCTTATTTCTGTGGAATCTGAGAACAGATATTTCGGATTCCTATGAAGACTATAGGGGCAAAGGAAATATCCTCCGATAACAAAGAGAAAGAAGCTTTCTGAGAAACTTCTTTGTGTTCTGTGAAATCATCTCACAGAGTTACAGCTTTCCCCTCAAGAAGCCTTTCGCTAAGACAGTTCTTGTGGAATTGGCAAAGTGATATTTGGAAGCCCATAGAGGGCTACGGTGAAAAAGGAAATATCCTCAGATGAAATCTGGAAAGAAACTTTCTGAGAAACTGCTTAGTGTTCTGTTAATTCATCTCACAGAGTTACATCTGTATTTCGTGGATCTCTTTGCTAGCCTTATTTCTGTGGAATCTGAGAACAGATATTTCGGATCCCATTGAAGACTATAGGGCCAAAGGAAATATCCTCCGATAACAAAGAGAAAGAAGCTTTCTGAGAAACTTCTTTGGGCTCTGTGAAATCATCTCACAGAGTTACAGCTTTCCCCTCAAGAAGCCTTTCGCTAAGACAGTTCTTGTGGAATTGGCAAAGTGATATTTGGAAGCCCATAGAGGGCTATGGTGAAAAAGGAAATATCTTCAGATGAAATCTGGAAAGAAGCTTTCTGAGAAACTGATTAGTGTTCTGTTAATTCATCTCACAGAGTTACATCTGTATTTCGTGGATCTCTTTGCTAGCCTTATTACTGTGGAATCTGAGAACAGATATTTCGGATCCCATTGAAGACTATAGGGCCAAAGGAAATATCCTCCGATAACAAAGAGAAAGAAGCTTTCTGAGAAACTTCTTTGTGTTCTCTGAAATCATCTCACAGAGTTACAGCTTTCCCCTCAAGAAGCCTTTCGCTAAGACAGTTCTTGTGGAATTGGCAAAGTGATATTTGGAAGCCCTTAGAGGGCTATGGTGAAAAAGGAAATATCCTCACATGAAATCTGGAAAGAAGCTTTCTGAGAAACTGCTTAGTGTTCTGTTAATTCATCTCACAGAGTTACTTCTGTATTTCGTGGATCTCTTTGCTAGCCTTATTTCTGTGGAATCTGAGAACAGATATTTCGGATCCCATTGAAGACTATAGGGCCAAAGGAAATATCCTCCGATAACAAAGAGAAAGAAGCTTTCTGAGAAACTTCTTTGTGTTTTGTGAAATCATCTCACAGAGTTACAGCTTTCCCCTCAAGAAGCCTTTCGCTAAGACAGTTCTTGTGGAATTGGCAAAGTGATATTTGGAAGCCCATAGAGGGCTATGGTGAAAAAGGAAATATCCTCAGATGAAATCTGGAAAGAAGCTTTCTGAGAAACTGCTTAGTGTTCTGTTAATTCATCTCACAGAGTTACATCTGTATTTCGTGGATCTCTTTGCTAGCCTTATTTCTGTGGAATCTGAGAACAGATATTTCCGATCCCTTTGAAGACTATAGCGCCAAAGGAAATATCCTCCGATAACAAAGAGAAAGAAGCTTTCTGAGAAACTTCTTTGTGTTCTGTGAAATCATCTCACAGAGTTACAGCTTTCCCCTCAAGAAGCCTTTCGCTAAGACCGTTCTTGTGGAATTGGCATAGTGATATTTGGAAGCCCTTAGAGGGCTATGGTGAAAAAGGAAATATCCTCAGATGAAATCTGGAAAGAAGCTTTCTGAGAAACTGCTTAGTGTTCTGTTAATTCATCTCACAGAGTTACATCTGTATTTCGTGGATCTCTTTGCTAGCCTTATTTCTGTGGAATCTGAGAACAGATATTTCGGATTCCTATGAAGACTATAGGGGCAAAGGAAATATCCTCCGATAACAAAGAGAAAGAAGCTTTCTGAGAAACTTCTTTGTGTTCTGTGAAATCATCTCACAGAGTTACAGCTTTCCCCTCAAGAAGCCTTTCGCTAAGACAGTTCTTGTGGAATTGGCAAAGTGATATTTGGAAGCCCATAGAGGGCTATGGTGAAAAAGGAAATATCCTCACATGAAATCTGGAAAGAAGCTTTCTGAGAAACTGCTTAGTGTTCTGTTAATTCATCTCACAGAGTTACTTCTGTATTTCGTGGATCTCTTTGCTAGACTTATTTCTGTGGAATCTGAGAACAGATATTTCGGATCCCATTGAAGACTATAGGGCCAAAGGAAATATCCTCCGATAACAAAGAGAAAGAAGCTTTCTGAGAAACTTCTTTGTGTTCTGTGAAATCATCTCACAGAGTTACAGCTTTCCCCTCAAGAAGCCTTTCGCTAAGACAGTTCTTGTGGAATTGGCAAAGTGATATTTGGAAGCCCATAGAGGGCTATGGTGAAAAAGGAAATATCCTCACATGAAATCTGGAAAGAAGCTTTCTGAGAAACTGCTTAGTGTTCTGTTAATTCATCTCACCGAGTTACATCTGTATTTCGTGGATCTCTTTGCTAGCCTTATTTCTGTGGAATCTGGGAACAGATATTTCGGATCCCTTTGAAGACTATAGGGCCAAAGGAAATATCCTCCGATAACAAAGAGAAAGAAGCTTTCTGAGAAACTTCTTTGTGTTCTGTGAAATCATCCCACAGAGTTACAGCTTTCCCCTCAAGAAGCCTTTCGCTAAGACAGTTCTTGTGGAATTGGCAAAGTGATATTTGGAAGCCCATAGAGGGCTATGGTGAAAAAGGAAATATCCTCAGATGAAATCTGGAAAGAAGCTTTCTGAGAAACTGCTTAGTGTTCTGCTAATTCATCTCACAGAGTTACATCTGTATTTCGTGGATCTCTTTGCTAGCCTTATTTCTGTGGAATCTGAGAACAGATATTTCGGATCCCATTGAAGACTATAGGGCCAAAGGAAATATCCTCCGATAACAAAGAGAAAGAAGCTTTCTGAGAAACTTCTTTGTGCTCTGTGAAATCATCTCACAGAGTTACAGCTTTCCCCTCAAGAAGCCTTTCGCTAAGACAGTTCTTGTGGAATTGGCAAAGTGATATTTGGAAGCCCATAGAGGGCTATGGTGAAAAAGGAAATATCCTCAGATGAAATCTGGAAAGAAACTTTCTGAGAAACTGCTTAGTGTTCTGTTAATTCATCTCACAGAGTTACATCTGTATTTCGTGGATCTCTTTGCTAGCCTTATTTCTGTGGAATCTGAGAACAGATATTTCGGATCCCATTGAAGACTATAGGGCCAAAGGAAATATCCTCCGATAACAAAGAGAAAGAAGCTTTCTGAGAAACTTCTTTGGGCTCTGTGAAATCATCTCACAGAGTTACAGCTTTCCCCTCAAGAAGCCTTTCGCTAAGACAGTTCTTGTGGAATTGGCAAAGTGATATTTGGAAGCCCATAGAGGGCTATGGTGAAAAAGGAAATATCCTCAGATGAAATCTGGAAAGAAGCTTTCTGAGAAACTGATTAGTGTTCTGTTAATTCATCTCACAGAGTTACATCTGTATTTCGTGGATCTCTTTGCTAGCCTTATTTCTGTGGAATCTGAGAACAGATATTTCGGATCCCATTGAAGACTATAGGGCCAAAGGAAATATCCTCCGATAACAAAGAGAAAGAAGCTTTCTGAGAAACTTCTTTGTGTTCTGTGAAATCATCTCACAGAGTTACAGCTTTCCCCTCAAGAAGCCTTTCGCTAAGACAGTTCTTGTGGAATTGGCAAAGTGATATTTGGAAGCCCATAGAGGGCTATGGTGAAAAAGGAAATATCCTCACATGAAATCTGGAAAGAAGCTTTCTGAGAAACTGCTTAGTGTTCTGTTAATTCATCTCACAGAGTTACTTCTGTATTTCGTGGATCTCTTTGCTAGCCTTATTTCTGTGGAATCTGAGAACAGATTTTTCGGATCCCATTGAAGACTATAGGGCCAAAGGAAATATCCTCCGATAACAAAGAGAAAGAAGCTTTCTGAGAAACTTCTTTGTGTTCTGTGAAATCATCTCACAGAGTTACAGCTTTCCCCTCAAGAAGCCTTTCGCTAAGACAGTTCTTGTGGAATTGGCAAAGTGATATTTGGAAGCCCATAGAGGGCTATGGTGAAAAAGGAAATATCCTCACATGAAATCTGGAAAGAAGCTTTCTGAGAAACTGCTTAGTGTTCTGTTAATTCATCTCACCGAGTTACATCTGTATTTCGTGGATCTCTTTGCTAGCCTTATTTCTGTGGAATCTGGGAACAGATATTTCGGATCCCTTTGAAGACTATAGGGCCAAAGGAAATATCCTCCGATAACAAAGAGAAAGAAGCTTTCTGAGAAACTTCTTTGTGTTCTGTGAAATCATCCCACAGAGTTACAGCTTTCCCCTCAAGAAGCCTTTCGCTAAGACAGTTCTTGTGGAATTGGCAAAGTGATATTTGGAAGCCCACAGAGGGCTATGGTGAAAAAGGAAATATCCTCAGATGAAATCTGGAAAGAAGCTTTCTGAGAAACTGCTTAGTGTTCTGCTAATTCATCTCACAGAGTTACATCTGTATTTCGTGGATCTCTTTGCTAGCCTTATTTCTGTGGAATCTGAGAACAGATATTTCGGATCCCATTGAAGACTATAGGGCCAAAGGAAATATCCTCCGATAACAAAGAGAAAGAAGCTTTCTGAGAAACTTCTTTGTGTTCTGTGAAATCATCTCACAGAGTTACAGCTTTCCCCTCAAGAAGCCTTTCGCTAAGACAGTTCTTGTGGAATTGGCAAAGTGATATTTGGAAGCCCATATAGGGCTATGGTGAAAAAGGAAATATCCTCAGATGAAATCTGGAAAGAAGCTTTCTGAGAAACTGATTAGTGTTCTGTTAATTCATCTCACAGAGTTACATCTGTATTTCGTGGATCTCTTTGCTAGCCTTATTTCTGTGGAATCTGAGAACAGATATTTCGGATCCCATTGAAGACTATAGGGCCAAAGGAAATATCCTCTGATAACAAAGAGAAAGAAGCTTTCTGAGAAACTTCTTTGTGTTCTGTGAAATCATCTCACAGAGTTACAGCTTTCCCCTCAAGAAGCCTTTCGCTAAGAAGTTCTTGTGGAATTGGCAAAGTGATATTTGGAAGCCCATAGAGGGCTATGGTGAAAAAGGAAATATCCTCAGATGAAATCTGGAAAGAAGCTTTCTGAGAAACTGCTTAGTGTTCTGTTAATTCATCTCACAGAGTTACATCTGTATTTCGTGGATCTCTTTGCTAGCCTTATTTCTGTGGAATCTGAGAACAGATATTTCCGATCCCTTTGAAGACTATAGCGCCAAAGGAAATATCCTCCGATAACAAAGAGAAAGAAGCTTTCTGAGAAACTTCTTTGTGTTCTGTGAAATCATCTCACAGAGTTACAGCTTTCCCCTCAAGAAGCCTTTCGCTAAGACCGTTCTTGTGGAATTGGCATAGTGATATTTGGAAGCCCTTAGAGGGCTATGGTGAAAAAGGAAATATCCTCAGATGAAATCTGGAAAGAAGCTTTCTGAGAAACTGCTTAGTGTTCTGTTAATTCATCTCACAGAGTTACATCTGTATTTCGTGGATCTCTTTGCTAGCCTTATTTCTGTGGAATCTGAGAACAGATATTTCGGATTCCTATGAAGACTATAGGGGCAAAGGAAATATCCTCCGATAACAAAGAGAAAGAAGCTTTCTGAGAAACTTCTTTGTGTTCTGTGAAATCATCTCACAGAGTTACAGCTTTCCCCTCAAGAAGCCTTTCGCTAAGACAGTTCTTGTGGAATTGGCAAAGTGATATTTGGAAGCCCATAGAGCGCTATGGTGAAAAAGGAAATATCCTCAGATGAAATCTGGAAAGAAGCTTTCTGAGAAACTGCTTAGTGTTCTGTTAATTCATCTCACAGAGTTACATCTGTATTTCGTGGATCTCTTTGCTAGCCTTATTTCTGTGGAATCTGAGAACAGATATTTCGGATCCCATTGAAGACTACAGGGCCAAAGGAAATATCCTCCGATAACAAAGAGAAAGAAGCTTTCTGAGAAACTTCTTTGGGCTCTGTGAAATCATCTCACAGAGTTACAGCTTTCCCCTCAAGAAGCCTTTCCTAAGACAGTTCTTGTGGAATTGGCAAAGTGATATTTGGAAGCCCATAGAGGGCTATGGTGAAAAAGGAAATATCCTCAGATGAAATCTGGAAAGAAGCTTTCTGAGAAACTGCTTAGTGTTCTGTTAATTCATCTCACAGAGTTACATCTGTATTTCGTGGATCTCTTTGCTAGCCTTATTTCTGTGGAATCTGAGAACAGATATTTCGGATCCCATTGAAGACTATAGGGCCAAAGGAAATATCCTCCGATAACAAAGAGAAAGAAGCTTTCTGAGAAACTTCTTTGTGTTCTGTGAAATCATCTCACAGAGTTACAGCTTTCCCCTCAAGAAGCCTTTCGCTAAGACAGTTCTTGTGGAATTGGCAAAGTGATATTTGGAAGCCCATAGAGGGCTATGGTGAAAAAGGAAATATGCTCACATGAAATCTGGAAAGAAGCTTTCTGAGAAACTGCTTAGTGTTCTGTTAATTCATCTCACAGAGTTACATCTATATTTCGTGGATCTCTTTGCTAGCCTTATTTCTGTGGAATCTGAGAACAGATATTTCGGATCCCATTGAAGACTATAGGGCCAAAGGAAATATCCTCCGATAACAAAGAGAAAGAAGCTTTCTGAGAAACTTCTTTGTGTTCTGTGAAATCATCTCACAGAGTTACAGCTTTCCCGTCAAGAAGCCTTTCGCTAAGACAGTTCTTGTGGAATTGGCAAAGTGATATTTGGAAGCCCATAGAGGGCTATGGTGAAAAAGGAAATATCCTCACATGAAATCTGAAAAGAAGCTTTCTGAGAAACTGCTTAGTGTTCTGTTAATTCATCTCACAGAGTTACATCTGTATTTCGTGTATCTCTTTGCTAGCCTTATTTCTGTGGAATCTGAGAACAGATATTTCGGATCCCTTTGAAGACTATAGGGCCAAAGGAAATATCCTCCGATAACAAAGAGAAAGAAGCTTTCTGAGAAACTTCTTTGTGTTCTGTGAAATCATCCCACAGAGTTACAGCTTTCCCCTCAAGAAGCCTTTCGCTAAGACAGTTCTTGTGGAATTGGCAAAGTGATATTTGGAAGCCCATAGAGGGCTATGGTGAAAAAGGAAATATCCTCAGATGAAATCTGGAAAGAAGCTTTCTGAGAAACTGCTTAGTGTTCTGCTAATTCATCTCACAGAGTTACATCTGTATTTCGTGGATCTCTTTGCTAGCCTTATTTCTGTGGAATCTGAGAACAGATATTTCCGATCCCATTGAAGACTATAGGGCCAAAGGAAATATCCTCCGATAACAAAGAGAAAGAAGCTTTCTGAGAAACTTCTTTGTGCTCTGTGAAATCATCTCACAGAGTTACAGCTTTCCCCTCAAGAAGCCTTTCGCTAAGACAGTTCTTGTGGAATTGGCAAAGTGATATTTGGAAGCCCATATAGGGCTATGGTGAAAAAGGAAATATCCTCAGATGAAATCTGGAAAGAAGCTTTCTGAGAAACTGCTTAGTGTTCTGTTAATTCATCTCACAGAGTTACATCTGTATTTCGTGGATCTCTTTGCTAGCCTTATTTCTGTGGAATCTGAGAACAGATATTTCGGATCCCATTGAAGACTATAGGGCCAAAGGAAATATCCTCCGATAACAAAGAGAAAGAAGCTTTCTGAGAAACTTCTTTGTGTTCTGTGAAATCATCTCACAGAGTTACAGCTTTCCCGTCAAGAAGCCTTTCGCTAAGACAGTTCTTGTGGAATTGGCAAAGTGATATTTGGAAGCCCATAGAGGGCTATGGTGAAAAAGGAAATATCCTCACATGAAATCTGGAAAGAAGCTTTCTGAGAAACTGCTTAGTGTTCTGTTAATTCATCTCACAGAGTTACATCTGTATTTCGTGGATCTCTTTGCTAGCCTTATTTCTGTGGAATCTGAGAACAGATATTTCGGATCCCTTTGAAGACTATAGGGCCAAAGGAAATATCCTCCGATAACAAAGAGAAAGAAGCTTTCTGAGAAACTTCTTTGTGTTCTGTGAAATCATCCCACAGAGTTACAGCTTTCCCCTCAAGAAGCCTTTCACTAAGACAGTTCTTGTGGAATTGGCAAAGTGATATTTGGAAGCCCATAGAGGGCTATGGTGAAAAAGGAAATATCCTCAGATGAAATCTGGAAAGAAGCTTTCTGAGAAACTGCTTAGTGTTCTGCTAATTCATCTCACAGAGTTACATCTGTATTTCGTGGATCTCTTTGCTAGCCTTATTTCTGTGGAATCTGAGAACAGATATTTCCGATCCCTTTGAAGACTATAGGGCCAAAGGAAATATCCTCCGATAACAAAGAGAAAGAAGCTTTCTGAGAAACTTCTTTGTGCTCTGTGAAATCATCTCACAGAGTTACAGCTTTCCCCTCAAGAAGCCTTTCGCTAAGACAGTTCTTGTGGAATTGGCAAAGTGATATTTGGAAGCCCATATAGGGCTATGGTGAAAAAGGAAATATCCTCAGATGAAATCTGGAAAGAAGCTTTCTGAGAAACTGCTTAGTGTTCTGTTAATTCATCTCACAGAGTTACATCTGTATTTCGTGGATCTCTTTGCTAGCCTTATTTCTGTGGAATCTGAGAACAGATATTTCGGATCCCATTGAAGACTATAGGGCCAAAGGAAATATCCTCCGATAACAAAGAGAAAGAAGCTTTCTGAGAAACTTCTTTGTGTTCTGTGAAATCATCTCACAGAGTTACAGCTTTCCCCTCAAGAAGCCTTTCGCTAAGAAGTTCTTGTGGAATTGGCAAAGTGATATTTGGAAGCCCATAGAGGGCTATGGTGAAAAAGGAAATATCCTCAGATGAAATCTGGAAAGAAGCTTTCTGAGAAACTGCTTAGTGTTCTGTTAATTCATCTCGCAGAGTTACATCTGTATTTCGTGGATCTCTTTGCTAGCCTTATTTCTGTGGAATCTGAGAACAGATATGTCCGATCCCTTTGAAGACTATAGGGCCAAAGGAAATATCCTCCGATAACAAAGAGAAAGAAGCTTTCTGAGAAACTTCTTTGTGTTCTGTGAAATCATCTCACAGAGTTACAGCTTTCCCCTCAAGAAGCCTTTCGCTAAGACCGTTCTTGTGGAATTGGCATAGTGATATTTGGAAGCCCTTAGAGGGCTATGGTGAAAAAGGAAATATCCTCAGATGAAATCTGGAAAGAAGCTTTCTGAGAAACTGCTTAGTGTTCTGTTAATTCATCTCACAGATTTACATCTGTATTTCGTGGATCTCTTTGCTAGCCTTATTTCTGTGGAATCTGAGAACAGATATTTCGGATTCCTATGAAGACTATAGGGGCAAAGGAAATATCCTCCGATAACAAAGAGAAAGAAGCTTTCTGAGAAACTTCTTTGTGTTCTGTGAAATCATCTCACAGAGTTACAGCTTTCCCCTCAAGAAGCCTTTCGCTAAGACAGTTCTTGTGGAATTGGCAAAGTGATATTTGGAAGCCCATAGAGGGCTATGGTGAAAAAGGAAATATCCTCACATGAAATCTGGAAAGAAGCTTTCTGAGAAACTGCTTAGTGTTCTGTTAATTCATCTCACAGAGTTACATCTGTATTTCGTGCATCTCTTTGCTAGCCTTATTTCTGTGGAATCTGAGAACAGATATTTCGGATCCCTTTGAAGACTATAGGACCAAAGGAAATATCCTCCGATAACAAAGAGAAAGAAGCTTTCTGAGAAACTTCTTTGTGTTCTGTGAAATCATCTCACAGAGTTACAGCTTTCCCCTCAAGAAGCCTTTCGCTAAGACAGTTCTCGTGGAATTGGCAAAGTGATATTTGGAAGCCCATAGAGGGCTATGGTGAAAAAGGAAATATCCTCATATGAAATCTGGAAAGAAGCTTTCTGAGAAACTGCTTAGTGTTCTGTTAATTCATCTCACTGAGTTACATCTGTAAGTCCTGGATCTCTTTGCTAGCCTTATTTCTGTGGAATCTGAGAACAGATATTTCGGATCCCGTTGAAGACTATAGGGCCAAAGGAAATATCCTCCGATAACAAAGAGAAAGAAGCTTTCTGAGAAACTTCTTTGTGTTCTGTGAAATCATCTCACAGAGTTACAGCATTCCCCTCAAGAAGCCTTTCGCTAAGACAGTTCTTGTGGAATTGGCAAAGTGATATTTGGAAGCCCATAGAGGGCTATGGTGAAAAAGGAAATATCCTCAGATGAAATCTGGAAAGAAGTTTTCTGAGAAACTGCTTAGTGTTCTGTTAATTCATCTCACAGAGTTACATCTGTATTTCGTGGATCTCTTTGCTAGACTTATTTCTGTTTAATCTGAGAACAGATATTTCGGATCCTATTGAAGACTATAGGGCCAAAGGAAATATCCTCCGATAACAAAGAGAAAGAAGCTTTCTGAGAAACTTCTTTGTGTTCTGTGAAATCATCTCACAGAGTTACAGCTTTCCCCTCAAGAAGCCTTTCGCTACGACTGTTCTTGTGGAATTGGCAAAGTGATATTTGGAAGCCCATAGAGGGCTATGGTGAAAAAGGAAATATCCTCAGATGAAATCTGGAAAGCAGCTTTCTGAGAAACTGCTGAGTGTTCTGTTAATCATCTCACAGAGTTACATCTGTATTTCGTGGGTCTCTTTGCTAGCCTTATTTCTGTGGAATCTGAGAACAGATATTTCGGATCCCATTGAAGACTATAGGGCCAAAGGAAATATCCTCCGGTAACAAAGAGAGAGAAGCTTTCTGAGAAACTTCTTTGTGTTCTGTGAAATCATCTCACAGAGTTACAGCTTTCCCCTCAAGAAGCCTTACGCAAAGACAGTTGTTGTGGAATTGGCAAAGTGATATTTGGAAGCCCTTAGAGGGCTATGGTGAAAAAGGAAATATCCTCAGATGAAATCTGGAAAGAAGCTTTCTGAGAAACTGCTTAGTGTTCTGTGAAATTATCTCACAGAGTTACAGCTTTCCCCTCAAGAAGCCTTTCGCTAAGACAGTTCTTGTGGAATTGGCAAAGTGATATTTGGAAGCCCATAGAGGGCTATGGTGAAAAAGGAAATATCCTCACATGAAATCTGGAAAGAAGCTTTCTGAGAAACTGCTGAGTGTTCTGTTAATTCATCTCACAGAGTTACATCTGTATTTCGTGGATCTCTTTGCTAGCCTTATTTCTGTGGAATCTGAGAACAGATATTTCGGATCCCTTTGAAGACTATAGGACCAAAGGAAATATCCTCCGATAACAAAGAGAAAGAAGCTTTCTGAGAAACTTCTTTGTGTTCTGTGAAATCATCTCACAGAGTTACAGCTTTCCCCTCAAGAAGCCTTTCGCTAAGACAGTTCTTGTGGAACTGGCAAGGTGATATTTGGAAGTTCATAGAGGGTTAGGGTGAAAAAGGAAATATCCTCAGATGAAATCTAGAAGGAAGCTTTCTGAGAAACTGCTGAGTGTTCTGTTAATTCATCTCACAGAGTTACATCTGTATTTTGTGGATCTCTTTGCTAGCTTTATTTCTGTGGAATCTGAGAACAGATATTTCGGATCCCATTGAACACTACAGGGCCAAAGGAAATATCCTCCGATAACAAAGAGAAAGAAGCTTTCTGAGAAACTTCTTTGTGTTCTGTGAAATCATCTCACAGAGTTACAGCTTTCCCCTCAAGAAGCCTTTCGCTAAGACAGTTGTTGTGGAATTGGCAAAGTGATATTTGGAAGCCCATAGAGGGCTATGGTGAAAATGGAAATATCCTCAGATGAAATCTGGAAAGAAGCTTTCTGAGAATCTGCTTAGTGTTCTGTGAAATCATCTCACAGAGTTACAGCTTTCCCCTCAAGAAGCCTTTCGCTAAGACAGTTCTTGTGGAATTGGCTAAGTGATATTTGGAACCCCTAGAGGGCTATGGTGAAAAAGGAAATATCCTCACTTGAAATCTGGAAAGAAGCTTTCTGAGAAACTGCTGAGTGTTCTGTTAATTCATCTCACAGAGTTACATCTGTATGTCCTGGATCTCTTTGCTAGCTTTATTTCTGTGGAATCTGAGAACAGATATTTCGGATCCCTTTGTACACTACAAGGCCAAAGGAAATATCCTCCGATAACAAAGAGAAAGAAGCTTTCTGAGAAACTTCTTTGTGTTCTGTGAAATCATCTCACAGAGTTACAGCTTTCCCCTCAAGAAGCCTTTCGCTAACAGAGTTGTTGTGGAATTGGCAAAGTGATATTTGGAAGCCCATAGAGGGCTATGGTGAAAAAGGAAATATCCTCAGATGAAATCTGGAAAGAAGCTTTCTGAGAAACTGCTTAGTGTTGTGTAAATTCATCTCACAGAGTTACATCTGTATTTCGTGGATCTCTTTGCTAGACTTATTTCTGTGGGATCTGAGGACAGATATTTCGGATCCCTTTGAAGACTATAGGGCCAAAGGAAATATCCTCCGATAACAAAGAGAAAGAAGCTTTCTGAGAAACTTCTTTGTGTTCTGTGAAATCATCTCACAGAGTTACAGCTTTCCCCTCAAGAAGCCTTTCGCTAAGACAGTTCTTGTGGAATTGGCAAAGTGATATTTGGAAGCCCATAGAGGGCTATGGTGAAAAAGGAAATATCCTCAGAGGAAATCTGGAAAGAAGCTTTCTGAGAAACTGCTTAGTGTTCTGTTAATTCATCTCACAGAGTTACATCTGTATTTCGTGGATCTCTTTGGTAGCCTTATTTCTGAGGAATCTGAGAACAGATATTTCGGATCCCATTGAAGACTATAGGGCCAAAGGAAATAATCTCCGATAACAAAGAGAAAGAAGCTTTCTGAGAAACTTCTTTGTGTTCTGTGAAATCATCTCACAGAGTTACAGCATTCCCCTCAAGAAGCCTTTCGCGAAGACAGTTCTTGTGGAATTGGCAAAGTGATATTTGGAAGCCCATAGAGGGCTATGGTGAAAAAGGAAATATCCTCAGATGAAATCTGGAAAGAAGCTTTCTGAGAAACTGCTGAGTGTTCTGTTAATTCATCTCACAGAGTTACATCTGTATTTCGTGGATCTCTTTGCTAGACTTATTTCTGTGGAATCTGAGAACAGATATTTCGGATCCCATTGAAGACTATAGGGCCAAAGGAAATATCCTCCGATAACAAAGAGAAAGAAGCTTTCTAAGAAACTTCTTTGTGTTCTGTGAAATCATCTCACAGAGTTACAGCTTTCCCCTCAAGAAGCCTTTCGCTAAGACAGTTCTTGTGGAATTGGCAAAGTGATATTTGGAAGCCCTTTGAGGGCTATGGTGAAAAAGGAAATATCCTCACATGAAATCTGGAAAGAAGCTTTCTGAGAAACTGCTTAGTGTTCTGTTAATTCATCTCACGGAGTTACATCTGTATTTCGTGGATCTCTTTGCTAGCCTTATTTCTTTGGAATCGGAGAACAGATATTTCGGATTCCTATGAAGAATATAGGGGCAAAGGAAATATCCTCCGATAACAAAGAGAAAGAAGCTTTCTGAGAAACTTCTTTGTGTTCTGTGAAATCATCTCACAGAGTTACAGCTTTCCCCTCAAGAAGCTTTTCGCTAAGACAGTTCTTGTGGAATTGGCAAAGTGATATTTGGAAGCCCATAGAGGGCTATAGTGAAAAAGGAAATATCCTCAGATGAAATCTGGAAAGAAGCTCTCTGAGAAAGTTCTGAGTGTTCTGTTAATTCATCTCACAGAGTTACATCTGTATTTCGTGGATCTCTTTGCTAGCCTTATTTCTGTGGAATCTGAGAACAGATATTTCGGATCCCATTGAAGACTATAGGGCCAAAGGAAATATCCTCCGATAACAAAGAGAAAGAAGCTTTCTGAGAAACTTCTTTGTGTTCTGTGAAATCATCTCACAGAGTTACAGCTTTCCCCTCAAGAAGCCTTTCGCTAAGAAGTTCTTGTGGAATTGGCAAAGTGATATTTGGAAGCCCTTAGAGGGCTATGGTGAAAAAGGAAACATCCTCAGATGAAATCTGGAAAGAAGCTTTCTGAGAAACTGCTTAGTGTTCTGTTAATTCATCTCACAGAGTTACATCTGTATTTCGTGGATCTCTTTGCTAGCCTTATTTCTGTGGAATCTGAGAACAGATATTTCCGATCCCTTTGAAGACTATAGGGCCAAAGGAAATATCCTCCGATAACAAAGAGAAAGAAGCTTTCTGAGAAAATTCTTTGTGTTCTGTGAAATCATCTCACAGAGTTACAGCTTTCCCCTCAAGAAGCCTTTCGCTAAGACCGTTCTTGTGGAATTGGCATAGTGATATTTGGAAGCCCTTAGAGGGCTAAGGTGAAAAAGGAAATATCCTCAGATGAAATCTGGAAAGAAGCTTTCTGAGAAACTGCTTAGTATTCTGTTAATTCATCTCACAGAGTTACATCTGTATTTCGTGGATCTCTTTGCTAGCCTTATTTCTTTGGAATCTGAGAACAGATATTTCGGATCCCTTTGAAGACTATAGGGCCAAAGGAAATATCCTCCGATAACAAAGAGAAAGAAGCTTTCTGAGAAACTGCCTTGTGTTCTGTGAAATCACCTCACAGAGTTACAGCTTTCCCCTCAAGAAGCCTTTCGCTAAGACAGTTCTTGTGGAATTGGCAAAGTGATATTTGGAAGCCCTTAGAGGGCTATGGTGAAAAAGGTAATATCCTCTGATGTAATCTGGAAAGAAGCTTTCTGAGAAACTGCTTAGTGTTCTGTTAATTCATCTCACAGAGTTACATCTGTATTTCGTGGATCTCTTTGCTAGCCTTATTTCTGTGGAATCTGAGAACAGATATTTCGGATCCCTTTGAAGACTATAGGGCCAAAGGAAATATCCTCTGATAACAAAGAGAAAGAAGCTTTCTGAGAAAATTCTTTGTGCTCTGTGAAATCATCTCACAGAGTTACAGCTTTCCCCTCAAGAAGCCTTTCGCTAAGACAGTTCTTGTGGAATTGGCAAAGTGATATTTGGAAGCCCATAGAGGGCTATGTTGAAAAAGGAAATATCCTCAGATGAAATCTGGAAAGAAGCTTTCTGAGAAACTGCTTAGTGTTCTGTTAATTCATCTCACAGAGTTACATCTGTATTTCGTGGATCTCTTTGCTAGTCTTATTTCTTTGGAATCTGAGAACAGATATTTCGGATCCCATTGAAGACTGTAGGGCCAAAGGATATATCCTCCGATAACAAAGAGAAAGAAGCTTTCTGAGAAACTTCTTTGTGCTCTGTGAAATCATCTCACAGAGTTACAGCTTTCCCCTCAAGAAGTCTTTCACTAAGACAGTTCTTGTGGAATTGGCAAAGTGATATTTGGAAGCCCATAGAGGGCTATGGTGAAAAAGGAAATATCCTCAGATGAAATCTGGAAAGAAGTTTTCTGAGAAACTGCTTAGTGTTCTGTTAATTCATCTCACAGAGTTACATCTGTATTTCGTGCATCTCTTTGCTAGCCTTATTTCTGTGGAATCTGAGAACAGATATTTCGGATCCCATTGAAGACTATAGGGCCAAAGGAAATATCCTCCGATAACAAAGAGAAAGAAGCTTTCTGAGAAACTTCTTTGTGTTCTATGAAATCATCTCACAGAGTTACAGCTTTCCCCTCAAGAAGCCTCTCGCTAAGACAGTTCTTGTGGAATTGGCAAAGTGATATTTGGAAGCCCATAGAGGGCTATGGTGAAAAAGGAAATATCCTCAGATGAAATCTGGAAAGAAGCTTTCTGAGAAACTGCTGAGTGTTCTGTTAATTCATCTCACAGAGTTACATCTGTATTTCGTGGATCTCTTTGCTAGCCTTATTTCTGTGGAATCTGAGAACAGATATTTCCGATCCCTTTGAAGACTATAGGGCCAAAGGAAATACCCTCTGATAACAAAGAGATAGAAGCTTTCTGAGAAACTTCTTTGTGTTCTGTGAAATCATCTCACAGAGTTACAGCTTTCCCCTCAAGAAGCATTTCGCTAAGACCGTTCTTGTGGAATTGGCATAGTGATATTTGGAAGCCCTTAGAGGGCTATGGTGAAAAAGGAAATATCCTCAGATGAAATCTGGAAAGAAGCTTTCTGAGAAACTGCTTAGTGTTCTGTTAATTCATCTCACAGAGTTACATCTGTGTTTCGTGGATCTCTCTGCTAGCCTTATTTCTGTGGAATCTGAGAACAGATATTTCGGATTCCTATGAAGAGTATAGGGGCAAAGGAAATATCCTCCGATAACAAAGAGAAAGAAGCTTTCTGAGAAACTTCTTTGTGTTCTGTGAAATCATCTCACAGAGTTACAGCTTCCCCCTCAAGAAGCCTTTCGCTAAGACAGTTCTTGTGGAATTGGCAAAGTGATATTTGGAAGCCCATAGAGGGCTATGGTGAAAAAGGAAATATCCTCACATGAAATCTGGAAAGAAGCTTTCTGAGAAACTGCTTAGTGTTCTGTTAATTCATCTCACGGAGTTACATCTGTATTTCGTGGATCTCTTTGCTAGCCTTATTTCTTTGGAATCGGAGAACAGATATTTCGGATTCCTATGAAGAATATAGGGGCAAAGGAAATATGCTCCGATAACAAAGAGAAAGAAGCTTTCTGAGAAACTTCTTTGTGTTCTGTGAAATCATCTCACAGAGTTACAGCTTTCCCCTCAAGAAGCCTTTCGCTAAGACAGTTCTTGTGGAATTGGCAAAGTGATATTTGGAAGCCCATAGAGGGCTATAGTGAAAAAGGAAATATCCTCAGATGAAATCGGGAAAGAAGCTTTCTGAGAAACTGCTTAGTGTTCTGTTAATTCATCTCACAGAGTTACATCTGTATTTCGTGGATCTCTTTGCTAGCCTTATTTCTGTGGAATCTGAGAACAGATATTTCGGATCCCATTGAAGACTATAGGGCCAAAGGAAATATCCTCCGATAACAAAGAGAAAGAAGCTTTCTGAGAAACTTCTTTGGGCTCTGTGAAATCATCTCACAGAGTTACAGCTTTCCCCTCAAGAAGCCTTTGGCTAAGACAGTTCTTGTGGAATTAGCAAAGTGATATTTGGAAGCCCATAGAGGGCTATGGTGAAAAAGGAAATATCCTCAGATGAAATCTGGAAAGAAGCTTTCTGAGAAACTGCTTAGTGTTCTGTTAATTCATCTCACAGAGTTACATCTGTATTTCGTTGATCTCTTTGCTAGCCTTATTTCTGTGGAATCTGAGAACAGATATTTCGGATCCCATTGAAGACTATAGGGCCAAAGGAAATATCCTCCGATAACAAAGAGAAAGAAGCTTTCTGAGAAACTTCTTTGTGTTCTGTGAAATCATCTCACAGAGTTACAGCTTTCCCCTCAAGAAGCCTTTCGCTAAGACAGTTCTTGTGGAATTGGCAAAGTGATATTTGGAAGCCCATAGAGGGCTATGGTGAAAAAGGAAATATCCTCAGATGAAATCTGGAAAGAAGCTTTCTGAGAAACTGCTTAGTGTTCTGTTAATTCATCTCACAGAGTTACATCTGTATTTCGTGCATCTCTTTGCTAGCCTTATTTCTGTGGAATCTGAGAACAGATATTTCCGATCCCTTTGAAGACTATAGGGCCAAAGGAAATACCCTCAGATAACAAAGAGATAGAAGCTTTCTGAGAAACTTCTTTGTGTTCTGTGAAATCATCTCACAGAGTTACAGCTTTCCTCTCAAGAAGCCTTTCGCTAAGACAGTTCTTGTGGAATTGGCAAAGTGATATTTGGAAGCCCATAGAAGGCTATGGTGAAAAAGGAAATATCCTCAGATGAAATCTGGAAAGAAGCTTTCTGAGAAACTGCTGAGTGTTCTGTTAATTCATCTCACAGAGTTACATCTGTATTTCGTGGATCTCTTTGCTAGCCTTATTTCTGTGGAATCTGAGAACAGATATTTCGGATCCCATTGAAGACTACAGGGCCAAAGGAAATATCCTCCGATAACAAAGAGAAAGAAGCTTTCTGAGAAACTTCTTTGGGCTCTGTGAAATCATCTCACAGAGTTACAGCTTTCCCCTCAAGAAGCCTTTCGCTAAGACAGTTCTTGTGGAATTGGCAAAGTGATATTTGGAAGCCCATAGAGGGCTATGGTGAAAAAGGAAATATCCTCAGATGAAATCTGGAAAGAAGCTTTCTGAGAAACTGCTTAGTGTTCTGTTAATTCATCTCACAGAGTTACATCTGTATTTCGTGGATCTCTTTGCTAGCCTTATTTCTGTGGAATCTGAGAACAGATATTTCGGATCCCATTGAAGACTATAGGGCCAAAGGAAATATCCTCCGATAACAAAGAGAAAGAAGCTTTCTGAGAAACTTGTTTGTGTTCTTTGAAATCATCCCACAGAGTTACAGCTTTCCCCTCAAGAAGCCTTTCACTAAGACAGTTCTTGTGGAATTGGCAAAGTGATATTTGGAAGCCCATAGAGGGCTATGGTGAAAAAGGAAATATCCTCAGATGAAATCTGGAAAGAAGTTTTCTGAGAAACTGCTTAGTGTTCTGTTAATTCATCTCACAGAGTTACATCTGTATTTCGTGCATCTCTTTGCTAGCCTTATTTCTGTGGAATCTGAGAACAGATATTTCGGATCCCATTGAAGACTATAGGGCCAAAGGAAATATCCTCCGATAACAAAGAGAAAGAAGCTTTCTGAGAAACTTCTTTGTGTTCTATGAAATCATCTCACAGAGTTACAGCTTTCCCCTCAAGAAGCCTCTCGCTAAGACAGTTCTTGTGGAATTGGCAAAGTGATATTTGGAAGCCCATAGAGGGCTATGGTGAAAAAGGAAATATCCTCAGATGAAATCTGGAAAGAAGCTTTCTGAGAAACTGCTGAGTGTTCTGTTAATTCATCTCACAGAGTTACATCTGTATTTCGTGGATCTCTTTGCTAGCCTTATTTCTGTGGAATCTGAGAACAGATATTTCCGATCCCTTTGAAGACTATAGGGCCAAAGGAAATACCCTCTGATAACAAAGAGATAGAAGCTTTCTGAGAAACTTCTTTTTGTTCTGTGAAATCATCTCACAGAGTTACAGCTTTCCCCTCAAGAAGCATTTCGCTAAGACCGTTCTTGTGGAATTGGCATAGTGATATTTGGAAGCCCTTAGAGGGCTATGGTGAAAAAGGAAATATCCTCAGATGAAATCTGGAAAGAAGCTTTCTGAGAAACTGCTTAGTGTTCTGTTAATTCATCTCACAGAGTTACATCTGTGTTTCGTGGATCTCTCTGCTAGCCTTATTTCTGTGGAATCTGAGAACAGATATTTCGGATTCCTATGAAGAGTATAGGGGCAAAGGAAATATCCTCCGATAACAAAGAGAAAGAAGCTTTCTGAGAAACTTCTTTGTGTTCTGTGAAATCATCTCACAGAGTTACAGCTTCCCCCTCAAGAAGCCTTTCGCTAAGACAGTTCTTGTGGAATTGGCAAAGTGATATTTGGAAGCCCATAGAGGGCTATGGTGAAAAAGGAAATATCCTCACATGAAATCTGGAAAGAAGCTTTCTGAGAAACTGCTTAGTGTTCTGTTAATTCATCTCACGGAGTTACATCTGTATTTCGTGGATCTCTTTGCTAGCCTTATTTCTTTGGAATCGGAGAACAGATAATTCGGATTCCTATGAAGAATATAGGGGCAAAGGAAATATGCTCCGATAACAAAGAGAAAGAAGCTTTCTGAGAAACTTCTTTGTGTTCTGTGAAATCATCTCACAGAGTTACAGCTTTCCCCTCAAGAAGCCTTTCGCTAAGACAGTTCTTGTGGAATTGGCAAAGTGATATTTGGAAGCCCATAGAGGGCTATAGTGAAAAAGGAAATATCCTCAGATGAAATCGGGAAAGAAGCTTTCTGAGAAACTGCTTAGTGTTCTGTTAATTCATCTCACTGAGTTACATCTGTATTTCGTGGATCTCTTTGCTAGCCTTATTTCTGTGGAATCTGAGAACAGGTATTTCGGATCCCATTGAAGACTATAGGGCCAAAGGAAATATCCTCCGATAACAAAGAGAAAGAAGCTTTCTGAGAAACTTCTTTGTGTTCTGTGAAATAATCTCACAGAGTTACAGCTTTCCCCTCAAGAAGCCTTTGGCTAAGACAGTTCTTCTGGAATTGGCAAAGTGATATTTGGAAGCCCATAGAGGGCTATGGTGAAAAAGGAAATATCCTCAGATGAAATCTGGAAAGAAGCTTTCTGAGAAACTGCTTAGTGTTCTGTTAATTCATCTCACAGAGTTACATCTGTATTTCGTGGATCTCTTTGCTAGCCTTATTTCTGTGGAATCTGAGAACAGATATTTCGGATCCCATTGAAGACTATAGGGCCAAAGGAAATATCCTCCGATAACAAAGAGAAAGAAGCTTTCTGAGAAACTTCTTTGTGTTCTGTGAAATCATCTCACAGAGTTACAGCTTTCCCCTCAAGAAGCCTTTCGCTAAGACAGTTCTTGTGGAATTGGCAAAGCGATATTTGGAAGCCCATAGAGGGCTATGGTGAAAAAGGAAATATCCTCAGTTGAAATCTGGAAAGAAGCTTTCTGAGAAACTGCTTAGTGTTCTGTTAATTCATCTCACAGAGTTACATCTGTATTTCGTGGATCTCTTTGCTAGCCTTATTTCTGTGGAATCTGAGAACAGATATTTCGGATCCCATTGAAGACTATAGGGCCAAAGGAAATATCCTCCGATAACAAAGAGAAAGAAGCTTTCTGAGAAACTTCTTTGTGTTCTATGAAATCATCTCACAGAGTTACAGCTTTCCCCTCAAGAAGCCTCTCGCTAAGACAGTTCTTGTGGAATTGGCAAAGTGATATTTGGAAGCCCATAGAGGGCTATGGTGAAAAAGGAAATATCCTCACATGAAATCTGGAAAGAAGCTTTCTGAGAAACTGCTTAGTGTTCTGTTAATTCATCTCACAGAGTTACATCTGTGTTTCGTGGATCTCTTTGCTAGCCTTATTTCTGTGGAATCTGAGAACAGATATTTCGGATTCCTATGAAGACTATAGGAGCAAAGAAAATATCCTCCGATAACAAAGAGAAAGAAGCTTTCTGAGAAACTTCTTTGTGTTCTGTGAAATCATCTCACAGAGTTACAGCTTTCCCCTCAAGAAGTCTTTCGCTGAGACAGTTCTTGTGGAATTGGCAAAGTGATATTTGGAAGCCCATAGAGGGCTATGGTGAAAAAGGAAATATCCTCACATGAAATCTGGAAAGAAGCTTTCTGAGAAACTGCTTAGTGTTCTGTTAATTCATCTCACGGAGTTACATCTGTATTTCGTGGATCTCTTTGCTAGCCTTATTTCTTTGGAATCGGAGAACAGATATTTCGGATTCCTATGAAGAATATAGGGGCAAAGGAAATATCCTCCGATAACAAAGAGAAAGAAGCTTTCTGAGAAACTTCTTTGTGTTCTGTGAAATCATCTCACAGAGTTACAGCTTTCCCCTCAAGAAGCCTTTCGCTAAGACAGTTCTTGTGGAATTGGCAAAGTGATATTTGGAAGCCAATAGAGAGCTATAGTGAAAAAGGAAATATCCTCAGATGAAATCTGGAAAGAAGCTTTCTGAGAAACTGCTTAGTGTTCTGTTAATTCATCTCACAGAGTTACATCTGTATTTCGTGGACCTCTTTGCTAGCCTTATTTCTGTGGAATCTGAGAACAGATATTTCCGATCCCTTTGAAGACTATAGGGGCAAAGGAAATATCCTCCGATAACAAAGAGAAAGAAGCTTTCTGAGAAACTTCTTTGTGTTCTGTGAAATCATCTCACAGAGTTACAGCTTTCCCCTCAAGAAGCCTTTCGCTAAGACCGTTCTTGTGGAATTGGCATAGTGATATTTGGAAGCCCTTAGAGGGCTAAGGTGAAAAAGGAAATATCCTCAGATGAAATCTGCAAAGAAGCTTTCTGAGAAACTGCTAAGTGTTCTGTTAATTCATCTCACAGAGTTACATCTGTATTTCGTGGATCTCTTTGCTAGCCTTATTTCTTTGGAATCTGAGAACAGATATTTCGGATCCCTTTGAAGACTATAGGGCCAAAGGAAATATCCTCCGATAACAAAGAGAAAGAAGCTTTCTGAGAAACTGCTTTGTGTTCTGTGAAATCACCTCACAGAGTTACAGCTTTCCCCTCAAGAAGCCTTTCGCTAAGACAGTTCTTGTGGAATTGGCAAAGTGATATTTGGAAGCCCATAGAGGGCTATGGTGAAAAAGGTAATATCCTCTGATGTAATCTGGAAAGAAGCTTTATGAGAAACTGCTTAGTGTTCTGTTAATTCATCTCACAGAGTTACATCTGTGTTTCGTGGATCTCTTTGCTAGCCTTATTTCTGTGGAATCTGAGAACAGATATTTCCGATCCCTTTGAAGACTATAGGGCCAAAGGAAATATCCTCCGATAACAAAGAGAAAGAAGCTTTCTGAGAAACTTCTTTGTGCTCTGTGAAATCATCTCACAGAGTTACAGCTTTCCCCTCAAGAAGCCTTTCGCTAAGACAGTTCTTGTGGAATTGGCAAAGTGATATTTGGAAGCCCATAGAGGGCTATGGTGAAAAAGGAAATATCCTCAGATGAAATCTGGAAAGAAGCTTTCTGAGAAACTGCTGAGTGTTCTGTTAATTCATCTCACAGAGTTACATCTGTATTTCGTGGATCTCTTTGCTAGCCTTATTTCTGTGGAATCTGAGAACAGATATTTCGGATCCCATTGAAGACTATAGGGCCAAAGGAAATATCCTCCGATAACAAAGAGAAAGAAGCTTTCTGAGAAACTTCTTTGTGTTCTGTGAAATCATCTCACAGAGTTACAGCTTTCCCCTCAAGAAGCCTTTCGCTAAGACAGTTCTTGTGGAATTGGCAAAGTGATATTTGAAAGCCCATAGAGGGCTATGTTGAAAAAGGAAATATCCTCACATGAAATCTGGAAAGAAGCTTTCTGAGAAACTGCTTAGTGTTCTGTTAATTCATCTCACAGAGTTACATCTGTATTTCGTGGATCTCTTTGCTAGTCTTATTTCTTTGGAATCTGAGAACAGATATTTCGGATCCCATTGAAGACTGTAGGGCCAAAGGAAATATCCTCCGATAACAAAGAGAAAGAAGCTTTCTGAGAAACTTCTTTGTGTTCTGTGAAATCATCTCACAGAGTTACAGCTTTCCCCTCAAGAAGCCTTTCGCTAAGACAGTTCTTGTGGAATTGGCAAAGTGATATTTGGAAGCCCATAGAGGGCTATGGTGAAAAAGGTAATATCCTCAGATGAAATCTGGAAAGAAGCTTTCTGAGAAACTGCTTAGTGTTCTGTTAATTCATCTCACAGAGTTACATCTGTATTTCGTGGATCTCTTTGCTAGCCTTATTTCTGTGGAATCTGAGAACAGATATTTCGGATCCCATTGAAGACTATAGGGCCCAAGGAAATATCCTCCGATAACAAAGAGAAAGAAGCTTTCTGAGAAACTTCTTTGTGCTCTGTGAAATCATCTCACAGAGTTACAGCTTTCCTCTCAAGAAGCCTTTCGCTAAGACAGTTCTTGTAGAATTGGCAAAGTGATATTTGGAAGCCCATAGAAGGCTATGGTGAAAAAGGAAATATCCTCAGATGAAATCTGGAAAGAAGCTTTCTGAGAAACTGCTGAGTGTTCTGTTAATTCATCTCACAGAGTTACATCTGTATTTCGTGGATCTCTTTGCTAGCCTTATTTCTGTGGAATCTGAGAACAGATATTTCGGATCCCATTGAAGACTATAGGGCCAAAGGAAATATCCTCCGATAACAAAGAGAAAGAAGCTTTCTGAGAAACTTCTTTGGGCTCTGTGAAATCATCTCACAGAGGTACAGCTTTCCCCTCAAGAAGCCTTTCGCTAAGACAGTTCTTGTGGAATTGGCAAAGTGATATTTGGAAGCCCATAGAGGGCTATGGTGAAAAAGGAAATATCCTCAGATGAAATCTGGAAAGAAGCTTTCTGAGAAACTGCTTAGTGTTCTGTTAATTCATCTCACAGAGTTACATCTGTATTTCGTGGATCTCTTTGCGAGCCTTATTTCTGTGGAATCTGAGAACAGATATTTCGGATCCCATTGAAGACTATAGGGCCAAAGGAAATATCCTCCGATAACAAAGAGAAAGAAGCTTTCTGAGAAACTTCTTTGTGTTCTGTGAAATCATCACACAGAGTTACAGCTTTCCCCTCAAGAAGCCTTTCACTAAGACAGTTCTTGTGGAATTGGCAAAGTGATATTTGGAAGCCCATAGAGGGCTATGGTGAAAAAGGAAATATCCTCAGATGAAATCTGGAAAGAAGTTTTCTGAGAAACTGCTTAGTGTTCTGTTAATTCATCTCACAGAGTTACATCTGTATTTCGTGCATCTCTTTGCTAGCCTTATTTCTGTGGAATCTGAGAACAGATATTTCGGATTCCTATGAAGAATATAGGGGCAAAGGAAATATGCTCCGATAACAAAGAGATAGAAGCTTTCTGAGAAACTTCTTTGTGTTCTGTGAAATCATCTCACAGAGTTACAGCTTTCCCCTCAAGAAGCCTTTCGCTAAGACAGTTCTTGTGGAATTGGCAAAGTGATATTTGGAAGCCCATAGAGGGCTATAGTGAAAAAGGAAATATCCTCAGATGAAATCTGGAAAGAAGCTTTCTGAGAAACTGCTTAGTGTTCTGTTAATTCATCTCACAGAGTTACATCTGTATTTCGTGGATCTCTTTGCTAGCCTTATTTCTGTGGAATCTGAGAACAGATATTTCGGATCCCATTGAAGACTATAGGGCCAAAGGAAATATCCTCCGATAACAAAGAGAAAGAAGCTTTCTGAGAAACTTCTTTGGGCTCTGTGAAATCATCTCACAGAGTTACAGCTTTCCCCTCAAGAAGCCTTTCGCTAAGACAGTTCTTGTGGAATTGGCAAAGTGATATTTGGAAGCCCATAGAGGGCTATGGTGAAAAAGGAAATATCCTCAGATGAAATCTGGAAAGAAGCTTTCTGAGAAACTGCTTAGTGTTCTGTTAATTCATCTCACAGAGTTACATCTGTATTTCGTGGATCTCTTTGCTAGCCTTATTTCTGTGGAATCTGAGAACAGATATTTCGGATCCCATTGAAGACTATAGGGCCAAAGGAAATATCCTCCGATAACAAAGAGAAAGAAGCTTTCTGAGAAACTTCTTTGTGTTCTGTGAAATCATCTCACAGAGTTACAGCTTTCCCCTCAAGAAGCCTTTCGCTAAGACAGTTCTTGTGGAATTGGCAAAGTGATATTTGGAAGCCCATAGAGGGCTATGGTGAAAAAGGAAATATCCTCACATGAAATCTGGAAAGAAGCTTTCTGAGAAACTGCTTAGTGTTCTGTTAATTCATCTCACAGAGTTACATCTGTATTTCGTGGATCTCTTTGCTAGCCTTATTTCTGTGGAATCTGAGAACAGATATTTCGGATCCCTTTGAAGACTATAGGGCCAAAGGAAATATCCTCCGATATCAAAGAGAAAGAAGCTTTCTGAGAAACTTGTTTGTGTTCTGTGAAATCATCCCACAGAGTTACAGCTTTCCCCTCAAGAAGCCTTTCACTAAGACAGTTCTTGTGGAATTGGCAAAGTGATATTTGGAAGCCCATAGAGGGCTATGGTGAAAAAGGAAATATCCTCAGATGAAATCTGGAAAGAAGTTTTCTGAGAAACTGCTTAGTGTTCTGTTAATTCATCTCACAGAGTTACATCTGTATTTCGTGCATCTCTTTGCTAGCCTTATTTCTGGGGAATCTGAGAACAGATATTTCGGATCCCATTGAAGACTATAGGGCCAAAGGAAATATCCTCCGATAACAAAGAGAAAGAAGCTTTCTGAGAAACTTCTTTGTGTTCTATGAAATCATCTCACAGAGTTGCAGCTTTCCCCTCAAGAAGCCTCTCGCTAAGACAGTTCTTGTGGAATTGGCAAAGTGATATTTGGAAGCCCATAGAGGGCTATGGTGAAAAAGGAAATATCCTCAGATGAAATCTGGAAAGAAGCTTTCTGAGAAACTGCTTAGTGTTCTGTTAATTCATCTCACAGAGTTACATCTGTGTTTCGTGGATCTCTTTGCTAGCCTTATTTCTGTGGAATCTGAGAACAGATATTTCGGATTCCTATGAAGACTATAGGGGCAAAGGAAATATCCTCCGATAACAAAGAGAAAGAAGCTTTCTGAGAAACTTCTTTGTGTTCTGTGAAATCATCTCACAGAGTTACAGCTTTCCCCTCAAGAAGCCTTTCGCTAAGACAGTTCTTGTGGAATTGGCAAAGTGATATTTGGAAGCCCATAGAGGGCTATAGTGAAAAAGGAAATATCCTCAGATGAAATCTGGAAAGAAGCTTTCTGAGAAACTTCTGAGTGTTCTGTTAATTCATCTCACAGAGTTACATCTGTATTTCGTGGATCTCTTTGCTAGCCTTATTTCTGTGGAATCTGAGAACAGATATTTCGGATCCCATTGAAGACTATAGGGCCAAAGGAAATATCCTCCGATAACAAAGAGAAAGAAGCTTTCTGAGAAACTTCTTTGTGTTCTGTGAAATCATCTCACAGAGTTACAGCTTTCCCCTCAAGAAGCCTTTCGCTAAGAAGTTCTTGTGGAATTGGCAAAGTGATATTTGGAAGCCCTTAGAGGGCTATGGTGAAAAAGGAAATATCCTCAGATGAAATCTGGAAAAGAAGCTTTCTGAGAAACTGCTTAGTGTTCTGTTAATTCATCTCACAGAGTTACATCTGTATTTCGTGGATCTCTTTGCTAGCCTTATTTCTGTGGAATCTGAGAACAGATATTTCCGATCCCTTTGAAGACTATAGGGCCAAAGGAAATATCCCTCGATAACAAAGAGAAAGAAGCTTTCTGAGAAACTTCTTTGTGTTCTGTGAAATCATCTCACAGAGTTACAGCTTTCGCCTCAAGAAGCCTTTCGCTAAGACCGTTCTTGTGGAATTGGCATAGTGATATTTGGAAGCCCTTAGAGGGCTAAGGTGAAAAAGGAAATATCCTCAGATGAAATCTGGAAAGAAGCTTTCTGAGAAACTGCTGAGTGTTCTGTTAATTCATCTCACAGAGTTACATCTGTATTTCGTGGATCTCTTTGCTAGCCTTATTTCTGTGGAATCTGAGAACAGATATTTCGGATCCCATTGAAGACTATAGGGCCAAAGGAAATATCCTCCGATAACAAAGAGAAAGAAGCTTTCTGAGAAACTTCTTTGGGCTCTGTGAAATCATCTCACAGAGGTACAGCTTTCCCCTCAAGAAGCCTTTCGCTAAGACAGTTCTTGTGGAATTGGCAAAGTGATATTTGGAAGCCCATAGAGGGCTATGGTGAAAAAGGAAATATCCTCAGATGAAATCTGGAAAGAAGCTTTCTGAGAAACTGCTTAGTGTTCTGTTAATTCATCTCACAGAGTTACATCTGTATTTCGTGGATCTCTTTGCTAGCCTTATTTCTGTGGAATCTGAGAACAGATATTTCGGATCCCATTGAAGACTATAGGGCCAAAGGAAATATCCTCCGATAACAAAGAGAAAGAAGCTTTCTGAGAAACTTCTTTGTGTTCTGTGAAATCATCACACAGAGTTACAGCTTTCCCCTCAAGAAGCCTTTCACTAAGACAGTTCTTGTGGAATTGGCAAAGTGATATTTGGAAGCCCATAGAGGGCTATGGTGAAAAAGGAAATATCCTCAGATGAAATCTGGAAAGAAGTTTTCTGAGAAACTGCTTAGTGTTCTGTTAATTCATCTCACAGAGTTACATCTGTATTTCGTGCATCTCTTTGCTAGCCTTATTTCTGTGGAATCTGAGAACAGATATTTCGGATTCCTATGAAGAATATAGGGGCAAAGGAAATATGCTCCGATAACAAAGAGAAAGAAGCTTTCTGAGAAACTTCTTTGTGTTCTGTGAAATCATCTCACAGAGTTACAGCTTTCCCCTCAAGAAGCCTTTCGCTAAGACAGTTCTTGTGGAATTGGCAAAGTGATATTTGGAAGCCCATAGAGGGCTATAGTGAAAAAGGAAATATCCTCAGATGAAATCTGGAAAGAAGCTTTCTGAGAAACTGCTTAGTGTTCTGTTAATTCATCTCACAGAGTTACATCTGTATTTCGTGGATCTCTTTGCTAGCCTTTTTTCTGTGGAATCTGAGAACAGATATTTCGGATCCCATTGAAGACTATAGGGCCAAAGGAAATATCCTCCGATAACAAAGAGGAAGAAGCTTTCTGAGAAACTTCTTTGGGCTCTGTGAAATCATCTCACAGAGTTACAGCTTTCCCCTCAAGAAGCCTTTCGCTAAGACAGTTCTTGTGGAATTGGCAAAGTGATATTTGGAAGCCCATAGAGGGCTATGGTGAAAAAGGAAATATCCTCAGATGAAATCTGGAAAGAAGCTTTCTGAGAAACTGCTTAGTGTTCTGTTAATTCATCTCACAGAGTTACATCTGTATTTCGTGGATCTCTTTGCTAGCCTTATTTCTGTGGAATCTGAGAACAGATATTTCGGATCCCATTGAAGACTATAGGGCCAAAGGAAATATCCTCCGATAACAAAGAGAAAGAAGCTTTCTGAGAAACTTCTTTGTGTTCTGTGAAATCATCTCACAGAGTTACAGCTTTCCCCTCAAGAAGCCTTTCGCTAAGACAGTTCTTGTGGAATTGGCAAAGTGATATTTGGAAGCCCATAGAGGGCTATGGTGAAAAAGGAAATATCCTCACATGAAATCTGGAAAGAAGCTTTCTGAGAAACTGCTTAGTGTTCTGTTAATTCATCTCACAGAGTTACATCTGTATTTCGTGGATCTCTTTGCTAGCCTTATTTCTGTGGAATCTGAGAACAGATATTTCGGATCCCTTTGAAGACTATAGGGCCAAAGGAAATATCCTCCGATATCAAAGAGAAAGAAGCTTTCTGAGAAACTTGTTTGTGTTCTGTGAAATCATCCCACAGAGTTACAGCTTTCCCCTCAAGAAGCCTTTCGCTAAGACCGTTCTTGTGGAATTGGCATAGTGATATTTGGAAGCCCTTAGAGGGCTAAGGTGAAAAAGGAAATATCCTCAGATGAAATCTGGAAAGAAGCTTTCTGAGAAACTGCTTAGTGTTCTGTTAATTCATCTCACAGAGTTACATCTGTATTTCGTGGATCTCTTTGCTAGCCTTATTTCTTTGGAATCTGAGAACAGATATTTCGGATCCCTTTGAAGACTATAGGGCCAAAGGAAATATCCTCCGATAACAAAGAGAAAGAAGCTTTCTGAGAAACTGCTTTGTGTTCTGTGAAATCACCTCACAGAGTTACAGCTTTCCCCTCAAGAAGCCTTTCGCTAAGACAGTTCTTGTGGAATTGGCAAAGTGATATTTGGAAGCCCATAGAGGGCTATGGTGAAAAAGGTAATATCCTCTGATGTAATCTGGAAAGAAGTTTTCTGAGAAACTGCTTAGTGTTCTGTTAATTCATCTCACAGAGTTACATCTGTATTTCGTGGATCTCTTTGCTAGCCTTATTTCTGTGGAATCTGAGAACAGATATTTCGGATCCCTTTGAAGACTATAGGGCCAAAGGAAATATCCTCCGATAACAAAGAGAAAGAAGCTTTCTGAGAAACTTCTTTGTGCTCTGTGAAATCATCTCACAGAGTTACAGCTTTCCCCTCAAGAAGCCTTTCGCTAAGACAGTTCTTGTGGAATTGGCAAAGTGATATTTGGAAGCCCATAGAGGGCTATGGTGAAAAAGGAAATATCCTCAGATGAAATCTGGAAAGAAGCTTTCTGAGAAACTGCTGAGTGTTCTGTTAATTCATCTCACAGAGTTACATCTGTATTTCGTGGATCTCTTTGCTAGCCTTATTTCTGTGGAATCTGAGAACAGATATTTCGGATCCCATTGAAGACTATAGGGCCAAAGGAAATATCCTCCGATAACAAAGAGAAAGAAGCTTTCTGAGAAACTTCTTTGGGCTCTGTGAAATCATCTCACAGAGTTACAGCTTTCCCCTCAAGAAGCCTTTCGCTAAGACAGTTCTTGTGGAATTGGCAAAGTGATATTTGGAAGCCCATAGAGGGCTATGGTGAAAAAGGAAATATCCTCAGATGAAATCTGGAAAGAAGCTTTCTGAGAAACTGCTTAGTGTTCTGTTAATTCATCTCACAGAGTTACATCTGTATTTCGTGGATCTCTTTGCTAGCCTTATTTCTGTGGAATCTGAGAACAGATATTTCGGATCCCATTGAAGACTATAGGGCCAAAGGAAATATCCTCCGATAACAAAGAGAAAGAAGCTTTCTGAGAAACTTGTTTGTGTTCTGTGAAATCATCCCACAGAGTTACAGCTTTCCCCTCAAGAAGCCTTTCACTAAGACAGTTCTTGTGGAATTGGCAAAGTGATATTTGGAAGCCCATAGAGGGCTATGGTGAAAAAGGAAATATCCTCAGATGAAATCTGGAAAGAAGTTTTCTGAGAAACTGCTTAGTGTTCTGTTAATTCATCTCACAGAGTTACATCTGTATTTCGTGGATCTCTTTGCTAGCCTTATTTCTGTGGAATCTGAGAACAGATATTTCGGATCCCATTGAAGACTATAGGGCCAAAGGAAATATCCTCCGATATCAAAGAGAAAGAAGCTTTCTGAGAAACTTCTTTGTGTTCTATGAAATCATCTCACAGAGTTACAGCTTTCCCCTCAAGAAGCCTCTCGCTAAGACAGTTCTTGTGGAATTGGCAAAGTGATATTTGGAAGCCCATAGAGGGCTATGGTGAAAAAGGAAATATCCTCAGATGAAATCTGGAAAGAAGCTTTCTGAGAAACTGCTTAGTGTTCTGTTAATTCATCTCACAGAGTTACATCTGTATTTCGTGGATCTCTTTGGTAGCCTTATTTCTGTGGAATCTGAGAACAGATATTTCCGATCCCTTTGAAGACTATAGGGCCAAAGGAAATATCCTCCGATAACAAAGAGAAAGAAGCTTTCTGAGAAACTTCTTTGTGTTCTGTGAAATCATCTCACAGAGTTACAGCTTTCCCCTCAAGAAGCATTTCGCTAAGACCGTTCTTGTGGAATTGGCATAGTGATATTTGGAAGCCCTTAGAGGGCTATGGTGAAAAAGGAAATATCCTCAGATGAAATCTGGAAAGAAGCTTTCTGAGAAACTGCTTAGTGTTCTGTTAATTCATCTCACAGAGTTACATCTGTGTTTCGTGGATCTCTTTGCTAGCCTTATTTTTGTGGAATCTGAGAACAGATATTTCGGATTCCTATGAAGACTATAGGGGCAAAGGAAATATCCTCCGATAACAAAGAGAAAGAAGCTTTCTGAGAAACTTCTTTGTGTTCTGTGAAATCATCTCACAGAGTTACAGCTTCCCCCTCAAGAAGCCTTTCGCTAAGACAGTTCTTGTGGAATTGGCAAAGTGATATTTGGAAGCCCATAGAGGGCTATGGTGAAAAAGGAAATATCCTCACATGAAATCTGGAAAGAAGCTTTCTGAGAAACTGCTTAGTGTTCTGTTAATTCATCTCACGGAGTTACATCTGTATTTCGTGGATCTCTTTGCTAGCCTTATTTCTTTGGAATCGGAGAACAGATATTTCGGATTCCTATGAAGAATATAGGGGCAAAGGAAATATGCTCCGATAACAAAGAGAAAGAAGCTTTCTGAGAAACTTCTTTGTGTTCTGTGAAATCATCTCACAGAGTTACAGCTTTCCCCTCAAGAAGCCTTTCGCTAAGACAGTTCTTGTGGAATTGGCAAAGTGATATTTGGAAGCCCATAGAGGGCTATAGTGAAAAAGGAAATATCCTCAGATGAAATCTGGAAAGAAGCTTTCTGAGAAACTGCTTAGTGTTCTGTTAATTCATCTCACAGAGTTACATCTGTATTTCGTGGATCTCTTTGCTAGCCTTATTTCTGTGGAATCTGAGAACAGATATTTCGGATCCCATTGAAGACTATAGGGCCAAAGGAAATATCCTCCGATAACAAAGAGAAAGAAGCTTTCTGAGAAACTTCTTTGGGCTCTGTGAAATCATCTCACAGAGTTACAGCTTTCCCCTCAAGAAGCCTTTCGCTAAGACAGTTCTTGTGGAATTGGCAAAGTGATATTTGGAAGCCCATAGAGGGCTATGGTGAAAAAGGAAATATCCTCAGATGAAATCTGGAAAGAAGCTTTCTGAGAAACTGCTTAGTGTTCTGTTAATTCATCTCACAGAGTTACATCTGTATTTCGTGGATCTCTTTGCTAGCCTTATTTCTGTGGAATCTGAGAACAGATATTTCCGATCCCTTTGAAGACTATAGGGCCAAAGGAAATATCCTTCGATAACAAAGAGAAAGAAGCTTTCTGAGAAACTTCTTTGTGTTCTGTGAAATCATCTCACAGAGTTACAGCTTTCGCCTCAAGAAGCCTTTCGCTAAGACCGTTCTTGTGGAATTGGCAAAGTGATATTTGGAAGCCCTTAGAGGGCTAAGGTGAAAAAGGAAATATCCTCAGATGAAATCTGGAAAGAAGCTTTCTGAGAAACTGCTTAGTGTTCTGTTAATTCATCTCACAGAGTTACATCTGTATTTCGTGGATCTCTTTGCTAGCCTTATTTCTTTGGAATCTGAGAACAGATATTTCGGATCCCTTTGAAGACTATAGGGCCAAAGGAAATATCCTCCGATAACAAAGAGAAATAAGCTTTCTGAGAAACTGCTTTGTGTTCTGTGAAATCACCTCACAGAGTTACAGCTTTCCCCTCAAGAAGCCTTTCGCTAAGACAGTTCTTGTGGAATTGGCAAAGTGATATTTGGAAGCCCATAGAGGGCTATGGTGAAAAAGGTAATATCCTCTGATGTAATCTGGAAAGAAGTTTTCTGAGAAACTGCTTAGTGTTCTGTTAATTCATCTCACAGAGTTACATCTGTATTTCGTGGATCTCTTTGCTAGCCTTATTTCTGTGGAATCTGAGAACAGATATTTCGGATCCCTTTGAAGACTATAGGGCCAAAGGAAATATCCTCCGATAACAAAGAGAAAGAAGCTTTCTGAGAAACTTCTTTGTGCTCTGTGAAATCATCTCACAGAGTTACAGCTTTCCCCTCAAGAAGCCTTTCGCTAAGACAGTTCTTGTGGAATTGGCAAAGTGATATTTGGAAGCCCATAGAGGGCTATGGTGAAAAAGGAAATATCCTCAGATGAAATCTGGAAAGAAGCTTTCTGAGAAACTGCTGAGTGTTCTGTTAATTCATCTCACAGAGTTACATCTGTATTTCGTGGATCTCTTTGCTAGCCTTATTTCTGTGGAATCTGAGAACAGATATTTCGGATCCCATTGAAGACTATAGGGCCAAAGGAAATATCCTCCGATAACAAAGAGAAAGAAGCTTTCTGAGAAACTTCTTTGGGCTCTGTGAAATCATCTCACAGAGTTACAGCTTTCCCCTCAAGAAGCCTTTCGCTAAGACAGTTCTTGTGGAATTGGCAAAGTGATATTTGGAAGCCCATAGAGGGCTATGGTGAAAAAGGAAATATCCTCAGATGAAATCTGGAAAGAAGCTTTCTGAGAAACTGCTTAGTGTTCTGTTAATTCATCTCACAGAGTTACATCTGTATTTCGTGGATCTCTTTGCTAGCCTTATTTCTGTGGAATCTGAGAACAGATATTTCGGATCCCATTGAAGACTATAGGGCCAAAGGAAATATCCTCCGATAACAAAGAGAAAGAAGCTTTCTGAGAAACTTGTTTGTGTTCTGTGAAATCATCCCACAGAGTTACAGCTTTCCCCTCAAGAAGCCTTTCACTAAGACAGTTCTTGTGGAATTGGCAAAGTGATATTTGGAAGCCCATAGAGGGCTATGGTGAAAAAGGAAATATCCTCAGATGAAATCTGGAAAGAAGTTTTCTGAGAAACTGCTTAGTGTTCTGTTAATTCATCTCACAGAGTTACATCTGTATTTCGTGGATCTCTTTGCTAGCCTTATTTCTGTGGAATCTGAGAACAGATATTTCGGATCCCATTGAAGACTATAGGGCCAAAGGAAATATCCTCCGATATCAAAGAGAAAGAAGCTTTCTGAGAAACTTCTTTGTGTTCTATGAAATCATCTCACAGAGTTACAGCTTTCACCTCAAGAAGCCTCTCGCTAAGACAGTTCTTGTGGAATTGGCAAAGTGATATTTGGAAGCCCATAGAGGGCTATGGTGAAAAAGGAAATATCCTCAGATGAAATCTGGAAAGAAGCTTTCTGAGAAACTGCTTAGTGTTCTGTTAATTCATCTCACAGAGTTACATCTGTATTTCGTGGATCTCTTTGCTAGCCTTATTTCTGTGGAATCTGAGAACAGATATTTCCGATCCCTTTGAAAACTATAGGGCCAAAGGAAATATCCTCCGATAACAAAGAGAAAGAAGCTTTCTGAGAAACTTCTTTGTGTTCTGTGAAATCATCTCACAGAGTTACAGCTTTCCCCTCAAGAAGCATTTCGCTAAGACCGTTCTTGTGGAATTGGCATAGTGATATTTGGAAGCCCATAGAGGGCTATGGTGAAAAAGGAAATATCCTCAGATGAAATCTGGAAAGAAGCTTTCTGAGAAACTGCTTAGTGTTCTGTTAATTCATCTCACAGAGTTACATCTGTGTTTCGTGGATCTCTTTGCTAGCCTTATTTTTGTGGAATCTGAGAACAGATATTTCGGATTCCTATGAAGACTATAGGGGCAAAGGAAATATCCTCCGATAACAAAGAGAAAGAAGCTTTCTGAGAAACTTCTTTGTGTTCTGTGAAATCATCTCACAGAGTTACAGCTTCCCCCTCAAGAAGCCTTTCGCTAAGACAGTTCTTGTGGAATTGGCAAAGTGATATTTGGAAGCCCATAGAGGGCTATGGTGAAAAAGGAAATATCCTCACATGAAATCTGGAAAGAAGCTTTCTCAGAAACTGCTTAGTGTTCTGTTAATTCATCTCACGGAGTTACATCTGTATTTCGTGGATCTCTTTGCTAGCCTTATTTCTTTCGAATCGGAGAACAGATATTTCGGATTCCTATGAAGAATATAGGGGCAAAGGAAATATGCTCCGATAACAAAGAGAAAGAAGCTTTCTGAGAAACTTCTTTGTGTTCTGTGAAATCATCTCACAGAGTTACAGCTTTCCCCTCAAGAAGCCTTTCGCTAAGACAGTTCTTGTGGAATTGGCAAAGTGATATTTGGAAGCCCATAGAGGGCTATAGTGAAAAAGGAAATATCCTCAGATGAAATCTGGAAAGAAGCTTTCTGAGAAACTGCTTAGTGTTCTGTTAATTCATCTCACAGAGTTACATCTTTATTTCGTGGATCTCTTTGCTAGCCTTATTTCTGTGGAATCTGAGAACAGATATTTCGGATCCCATTGAAGACTATAGGGCCAAAGGAAATATCCTCCGATAACAAAGAGAAAGAAGCTTTCTGAGAAACTTCTTTGGGCTCTGTGAAATCATCTCACAGAGTTACAGCTTTCCCCTCAAGAAGCCTTTCGCTAAGACAGTTCTTGTGGAATTGGCAAAGTGATATTTGGAAGCCCATAGAGGGCTATGGTGAAAAAGGAAATATCCTCAGATGAAATCTGGAAAGAAGCTTTCTGAGAAACTGCTTAGTGTTCTGTTAATTCATCTCACAGAGTTACATCAGTATTTCGTGGATCTCTTTGCTAGCCTTATTTCTGTGGAATCTGAGAACAGATATTTCGGATCCCTTTGAAGACTATAGGGCCAAAGGAAATATCCTCCGATATCAAAGAGAAAGAAGCTTTCTGAGAAACTTGTTTGTGTTCTGTGAAATCATCCCACAGAGTTACAGCTTTCCCCTCAAGAAGCCTTTCACTAAGACAGTTCTTGTGGAATTGGCAAAGTGATATTTGGAAGCCCATAGAGGGCTATGGTGAAAAAGGAAATATCCTCAGATGAAATCTGGAAAGAAGTTTTCTGAGAAACTGCTTAGTGTTCTGTTAATTCATCTCACAGAGTTACATCTGTATTTCGTGCATCTCTTTGCTAGCCTTATTTCTGTGGAATCTGAGAACAGATATTTCGGATCCCATTGAAGACTATAGGGCCAAAGGATATATCCTCCGATAACAAAGAGAAAGAAGCTTTCTGAGGAACTTCTTTGTGTTCTATGAAATCATCTCACAGAGTTACAGCTTTCCCCTCAAGAAGCCTCTCGCTAAGACAGTTCTTGTGGAATTGGCAAAGTGATATTTGGAAGCCCATAGAGGGCTATGGTGAAAAAGGAAATATCCTCAGATGAAAATTGGAAAGAAGCTTTCTGAGAAACTGCTTAGTGTTCTGTTAATTCATCTCACAGAGTTACGTCTGTGTTTCGTGGATCTCTTTGCTAGCCTTATTTCTGTGGAATCTGAGAACAGATATTTCGGATCCCATTGAAGACTATAGGGCCAAAGGAAATATCCTCCGATAACAAAGAGAAAGAAGCTTTCTGAGAAACTTCTTTGTGTTCTGTGAAATCATCTCACAGAGTTACAGCTTTCCCCTCAAGAAGCCTTTCGCTAAGAAGTTCTTGTGGAATTGGCAAAGTGATATTTGGAAGCCCTTAGAGGGCTATGGTGAAAAAGGAAATATCCTCAGATGAAATCTGGAAAAGAAGCTTTCTGAGAAACTGCTTAGTGTTCTGTTAATTCATCTCACAGAGTTACATCTGTATTTCGTGGATCTCTTTGCTAGCCTTATTTCTCTGGAATCTGAGAACAGATATTTCCGATCCCTTTGAAGACTATAGGGCCAAAGGAAATATCCTCCGATAACAAAGAGAAAGAAGCTTTCTGAGAAACTTCTTTGTGTTCTGTGAAATCATCTCACAGAGTCACAGCTTTCCCCTCAAGAAGCCTTTCGCTAAGACCGTTCTTGTGGAATTGGCATAGTGATATTTGGAAGCCCTTAGAGGGCTAAGGTGAAAAAGGAAATATCCTCAGATGAAATCTGGAAAGAAGCTTTCTGAGAAACTGCTTAGTGTTCTGTTAATTCATCTCACAGAGTTACATCTGTATTTCGTGGATCTCTTTGCTAGCCTTATTTCTTTGGAATCTGAGAACAGATATTTAGGATCCCTTTGAAGACTATAGGGCCAAAGGAAATATCCTCCGATAACAAAGAGAAAGAAGCTTTCTGAGAAACTGCTTTGTGTTCTGTGAAATCACCTCACAGAGTTACAGCTTTCCCCTCAAGAAGCCTTTCGCTAAGACAGTTCTTGTGGAATTGGCAAAGTGATATTTGGAAGCCCATAGAGGGCTACGGTGAAAAAGGTAATATCCTCTGATGTAATCTGGAAAGAAGCTTTCTGAGAAACTGCTTAGTGTTCTGTTAATTCATCTCACAGAGTTACATCTGTATTTCGTGGATCTCTTTGCTAGCCTTATTTCTGTGGAATCTGAGAACAGATATTTCGGATCCCTTTGAAGACTATAGGGCCAAAGGAAATATCCTCCGATAACAAAGAGAAAGAAGCTTTCTGAGAAACTTCTTTGTGCTCTGTGAAATCATCTCACAGAGTTACAGCTTTCCCCTCAAGAAGCCTTTCGCTAAGACAGTTCTTGTGGAATTGGCAAAGTGATATTTGGAAGCCCATAGAGGGCTATGGTGAAAAAGGAAATATCCTCAGATGAAATCTGGAAAGAAGCTTTCTGAGAAACTGCTGAGTGTTCTGTTAATTCATCTCACAGAGTTACATCTGTATTTCGTGGATCTCTTTGCTAGCCTTATTTCTGTGGAATCTGAGAACAGATAGTTCGGATCCCTTTGAAGACTATAGGGCCAAAGGAAATATCCTTCGATAACAAAGAGAAAGAAGCTTTCTGAGAAACTTCTTTGTGTTCTGTGAAATCATCTCACAGAGTTACAGCTTTCGCCTCAAGAAGCCTTTCGCTAAGACCGTTCTTGTGGAATTGGCAAAGTGATATTTGGAAGCCCTTAGAGGGCTAAGGTGAAAAAGGAAATATCCTCAGATGAAATCTGGAAAGAAGCTTTCTGAGAAACTGCTTAGTGTTCTGTTAATTCATCTCACAGAGTTACATCTGTATTTCGTGGATCTCTTTGCTAGCCTTATTTCTTTGGAATCTGAGAACAGATATTTCGGATCCCTTTGAAGACTATAGGGCCAAAGGAAATATCCTCCGATAACAAAGAGAAATAAGCTTTCTGAGAAACTGCTTTGTGTTCTGTGAAATCACCTCACAGAGTTACAGCTTTCCCCTCAAGAAGCCTTTCGCTAAGACAGTTCTTGTGGAATTGGCAAAGTGATATTTGGAAGCCCATAGAGGGCTATGGTGAAAAAGGTAATATCCTCTGATGTAATCTGGAAAGAAGTTTTCTGAGAAACTGCTTAGTGTTCTGTTAATTCATCTCACAGAGTTACATCTGTATTTCGTGGATCTCTTTGCTAGCCTTATTTCTGTGGAATCTGAGAACAGATATTTCGGATCCCTTTGAAGACTATAGGGCCAAAGGAAATATCCTCCGATAACAAAGAGAAAGAAGCTTTCTGAGAAACTTCTTTGTGCTCTGTGAAATCATCTCACAGAGTTACAGCTTTCCCCTCAAGAAGCCTTTCGCTAAGACAGTTCTTGTGGAATTGGCAAAGTGATATTTGGAAGCCCATAGAGGGCTATGGTGAAAAAGGAAATATCCTCAGATGAAATCTGGAAAGAAGCTTTCTGAGAAACTGCTGAGTGTTCTGTTAATTCATCTCACAGAGTTACATCTGTATTTCGTGGATCTCTTTGCTAGCCTTATTTCTGTGGAATCTGAGAACAGATATTTCGGATCCCATTGAAGACTATAGGGCCAAAGGAAATATCCTCCGATAACAAAGAGAAAGAAGCTTTCTGAGAAACTTCTTTGGGCTCTGTGAAATCATCTCACAGAGTTACAGCTTTCCCCTCAAGAAGCCTTTCGCTAAGACAGTTCTTGTGGAATTGGCAAAGTGATATTTGGAAGCCCATAGAGGGCTATGGTGAAAAAGGAAATATCCTCAGATGAAATCTGGAAAGAAGCTTTCTGAGAAACTGCTTAGTGTTCTGTTAATTCATCTCACAGAGTTACATCTGTATTTCGTGGATCTCTTTGCTAGCCTTATTTCTGTGGAATCTGAGAACAGATATTTCGGATCCCATTGAAGACTATAGGGCCAAAGGAAATATCCTCCGATAACAAAGAGAAAGAAGCTTTCTGAGAAACTTGTTTGTGTTCTGTGAAATCATCCCACAGAGTTACAGCTTTCCCCTCAAGAAGCCTTTCACTAAGACAGTTCTTGTGGAATTGGCAAAGTGATATTTGGAAGCCCATAGAGGGCTATGGTGAAAAAGGAAATATCCTCAGATGAAATCTGGAAAGAAGTTTTCTGAGAAACTGCTTAGTGTTCTGTTAATTCATCTCACAGAGTTACATCTGTATTTCGTGGATCTCTTTGCTAGCCTTATTTCTGTGGAATCTGAGAACAGATATTTCGGATCCCATTGAAGACTATAGGGCCAAAGGAAATATCCTCCGATATCAAAGAGAAAGAAGCTTTCTGAGAAACTTCTTTGTGTTCTATGAAATCATCTCACAGAGTTACAGCTTTCACCTCAAGAAGCCTCTCGCTAAGACAGTTCTTGTGGAATTGGCAAAGTGATATTTGGAAGCCCATAGAGGGCTATGGTGAAAAAGGAAATATCCTCAGATGAAATCTGGAAAGAAGCTTTCTGAGAAACTGCTTAGTGTTCTGTTAATTCATCTCACAGAGTTACATCTGTATTTCGTGGATCTCTTTGCTAGCCTTATTTCTGTGGAATCTGAGAACAGATATTTCCGATCCCTTTGAAAACTATAGGGCCAAAGGAAATATCCTCCGATAACAAAGAGAAAGAAGCTTTCTGAGAAACTTCTTTGTGTTCTGTGAAATCATCTCACAGAGTTACAGCTTTCCCCTCAAGAAGCATTTCGCTAAGACCGTTCTTGTGGAATTGGCATAGTGATATTTGGAAGCCCATAGAGGGCTATGGTGAAAAAGGAAATATCCTCAGATGAAATCTGGAAAGAAGCTTTCTGAGAAACTGCTTAGTGTTCTGTTAATTCATCTCACAGAGTTACATCTGTGTTTCGTGGATCTCTTTGCTAGCCTTATTTTTGTGGAATCTGAGAACAGATATTTCGGATTCCTATGAAGACTATAGGGGCAAAGGAAATATCCTCCGATAACAAAGAGAAAGAAGCTTTCTGAGAAACTTCTTTGTGTTCTGTGAAATCATCTCACAGAGTTACAGCTTCCCCCTCAAGAAGCCTTTCGCTAAGACAGTTCTTGTGGAATTGGCAAAGTGATATTTGGAAGCCCATAGAGGGCTATGGTGAAAAAGGAAATATCCTCACATGAAATCTGGAAAGAAGCTTTCTCAGAAACTGCTTAGTGTTCTGTTAATTCATCTCACGGAGTTACATCTGTATTTCGTGGATCTCTTTGCTAGCCTTATTTCTTTCGAATCGGAGAACAGATATTTCGGATTCCTATGAAGAATATAGGGGCAAAGGAAATATGCTCCGATAACAAAGAGAAAGAAGCTTTCTGAGAAACTTCTTTGTGTTCTGTGAAATCATCTCACAGAGTTACAGCTTTCCCCTCAAGAAGCCTTTCGCTAAGACAGTTCTTGTGGAATTGGCAAAGTGATATTTGGAAGCCCATAGAGGGCTATAGTGAAAAAGGAAATATCCTCAGATGAAATCTGGAAAGAAGCTTTCTGAGAAACTGCTTAGTGTTCTGTTAATTCATCTCACAGAGTTACATCTTTATTTCGTGGATCTCTTTGCTAGCCTTATTTCTGTGGAATCTGAGAACAGATATTTCGGATCCCATTGAAGACTATAGGGCCAAAGGAAATATCCTCCGATAACAAAGAGAAAGAAGCTTTCTGAGAAACTTCTTTGGGCTCTGTGAAATCATCTCACAGAGTTACAGCTTTCCCCTCAAGAAGCCTTTCGCTAAGACAGTTCTTGTGGAATTGGCAAAGTGATATTTGGAAGCCCATAGAGGGCTATGGTGAAAAAGGAAATATCCTCAGATGAAATCTGGAAAGAAGCTTTCTGAGAAACTGCTTAGTGTTCTGTTAATTCATCTCACAGAGTTACATCAGTATTTCGTGGATCTCTTTGCTAGCCTTATTTCTGTGGAATCTGAGAACAGATATTTCGGATCCCTTTGAAGACTATAGGGCCAAAGGAAATATCCTCCGATATCAAAGAGAAAGAAGCTTTCTGAGAAACTTGTTTGTGTTCTGTGAAATCATCCCACAGAGTTACAGCTTTCCCCTCAAGAAGCCTTTCACTAAGACAGTTCTTGTGGAATTGGCAAAGTGATATTTGGAAGCCCATAGAGGGCTATGGTGAAAAAGGAAATATCCTCAGATGAAATCTGGAAAGAAGTTTTCTGAGAAACTGCTTAGTGTTCTGTTAATTCATCTCACAGAGTTACATCTGTATTTCGTGCATCTCTTTGCTAGCCTTATTTCTGTGGAATCTGAGAACAGATATTTCGGATCCCATTGAAGACTATAGGGCCAAAGGATATATCCTCCGATAACAAAGAGAAAGAAGCTTTCTGAGGAACTTCTTTGTGTTCTATGAAATCATCTCACAGAGTTACAGCTTTCCCCTCAAGAAGCCTCTCGCTAAGACAGTTCTTGTGGAATTGGCAAAGTGATATTTGGAAGCCCATAGAGGGCTATGGTGAAAAAGGAAATATCCTCAGATGAAAATTGGAAAGAAGCTTTCTGAGAAACTGCTTAGTGTTCTGTTAATTCATCTCACAGAGTTACGTCTGTGTTTCGTGGATCTCTTTGCTAGCCTTATTTCTGTGGAATCTGAGAACAGATATTTCGGATCCCATTGAAGACTATAGGGCCAAAGGAAATATCCTCCGATAACAAAGAGAAAGAAGCTTTCTGAGAAACTTCTTTGTGTTCTGTGAAATCATCTCACAGAGTTACAGCTTTCCCCTCAAGAAGCCTTTCGCTAAGAAGTTCTTGTGGAATTGGCAAAGTGATATTTGGAAGCCCTTAGAGGGCTATGGTGAAAAAGGAAATATCCTCAGATGAAATCTGGAAAAGAAGCTTTCTGAGAAACTGCTTAGTGTTCTGTTAATTCATCTCACAGAGTTACATCTGTATTTCGTGGATCTCTTTGCTAGCCTTATTTCTCTGGAATCTGAGAACAGATATTTCCGATCCCTTTGAAGACTATAGGGCCAAAGGAAATATCCTCCGATAACAAAGAGAAAGAAGCTTTCTGAGAAACTTCTTTGTGTTCTGTGAAATCATCTCACAGAGTCACAGCTTTCCCCTCAAGAAGCCTTTCGCTAAGACCGTTCTTGTGGAATTGGCATAGTGATATTTGGAAGCCCTTAGAGGGCTAAGGTGAAAAAGGAAATATCCTCAGATGAAATCTGGAAAGAAGCTTTCTGAGAAACTGCTTAGTGTTCTGTTAATTCATCTCACAGAGTTACATCTGTATTTCGTGGATCTCTTTGCTAGCCTTATTTCTTTGGAATCTGAGAACAGATATTTAGGATCCCTTTGAAGACTATAGGGCCAAAGGAAATATCCTCCGATAACAAAGAGAAAGAAGCTTTCTGAGAAACTGCTTTGTGTTCTGTGAAATCACCTCACAGAGTTACAGCTTTCCCCTCAAGAAGCCTTTCGCTAAGACAGTTCTTGTGGAATTGGCAAAGTGATATTTGGAAGCCCATAGAGGGCTACGGTGAAAAAGGTAATATCCTCTGATGTAATCTGGAAAGAAGCTTTCTGAGAAACTGCTTAGTGTTCTGTTAATTCATCTCACAGAGTTACATCTGTATTTCGTGGATCTCTTTGCTAGCCTTATTTCTGTGGAATCTGAGAACAGATATTTCGGATCCCTTTGAAGACTATAGGGCCAAAGGAAATATCCTCCGATAACAAAGAGAAAGAAGCTTTCTGAGAAACTTCTTTGTGCTCTGTGAAATCATCTCACAGAGTTACAGCTTTCCCCTCAAGAAGCCTTTCGCTAAGACAGTTCTTGTGGAATTGGCAAAGTGATATTTGGAAGCCCATAGAGGGCTATGGTGAAAAAGGAAATATCCTCAGATGAAATCTGGAAAG